>NC_088780.1:168323725-168948725 GCF_958450345.1 Calliphora vicina
TTTGAAATATACTGGAATATATGTATGTCTATACAGGTTATCTATATTATTCCATCTTATTCTATTTTGACATAATAATTTCAATGAATGACATGTTGAGTTTATCAATTTCCATTCTATGACATATCTTGGCAATGCTTTCGGGAGTTTTCCCAAGAGTGTGGTCATTTTAATACATCTTGTTTAGCCAGAAATTACGTCATATAATTTCTAAAATTTTGTTAATTTGCGTTCCAGTATGTTACAATTTATGTAAAATTTAAAACTCTAACTTTTTTCAGTTCGGTATTTAAAATTTCTCTATTCAGAATGTCCTACTTAACCTAATATTTATTGCAATATGACAAAAGAAATGGTTTTTTCTCAACATTTTCGATGGGTTCCCATCGAATTTATCGGAATATAAATGCATTGTTATGTTTCAGGATAGGAGTGTTCTTGTGTCGAATTGAAACAATTCATATTTTAAAATGCAATATTTATAAATTGTACTTGAAATTAAGACAAATCTTAGAAACATTCTATACATTATTACAACTTTTATCATTTATTCAAAACATTTTCCTGCAAATATTCAAAAAAAAATATCGATTAAAAAATATTTGCTTACTTTTATGTAATTTAATCAAATTATTTCACTTTTTAGCCTTCAACTGCATGACAATTGAATTTATTAAGGTTGTGTTGTTGTCATTTATTTTTTATTTTTTTTTGCAGTTTACAAATTACATTTGAGCTTGATGTTTAACAATGTAATTCAGAAAAATCTTTATTCAAAGATTCAATATATGTATTCATTTATTGTGATTGTTATGAATATTTATTATTAATATGCAAGAAAGAATGTTCGTACAATCTGTAAACATAAATATTCCATTATCAGCATGACAAACTGTTTACAAATTAATGAAATAAAAAATATTTACAATTGAAAAACATCATCTTATATGTGTAGATATGTATTAACAACAAGTATTTGTTAAGATATTTCGATTGCTGCTCTTATGTATGTGGGGAAAAACGAGGAAATACTTAAATGGATGGATTTTCTTTTTTTGAATGTGAATTCAAACCCTTGTAATTTGAGTATGATTCTTAAGAAATTTCCAAATATAAAGCATATTTTGTACAATAATAGAGATATTTATAATAATGGACGATTTTATAAAGCGGTACAGATAAAGAATACTTAACTGGGATAAATATAGGCAAAAGCTGTAACACAAATTAAAGCTCAGGTATGATTAGGCACAATATTTGATTTAATAAATAACATTGTGCTAGCTGAAAAAACTGTCAAGCGGGGCCCCAGTAAGTTAAGCTGAAAAAAATTCATATTTCTAAAACGACTGCGAAGATTATAAATATGTTTGGCTTTACTTGAAGGTTATTTCGTTGCGTAATTTCGTGTTTTTCAGTTTATTCAATAATCTAAACCATTTTTGAGTTACGCGAATATATGTTGTGCAACTTCCTCCATTTTCGAAATAACGGTATATCTCGAAAATACGAGCTATCCTACAAAAACGGCTAGCACCACTGAATTCAGCGTACCCGAATTAGTTTAAGCCGCTGGATGCCCCTCTTGACAGAAAAAAAGTGTCAATTTCGTGATTACACTATTAGCTCAATTTTGATCAAATTATTGTTTGTTTCGAATCAATCATAACAAATATTTATTATGGTCAAACATTTACCTAATATCGCCTAAGATTTAGTTCAGCTATAACTGAATATGTTTCACGATTTATACATATGTACAGTACCATGAATTTAAACTTCAGCTACGGGTCAATAAGTCCGTGACCTCTTGGAGTTCCCGCCTATTAGCAGACAGGGTCCTATCAACAGACATCTGGCTAAGCTTAATAAAAGTGCGAGAGATTGTGAAAGGCATAGGCATTTCACATTGCTTAGTAGCTCACATGGGTATGAAAAAGCTTTCCGCGTTTCCATGGCAAAAACTATGCATTAAACTACAAATAGCTCCCTCATCAGCTCTATTAACGGTACATTCACTCTAAGATGAGAAAGTTGCACTTCCATACAGATAAATAATATTAAAATTCCTGAACAAAGCCATGTGAGATATCTCGGTATCCATCTTGATCGCCGCTTAACATGGACCAACCATATTGAAGCCAAGGTTACACAAATAAAATTTAAGTCAGTTCAATTGTACTGGCTAATTGGCCCACGGTCTGCTCTCGACTTGAAATACAAAGTGGTTTTGTACAAAACAATTATAAAACCGATATGGCTATACGGCATTCAGCTATGGGGAACAGCCTCCTCATCTAACGTTGAAAAATTGCAAAGAAAGCAGTCAGCACTGTTAAGAACAATAACAGGTGCCCCATGGTACATTCGCAATAGTAATATCCATAGGAATCTGAATATCTCCATAATACGCGAGGAGATCAAACGCTCCAGTTTAAACTACCTTTCAAAACTATTGGATCATCCAAATCCCCTTGCCAGGGAGTTGCTGTCATTTGAGGGTCATAGAAGACTGAGTCGATTGTAGGTTTCTAAAAAGAAAGATTCAATAAAGAAAAAGATTAAAAAAAAGAAAATCCGCTCTATTCTCCGGATTTACCACGGAGTGACTATTTCTTATTTCAAACCCTGAAGACCTGTCTCGCCGAAAAGAGATTTAACTCCAACGACAAGAGAAAGAGATTTGACCTCGACAAATATAATTTTTTTGAAAGAATAAAAAAATTGTAGAAACGTTGGACAAAGTGTATTGAGCTGAAAGGAGACTAAAAACCCGTCCTCAATGAGGACTCCTCATATATGAAGCAAATTTTCTATAATATTTTGTGTAGGGCGTTCGTTGGCTTTCCAATTTTTCAAATAAACACACATGACTAACAAGAAATGCAAACAGTATTTCAAACCACCTTTAATGACTCCTATAATAAAAAAGATTTCCTTTAAGCCAATTTTTTCCCAATATTGTGTCATTTATTAAGGAAAAAATCAGTTTTTATTTATCGAAAAAAAGTAAGAAAATGAGATTAAGGTTTTTGGTATCTGGTGTTTTGGTTGGTTGGTTTGACTGAAGGATAAAAAGTTTTTCAACATTGGCTTTATAAAAAACAAAGCATACGAGTACATACATATGTATGTATGTATGTGCTCGTATGTATATGAGTCCTTATGTATATTAAAATATGTATGTGTGCAAGGACGAATGAGTGTTTAAAACTTTTCATATGTATTGTCCCCCTTGAAAAAAAGTGTAGCACAAAAAACACATTGTAATAATGATGAAATAAAAATGTACAATGACAATTGAAAATAATTTTCAATAAACGAAAATTGTTGCTGGCTTTAAAGACACAAGCTCATATTGTGCATGAATCTACGTTATTTTTTATTTCTTCCACTTCCCACTTTCCATTTTCAATTTATGATTGAATAATTTCATTCTGTTTAATTTTGGTTTTCCCCTGAGTGAAATGTTAAACAAAATTTGTGAATTTAGATGTGTGTTGGGTTTAGAGTATAAAGTTTATCGATGATGCAGTCATATTTATATTTATTTATATTGTATGAAAACGAATTTAAAGTCGGTGGCAATTAAAAAGAAACAAATTAATCTATATAAAAGTTTACTCCAAGATTCACAGTCCATACAATCAATAAGTTGTTACATTTTTTACTTTTATTTATTTATTGTAATGCTATCAAATGAATGACTCCATTAACTCTATTTTTAAGGCAGGATCACACATGGCAAATAGTTGACGAAAAAGACGTAACCACTAAATAAAATAAATTTGAAATTTTTTATTTATTTCAAAAACTTGCCTTTTTGAGTAAATATTTTCCATGTGTAACCCTACCTTAAGATATCAAATGGTTAGATTTTGGTTAGCATTAGCTAGCATATTTATTGTCACTCACTGTAAAGTAGATTTGCAATAGGAGGCCTGGAAAATGCTTGAATTGTCATTTAGGCTAAAGTAGCAGTTTTACAAAAACTCCAAACAAATAAAAAAGTTTACATAAGCTTATTCACTCATACGTTTACGTGTGTAAATTTGTTTATCTACAACTGTTCATTAGACCAGCCCTTAAAAAAATGTATTTGCTTTGGATGGATCTTATGTTTTGTTTGTATGGAAAACTAACTGATGCAACTTTTGCTTAACATTTGACATTCATGTTTTATGAAGTTGTGTTCAAAATAAAACAATTCAAACTTATGCTCGGAAATTTTTTAAAGTTGTTAAAATAATTTCAAAATCATTGTAATTCCTAAAAAAATAAAATGTTTAGTATTATTTGAGGACAAATTTCATAATATTTTCTAATTTCGAACTTAAAATTTTTTAAAAATATCAAAATTCAAAGTATGTAATTTCAATATAAGTTTCACAAATTGTACAGATATGAATAAGGAGGTTTCAATAGAAAAATAACAAAAAAAAAAAAGTCAAAATGTTTGTGATTTGAAAAGAGGGACAAATATATTACACACTAGTTGCCTATTGTAAATTGTATTTTTTCTCTCGCTCTGCGAATCACAACCATTGAAAACGTTTTTGAAAACTGCCATTTGTTTCATATCTGCAATAATCTGTGATAAGCCTTTTATATATGTTTTAAATTCATATATATGAATTTAAATTCGAAATATTCAATATTTTTCTAAAGAAAAAATAAAATAATAATAACAAAAACTTTTTATAAAAGCTTTATTTAAATGTTCTAATAAAGGAAACCAACTTTCATTTAAATCAAGCTACAATTTATTACATTATACAATTCATATGATATAAAAGCTTGTCGCGACATCGGAAAATATCGATTGTATAATCGATTTTTCGATTTAAATGAAAGTTTATTTTCTTCTTTTTAGAGCTTTTTTAAATATATTTTTATTTTTTATTTTATTTAAGGGCAGGACTAATTGTAAGTGTTTGTAAGTGTGTTTATGTATATGTAGGTATTGTACTTGAATGAACAATTGTTTGTATGAGTATGTACATTAACGTGTGTGTCTGTGAATGTGATTCAATGGAAAACACATTCATTTCCACCAACAATAACAACAACAACAAAAAATAAGGAAAAATTATATACAACCATATAACTGAATTAAATTCTATTACACAATTGCGGGTTTATGTTACGGTATGTACACATACAAGTACATATATTTGCATGTATGTATGTAAGTACAACGTACAACATGTGTATTTTTACATCCCTACATACACACATGTCTGAGTGATTGTATAACTTTGTGTATGTGTTTTTTATATATTTGGTTTGTTTGTAAGAGTGTGTTATTATTTAGTTAGGTTGTTTTTTTTTTGAATATTTTGCATGACATTCCTCATGTTCAAATGTATTTATGTACATATGTTTGTGTGAATTTTGCACAAAAAAAAAATATTATAAAAACTTCAGCGAACAAAAACATGGAAAAAACATGAACGAATAAGAAAACAAGCAGCACAATGAATCCAACACATTAATATTATAGAAAAACTCACGTAAATAATTTTATTTTTTTCCGGGCATTATGGTTCTCTCTTCCTTTTTTTTTTTGTTAAATAAAAGTCAGTTAAATGTGAGTGAAATCATATTTGCATGTGTTTTACATGGAATATTGTAAATTGCCTTAAGGGAATTATGTTGTATGAACACATATATACTCACATACATGTAGAAATATACATACATACATATGTATGTATTTGTGTACTTATAAGTGACTGCCGGAATATTTGACATAATTGTCCAACAAACAATCGGGCAATTTAATTCATACATTAATCTGTGTGTGTGTGTTGGCATTCCTATATAAATCCAGACAATTGTATTTGCATTTGAACATGTGTACAAAAATGTTTTTAAATTGACATACAACAAAAACTAATAACATAATAAAATGTACGGTGAAAGATTTTAATGAAATTATAAATATTGTTAATGTTATCGCTGGCTGCGATGGTCGTCCATAAGGGGCGAATTTAACAACACCAAAAAAGACACAAACAATTTTAAATAATTTGCAGTAATGTGCGGTGCGACACGGTGCGTTTATTTCTATTAAAAAAATTATTAAAATTAAATAAAAGAAATACAAATAATGTTCAACTACTTACCGCAGTGCTTTTCCCTTATGAACTGACTTTACTTTAAATTATTATTTTATTTGGACCACTAGTTATTTATGTGTATAACACATTAAAAATAACGGTACCAACTTAACGAAACAAAAGCACTGCAGTGAGATCAATGTAAAAAAGAACAACAACTAATACATAATCTTCACTAACAAATAGGTAAATAAGACAAATAAACAAAACATTAAGGCGGCTCACAGGACGCCATATAACTTCAAATAAATATTTTAAATGAATTACAAAATTATACAATGAGAAATAATAAAGACAAATAATAAAACAAATAATAAAATTTCAGCTCGCTTATGAGCCATTCGGCGACATCCCCACCCCCGTGGATCGGCTACGATTCACTACTCCAAATCAAGGACAGCAAGCTTGGAAACAGGTCGCTTTAGTATTCCTGTACTAGTACGTACATCAGCACGACGAATAACACCATCTCTACCTATAAACACCTCTTCCACTCTGCCTCGTTTCCAATCTCTACGGGACACGGCTGGATCGCAAATTAGAACCAAATCACCAATAGCAATAGGCTTCGTACGTTGACACCATTTGGAGCGTCTAGTCAACGTGGGCAAATATTCTTTTATCCACCTGTTCCAGAAATGATCACGTAGCTGACGGGAAATGCGCCACTGCTTTTTTAGTACAACAGACTGTTCTTCTTTTGCTCCGGCAGGAGTTTGTGTTGTATTAGGGCAACCCAACAAAAAATGATTAGGCGTTAGTGGTTCTTCATCTTCGTGGCTCAACGGCAAGTGTGTCAACGGACGGGAATTCACAATATTTTCCGCTTCAATCAGGAAACTTTGCAGTGTGTGTTCACGAGGGGCGGATTCTTTCAAAGTTGACTGCAACACACGCTTTACACATTGGACCATCCGTTCCCATATACCACCTTCTGCAGGATTATGTGGACAATTAAACTGCCAATCTATACCTTTAGATGTAAGTTCATCTTGAATTTGAGCCACATCAAATACTTCACTGAACCTCTTGGCAACTTTATCAGCACCAACAAAATTTGTACCATTATCGCTCCTCAGTCTTGTAGGCAGGCCACGTCGATTTATAAAATTGCGTATGGCAAGAATACACGCATCGGTTGACAAATCGAAAGCGACTTCCAAATGAATGGCCCTTATGGTCAGGCAAGTAAATAAGGCCACCCAACGTTTTTCATGGCGACGACCAACGGTTACAATAACTGGACCAAAATAGTCCAATCCAGTGTAGGAAAATGGACGAATATATGGCGTCAATCTGTCTTTTGGCAAAGAACCCATAAGTGGTGGCACCGGCAATGTACGACGAAATCTGCAAATAAAACAATTAGAAACACGCTTACGTAAAATTTTTTTAAGGCGGGGAATCCAAAATGATCTTCGAATTTCACAAACTGTAGCTTCAAAATTTTGATGTTTCATTTTTTCGTGTACATGGGCCACAAACAACTCGGTGACAGGATGAAACGACGGTAATATAATCGGACGCCTTATATCCAATGGTAACCAACTAGCTGCATCCACACGACCATAAACTCGAAGTAATGAATTTTCATCCATATATGGAGTCAGGGCATACAACTCACTACTTTTGGGCAAAGTACCTTCATTTTTAATAATTTCAATTTCAGCGCTAAATTTTTCTCGTTGGGCTTGACGGCAAAGACAAATGTCAGCACTTTTTAACTCTGCAGTAGTTAAACCATTTCCTTCTTCAGGACCAATCTTCTTTTGGCAACGATTTATAAAACGTAACACCCAGGCAATCGTACGTTTTAATTTCAAATATGATGAAAATCTATCGAATTCAAAAACAACAGGGGTATTTACCAGCAAAGCAAATTTGGGACGAAGTTCTTCAGTGTCTAGGCTACAAGTAGGTATTTCTTGCGTTTTTGGCCATTCATCTTCATATTCGTATAGAAATTTAGGTCCCGTAAACCAGCGGCTATCATCTGAAAAATTAACCTGGCTTTTCATTCTTGTAGTTTCATCGGCAACATTAAGATTTGTTGGCAGCCATCTCCAATCTGCTGGGCTAGTAGAATCAAGAATCTCAGTAATTCTATGGGCAACAAAGGGTTTATATCTTCGGCTTTCAGATCCAATCCAACTAACTACGGTGGTTGAATCACTCCAGCAAACGATTCTTGATACCTTAATGGAATGTTCCTTCAAAATTGTACCCATCAAACGAGTACCCAATACAGCAGCCTGAAGTTCGAGCCGAGGAATACTCATTGCTTTCAGAGGAGCACATCTAGTTTTTGCAGCTACAAAAGTCACTTCAATTTTATTATCAGCATTTATAGACCTCCAGTATGACACGGCACCAAATGCATCTTCACTAGCGTCGACAAAAACATGTAGTTCCAGGCGAGAAGGAACACCATTTCTAAAATAAAATCGAGGCACTTTAACATGGATGACATTTTGTAGCTCTTGGCGCCAATTATTCCACATCTCGTTTAATTCTCCGGGCAATGCATCATCCCATCGTATATTGTGTCTCCAAACTTCACGCATCAGTAACTTTGCCGTTATCATGTAGTAGCTCAGGAAACCAAGTGGATCAAAAACGGACATAACCACACTTAAAAGCTCGCGTTTTGTTGGACACCTCATACCTTCTATAACATCAGCATTCACGTTGTGGAACTTCAAATTGAACCTGAAAGTATCATCTTTAGGTTGCCAATACATACCAAGTATCTTCTCTGATTGTAGCTGGTTGACATCGCTGGAAAAATTCACCGGACTTTCCACTGTACCTTTAAGAGCCACAATTACTTTAGAAGAGTTCGATGAAAAATTACGTAGTTCAAACCCAGCTGATTTATGAATGTCGCGCACTTGTTTGGCAATCTCAATGGCCCTTGCTTGCGTCGGAAAACTATCCACAAAATCATCTACATAATGATGATCAACAATCGACTTCACTGCACGAGGATATTTATCACGATAGCTTAGGGCATTTGTTTCTTTGACATAATGGGCTACACAAGGCGAGCAAGCAGCACCAAAAGTCATGACTAGCATTTCATAAGAATCAGGTGGTTCTCTAGTGTCTTCACGCCAAAGAAATCTTTGAGAGCATCTATCTTCAGGAGCTACAATAACTTGGTGAAACATTTCTTTGATGTCCCCACACACTGCTACAGCACCAACTCGAAAATTAAATAAAACGGATGGCAGAGGCTTATATTGCTGCGGGCCTTTTAGCAGTTTAGAATTCAGGGAAACACCTTCAACAGTTGCGGCAGCATCAAACACTAAACGAATTTTTCCTGGCTTATTAGGATTAATCACTCCAAAATGCGGAAGATACCAAGTCCTGGGGCACAAATCAGCAGCTTCAATAGGCGACAATTTACGTACATACCTCTTGGACAAATAATCCCTCATGATGGATTTGTAGGCAGCACCAAATTCAGGACTTCTATTCATCTTTCGCTCAATACCAACAAGTCTATTTAGAGCCATGGAGTAGCTATCAGGCAACACAACATCATCTTCACGCCACAAGAGCCGAGTTTGGAATCTACCATCAATCTTAACTGTAGTTTCGTTCATAATTTTCCGAGCCCGTAAGTCATCCTTTGATTCTATGACCGGCAATAACTTCACACCAAAATTCTCCGTTTCAAAATAATTTGCCACTAAGTCATAGAGTCTTTGCTCTGGCTGAACTGACAAAAGACACAAATTTTCGCTAGATTGCTTACCCATCATTTTCCCAAATACGACCCATCCTAATGGGATGTTAGCAGCATATGGACCATTTTCATCCAGAGACACAATTTCATCAGGAAGTCCCAGATGAGAATGATCTAATCCAATCAGAACTTTGGGAACAACATCATTATATAATTTAATGGGCAAACCAGGATGGCGACTTAAATCCATATTGAAGCTTTGGGCCGGCAATTTTAAATTTGAAACTCCATAAACGTTTCGCAAGGCATATTTTCTCTGCTTACCAATTCCACTTATGTGCATATCAACCACTGTTGCCGTTTCTTGTGATGCCTTACCAGCATACCAATTCAAATTCAATTGACTTTGATGCCCCTGAAGACCAAGTTTCTTCACCAAGGAGCTGTCCACCATAGTAACCGATGAACCTTCATCCAACAACGCATAGGTTTCAATTTTGTTACTGGGACCATAAAGCACAATTGGCACCACTCGGAACAACAACACACCTTTATCTGCAGCTTTAGACACACAGCTAAGAACAGACTCATTTTCATTTGTGGAACCACTTGGAGCAGGCGACTCAGACGAAAGCGTATTATTTCCACCATCATTAATTTTGACATCATGTAATAATTTGTTATGTTTTCTTAGACAACCATCCACGGGACACGTCTTTCGATAACGGCAAAATCTACTCGAATGTCCACTACCCAGACACGAAAAACATAACCTCATTTTTTTCACTTCACTCCAACGATTAGGCACACTTAATGAACCAAATTTTCTACAATCAAATATTTTATGATTTGCCTGGCACATAGGGCATTCTTGTTGTTTACGTTGACCATCAGCAGCATGAAGGACAACTTTTCTTTTGGGTTCATTATTTTGACGATTTCCACTTGTAGTTTGCACCATTCTTACCAAATCAGCAACATCTTTGAGCCATTTGCTAAAATCCAAAATAGTTGGGTATGGTTTTATTGTTGAGGCACAGCGGGCCCACTCCATTCGTTTACTCATTGGAAGCTTTCCGACCAATTCTTCCATTAATGTTGGATTAGCTAAATGCTGTTGTCCATTAGCAGTTTCCAAAAAGGCGGCAAGATTCCGCACTTTAACAGCAAAGGGCACAAGCTTATCCACAGCACTTTCACTAATGGGCGAAATTTCTTTCACTTGTTGTAGCTGGCAACGAATAAGCATCTCTGGGCGACCATATTGAAAACACAATTGTTCCATAACCATACTCACGTTATCTGCATGGATCAGCAACGACTTCACACATTCACGGGCATCACCCTTCAAAGCTTTTTGGAGCCTTAAACAATTTTCAAAATTATTATAATTATAAACAGCAGTCGATTGATTAAAAGCCGTTGAGAACATGGGCCAATCTTCAGGCGAGCCACTAAAATCCGGTAAATCATAAATTTTTCGATGCATCAATAACGAACCACCATTTTGAGACAATCGGAAATTTGGCGGCAACGGTTGACTTCCACACAAATTCGAAAAATTATTTTCATTGCAGCTTACCGAAGAAAATGGCGTACGACGTTCAGTGCAGTCAACGTTGGCTGAGGCAGAATTGTCAACGTTGACTTCGCTGGTACCCGTTACTGGCGGCGCCATATTGGATGGCTGTGGCATGGCGGCTGAAGAACTCGGCGTCGAATTAGCGTTTGTGGCAATCGACAACGCTCGTTGGGCATTTAACAACTGGGCGTGAAGAATGTTGATCTGACTTTGAAGGCCTTCCAAATTAAGCTGTGCAGAAGAGCTTAAATTATTTTCAGCAAAATTTTGTTGGTTATGTTGAACATTGGCAACTGTGGTAGCTATGGCATAAGTTGTTCCGGCGGCGGTGGAACTTGTAGGCACTCCGGCGACAGAAGGAGCAATTACAATTGGTTGATTTGTTGTGACGTCAATAGTACTTACGTTTTGTGGAGGCACTCCAGCGGCGGAGGGAGTCAAAGATGTTCCGGCGACATGGGAACTGGCAGGCAAAGAAGAAACTCCGGCGACCGATGGAGCCACTTGTTGAGAAACAATTTTTGTTCCGGCAGGCGAGGAACCACTACTAGGCTGGCTCATTGTTGACTGTAATCGCTGGCTTTTTCTTGCTGGGGAGCGATGCATTATGAACCACAAATAATCACAAGCGTTTCTCAAAGAGCACACAAAATCTCACAAAAATCACAGCAAATAAGCACCAAAATGTTTTAAATATATTTTTATTTGTTCCGGCAGAAAGGGAACCACTTTAAAATATTTCAGATTTAATTTTATTTGTTCCGGCAGACAAGGAACCACTTTAAATATTTTTAAAAAATGTATTTTGTGTTCCGGCAGGCAAGGAACCACTTTTGGAAATCTTCAAACAATTATTTTATGTTCCGGCAGGCAAGGAACCACTTTATTTATTTCCAAATTAATTTGTATTTGTTCCGGCAGACAAGGAACCACTTCGCACAAAAATCTGCAAACTTTGTTTTATTCCGGCAGACAAGGAACCACAAAATTTTTGCAAATATCAGCTCAAAAAGTGCGAAATAAAATTTGTTATCGCTGGCTGCGATGGTCGTCCATAAGGGGCGAATTTAACAACACCAAAAAAGACACAAACAATTTTAAATAATTTGCAGTAATGTGCGGTGCGACACGGTGCGTTTATTTCTATTAAAAAAATTATTAAAATTAAATAAAAGAAATACAAATAATGTTCAACTACTTACCGCAGTGCTTTTCCCTTATGAACTGACTTTACTTTAAATTATTATTTTATTTGGACCACTAGTTATTTATGTGTATAACACATTAAAAATAACGGTACCAACTTAACGAAACAAAAGCACTGCAGTGAGATCAATGTAAAAAAGAACAACAACTAATACATAATCTTCACTAACAAATAGGTAAATAAGACAAATAAACAAAACATTAAGGCGGCTCACAGGACGCCATATAACTTCAAATAAATATTTTAAATGAATTACAAAATTATACAATGAGAAATAATAAAGACAAATAATAAAACAAATAATAAAATTTCAGCTCGCTTATGAGCCATTCGGCGACAGTTAAGTTATTTTTACACTGACTAAGTTCTCATCTCTACATTAGATAATCTTTTTTGAAATAGCCGATGAAAAAGAAACATTTCAGTAGCTCAACTCAGATGTTCGGTGGAAAATATCTCCAGCACATGGTATTCTTATTAAACTAAGACATAGACTTGCTGAAACAACAAAATGTATAATTTATCAAGCTCTTGTTCAAAGACATCTTAACTATCTTACACTTGTTTATGAATTAAAAAAACACTGATTTAAATAGTTTACAAATTATATAAAATAAATCAATAAAAGCTGTGTTTACATGATTGTGGTAACCATAATATGGTTAATATACGATTCACATGATTGTATCAACCATATGTATGGTTACAGTAAACAAATATATGTTTGTGACAACCATTCATATGATGAAGGAATTATCATATTATGGTGCTCTCGGCTTAAGGCTTATCATAATCTGAGAACAACATATTATGATCAAATTATTCATCATAAATATGGTTGCCACAAACATATATTTGTTTACTGTAACCATATATATGGTTGATACAATCATGTGAATCGTATATTAACCATATTATGGTTACCACAATCATGTAAATGGTTACTGTGACTATAATATTGTTAAAAATGTTGTATCACTATTTAAATGGTTACAGTAACCATGTCCAATTATATTTTTTCTTTGCGTGTAGAGATATTGCTACAAGAGTCTTTCAAATATA
The DNA here is from genome assembly GCF_958450345.1 of Calliphora vicina. Lineage (NCBI taxonomy): Eukaryota > Metazoa > Arthropoda > Insecta > Diptera > Calliphoridae > Calliphora > Calliphora vicina. Next base: position 168,337,393 of record NC_088780.1, read on the forward strand.
TGGCATTTACAAACTGATATCGTCTAGAAATCATAAAACAAAGAATTGAGTGTATTGCTAGTTTAGAATACAATAATTTGCCTCAGTCTCTAAAACATTGTTCGTCAATATCGTTGTTTAGGAAAAAACTTAAAGATTTTTATTTAAATAATATTAAAATTATTATTTGAAACATTAATAATTTGTACGTTGTAACCAACGTTGGCTTCGGATCGTACTTTTTTTTCAAATTTGTTAGAACAAAAATGTAAAATCTGTCAAACAGGTCTAGAGTTAATGACAGTTATATTTTAGGTATTCTGCAAAAATTAAAAAGTATGCACTTTGAACATGTTGTACATGAAATGTTTCGTTTATTCACAATTAATAAATTTGTATTACTTATTTCAGAAATTAAATTCAAGCAAAATGGGAAAAGGTTTCCTGATGATCTGGAATAAGCAACCAGTGAAATGGGCATAGGAACTAGCTTATCCCCCAACAATAAATTTCAGTGAATTTATCAATTATTGGGAATTAACACACTAATTCTTAACAACAAAATGTGTTTTATTGATGATATATGGGAGTTAAAAATGACAGTAGTAAAATACATAAAAAACGTTTTATTTTAATAAATAAAACTCAACAACCTGATTGTTGTCGTATGAACGATTTGGTATCATTTATATTCCTGGTCATGTGGTCCGCAAATAGTCGTTCGACAAAATTAAACAACTTACGAAAGTATATATGGGCAATTACATGTCATGGTACGTGACATTTTTACGCCTATAGAGTGGATAGATTTTGCAAAAATAAGGGTATCTGAAAAATAATTTGGTCTTTATGTTCCATTCAGAATGTACTATTTTTTAAAAAAATAATAAGTTCTTTCGAAACATTGTTGTCCAAAATATCGAACGAAATAAGGGTATATCGTACGTGACATAAAACGGAAGTAATTTTGAGGTACATGTAAAAATATGCCAAAATATGCGAATCGTGAGAGGCGTTCAATTTCTTACACTAAACCAAATATTTTTGCTTTACAATCCGTTTCAATAAACAATTTGATACTATATACTTAATTTAGCTTAATTTTCACCGCCATCTTAGCCTAAAACATATCAATTAAATTAAAAAAATAAATATAGTCAGTTTTAACTATTATTTTTGCCAATAAAATGTTGTAATAAGCTCTAAATACTTACACATATTAATATTTTAATGTTTTCTCCTATTCAAATCATCTTGTAAAAAGTTTCAAAGATTTTTGTTTTTTCAGTCGTGGAATTGCCCATGTGAAATTCTTTTTATGCTATGGAAGTAGAGTATTCAACGAGCAAAATCAAAAAAAAAAAACGGTTGTATTTGTAACAAGTAAGAGGGCTTTATTCGGTTGCGCCGAATCTTATATACCCTTCACCAAATTATACTTTAAAATACAAATTTTAAATATTTTTAGGTAAACAAAATTTAAATTAAAAAAAAAAATAAAAAAATATTTCGAAAAGTTTCTAATTTTATTTTTCCAAATTGTATCTATTTTTTTTAAATTTAAAAAATATTTTGTCCTATTTTGACCCAACGTCCAACTAACTCTAGCCTTACATCGTTACAATGGACTTTGAAATTTCTATCATTAGATATCCATATTGTCTATATTAATGAATTAGTAATACATATAGAGATAAATATAAGCCAAAAATCGTGGTTCTCCCGGTTTTTTCTTATATCTCAGCAATTTGTGGACCGATTTTCTCGATTTTTAAATGTAATAATTCCCGATATATTGATGTATAAATCATGCTTGTAAGTTATTTGGGGCCTATGAAAAGTTGATTTCAACATACATACGGACCGACGGACGTGGCTATATCGACTACGCTATCTAATATATAACCTTGCCACTCATGGTGAAGGGTATAAAAATGATGAGCCGAGCATTCACAGAGGAACATTGAAGGGAAATCCGAGTCTGGAAGTCACTCCGTTTAGGTATCTCTGACAATTTTGGAGTAACTTTGTGAAATAATCATCCAAACAAACGAACTTTACTAAATGTTATTGAACATCAAATATTTCCCCATAGTTCACTTTTAAAGAATTTCCCAGAAGAAAAATATAGTTTTTGTTTCATTTTGTATTTAATTTAATACCTAATGAATGGTAACTAATGAGTTTAACCTTATTTTTAGTCTTAATGAGTAGTTTCTCTCTTTTGTACAAGTACGAGCACAATTTAGACGGCAATAACATTTTGTTAACTGAGTACATATAATTAAAGCCAAATTAACGCTGCTTATAAAGGAAACTTAAACATCCTGGTCACGGTTCACACTTACATGCAAATGAGAAACTAACTATTCAAGTTTATTTATTTCAAATTACTGCTTATTTTTAGAAATTCTTTACTTGTACAATTTGTTCAACAAAACCAGCAACAACAATAAACAAAATACAAACATAAACTAACTAAACTCAAGTAGACTGTCTCATGATGTAAATATATGTATATGAATGTCTGCAAGTGTGCTACAGAAACGTTTAATTGTAATTAATATTCTTATTCTAGTTAATAAAAAATCAATACTAAAAGCAAATAACAACAACAGTAGCAACAGCTATATACAATTTTCATTACAGATGAGATACTTGACACTAATACAAACAAAATTGTATATTTGCTGTCGTATGAAAGTGTATTGTACACACTGAAGTTAGATTGAAAATAAACAGTTTTTTTTAAAAAGATTTTATTTAATATTTACACATGTATTTAACAATTTGTTAAGAATTATCAAATCAATTTTGGTTCTTTCAAAATAGTTTTTTAATTTCTTATAACTTTTTTGTTAATTTTTAAAAAAAGTTTTTTTTTTAATTTATTATTGAATACAAATTTATGAAAAAAATTAGTTTGGTAAAAAAAAATATGTTTAAAATATATTTTTCCGATTTTGAATCATTCTAGGTCCAAATTACTATAGTCTTATATACATCGTTGCAATGGAGTTGGAATTATCTATCATTAGATATCCATATTGTCTATATTAATGACTTAGTAATCCAGATATATGTATGTAGATCAAAAATAGGCCAAAAATCGAGGTTATCCCGGTTTTTTTCCATATATATATCAGCCATTTATGGGCCGATTTTAAATGATGAACGTGATTCAACTCAACTGCCTGAATGGTGGCGTATGAGTGTTTTGTTATCATATATTCTCTTAAAAAAGTACTCATACGTTATATGGTCCGCAAATAGTCAATTATTTTTCAAATAATTCGATAGCTCGTAAACGATTTAAGATATAATTAAATTTAAGAAAACCTGAGATGTTTTTGAGTTGACTTGTAGTTACATGGGTTCGTGGTTGGAAATTTAGCCATTGGGCAACACCTCGGGCCTACAAAATGTTTAAAAAATCACCAAAAATTCAGTTCCTATTTTAATGTCAAGAATTTTTTTATTTATTTAGTACTTATAAATATTTGTGGTTTAAAGCTTTTACTTCAAGAGTTATTATGTTGAACAATTTTTTTTAAGTTTTTGTAGATTTTTTTTTTTTTGGTATTTTAAGTAACCTTGGTGTTTTTTATATATGGGGGATTTCACGTCAAGTGAACCAACTTTTAAAATCGATGTCTTCCGATCGGGATGAAATTTACACCACGGTTAGACCTATTGGATAGTAATTCAGACACAATTCAACAAGATCGGTCCAGAACTCTCTGAGTTAGAGGGGGTCAAAATTTGACATTTTGGCCAAGCATGTGATTTTTCTCATCCATGTAACTTATTACCTATTTTTCTTAGCAAAATGTGTTCCAAATAGTTTAGATAGCTATTTCTTCAATCTTTCTTCAAAAATATAAAAAAAAAAATAATAAATTTTTAATATTTTTTTCCCGAAATCAAAAACTTTTTTAACTTTTTTTTCAAAATGGGCCCTGTTTTTTTTTTCTTCAAATAAAGCTTAGATATTTTCCTTGAAGACCCATTTGGTCGCTTAGTGGGATGCGAGTTTGATATCTATCAAAAAAAATGTTTTGTAACTCAAAACATGCAATTTTTGACTTTTTATGCAAAATCAAAAACTTTGTTGACTTTTTTTTTTTCAAAATGGACCCTTTTTTAATTTTTTTTTTGCTCAAAACAAAGCTTGGATATTTTCCTTTCAGACCTATTTGGTGGCTTAGTGGGATGCGAGTGGGATATCTTTCAAAATAAATGTTTTGTAACTCAAAACATGAAATTTTTCACTTTTTTTTTTTTCAAAATCGAACTTTTTTTCCAAAATGGGCCATTTTTTGAGCAATAATAGTGGGATATATAGCAAAATAAATGTTTTGTAACTCAAGATTTACAATTTTTGATTTTTAAATTTTTTTTATTGCTCAAAAGAAAGCTTAGGTCTATTCCTTTTAGAAGTTTTTGGTCTCGTAGTGGGATGCGAGTGGAATATCTATCAAAATAAATATTTTGTAAGTTAAGACATACAATTTTTGTGTTAGAACATTTAGATAGATCTTAAAGAACTAGACCCAAGCTTTCTTTTGAGCAAAAAAAAAATTAAAAAAAGCGACCATTTTGGAAAAAAATTCGATTTTGAAAAAAAAGTGAAAAATTCCATGTTTTGAGTTACAAAACATTTATTTTGAAAGATATCACACTCGCATCCCACTAAGCGACCAAATAGGTCTTCCAGGAAAATATTTAAGCTTTATTTTAAGAAAAAAAGGGCCCATTTTGAAAAAAAAGTTAAAAAAGTTTTTGATTTCGGAAAAAAAAATTTTTTTTTAAATATTTTTTTTTCGAAAGATTGAATAGCTATCTAAACTATTTGGAACACATTTTCCTAAGAACAATAGGTAATAAGTTACATGGATGAGAAAAATCACATGTTTGGCCAAAATGTCAAATTTTTACCCCCTCTAACTCAGAGAGTTCTGGACCGATCTTGTTGAAAAATTGTGTCTGAATTACTATCCAATAGGTCTAACCTTGGTGTAAATTTCATCCCGGAAGACATCGATTTTAAAAGTTGGTTCACTTGACGTGAAATCCCCCATATATGTATGTACAAGCCCCAAAAAAAAATGTTCTATAAGAGAAAAAACAAGTAAGAGAGCTATATTTGGCTGTGCCGAATCTTATATACACTTCACCAGGTTATACTTTAAAATAAAAATTATAAATATTTTCAAAAAAAAACAAAATTTAAAAAAAACTTTTTCTTTATTATTAGCACAAAATTCTATGGCAAAAATTAGTTTTTTAAACCCTTTGCCTGTACCATACAAGAAAATGTATGTATAACTTTTTGATGATAAAAATAATAACATTATGAATCATATCATATCATCTAAACCACAAAATATCAAAATAAACTCAACAACCTGATTGGTGACGTATGAGTGTTTCGTTTCCATGCATATTTCTGAAAAAGTACGTATACGTCATGTGGTCCGGAAATAGAATGTTCGTTCGAAAATCCCAAACTTAGCGTTAAAACACTTTAATATTGCGTATCAAAATCAACCTCTTCCTTCAAAAAAAAAATTAAACGAAACTAGTTTGAAAAATATCAAGGTGTATTCGATAAGGTGAAGAAGTTACACAGCTGATTACTGTTTATTTGTGTTGTGTTTAAAATTGTCAAAAAGTTGATTACTTTTTTTGTTGACATTCAAAATATTTAAATTGAAATAAATATTTACCACCGTATTCATAAACAAAATTTAAAACATGTTTTAAAGGCAAATTTGCATACAAAATTTGATTTTAAAACGTTGTTTAAATTTAAAAATTGTTTATGAATAAGGCCTTAAATATTTAAATTGTTTAAACAACAACAATAATATCTATAAAAACAAAATAAGCAATATTGGAAATTGTTTGGCAAAAATGCATATTTCTTTTTGGAGATTGACTCTTATTTTACCCCATACGATTTATTTTTCGACTGAATAGCTTTTGCTGATTTTCAATACCAAACTCCTTAGAATAATTTTGTTGTGTATTTTCCAAAAAACTGTGTTAAAGTAAACTACTAATAATGATTTTTTTTATTTGTTTCTTTTTATATTTTTCATATTTCACGCATGTGAATCATCCTGACCATGACCTTATAAGGTAAGTTCTAATGGATTTTAAAATTCCAAAAATCAATAATAATTCAAATCTCAATTACGTGTAAATCAATTTTAAAATGTTATTCTAAATAAAGATGTTAAATTTCAAACCTTAAATTAACCATTAAAACTTGTTTGTTTACTTTAAATTTAAGAAATATTTAACAAATTAAATTGAAATTAATTTACTTAATTGAAAGTCGCTGTTAAAATTTTAAATTCTTTAAGCAGTATCCCTCCTTATAAGGAGGAAACAACATTTCGTTGAGTATCAGAAAAATATACTTATCACGGAACCATACAAACATACACTTTGGTATTTAAAGACTATTTGGCAATTAGTTAATTACTAATTGATTTTAAATGAACTTTGTTTTTGTTGCTAAATGTTTATTTTTAAAAATAGCCCAATACAATTTCATGTACACCAAAAGAATAACAATCATTAACGATTTTGTTGAAACTTACAATATTATTGTAGCAACAATACTATTGTTGCTGGTCTCAATAGAGTTATTGTGATTAACACAGATACACATCTAGTGTTGTTGTTGTGTTGGTTTTAATTAAAGACTATATATTTTATGGCCATTACAAAACATGCCGCAACCACAACAAAAACAAAAGTGAAAGTAGAATTTAGAGAGTGGAAACTACAGAGGAAGAACATTTGCATGGCAAGAGGATGGGAGCCATTGAATATGTAGTGTAGACATACCAGTCAAATGTGTATGTGTGTCTGTTTTGATAAAATTCCAGAGCGGTTTGGAAAATTTAAAATCTGCGTATTTTGTGTGGGTACTTTAGGCAACCAGAAATGTACTCATAGGCATCTAATTTATTTGCATAAATGCCAACGAAAATGTTGCGAATAGCTAGAGAAACGAACATTAAATTGAATTAAGGGATAGACGCAAAACACAAAATTGAAAATCCCAAATCAAAAAGCTAATTAAAAATTTAAAATACTTGCCCAAAACACATAAACCGTTTACATACATACATATGAATAACATAAAACTATACAATACAAAAATCGAAGGTCTGCAACTGAACATTAGAATATGAGCGAGAGTGTTGTAAATAAATTTACATTATTTGTAACATGTTCAAATGCAAATTAGCAATTGTTTGAAATGACATCGAAATAACTGACAATGAACAATTGTAATAAAATTACAAACACTAAATGTATCTATCTATCTAAGTATTTACCTTTGGGCTCTACATGAAGTCTGTATGTTTGTATGTTTGTATGTTTGTATATTGAAATGTAATGTAAACTTTGCACAAAACAAACGTGCCACTAAATACAATTCCCACAAAATATGTAAATGTATAAATTTTGAAGTGTATGTGTATGTGTATGTGTGTGAGTATGAGTGAGATTGTTTGTATGTAAATTTAAAGTTAAACGAACTAGCGAACACACAAGATAAATGACCACTGCAGTTAATGATGGTGACACTTATAAGACCGCATTTAACAAAACAAAAATACTGTTTGTCTATTTGCCAGTCTGAATGCCTGCCTCCATGCCTACATGCCTCCCTGCCCATGTCAGTCTAACAAAAACTCAAAAACTGCCAAATATATTGCCACAACACATTCATAATGTCACATCATGTCATATGACCCATTTTACACTCACATGCGCTTACTTTTAATTTACACACATTCACACACATACATATGTGTGTATGTGTATGTTTCGAACACTTGAAGGGTATTCAAAACTTTGACATGGTCTAGTCTTTGTTTAATGAACAAATGGAAATTTCAGTATTTTTTGTTACATCTATAGTAGAACTGAATAAAATTCAATTGTATGGCTTACTTTAAACATAATAAAAATTTCGATATGAAATTGTGTTACCTGAAATATTTTCAGGGTGGAAGTTTGAAGGATGAACTAGTCTGTGCAATGTTCACCTGAGATATCTGTTGTAATACCCCTCGATGCAATGCAAAAAGCAGGTTAATAGATAAATGAACGATCGCTAAATATACAACGAACGATAAGTTCAATGCATCGTTAATCTTGAGATAGAGAATGTAGGTTCTCATTATCTCTTGGACTGTTCGGGCAAACACATGTGGACTGAGTGATCTTATTTGATGGCAGTCTTCCCTTTTGACAGGTCCGCATTCCAAATCAAAATCTAGATGGACAAAATTATTTGGCGATCTTTTTATATAGAATTGGTATCTCCGATTCCAAAAAAAATCTTTAAAAGATCAATATAAACTTTTTTTCAAGTTACAGTAGGGTCTAGATATACATATAAAAAACATTAAAAAAAATACTTTTTCATGTCTTTCTGAAACTAAATTTTTAAAAAGATCTGTATTTACTATATTTCAAGTTACAGTAGGGTCTAGATATATAAAAATCAATAATAAATAAAGAAATATTTCTAAAAATTCCATTCCGTAAAAATTAAAAAAAAAGTATTTTGGCGGGTGCTGGCGGCTACAATTTTTTTACAAAGACATTCCCCAGAAGTTTCTTTAAATGATATATAGTCATTGGACGGGCTTCGACGGTCTTTTTTTTGGCAAGCTATATAACTTTCTTAGAAAAAAAACATATCAGTATATTTGAGAACCAAGTTTAAAGGACTATAACAGGAAAATGGAGAGGCCCATAAATATAAGATTTACATTTAATAAAAGCCTATATCAATGTTTATCTATGTTTTGAAGTATAAATTTCAATTTGGTAAAACCATTGAGATATATATAATTTAGTAAAATATTAAAAAAAAATAACGAAAATATGATTCAAAATTTGTTGAACTTCTGGCGCTTCTGTCGGGAAAACGAAATGTCCAATTGAAAAACCCATTTGTATTGGAGGACAGCAGATTGTCAGCATCCGAAAAAAACTTAGTTTTTCCAAATTCTGAAGATACCGATTTTCATAATTTTGTCCACCTAGATTTTGATTTGGAACCAGAGTGGTTCGTGGCCTATTTGAATATAAAGGGATTCTCATATTGCAATTATGTTGTATTAAAGTCCATACGCAAACCATTTCAATATTGTTACAAGTTTTTTAACAATATTATAGTCACAGTAACTATTTACATGATTCTGGTAACCATAATATGGTTAATTTACGATTTACATGATTGTGTCAACAATGTATATGGTTATAGTAAACAAGTATAAGTTTGTGACAACCATTTATATGATGAAGGACTTATCATATTATGATGCTCTCGGCTTATGGATATAATCAAACGAATGATGTGGTCTTATCAGAATGGGGATTTACTACCCTACTCTCAAACAACTAACACAGTGAGATGTTGTTACCAAGTATTAGGTGCGGTAGTTGAAATGTTGCTTTATCTGTCTAAATACAACAATTTTTAGCATAGATAATGCAACTATCTTATAGACACCTAAATAAAAAATAATTTTAGAAAAGTTTGGTAAACCATTCCATTCCACAGGACACGCTCCGGGAAGATTAGAATTTGTGGGAAAAGTTTTTTTGCGCTTAATTTCGACAGATTTTTTAATTTCCTTAACCCTTTCAGACATTTTGTCCAATATATTGGACATTTGGATTTTTCCTTTTAAAGTCATGTAGCGTTGACGCAATTGGATAGATTTTTACAATTAATAGCATTATCAAAAGAGTCTTTACTAGATTGTATATATGTGTGATTTAAACATCTAATTTTTCATTGGTTTTGGTTAAATTAAGTTATTTTCATAATTACGTCAGCGTTCTATAAGAATGTGATAGACATAGTAATATTCGGTGCTTTTTAAAATGATAATTACATTATTTTAAGCTCTAAAAAAAGCGTGTAAGTATTTATTGAGTATTAGTTTAGATATTTGTGTATTAATTGCAATTAATTACATTAATTTTTTAATTTTATTTATGAGATACATGTCATTTAAGAAAATTCGCCCAATATATTTGACTTCATCTGGCAGGCACGTGTGACGATTTACATGTAATTTGACTTCAGATTCTTAATTAGCAGCCTCAAATTTTTCAGTTTTTTATCTCAACTAATTCTATTTAATGACTGAAAGGGTTAATATGGATTCCACTTTTTAATGTATTTTGAAATTCAAAGTCCTCATAATGAGCATCCACTATGGTTATACATAAATCTAAGAATAAAAAATGATTTAATCAAAAATACATTATTGAATTTGTTTTCAACAAAGATTTTATTTTATTAATGTTGTTTACTTTTTTTTTTTCTTTCTAATAAACTAATTATATATGTACATAAATTTTGTATTCCTACTAATTTTATTAAATTTTTTGAAAAAAATTAGTTTGAGAAAATTCTTAAAATTAATTGATCACTTCAATAATAAAAAATTGACGATTTAAAAATACATTATTTCAACCTTAAACATTCCAACATTAAAATCACGATATTGAAGAGTTCTTGACTCGTTTCAAGTTACACATTCTAAAATATCCGATACTCATTCCACTCTGCCTGCTTTTAGAAGGTGTTCAAGAAGCCCTATGAATCCCCTTCTAATAAAAAATGAGTAAATGAAAATAGTAGTCTACATCAAAAAATAAAATACACACCATCACAGCAATGACACGCTGTGTAAAATTGAAATGATTTTGCAATGTGGCTACAAGTCCTTGTGTCTGCAAAATGAGGAATTTAGGAAGGGCTCTTTACTGCATATTTTTTCCGCTGGGTACTTTTTTTTTTAGAAATGTAATTGAACAAAGATAATAAGTCAAAACGTATTGTACTGGATTCATGAGTAAATATTTGCCATGCGTGATCATACGTTAAGCATTCTAATCATAAAAACATTTTAATCCAAATGCAAATTTCTGAATGTTAAAAATTAGTAATATCAAAACTAGATAACACCTTTATTAAGCATTTAATTAGAGCAAATTTTTCTTGGTATTTAAGGGTCATCCTTAAGCACTGACACACGCAAACACACTTTATGTCACATACACAAATATTGGCTAAATGTTTTCCCAAAAAGAAAACTCAAATGAACATCATAAAAACAATAATGACAAAATATTTTATACACAAAACACAAACACTCATGCAAACTTCATACACATACATATGAATAAATGTAAAATATCCTACATTATGACTGTCTGTCTGTAGGAGTATGTGTATTATAGTTATTTTAAACCAAAAAGGAAATCCTTTAACAACAATGTTTTCATGTGGTTGCTGCTTGTTTCTAGATTTAAATTTCATGTGAACCCAAATACTTAATAATGTTTTTCATAAAATTTTACAGTAAAATTTGTAAATGGCTGCAAAATTTGTTTACAACCCTAAAATTTAAAATGACATTTCAGATAAAAAAAAAACAAAAAATAATAATAAACCATACAACAATATACAATACATACATACGTAAATACATCTACGTATACATGCATAAACAGCACCCATCCAGCACAACGTTATAAAAAGGATACTAAGTAAGAAAAAATACTAAATGGCAGATAAAAATTTTGCTTAAAATATTCATTTTTGAAATTTAAGCTTACAAATGAGTATGGCAAATAAGCTTCAGGAAAACTTATGATATCATTTTTAAAATTAAATACAATAAGAGACTTTTTAAATCACTTTTGCAAGATTATGAAGAATTCTGGCATTTGCAGTCGTCATGTACAGGCAACCAGGCCAGTTGACGTAATCATTAAATACTGATTAAATTTATAATTTAATGGTAGTTTACTATGGTCACATTTGATATCTGTCACTGTAATTTTGTGGAAATACTAAAATAAAATCTCCTCCTCTCATCATCAGTGTCCATATCATGTGGTCACGAACATGTCGAAAACCAAACATGTTTTAAAACATTCCAAAAAAAAAGAACAAATAATGAAAATCATGTACGAGTATGACAACAAGATTATCAAAATGAAAACACACATTAGTACGGTACAAATGGAATTTAGTGTTGGAAATGAAAGGTTTGGAAACTAAACTAAACGAAATTGTAGATTTTTATTACGACTGTAATTATACATAGATATGTCCAAAAACAAACAGATTTATTATGCAGTTAAAACCAATTCAATACTAAACATGAAAATCTATTCGCATACAGTTTAGAAATAAACTGTTGTACGGTTTCAGTTTAAATTATAACTATTATATGGTCACACAATCATTTTCTTTGATTTATATACGTTTCACCATTAGTGGTAGGGTCAAAATAAGTTTGTCATTCCGTTTGTAGTTTCTACAATGTTAATTTAATTTAAGAGCCTATAAAATAAAATACAATATAAATATTGCATACTTTTAGGCTGCTGATCAATTTAGCAATATCTGTTTGTTGATGAAGTGACCAACTTTAGTGATAGATGAATAAATCGACGGATGTGATCTCGAAATATATACACGATATTAAAAATGATCCTTTGTGATAAATAACATTGTAATCAAATCTAGCTGGACAAAATTATAAAATTTTGTGTCTTCCGAATAAAGGGAAATTTATTTTTTATAATAGCTAAGCACTTGTTCTGATATTTTACAGAAGCCCATACTTTAAATTTTTTTTTAAAATTAGCTTTTAATGCATTCTTTACATTATTGGTCATTACTGTCCCATTTTAGTCCTGTAAATTTTGGTCTCAAATAAAAAATATGTTAAGAAATGTATTAAAAATATATAGCTTGCGAAAATCAAAGTTCGCCGAAGCAAATTATTTTATTCCCATTTGCAACAGAAAGATTTTGTAGAAAATTTATGAAAACATGTTTACTCAATAAATCTCACTATAGATAACAATATTTATTATACCCACCATAACAAACTCAGGGTATATTGATTTTGTCGTTCCGTTCGTAACGGAATTAATGTAGCAGACCCACATTAATATATATTCTAGGTCCTTATAAGATTCTAAGACGATCTAGCTATGTACGTGCGTATGTCTGTCTGTCCTTTCCAAACGAAAGGAGCTAGCTGTCCACAAATACTCTCTATTGACAAGGTTAGTTTGGTATTGCAAATGGGCAATATCCGTCCATAGCCCCCATACAAATGTTCCCCCGGAATACTGTTTGAGCAGCCATAAATATTTTGATTATGCGGCAGTCTTGATAAAATGTTACAAATTAGTTTTAAGTAGTCTGAAATTATACTGTAAAGCTGTGATGGGATTTGTGGCGCAATTGTGCCATTTTTGGCACTATTTTGAGTGGCACACTCGATACTATTTTGTCACTTTCTATACTTTTCAAAATAAATCAAAATAAAAATAGTTTTTTGGAATTAATTTCGGAAATAGATATTAAAAATGTTCAAGTTTTATTTTCTTATTTTAAAAGTAACGAAGCTTTGACCGATACCAGCACTTTTTGCAATACAAAATAGAATTTCTTCTTCAAATCGAGTCATTAAATTAAACATCTGTACTAATGTTCAATTATTATTAAATAATTGCCTGAAATACTAAAATGTTTGTTAAAGTTTGTTGCTATTTATTAATTAATTTTTTTTTGATAGCCGATTAAAAACAACTAGTTTTATATTTAGAGTCGACTACAATGTCAGAAGTATATTTTAACTTGTCTATGATATACCTAAAGTCCACTCATAAGTAAAGTCGAGTTTAATTCTCTTAAAATATACTTTATGTTTGCCTATGATTGTGGGCCAATCTCTTTCATTGTCCGAAGACGATGTCTGTGGTGGTGTCGTCGAGTTTGGATTTCTCTTGGGGACTTTTTTCACCACACGTTTCGTAATTTATTCATAGTAAAATTTGATAATGTTAACATAAACTAATTGAATGAAAGGCTCCGAAAATTTATCAATTCGACCAGATACATTTTGATAAAAATTAAAATTTTTATCTTGATTTAATCTCCAATCTTCTAGTCATAACCCTACCTCTTGCAAATATGAATTCAAAGAGCCTAAAGCAAATGAAGTAGTATGTTTCGATTGAATTACCATTACTTTTTAACAAATTGCATAAAAAATTGTGTTAAAAAGGGATACAAATTCGGTTTATTTTGTGAAAAGTAGTTTTGACACCATTGAACCCATTTTGGCACAATTTATACATCAAAATGTTCAAATTCCATCACTGCTGTAAAGTATGCCGAAAATTAGGCAACGTTTGTCACTAGCCCCCCATACAAGCCCCCCCCCCCAGAAAATAATTTGAACATTCATAATTGTCTTAAAGTAATTAATATCTTTATGAAATTGGACATAAACCAGTTTTATATGTAAGCTTCATTAAAAACGGAGATGACAAATCCGACTGTATTGATCATCCCCATAAGCTTTTTTGCAGGCAACAAGATGATCTTTATATCATAAGTATACCCTTAAAATTCCCACAAGAAATTTGCAGTCATTCATAGTAGTAAATTAACATTTTCTCCCAATATTAAATACAAAAAAATAAATATGAAATAAAACATGAATTTTTCATGAGTCACAATAAAAGCTTTTCATTAAAGTCTACCAGTAAGTAAAATAAACGAACAAACAAAAAAATTCTCTTTATATTTCGACCATAAATTCTACCAAATAGTTGTGTTGTGCAATTGAATTCCAGTTCATATGATTGTATTTCGTTTTCAATGCGTCTGAATGTGAATGTATGGACGTATTTACGATTGTATTACTGCTGTTCTTTAGTATTTGCAGGATACAAAACAAAAGGAAAACTAAATATTTTCAACTACAAAAGAATACAAAAAGGAAATATATGTATATGTACCTGTAAGAGTATTTTCCTTCGAAAAGAAAATGAAATAATATGGAAAAAGAAGTAAACATTGGAAAAAAATGTTTTCATTAATTAGATTTCTAAACAATCTTTTTATAGCCAGCATACATAGATTCTATACTTCCGTTAACAACAGAGAAAATAGAGGTAAAAAAAAAGAAAATTGCTGTAGCTCTGAAAAGGTTTATGTTTTAATAGGAAAATAAAGGAATTTACTAGGAAAAAAAATATAAGGAAACAGCATTAAGAAACTAAAATTAGAAAATTTAAAGCAATATTCCTAAAAGTTTATTTATTTATTTAAACTTACGCATTAGTGGGAAACATTTTTTACATTTATTTATAAATTAAACTTAAAATTAATCGCTAACTGAACAAATCTACGACTCATACTTGCAAATATCCCCAAAATTAAGACTTATTGAAAATTTTATATTTTTGACTGTTCGCACTCAAATTTGTTAACAATTGGGGGATTCATACTGTCTCCTATTAGGTCGTATTGTCATAATGTCATAAAATATTTTTTTTAGTTTAAATCAATTTTTGTTGGGTTTCAAACAAAAAAGTTATAAACTAATAAGACTTTTAGAACTATGTTTATTGGTTTGTCATAAAATAACACTTTTTTTGTTTGCAGCACAACAAGAATTTGTTTAAACTAAAAAAATATTTTACGACATTATGACAATACGACCTAATAGCAGACCGTTTGAATCCCCCAAATATTTTTTTTAAATATAAAATTTGTTGACTATTTTTTTAAGTTCGCAGTTAAGCTAAAATTACTTTTATTTGGCCAAGCAAGTCTCAACCAGTTATTATATTTTAATTTTAGCTTGGCATTATTAGATTAGCCCACTTTATAAGATTTTGAAAGTGGGCGTGGTCAGCACATTTGTATATTATTCTATAAGTTGAATCTAAATTAGATTTGAGTTATGATTTACTTTTATCTGAAGTTGACTAATTTAGAAACCACAAAGTAAGCAATGTTATCGAGAAATTTTAATAGATCTAAGGTATACAACTTTTGGAGTCCGAATTTTTGTATCTTATTCGATGAAATTTTACGAAAATGTTATTCATTTTCGAGACAACTTGGAATTTTTAGCGTACTGGGATTTCTTTAACTTGTTATGTTTTTGTTATTTTAAAGCAAAAGAAATATTCCTTTTGCAAAAATTAAAATTTTGAATTTTAACAAAAAAAAAAAATTGTAAAACTTTCTAACACTTAAAAATTCGATTAGAGACCTTTTTGTATTTTTAAGTCTTAAAAAATCCTTAGCTGATGAACTAGTTCAAGAAATTAGAACTAGTTCTGCTGGAGATTGTTTCAAACAAAACTCAGTGACTAAAGAACTGTTTCCATAACCGTTTCAAACAATGTGTACTTACATACGATATAAATTTAACTAACTAACATACAGACGTAAAATTTTTATCATTTGACAAAATAAAATAATAAAATCGATTCAATTGTAAAACAAATTTATTTAGACAACCACAGTAATCATAAATTTAAGACAAAAAATACATTAAATTTTACATTTTACAATAAGCTAGAGTTTGTACAATCAGTTTGGCTTTTCTATTCTGCTCTAATATTGATCACACAAATAACAAGAACAGCCATTAAACACATCTGTCAAATAAGGATTGTTTGTTGTTGTTATTTTAGTCCTTTGAAATCCTTCATAATATCCGTATTGTCAACATACACACAAAAAACAAAAAAACAGAAATTCCCAAAAAAAATACATCTAAATAATAAAAAATAAAACCATTTCCAATACAAGAAAAAGTACGAGAAAAGTTTAAATAAAAAAAAACAGCAACAGAAAAATCAATAAAGAAAAGATTTCAATTGTATGTCTACTTAGTAGCAGTGAAAATACAACATTTTAAAGTATTTGTCAGAAGAAAAACAGAAAAATATAACATGAATATTTTACATAAAAAAAGTATGTTTTCAACTGCAACAATGCCCACATTTCAACGGAATTGAGTGAAATATATTTAAATTGTAAGCAAATGTACAAGATAAGACCACTCAAACTTCTTTCATTGGACTTTGCAATTCACAGCAAATCTATTCTAAAAATAGACAACAACTTGTTTTAGGTAATATTTATTTGTAATACTTATATTTCCTTGTAACAAACATTTAAGTGAAATGTTACATTATTTTATTGTTGCTTTAAAATCATAAATAATTTTATGTGAATGCTAAAAATAGTTAAATGTCAAATGCATTAATGTTGAGTGAAAAAATCTTCGTTAGAGTAAGAATAAAGCGTGTTTCTTCAAGCCCCATAGAACTTGAAATTGTAAAAAATAATACAAAAAACTTAATTTTAATCCAAAAAATTTGTTTATTCGAAAGATCATTACATGTCATTATCATTTGTTTATAAGATGAGCGAATCGATGACTGATTTTCAAAGTAAATTTTAATTATTTTGGTAGCGTTGTTCAAGCGTCAATCTATTCATGATGATTTGTCAGTATGTACTGATCATAAAGTATGACCTTTCTTAAGGTATATCAGGCTTAACAAAACACCCTTTATACTTGGCTCTGTCGTGTATTATACATCTTAATTTTTATACAATGTCCATTTATTACAAAAAAAAATATTTTTTTTTCTTAATTCAAAAATATGCAGGAGTTTTCATAAAGCAATTCTGTTTCATTAGATTCCATAGAGTTCAGAAGTGCTTATCATTTTTCTTGATCACTTCGTTTAGTACTTTTTTTTATTAAGAAATTAGTGAAATAATGAAATTCAACATAAGGTTTCAACATCAAAAAATCAGTATCATCAAGTATGTTGTTTAGAAATTGATTTTAAAATAGTTTTGTTTACTTTTTTTGAAAATTGGTTTAAAAATGGAAGTTTCAAAAAATTAATTTTTTTACATAAATTTTCATGTTCTAAATTTATCATGATAAACTTTTATTTTAGCGAAAAAGAATTTTTGGTTCAGGTAATTTGGTCCGCTTTCAGATACTGTAACTCGAAAACTAGGTAACAGATCGTCATTCTTTTTGATTCTGTTGTTAGATATTTATTAAGAAAAGAATAAACAAATTTTATTGTTCTCTTTGTGTTTGTCCATGTTAATCGATATTTACCAGCTATCCATTTTTTCAATATTTCTCAACTTTCATGGAAAATAAAAAAAACTGTAAATTTCTATTTTCCCATATTTTCAAAATAAGTTCTTTGATTATTCCTTTACCTAATGCAAAAATTTCCTTGCCCCATTTTTTTGAGCTAGAGGTAAAATTTTTAAAACAGACATTGTTCCAAAAATTTGTTACATGCATTTCTGGGCAATTTATGACATATAGATAACATACATCTTTTAAAATCTTTTTTGGAATATTTACAAAAAATTTAAAAAATAATTTTTTTAAACCTTTTCTGAAATAATTTTAAATCATAAAAGCCTTAAAAAGGAAACATAAAAAATCAAAAACCTAAAAAAATATTTTATTTTAATCTCCCTAAAACTGATCAATCTCCCTAAAACTGATCAACAATTTTAACTTTGCTAACCCATAAGTAGGCACCTAAAAGAAGGTCGATCGATTATCTAGCATAAAAAACTCAAATGGCGCCACTGTGCGTCGTCATAACTCCAACAAATTTTAATTTTTCAGGAGACTAATTTTTAGTTATTAAACTGATATATTTTTTTTAATGTTTTAGAAATTCTATTCTAAAAATAGACAACAACTTGATGATGTATTAGAAATTTATACTTTTTGAAAAGCTATCTTTACACTAAATATTTTATATGAAAATCATGTCATTCAAATAACCCCTATTTATACCCTGCACCACCATAGTGGGGAGGGTATTATGCGTTTGTGTAGATGTTCCAAATAAGTTTTATATATACAAAATTCATGTCACCAAATTTTGTTACGATCGGTCCATAATTAGTCATAGCTCCCATATAGACCCGCTTCCGAAAATCACTTTAACGCACATAAATCGCTTAAACATTTTGGTATACTCACAAAATTCAACATAGTAAACTTTCATATAGACAAAAATCACACGACCTAATTTCATGGTGATCGGTCCATAATTGGTCATAGCCCCCATATAAGGCCCACTTCCGAAAATCACTCAAAAATACAATTTCTTGAAATTTTAAAAGAAAAATGTTTTTACTCTTTTACTTAGTGTAGGGTATTATATGGTCGGGCTAATAAAAAGCATTTACTTGCATACCTATACAACCACTTTTTTTAAAAAACAATGACTAAGGGTAAAACTGGTTATCATAAAATTTTTGAACCTTTTGACTATTTCTAACAAAATAAAAAAAATAATACAGAAATTCCAATAAACGAGTTAGATATTAGCATTTTTATGCTAACGGCAGCCATTCACAGTACAAAACGTATGAACATTCCCAGGTATGTTACTGTTGACGTGCGTAAAGCAGTTCTGCTGTTGACATAAAGGTTAAATAATATTTATTTGTAATGTATCTCCTTGTTGTGAATACCATATCTCATTAATTATTTAGCTGATTCTTACAAATATTTTTCTGTTAAAAAGGAAAAAACCATATCAAAAGAAACAATTTTTTTTAAAATTAGTTTATAAATAACACATTTATTATGTTTTGAAGCTTAAATTTTAATAAAATGATCAGGAAAAACTAAAAGTAGTTCCGAACTCTTGGGCTCCAATCAAACATAGCTTTTTTCTTTCACTTTTGTATCACCTTTATCACAAACTCGTTTTGTTATAAATTATGGCCACTTGTTAAAGATTTAGTAACTCTAGTGTAGTTAAGTTTTTCTAAAATAAAACAGAATTGCAGTGAACACCTTGTTTACAGCTCAATAACTTTATTCTGAGAAGGATAAAAAAAACAAGTTTAAACAATTTTATTCCTTTTTTTCCTACAATCTAACAACCAATAAAGCAAACAACAACAATAGAAAAACAAAAACTCGAACTAAGGAACAAAAAAAAAATAATAATACTAAAGTGTCAAAAAGCAAAGTTTTCAACAAAAGAATAAAATCCTGATTGACTTGAGTAAGAGATAAGTGTTTATACGCTATGGTCTGTCTAGGTTGGTTTTCAAATTACGTTTGTTGATCTGCAGATCTTAAATTTTTAGATAAAATCTGATAGAATATGATCCTTAGCCATTAAGAACTATTGAACTAATTGAATTAAATTTATATAGGAAATATATTTAAAATATCGATGGTACACAAATTATATCCCCCCTTATGCCAATTAATGTGATACTAGAAAACTCATAAAAATCCATAAAATTTTATCACAATTTAGTTGATAACTTATTTTCTATCCAACCGGTAATGCTTAATTTAAATACCATCCTGCTTAGGGCTAAGATAAAGATTCTAGACGAATCTGATTAATTTGGTTTTGGTTTTTTGGATGTAAGCGTGTTGTATACAGACATTGCTGAATGTACGCAGATTTAAAATATGGTTCGGTATGGTTACGGCAACTATACTGTTTCTTTTTAATTAATATATCTTAAACTTTCCTCAATCGGACAATAACAAATTGCAGTGAATTTTTCAATAATATTTTAATATTAAATTTTGTATTCCCAAAAATATCTTTTAATGATAGTATGATTACTTTGGATGATTACGGTGCACAGTGGGGTCAAATGCATCTTTTTTACGGATTTATTAATATCTCAACAACAATAATAGCAACGCTCGCAAAATTTTACGTGGGTAGCCCTTACACCAATCCGCATATTGTAACAAAATGTTAGAGATATAGGAGGGGGAAGTCAATTACCCACCATATAAAATAATTATTAACTGTGCTATATCTATAGAACTACATTAGTTATGCACACTAAATTTGCTGCGGGTAACTCTGAAAACAAACTACATGTTACGCCAAAATCGGACGATTATACGAGGGTGGAATCGGGTTCCCCCCATACAAATGAATTATTAATTCTCCTATATCTATAGAACTACATCAGTGAGACACACTAAATTTATGCATGTTATTGATAAAAAAAAAACTACCATATTGTTTTAAGAAGATATCATTATATTACTAGTAATGGGAGGTTGAATAATAGAGATCTTTCCCAACTCCTGCCACTAAAAGACTTGCAAAGTTTAAATGCACTGCTTTGAAATTAATACAACACAATATTTGAAATGAGACAATATAAAAACTACAGATCTGACCGTGAGTGATAACTGGCTCCCGATATGAAACTTTAAAATTCTCGCAAAATTGCCTGCTATCGGATGACTTCGTATTAACCACAAGAAAAAACGAATTAATCACCAAAAAAAAAGTTTTAAACAAGCATATACAAGCGTGAGTGCATGAGAGTTAAATTGTTAAAATTCCGCGTGTTATTCATTCACGATTAGAAAATCAACGGATGGAAAACTAAACTGAAATAAAGAAAAGTAATTTGTAAAAGTTTATTATTGTTTATCTCATTATAATACAAGAATATAACCACGTCCAGGCCTGACTCACACGTGACTCTCGTATTATTAATCACAACACTTGCACATCTCTTATAAATAAAAACAATTACAATAACAACAACAACGACAGCAATAAAACGTTTATCAGAATCGAAAAGTGCTTTTTGATGGTAGACTTAAAGGGTGAAGCTTTTACTAATTTACATATAACTTATGAGGCGCAGCGATGCGCAACCTAATTTTTTCTGAAACTACGCCTAACTGTCCAGGCTTTTAAATTATATTAAATTCTCTGCCCAGCTGAGCCCAGCTAATAACTTTATGTCCATTTGAACTGACAAAATCCATTTTTTTTTGCACTTCCAATATAAAAACTAATATCAAAGCCACTTCCACAAATAATTCAAATTTAAATTTAACCAAAACATATCAATAAATACCTGAACTTGATGGTTGCATAATTAGATTTGTTAATTTTATTAAAGTACCTATCACAAATAGTATTTATTTGCGTAATTTTTTATTTTTTTTTTAATAAATTTTTTTGGTTTTTTTCTCACAATATGTAATTTCAACACGTGACTATAAAAATACCTTTTAATATTTTACATTAATTTTTTGCCTGCTGATGTAGAATTTTGTTCTCTTTAAGCTGGCACTTTCAGTTTTCACGATACTTGAAATTTGTATTTTCAATTAATCCGCAAAATTAGTATGTTTGGCCCCTCTGTGCGGTGGATCATAATATATTTTCATTGGCTCATAATATGATTGCTTTGTATCATAATTTGAAAAACAATCGGTCAAGCCCGACCATATAAAACCCTACACCAAGTAAATGAGTAAAAATATTTTTCTTTTAAAATATCAATAATTTATATTCGTGAGTGATTTTCGGAAGTGGGCCTTATATGGGAGCTATGACCAATTATGGACCGATCACCATAAAATTAGGTCGTGTGATTTATGTCTATATGAAAGTTATTTGTGTTGAATTTTGTGTATATACAGGCAAATCCCGGTATAACTAATCTCACTTTAACGAAAATCCGATTTAACGCACGGTCGAGTTCGTAACATTGACCACCTTATATAACGAACGTTTCAAAAATGGTATGCTCGATATAGCGAATGATGAAAAAAAAGAAACAAAATCAAACAAACGACCAAATTTTTAGCATTGACAACTGTATATAGCGAATATTTCGAAAATTGTACGCTCAATATAACGAACAGAATGTATAAAAAACAAAAGTAGCAAAGAATGTAAAAATAAGTCGTTACAGTACCGTTTTCAATGGTTAATAATAGGTGCTGTCGTTTTTTCTATAGTGGTTTTAATTGCTTGTTTTCACAATATCGAATGAAAGATTTCGTTTGCATTCTAAGCGAAAGAAAACTGATTCGTTCACATAAATATAAAGTTAGGGAATCCAAAATCAGCTTTCTTTCGCTTAGAATGCGAACGAAATCTTTCATTCGATATTGTGAATCAGGCTATAATTCACGTGAATTAAATTTGGGAAACCGTAGAAGAATTTCATTGAAAGAAAAACTAAAAATTTTGATGAATGAAATATGGAATAACAAAATTCTCAACATGTATTTTGAAGAAAATGAAAACAAAAATTTTATCGTGACTAAGTGTTTCCTGTAAATTATCTTTACACAAATTAAGTGGAATCTAGAATCTTCAAAATCTGTTTTTTTAAAATGTTTGTCCCTGAGTTTAATTTTCATTTTCCGAATCGAAATCCCTTACAATGAAGTCTTTATTAATGGTGGATAATGCACCAAGATATCCTCCAGAAGAACAATTAGTAAAAACTACTATAGATATACAAATTTGGACGATATTCATGTCTCCTAATGTCACACCGCTCATCCAACCAAATTCCAATATAGAAAAAAGTTGTCCAAAATTAAAAAAAAACATCTCGATATAACGAATTTTTCAATTTAACGAATGGGCCTGACAACATATCGTTCGTTATACCGGGATTTGCCTGTACCAACATTTTTAAGTGATTTAAGTACGTTAAAGTGATTTTCGGAAGTGGGTATCGTAACAAAATTTGGTGACATGAATTTTGTATATATAAAACTTATTTGGAGAGAAATTTGTGTAGATACATATATAAATTAAAAATTTATGACCGATAAAGTCCAATTTCGAGAGGACATTTGTATGGGGGCTAGGTGAAATAATGGACCGATTTCAGCTAGTTTCAATAGGCTTCGTCCTTGGGCCGAAAAAATTATATGTACCAAATTTTATCGAAAAGCCAATCGACTCAGAAAGTGATTCTAAGTCGATCGGTATACTTTAAGGTGGGTGTTAGACCAATATTTTGGGCGTTACAAAAATCTGCACAAACGCATAATACCCTCCCCACTATGGTGGTGTAGGCTATAAAAACGAAAAGGGAAAAAACTCCCGGGAATTTTTTTTCATAATTGGGCTGATCATGTATTACAACGATATTATGACTATATTTGATCATAACATGATATGTTATGATATAAATTTTATCATATGTTGTTCTTACTTTATGTTTACCACAACCATGTTTTTTCTCCACGTGTGGACACATATATACAACAAAACAACAAAATTCTAAGTATAAAACTTTAATCACCAGAAGGGTACAAAAATGGTTTCCAATTCTAAACAAATAATTGTCTTTATTAGGCCTTGGGTTTTTCAGTTAATAATCCAGTACTTAGATTATATTATTGTCTTTTACAAGAACTAGGTTTTTGGAAGAAACTTTCACAAATCCATTAATCTTATTTTACCGGGTAATATGACTTTATGTTGCAAAGTTTCAATGCAAGAAAAATGTGTTGCAACTACAATTTCCACCATATGACACAATATGCTGAGTGCGTTGAATACAGGACTTGTGTGGATAGAACTGAATATGAGTTGTTGGCCTAAAACATTTTGTTATTGTCTTTTTCTATGATTTCGTTTAGTTTAAGTTTTTCAATTGTTTTGCAATATTTTTCCAGTAAAACGGAAACGTTGCATTTTTTGTTTTTGTTGAGACCGCATTATAGTGCTTTTAGTTTTGTTTAACGAAATATTAGCTGGGACTAAAAGCCTTTTAATGTTTTTCCCTCTAGATCATCCCTTTCCTATTTACATAAATACTGTAGATGTTTGTAGCTGATGCTGTTGCTGTTGCTGCAAGAACAAATAAGTATTTACAACATCAACTGCTGTTGCATACATTGTTTTTAGCATATTTTTTTTAAGAATTTTAAATTTTTTCTTTATTTTTTTTTATGAAAACTTAGACAGGACTTGAAACTGCAACATTTGTTTAGTTTTGCAAAGATATTTGCAATTTGATGTGGTTGTGTTGCTTTAGCAGCAGTTGGTAGGGAGAATGTCAATGTTGATACATCCATACATATGTAAGCAGAAATGACTGAATTTATTTAAATAAATTTTGCAATCCATATCTTTTTTTATTTTTATTTGTATCAAGAAACTAATAAAACGCATCAAAACAACTGAACAGAATATGGCAGAAAGTCAGATAGTATTTATTAAAATTTGCTAAAGCTGAAGACAAATTTAAGAAAAAATTCTGCTGAAATACAGTAACAAATGTAAGTATTAAGTACTGAATTCTTATTTAAAGTAAAGTATATAAGCAGAAGAATTGATAGAAATGTATGGCGTTTTAAGCTCCAAGGATCGTTGTCAAAAGTTATATCCCGTTTACAAACTTTAATATTTATTTGCAAATAAAATACAAACAATTTTTTCTACCATGTAACAGAACACTTTTATTTAAAAATCAAATCAAAAACAACAATAAAATACAGTTTTTATATAAGTATTTTGCAGTTGCTACTGATTTAATTTTGTTCAAAAATGTTAATAAAGCATGATATTCAAAAGTTATCTAGCTGCAACAAGTATAAATGGATTCTGATTTAGTTTCATTGCCCCAAACTGCAAACAATTTGAATTAGTTTTATAAAAAAAAACTGATTAAATAAGTTATTTTTGTTGTTGAAATTTGTTAGAGCTTAATCCAATACCTAATAAAATTCACTTCAAAGGAATATTTTTTTCTATATTTGATTCACTTTAGCATTCGTGGTTTTTGCTTTTAATATTTTGCATAAATGCAAGCAGCTGCATCAAAAAGAATTAACCACAACATTTTAACTAAATTAAATAAAATACATTTTTATAAAGGGTGAATCAACCCAATAGAGATAGGGTTTTATTTTACTACTTAAAATACATAAAAGTTATTTCCCAGCAAATCTATGAACCTTATATTTTGCTTTTTTAAATGTTTGCCAAAGCTGCCTACCTTAAATGTGAAAAACATTTCCGCTCTTTAAACTTTCCCAAATATAAAATGATTTTAACGATCAATTTCATTATGTAACGTAAGGTTTTGCGTCCATTTATTTTATATAAACTGATAAGAAATTGTAACTATTTTTCATAACTGTATAAATAAGTGTTAGTTTTCAGTATGATACTAAGTTATACATAGACAGAAACCAGTCAAGGCCTGTCACTTGTCTTCTTTCAGCACTAAACACGTATTTCTCGGCTTTGACTCACCATAATGGGTGGCGGAGGCAGTATTTATTTTTTGTTTTTGCATTAAACGATTATTTAATTTTATAAAGCAGTAATAGCCCAATAACTAAATTTTGGTATTTTTTGTAGCTTGACTGGTTTTTGAAATAAACGATTCATATCATTGTACATCATTTTACAATCGGACCAGCATTTTAGAATAAACACATCTATTACACATGTTCTTCCACTCGACCGCATTTGAATGGAATTATTAAGGTTTTCGGGACAAGCATATGCTAGGAGACTTTTTGTTGGAGTCGTGAGAGACAAATTAAAATATTTAAATTTTTTGTTCCAATTTTAATGTAATTTTTTGTATTTTCTTTGGATTTTCTGTAGTTAGATTGCCTTAAAAAATATAAATAGAATAAAATGTTGTTTTATCACAAGATAATTAACCGTCATTTTTTCCATTCCATTTAGAAAATTATCGAAAATTATTCACTTTATAACAATAAAGACAAGATAAAAATTAAAATTATTCAAATGTCTTTTAAGGTTTAAGAGATAATATGGTATTATAACAGGGCAAGTTTGAATATTCACAAAAATTAAATAATACACAGAAAAAAGTTTCAACATAAATATTATGATTCGAATTCATTGATTTCAATTCATAACATTTATAAATAATTTCTTAAATAGTATGATTTTTTTAATATTTTATGTTTTGAAATAAAATCTAGAAGGCTTGAAAAATATAATTTCAATTTCATTTTTATTTTTATGTTGTTCAAAAATGTTTGAAATTTTTCATGGAAAATTTTTAGTTTTTTTATGATTTTCAGCTACAAAATGATATAAAAAGCGCGAAAATGATTAAATTGATTTAAGAGGATGAAATGCTTTTATATTTATGAATGTTTTATTATGTTTAATGATAATTTTTAAGTTTCAGATATTCTCCTTTTTATCTTAAAATATTGGCCAATATATGGCTATTATGCAAATATTCTTGCACTAATTCATTATATAATACAATTATAATGCAATTTATTAAAAAAATTATGTAAAAAAAGCAAAAATTTCCGTCATGTAAAATTTTATAATATTTATGAACATGTTCTTATTTTGAATGAAATAAGTTTGGGAAAAAAAAGTCAAGTTCGATTAATAATATTTATTACAAAATTCATTTAAATTATGAATTTTTTTTTTTCTGTGTATGCAAGCAACAAAACTCAAAAAACTAGAAAATATTAATCAAAAAGCATGTGTCTTCCAACGTAGCTCAGCATCAATTCATATGTTACCCAATTTCCCCGGTTTTGGATGAATTCTGCTGCTTGCAAACGTTTTGAAATTGCTGATTGAGTAGCTCCCAGCTTTTAAATAAAAGCTAATTTTTACTTTTTTTTGTTTTTTGGGAATGAGCTCAATTTCCTTATTGTTATACATATTAAGTAGAATCTATTCAGAATATTATAGTCCAGATAATTCTAAATATACTCTGAAAGTTTTACTTAAATCGGAAAACGTTAACCCTTAAATCGTGAAAGTCAAAGGTCAAATTCCAAAATGTTATTTGGAATGATGAAACTTAAAAAAGAAATATAACATGAAGTCTAGTATTTATAATAACAGCACAAAAATGGAAATTAACCCTTAATGGCAAAAAAAAATTTTTCGGTCATACCTGCGAATAGGTAGAATAGGAAGTCAAAAACGCATATGCAAGTAAATATGGATATATTTGATGTAAACCAGTGTTTAAAAAGCTACGATAACTAACAAGTTTTCAACTGTTGCTACAACTACTGCTTCAAGAATGTGTATGTAGCGGTAGCAGTAGCATTTATCTTTTTTCGTTTTCTTGTTTTTTTTTAACTACTGCTACCTTCAAAATATAATATACTACAGAGCAGTAGTAATAAAACATGAATTGTAAATGGAGTAGTAGCATAAAAATACAAATCATTGCAGTTAAGGTAGCAATAAAAGTAGTCAAAAAAGAAAATCTTCAGTCATAACACCAAAATTGACAGAATTAAACACTGCATGTTGTTTTTGTTTTAAGAGTGTTTGAAAGAATTATTCGTTTTTATTCGTCTCAGATGTTCGTGTTGCTAACAGAAAGATCGTGTTGTCTGTGTGTATAACAACAAAGCCGAACTTTTGTTTAAAACACGACCAACTTACACAAATATACATTCACAACAACAACACACAATATACTTTTTTGGCTGAAGATTTTTAATTTTGACTTATTTTATTGCTACCTCAACTGCTACTCAGCTGCTACTTAAACTGCTACTTAACTGCTACTTCTTCTACTACCTCAACTGCTACTTCTATTACTCCTAATTTTAAAAGTAGCAGAATTAATAAAAAACTAATGACTCTGCTACATCAAAACTTTTTTTTTTAAGGTAGCAATAGAAAATAAATTACTCTGCTACTTTTAAATTTTTCTTTTATTGGTACTACTACAACTACTGCTACCAAAATGTGTAGGTAGCAGTAGTAGTAGTAATTGATTGACTCCCAGTTTTTATTATTTTTTTAACTAGACTACTTGTGTTTTTTCGTTGCTACTGCTACTTGTAGTCTAGTTTTTTAAACACTGGTAAAAATTTGCTTTTGTTTTAATATTTCTCAAAATATGTTAATTTTGTTTCCACATTTCTTGCCCTAGTGGCCTGAGACATGTTAATGGCTTGGGGCATTTTTAATAACTTCAAAAATTTTTAACCAATTTCTGTTTTTTATATCTCATTAGAACGACAATTACGTACGTTTCTATTCTTTTTAAGTTAAATTGCAAATGTAATTTTTGAATGGCAAAATTTTTACAAAATGATTTTTTTACCAATGTTCACCAAACTGGGGGGTGAGACTAGCAAAAATCCAACTAGTCTGCAACCAACCTAGTCTGCAACCAATATTCGATGTTTCGTAGAGGGTAAAAAACTCAAAAGTAATATTTTCTTAAATGAAATTATAGTCGACGTGCGAAATATGTTAGGTCCATCAAAAAATTATTTTTTTTCTTTTCAAGCTAAAAATGTTTCTTTATCTTTCTTCAGAAATATAAAAATCATTCAAATCGATCCATATCTCCGAAAGGCCAGAAAATTAAGGACTAAAATAGCATTTTTATATGGAGTGGAGCCGCTTTAATGTTTATATTTAATTAATTTAAAAAAACATCACAGGCTTTTGAAGAACCCTTTTAACAAATAAAGTTTTCATTTTTTTTTTAAACAAACAAATATTTCTACAACACAAACAACCCACTACAATTTAATTTCCCACAAACCAAGAGGGCGGAAGAGAGTTCAAACCAAAATAAATAATAAGGAAATGTTGCAAGTTTAATTTTGGAACATAAGAAATGCTGTTTGTTTTACAAGTAAAACTCAGAACAGAAATAAACAAAATATATCCATATCCAAGATATCTGCATGTATGTACGTACTGATGAATGTGTAGATGCTTCATTTGTTGTATTTTATGCCAGGAATTCCTTAATGAAAACTGAAACTTAATCAAAAGCATTGATTGATTGAATGAGTGGGTGAGTGAGTGAGTCAGTGAATAAATGACTGAATTAAATGCAATGAAAAGGAAAACAAGGCTGTTAAACTCAAACAATAACAACAACAAAAACAGGAATTGTTTAAAGAAATTTTAAATAAAACTTTACCTAACACATTATAACGGTTTTGGTTGCTTTTGTTTTATTTAAAAAAAATAATAAAAAAACAAACTCAAATCGAATGAAGCACTGAACTGAAACTTTTTTCCAAAACAAAGCGATAAAAAAAGAAACCAAAGATTTGAATTGGTTTTTGAAGTGGAAACCGCTTTATTTAATAAGAAAACTTTTTCAGATGCCTTTTTCCATTCCAGTCTTCCCAGCACAAATACTCCTTCTTCTATCTGTTAATGCCATAATCTTAAAGACGAAATGAAATTGTCTGTCTGACGGTCGTTCGTTCGTTCGGTTTGTTATGGCCTCTGCAGTGGTGAGTGAAGTGAAGCAGAAAAGTTTAGTTAACAATTTTATTTTATTTTTTGTTTTATTTCTTACGGATTTATATGGATACATATTTATATGTATGTATATTTGAACATCATGCCAACATCCTCATAAATATAAAGAAATTTTATTTATTTTTTTCTTTTTTGCTAAAATGATTTATAAAGTGGTTAAATTAATATGATTTATAAGCCAAGCCGGCCCAATGAAACTGTCATTTTTAAATTGTTTGCTGAAATTCTTGGAATTCTGTTTTATTTTCGCTTTCGCATACAATTTCCTTTCCTGTTTTTAGTTTATTTTAATATCAAACCGATTATTCTGATTATTATTATTATAATATTTAACTTATTCCTTTAAAGACGAAAGGAAATAGCAGCAGGAGGAAATAACATCCAAAGGAAGCAGAATGTAGACATTTCGGCTTTTCAAAGTCTCTGTGCTGTCTACTACGGCTGTCTATGGGATTTGGTTTTTCTACTTCTCTTAAAATGTTTTTTTTTTTAATGAATTTTTCATTATTTTTGTTATTATTATTGTATTTTGAAAAGCTAATTTTATGACACTTTACTTATTTTTCCAGATACTTTAAAGCAAATGATGATGATGATGATTTCAATGCAAAATGAGAAACAAACATAATTATAGAAGAAAAAGCTAAATAAATGATTAAAATTAAGTTTTCAATTGTTTAATGCTTCGTAATTGTGTATGAAATGAAAATTTAATTAACTTAGAATAACAAATTGAGCTATTAATTAAAAACGTTTAATTGTTTAATAATATAAATCCTTTGGAAACTTATTCAAATGACATTTTCTCTACACGTTTTTGGCACACTTAGAAATATGTATTGAAGTCAAGTGCCAAGAAAATATGAAATATAAATTTAAAAAGATATACAAACATTTCTAATTACACTTTACAAGATATGTTTAGGAAAAGGCACTTAAAGAATTTATAATAGAAATTCAAGTGCCTAAATTTACTCATATTTAGGACCGCTAAACAAAATGAAATTATTTCTTTTCTAAGAAGATTCTTTATTGTTTTTACTGCAAGCAGAGAAAAAATATAGTTGTAAATGTCAACCTTTCAACAATATTATAGTCAAAGTAATTTTTTATATGATTGTGTTAACCATAATATGGTTAAGATACCATAAGACATGATTGTAGCAATCAATCATATATATTAGGGTTCTATAGCTGAAATAAAAAGTCGACTTTTCGACTTTATCCGTTTTTTAAAAAGTCGACTTTACGAACTTTCGACTTTTTCGTTTTTTAAAAGGTCGACTTTCGAACTTTCGACTTTTTAGTAAATCGACTTTTTTAGACTATTTTCAACTTTCCGACTATTTTCGACTTTTTTCAACTTTTTACCATTTCTTGTAAAAAATACATATTATTATTTATTATTTATATTAGCATACACTACAAAAATGGAAGTGTACCAAATTGCAATAGTTTTAGTATAAAGTTGAAATTAAATATTTTTTTAACAATCTAAAAAGTCGACTTTTATCGACTATTAGTCTTTTTTCGACTTGGAAATTGCAATAGTTTTAGTATAAAGTTGAAATTAAATATTTTTTTAACAATCTAAAAAGTCGACTTTTATCGACTATTCGACTTTATTCGACTTTTTTCGACTTTTATCGACTATTCGGTTTTTTTCTACATTTATATATTATTCGACTTTTTTCCGACCAAAAAGTCGATTTTGACTTTTTTCAGCAAAAAGTCGATTGTTCGAACAATCGAACAATCGACTTATATAACCTTAATATATATGATTACTAGTGCTTTCCCAACAACAAATTATTCTTGAATAATTAAATCTTTATCACTTCAAAAGCAAACTCTGTTAATAGTTGTTTTTATTCAGGCTGATTGTATTTATTTAAAATCTCAATTTTCATAAGAAGTGGACTTAGCGCATTTGCTTACTAAGCTTACTATATGTATTTCTGTAGTATTAAACAAATTTTTTCATGTCGTTTACATTAAAATTTATTCCACTTTAATTCAGTTACTTGTTTTAGTTTACTTTAACAATAAAACCTTGAAATATTTCTATACAATTTCAAAAAACAAAAAAAAAAAAATAACAAAAGCACACACTTTCTACCTTAATTCAAAAATAAAAATTTACATTTTAGAAAACAACAAGAAAACCTGCAAAGAAAACTTAAAACTTACCAATATGAAATGTTGCGCACAAAACTCCTGTTTATAGTTGCCAAAACGTAACGAAACAAAGAAAGAAAGATGAAGAATCGTATGTGACCTCTTTTTTTTAATTTTTGTATTTATTTTGTTTTTGGCCAGCGTCAGAGTTAGAATCGAAAGTTACACACTCTCACTGGCTGAAAAATAATGGCAAAACTTTAAAATGCCTTCAAGTTCAAGGATAATTATAAAATACACATTCACACACACGTGAACACGTAAACAAATAAACACATGCACATTAGGCATGTCCTTTAAAAAATTGATTCGCTTTGGATGGTTTTTATGGAAAATATTAATATGTTAATATTTTATACATTGTTATAAAGATAATATGATAAGATTTATGTGAAACGTTTAAAAAATATTTTTTAAGAAATCATAGTATCTAGTACCAACACGAATTCTAGTTATCCGATTGGTCTCAAATTTTGCAGCAATTAGTTTTGCCACTTAATAACAAAATAAGACCCATCCAAATCATATCCTTTTTTTAAGGTGGGGTCTAATGCACACATTTGTTCTTCCGGTTGTTTCTTGTTTTCTTAAATTTTTTCATTATTCTTTTTTTAGGTTTTTTTTCATTATAACGCAATAATAGTGAGTGAGTATGAATAGCTTGTTACTGTACAAATACAAGAACTGTAACCATACAATTATAAGTATCTAATCACATTGCACAGTGTGCCCACTGGCTGACAGTCTACCAAACCCAGTATTTAAGCAAAGAGTCAATGTACAGTAATCGTCACAAATGTCATATCATTTGCCTGACTCCAATTTATATATTTTGGTAATTTGACACTTATGTGCACTTTCTAGTGCAGAGAGAAAACAATTGGTTACTTTATATATCCCAAGTAATCCAGCGTGAAGACAATTGCCACTTAAGTGTCTCTAAGTAATTTAGAGTGTAGTCACTTTAAACATTTTGTGAGTAATTCGTACAAACTGACTTTATATAAATTGTGTTGATATAATTCTCATACAGTTTATTTTTAACATAGCCTGAAATCAATACACTGCTGCATATTCCTATAAACGCATTTAATTTTTATCTGTATTTTTGTTATATCTTTGTTATTCTCATTCAAAAGCAAAATTTAACTTTTTTAATTAGATACAAATTAACGGTACTTTTTGAAAGTAAGCAAGTTTTTTTTCTTATTCTTGTTGTTTGCCTTAATTATGCGATCAAATGTTCTTGGTGCTATTTTAAGTGGAAGATTCGTATAAACGCATACGTGAAATTTGTTTTTAAAAAAGTTACCAAAAATAAAATATTATCAATTTTAGTTTTTTTCAACCAAAGGTACGTTTCTAATAGTAACATCTCAATTTACATCTCTATTTGAATCAATAAATTTCATCACTTTTAAAGATGCCTTTTTTGTCCGATCAAGAAAATATTCGAATTAAATTTGTTCATGACCAAGGATGTTCCAATAGATAAATTGGACGTAAAATCGATCGATCGGAAAGTGTGGTGCGAAATTTCTTAAAGAAAGGTCAAAATTATGCAGTTCGCAAACCTACAAAGGGAAATACAAAACTAACAAGAAGACAACTTAAACTAATAAAACAAGAAGCAACCCGCAACAAATTGAATTCCACACAAATAAAGAATAAATTGAAGCTTCCAGTGACTTCCAAACACGTTGCACACATTTTACGAAACGATGAAAACATAAAATGGAAAAAGCCGAAATGTAAACCAATGCTAAAAAAAGCACCATAAAGAAAATCGTCTAAAATTCGCAAGAAAATATATGAAATGGACAGATGAGTGGAAATAAGTAATGCTATTGGCACGATTTGAGATCAAACGATGTTCGGATGCCAAAACGTAATTTCGGTGGTGGCAGTGTTATGGTTTGGGCAGCGATTTCTGCAGTTGACAAGTTGAAAATATGTTTTGTTCCGACAAAAATAAATAGTGCGATTTACAACGAACTGTTGGAAGATGCTCTTCTCTCATTTATGGATGAAAAAATGGATGAAGATGGCATATTCCAACAAGATAATGCTGCAATCCATGTTTCTAAGCAATCGAAATATTGGTTTAATGAACATATCATTCCTCTGTTGGACTGGCCGGGTTGTAGTCTGGACTTAAGAACTTGTGGGGATACATGGCCCGTAAAGTTTATGCAAATAATGCCCAGAATGAAAGCAAAATTACTGTGACAGAGCTGAAACTAAGAATTAAACAAGTCTGGGAGGAAATTGATTCCGATCTGCTTAAAAAATTAGTGGAATCAATGCCAGACCGTATTTTTGAAACAATCCATAAAAAAGGATCATCCAAACATTATTAATAATGCTACAGTGGCCCATAAATTAAAGTGCGTTTATAGGAAAATACCCTTAAAAATGGCTGTTAATCTCGAAAATTAAGTAAAAAAAAAATAAATAAAGTACAAATGAATTTTTTTTTGTAAACAATATTTTAAGTAACCTAAATATGTTCATGTTTAATTTTTACAATCTTTTTAAAAAAAGTAGTGTGCGTTTATAGGCATATGAACCAGTGTAGTCACTTTCGTGTCTCTTATTAACCTATAGAAAAGTCGCTTTAAATGTTTATTTTGTATTGCATTTTAAAAAGGGTTAATTTTACCCACCAGAATCAATCTATTGAAGAGTTGTCGAAGGAAGGTTTGTTGACAATCAAATGTTTATTACACTGTCCTATGATATGTGTTTTTAGCTGTATTATTGTAAGCGTAAAGGGTCGATTGACCCCCTGCTATATGTTACAAAAAACTAGTCACGTAGCTATTGAAGTAACTAGTTACCACCAGAGATGTACATGAGTTGATTCGCTTTTTTTCTATATGAATGAACTCACTGCATTTGTTGTGTTTTCAATCATCAATATGTTCAAATTATATTGCTTGCAGTGCTTGCACTCTCACAATTGATTGCCATTTACTCAATCAAAAATGATTACTGTGTTTTGATTTGTATGCAAAGTATTCAAATGATTCATAAAAGCTCGATGATAAGTTGAATGCATAAGACAAAATCAGTGCATTAATTTGTTTTAAATAAATTTTCGCGTGTGGTTCAAGAACTAAATTTCGTCGTATTTTAATACAATGAACTGCGAAATAATATAAAATATCCTTCTAAATACAGTTTAAAATTAATTCAAACATAATCATATCGAGCCCTTAGCGCCAAATTATCGTAAGCGACAAAACACAAATTTTACAGGAGAAGGTTTTATTTGATTATTTTGAAATTTATACATAGAATTAAAAATGTTATGATGCGATATAATATAATTTCGTTCAAGCTATTTGTCTAATTTTCAAAAATATTGCTAACTTTTGACAATTAAAAATTCATGGAATGCTTTATAGAAAAATATTACAAAAAATGTTTTTTATTGAATTTTTGCATATATAAAAATTTTTCGAATTGAAATTAAGTTTTTATTTATAAATAGTTTTTAACGAAATTTCACAGTTATGTAATTTTTTCTATTTAGAATGGAAAAATAAAAACGAAATTTGAAATTTATTATCAGCAAAGTGTTGAAAAATTCCAAAAATGGTCATTTTTAGTTTTTTGGCTATAATATTAATACCAGGGTCGGGGTTATCGGGACCCTTTACAAAATAATTAGAAACATATTGGGCTACCTAAAATCGGTTACTTTGTCCCCTGTTACCTGGTCCCCTCGGTAACAATAATTTTGAAATTGGTTTTCCTTTAGAATATTTTATGAAAACTTAGCTTTCAGAAAGTAGAAATTCCTTATACATCCTTTTATAAATTTTTTGCGATAACTTAAAAAGAAAAAACGTTAATTTTTCCCAAAAAATTAGCTAAAAATCGCTTTTTAAAAATTTCTTAAATTCAAATGCATATAACTTTGGACTTAGTCATTATTTTTAAACAATTCTTTTCCCATTTGATGCATACATGTGTTGTTAGTCCAATAAAGGAGAAAATCGGGATATATTTGGATACGCTGTTATGAAAAAACTGGAGTAGGGTGGGTCAAAATGTTGAAAATTTAATTTTCAAATGCCAGTATCTCCTAAGCTATAATAGGTAATCGATAGCTACGACGATGTTTTTTGTCGAGCTCGATGCGAAGATTCTATATGTATAATGTTTTTGAAATCGGAACTCAAACCAAGAAATAATATCGTTTTAAAAATGTAACATACCCGAGATGTCCTACTTTGAGGGCCCTTGGTCGCGCCCCTGTTAGGCCCATGAGGTCCACGTTGAAAACTTAAACTCGGCAACACATCTTCTTTGCGCATGTGAAATTTCATTCAAACCAATCTAACGATTTAGAAGTTACAGATTTATTTTCCTCTTTTTTTTCTATTTATTGTAAAATATAAACACTGACTTACGATAAAATCTTACCCCTATATTTTTGATGTTATTAACAATGTTGATATTCTGAGAACGCTAAAACATCAGTCGGTCCATAAAATTTTAATTTCTGCAATAAAACAAAAATTTTAAAAATGTCGCTTACGATAATTTGGCGCTAAGGGCTCGATATAGGAAAGTGTATATTTACTCAAAAAACTCTGGGTATATTCAAATCACTCATATTGATTCGCTTCTTTTGTGAATGAATGGTAAGAGTTTACAGAATATGCAAGCAATTACATGCATTTGGTAACAAAATACTTGCTGTAAGGAATCATGCAATGACAGTATTCGTTTAATTAATGTATAGTGATAACTCAGTATACACTTTTGCAAAATAATAAATATATCATTTGAATGGTATTCATGCACATCTCTGGTTTCCATCCTAAGTGATAGGTAAGATCACTAGTTCTCCTAGAACTGGTGGGAATATTTTAATTATTTGTATATGTGTATGAATTTGAGTGGGCCAGAGGCCTTCCATAAGGTCATATTCTTCTAATAGTATAAATCTCCTATACATTATTCCTATTAAGGATTCTATTGAAACATATACATAATATATTATATTGCTGTGTTTGGTAGTTGAATAAGTATTTTTTTAACATATTTG
Source organism: Calliphora vicina (assembly GCF_958450345.1). Taxonomy (NCBI): domain Eukaryota; kingdom Metazoa; phylum Arthropoda; class Insecta; order Diptera; family Calliphoridae; genus Calliphora; species Calliphora vicina. The sequence goes on from NC_088780.1 coordinate 168,374,612, forward strand.
GTCAATTCACAAGGTCTCTTATCATGTCATATTGTGTTAATGTTCTAATATTTCACAATGGTTTAAAAATGTTATTGTTGCCATTCAAGCAAAAAATGTCCTAAACTATTACTACTCTGTTAGCTATGTTTATTGTGCTGTCGTAACCAACCAGCAGAGACCTGCGCCGAACCCTAATAGCCGCATACGCCGAGCCGCCGAGTCGCTGATAATATTCGGGAGCCGACACTGAGAATCGCAGTCAAAAAGTTATAGTCTGGAAAAATTATGCAAAGCCGCCATACCATTTTTCACAAGCCGCCGCCACCGATAAAAGTGTTCGACACAGGTCTCTGATAATCAGCTGTTTTTGTTTACAATTATTTTTTGAACAAAATTTGTTTTCGTAAAAGTGTAAAAGTGGTTGCAGAATAATATGCAAACAAATTTAAGATAATCTTTATTTACTTGAGTCAGCCATTACCACCTCGAAAATGTATTTTTCGCACAAACCGGATATTATTTTAGATTTCTCACTTGGCATTGTTAAAGAAAATTTTTGTTATTGTTTTATTTTGTATCTGTCTTTTATATCAGCTGATTTAGATTTGAAATAGCACACTTAGTTATGAGGGGTTGTTCACAACAGTCGTATTTTTTCTTGTTATTATTTTAGTACTTCTGAAATTAGGACACCTTGTGAATTAGCTTATTATTTTTATTACGTTTTTTCATTAACACTTAATGAATAAACTATTTTTATTTATATAACCTCATTCGATTTGATTGAGATAAATTAAACCGAAAAACTAAATAATAAAATATAAAAACAAATGTTTTTTATCCAAAATTAAATATTCATAAAAAGTGGATATAGCACATTTGGACTGTAAATAAACGATTCTTACCACTTTTCGATGTTTTTTTTTAAATCTAAATAAAGCAGTTCGCATAAAAGTGAAATTGTATGGAAATGCAGTAATTTTTTTTAGTAGATTTAAAATTTTTCTTTGGAATCCTTTTGTAAACATTGTGTGAGTACAGGCACAAAAAATTACCACTGATTTTGTTTGTTTCAAAGGAAAACAATCCAATTAAAAAGAATTTATACAACAAATAAAAAAATCTGTATGCGGTTGACAATGTACTTGTACAAGTATTTAAAAAAGAGTTTTTTTTGGTTTGTTATGTGATGTGAACACTACAAAGGATAAATTGACATATCCGGATATCTTTTTTTGGATTGTGCAAATATTTAACAACACAAAGGAAAGAAGCCACACATTCACGTAATTTATAAATATACCAATAAATATTGGTTATAGTCATTGCAACCAAATAGATTTAAATAACCAAGTGGATTTAAAAATCACATGCTTTAACGCAGATACTTAAATAAATAGCATAAACTCACGATTTTTAAAAGAAAAGTTTTATTTTTATAATTTTTTTTTTGTTTATTTACCAAAGAGTTGGTATTATTTAGATAATCTTAATATTAAGATTAATCATTTGTTTTGTGAAAATAAAATTTAAGAAAAAAGCAATATATGTATAATATAAGTATACACAGTTGCGTAAACGAATATACTACAACTAGTCAATAGCGGTATTCACAATGTAGAGTATTTGGTCTAGTAAAAAAGCAGAAGAACTATTTATTAACAAACATTTAAATTTCTAATGTATTTGGTTTTTAGTTTTTTGATATTGTGCTCAGACCAAGTACTCTACATTGTGAATAAAGCTAATGTTTTTAAAAAGAGAATTTTGTTTAAAAATATAATTTAATTTATTTCAATAATCTGAAAAGTCTGTTGTTCATTGCTTGTGATGTTATATTTCTGGAAGGTGTGTAAAAACTTAAAAAATAACGGAATATTTTATATGAGAATAAGTCTATCACAATTAAAATAGCAGTGCAGGATTATTATACCCACCATCAAAAAATATGGGAGCATATTGATTTTGTTACTCCGTTTGTAACATATAATATCGTAATATTAGTCGTATAATCTCATACAACAGATTGTCTGTCTGTTGTAAACACGATAGAGCCCAAACGAAAGGAGCTTGATAGGGTTTGTTTGGTATTGAAAATATTGCAATATCGGTCCATGATTTCAGTAAACTTCCATACAAATGTCCCCCCGAAATACTGTTTGAGCAGATATGTTGATTATGCGGAAATCCTGATAAAATGTTGCACAATTTGGACCTAGTCCCCATACGAGGTCCGCTTCAGAAAATAAGTTGAACATTCGTAATTGTTTTAAAAAGAGTGAGTCAGCAAAAAACGTATACACTAGGGTGGCCCTTAATAAACAAAAGTTGGATTTTTGCAAGTATCACCCACAGTTTGGTGAACATTGGTAAAATAATTATCCTGAAAAAAAAATTTGTGTAAATCGGTTGGGATTAAGACGTGCCTCTGAAGTTTTGAGATGCATTTACAAGGGGAATATAAATGTGTACGTAATTGTTATTCTAATGAGTCATAAAAAACAGAAATTGGTTAAAAAATGTGTTTTGGCTTTGTATGATATCGTTAACCTATTCGCAGGTATGACCAAAAAAATGAATTAAACTCCATTTTCAAATTTTTAAAAATTTTGTTATACAAATTTCAGAATTTTTTGATCACCTCATTTGGGATTTATTGAGAATATAATAGAGAATAAAAATGTGAAAAAATTATGAAAATATATTCTATAGTTTTTCCGTATCAGCGATTTAAATTTTGCAATTTTAGAGAAAAACTATTTATTTGGCCATATTTTGGCGAATGAGCTCAATTTCGTTATGAATTTTAAGTAGAACCTATTCAGATAATTCTAAATATACTTTGAAAGTTTTACTAAAATTGGAAAACATTAAACTTAAAATCGTGATCTTTCAATACTTGGAATTTCTAAAGGAAATATAGCGAAATGTTATATATTTTTGGGCCGATTTTGATGAAACTTAAGAAAAATATAACATGAAGTCTAGTATTTATAATAACAGCTCAAAAACGGAAATTAACCCTTAATGTAACTTGGGGTTAAAATGACACTCAACTTCTAAAATCTCGAAAAATACAGTCCATATTTTTTTAAATTTATTAAATAATGAAGAGTACACTAAAGGGTTAAAATCAATTTTATTCTTCAAAAATCCTCAATGAAATACTTTATTAACCCTTAAATGCATGATTTTTACTTTAATTTTTCTATAAAGTATCAAATATTTAGTTGATTTTTATTTATTATATTTCCTTTAGCTTAAGTTTGATTTAGAATTTCTTTAGCTGAAACTTACATAGTAAAGTCGATTACTGCATCGCAAAACCTGGTTTCTTCATTGATAACTATGGGATTAAATCCTAATTCAGGCTACCTAATTTCTGTACGGCTCTCCAAGCGGAAGTTACGGCCATTAAAAGTGCATCCGACTGGCTGAGGTTTTATCGAATATCTGGTGATATATGTATATTTACCGAGGAATGCCGGGTATCCCTTAATGAGATAGCGAGACATTCTAGGATAACGCTTATATGGGTCCCTGGTCACGATGGAAATCAGGGTAATTGTATAGCAGACGAACTGGCCAAAAGGGGGGCGATGATGGATGATGAAGAGGTCGATCCCTTTTCTGGTATTTCCCTTGCTAATTGCAAGATGTCTGTTCAGCGGATACTATATGAATCTGCACAAAACAGGTGGACCAATGAGTCTTCCTGTGTTATAACGAGGTCTACTTGGCCCGTATATGATGCCAACAGGACGAATCTACTTATAGAATTTCGTCGTGAGCAAATAAGGCTAATTGTTTCATTCATTACAGGACACTGTATAATTGGGACACATGCTAGGAGATTGGGCCTACGGTACAATGACTACTGTAGGAGCTGTCACAATGAAGAAGAGGAGGAGACGGTGTCCCACCTATTCTGCCAATGCCCGGCTCTGATAAACCTGAGGGAACGCATCCTCGGATTACCATTCCTATCATGCTTAGATAAGCTATCAGGATTGAGTCTTAGACGAATCTACTCTTTCATCAGAGAATCTGGTTGGTTTAGCCTGGAAACGATGGACGTATAATTAATACACAGACGTTTACCCCTTGGGTATCACAATCGGATCAGTTTTCTTAATGGACCCAAGTGAGTTGCTTGAAGAGTGGCATGGAACCTAACCTAACCCTAGCTGAAACTTTTCGTACTCCATTTGATTTTGCTGAAGGAGAATCTGAATTAGTACCAAGATTATGTTCGTCTAAAATTAAGTGGAACTGGAATGTAGAAAATTGGCAACAATCATAGCTGTAAATTGTAAATATTTTTATTCAAAATATTTCCAAAAACTTAATTATTTTTGCATTTTAGTTATATTTAAAAAGATAAATTTATATTGAAATCATTCTATATTATTCAAAATAGGATACCAATTAATATATATCTATTTAGAATATAAAGCATTAAATATTATTTGATTTCAATAGAATACGATATTAAATAAATTATACTTAAAAGTTTTCAATAAACATTTATAAAATTATACTAATAGTATTTGTATTTTGGTAACAATAAGTTGTATTTTATTTATTATATAATGAATAGATTTTAAAATATTCTAATCAATATGAAAACATGTAATTATTTTCAAATTATATTTTTATAGTCAAAATTAAATATTAATTTAGTTTATTCAACTAGTTATGAATAAAATATTGTTTTACTTATTCGAAAATTTGTTGATAGATTTTATTCAAAGCAATTTTCTTTGAATAATTTTATTTCTCCAAAAAAAAAGAAAAATATTTAAATATTCAACAAAAAATTTTAGAATACTTTTTTATTCATAGAAATTTTCTTTGAATAATTTTATTTGTGAAAATAAAGTCAAATATTTTAACAACAAATTTTTTGTAAAATTTTATAAAAAATATTTTTGTTTGTGAAAATGAGCTCGGACGATAATTATGAAAAAGATCCTTCGTTTGCTATAAATAAACAAAAACAATGCTCAAAAATAATTCAGCGATATTTTGAACGTCTAATTTCACTTGCAGGGTTATGAAATAGCCCTAGGAGGAATGCCATGTAAGACGATCATTTTGAACAACTAGTTAATTTAAAAACAGTTTTTAAAAATAATTCATGAATTTTGTTCTTCACAATTTAAATTAATAATAAACCTCAAATTAAAACCAGTGATAATCAATGATTAAGTAGTAGTTTTTAAAAATAGAATATTAGATATCAGAGAACTAGGGTTCCAATTTCCCTGAATTTTTCCATTCCCAAACAAAGAAAAAACAAGTTAAATCTGAAACAAATTTGTAATTCGTTTCGAAAATAACTTTTTCAACTCAGAATGCAATCAGAGGACATTTTACATCAGTATTATTGTTAAATAAAAATATTCTTTAACATTTATTAGAATTATTTCTATTCAGTAATTTTTGGAAAAATAAATTTATTTGTTTCAAATTTGTGAGAAATAAAAATATTTCTAAAGTTTTATTAGAATTATTTCTATTCAATCATTTTTTGTTTGAATAATTTTAGTTTTTTGTGTTTTGTTTGAATAAATATTCCAAAGAAATTAGTTGATTGTATTTGTATCTAAATGAAATAAATTTAAATTTTATTCAACTTTGTTTTATTTGAATATATAAAATTTTACTATTTTCTAAAAAAATATCAATATAATTTAATTAAACTAATATAAAATGATTTTATTTATAATTTATTTGGTTTTAAAAGATATAAATATGCATAAATTTAACTGTAAATATTATTAATAAATTAGACAAATACTTTATTTAACTAATAAATAATTTGGAAAATAAATATTTATAATTGGAAACAAAAACTAAAATAATATAAAAAATATTTATATTTTGTATTTTATTCACAAGTTACAGCTATGGCAACAATATGCATTAAAGGGTTAATGCAAAAATCAGGTATAAACACAATGTTTTGCAGTTTGAAAGATGCGTGGTCAAAATTGTGAAAAATTTTTAAAATAGGTTTCTAATACACACTTAATATTCTTAAAAATTAAGTGTGTATTCGTTTAAAAATCAAATTTTGATCAGCACTATTGAAATTGATAAGGCTTTTTACGATTTTAAAAGTTTGTCAAACACTAAAATATTTAAAAATTTATAAGTACTGCTATTAACTTGTTCGCAACTGTTTATGAAAAAATAACAAGGAATATGAAATTCCGCAGCAAAAAATAAATAGAAATATAATGCGAATTTTGTATATTAAAAGAGTCTGTCTGACTTATAACGACTTTCAGGATACAACAGCAAAACAGACACATTCACAGATTTTATAAAACATAAGAAAACTTTTTTTTTTTGCTTCAACACAAACATACCCTGCAGCCCTTGGCTGTTGTTAAAAGCGGCTTTAGACGATCATATTTTATGACACACTTTTGGGACATTATCATATTAAAGTGTGTTTTTTTAGAGTTTTCATATAACAAGAGAGTAATATGTTAAGTTTATATAAGATACGGGTGGTTCACTTTTTTGGATTGGGTTATGTTTTTGTTACTGTCACAAAGATGTGATCATCTATAGCTGATTTAAACATTCATGAGAGTGTACAAAAGCCACCACTGGTTAACCTTCAATCAACATTCAGGCTTTAAACTAGCGAATTTAAACTAGTCTGTCAAAAGTCAACATTAAACCATGTGTAATTGAGAATATAGCTAGTGTGCTAGATTGACAATTGCTAGCTTTAAAAATGCAGGGCATCTTTATAATAAATATCATGTAGTTAGTCGTATATATGTATGTACAACATATGTATTAAGTATGTATGAGTGTTTACATACCTAATGTACATACATATGTATGCAAATAATGATGATGTTGATAAAAATTCTTAATAGCATAAGAAACTCACACTTACTCATCTCATCTCATGAATGCACTCATGTGACTTCCTATGAGAGGTCTCTGTAGTCCTCTAAGTAAACATATGACTATAATTTTTTTTCCTTTTTGCATAGAATGGAGTGGAGCAGAGTTTTATTTATCCAAAAGTCTTCCTTATTTGTCTGTCCTGTAGGCATAGGTATGTATGTGTTTGTGTATGACAAGTTTTGCTGACTTTATCATTATTTCAGTTGAGTTTCTATTATCCTTTAGCAGGATTACCAATATTCCCATTCCTGGCAATTTTAATTTTTGTTTTCTTAAACAGACAGTTTTATATTAATGTATAATAAGATTTTGATGTTTTTTTATTGGTGGGTAAATTCAAATGTAATTTAAAAATTATATGTTTGTGAAATAAAATACATATTTCAAAAATTTTTTTGCATTGAAAATATCAAATTTTTGTGTCAACAAAGCGTCCTAGAAGTTTTGGTTTACTTCTTTAATTTGATAAAGATAATAGTGCCGCTGAAGCACACCTATTGCTCACCAAAGCTTAGGGTGTATGTGTCCCATTGGTTTCAACATGCAAGAGATAGTTTGTGCGGTTCAGAAGTGGTGATTTTGACACGGAAGACAATGGTCATCTAGACCAGCCAAAAGAGTTTGAAGACCAAGTATAGGACACATTACTGCATGAAGATTATTGTGAAACTCAAGCAATATCATTGGGAGCTACTCAAACAGCTATTTAAAAACGTTTGCGAGCAACAAAATTCATTCAAAAGCAGGAAAATTGGGTACGATACGATTTGAAGCCGCGAGACCTTGAAAGACGATTTTCCATGTTCGACATGATGTTTGAACGCTATAAAAGAATATCAATTTTGTACTGAATCATTACATGCGATTAAAAATGGATCCATTACGCTAACCCGAAGCGTAAGAGATCGTATGTGAAGCCCGGCCAATCAGCCGAATCAAAGACAAATATCCAAGGCGCTAAAGTAATTCTCTGTATTTGAGGGGACCAAAGGGGTCTTATCTACTATGAGCTGCTGAAATCTAGCCAGACCATCTCAGGGAACCTTTACCGAATGCAACACATATTTGTTTGTAGAGAGGATTGATCAAAAAACGCCCAGAATATTTGGCCAGGCATGAAACTGTAATATTCCATCATGACACGGCCACATGTTGTATTTAATATCTGTTAAAAACTATTTAGAATTAAGTGGTTGGGAAGTTTTGCCTCAGCCACCTTATAGTGCAGACCTTGCCCCGTCCTACTACAATTTGTTTCGATCGATGCAGAACGCTCTCTCTGTGATACGGAATAGAGCATCCGAAATTGACTTGATTCGTTATTTTGGCTCGGAATCCATATGTTGCCAGAAAGATAGGAAATGGTCATAGTTAATAATGGCCAATACTTTGAATAAATTTATATCGTACAAATGTTTCAAAATAAAAGCTAAACATTTAAAAAAAAAATCAAGCATTTTTAAGTCATATACTCAATAAAAAACCGAATTTTACAAAATTTTTAAAATTTAGTTTCGTTCGTTTTTCTGAATAAGGGGGTAAAACCATAGAGAAACATAGAGCGGGAACTAGAAAAAAACTCAAACAAAAAAATTACTCAAAATAATCACTACTAATTCTACTAATACATTCTCATCACTTAGGTTTCTGACAACTGAGTTAGGTCTTTTACAGGAGAGTTTCCGATCTATGTCTATTCTCTATGGCAAGATTTTGAATAAAAATTGAGTCAAATGAACGTTTGTACTCATAGTTTGAAGACAAACTAAAAACAAGTAAGAAATACCCTACACTAAGTAAAAGAGCAAAAACATTTTTCTGTTAAAATTTCAATAATTTTTATTTTTGAGTGATTTTCGGAAGTGGGCCTTATATGGGAGCTATGACCAATTATGGACCGATCAGCATGAAATTAGGTCGTGTGATTTGTGTCTATATGAAAGTTTACTATGTTGAATTTTGTGAGTATACCAACATTTTTAAGCGATTTATGCACGTTAAAGTGATTTTCGGAAGTGGGTCTATATGGGAGCTATGACTAATTATGGACCGATCGTAACAAAATTTGGTGACATGAATTTTGTATATATAAAACTTATTTGGAGCGCAATTTGTGGAGATACATTTATAAATTAAACATTTATGACCGCTAAAGTCCAATTTCGGAAGGACATTTGTATGGGGGCTAGGTGAAATAATGGGCCGATTTCAGCCAGTTTCAATAGGCTTGGTCCTTGGGCCGAAAAAATAACATGTACCAAATTTTATCGAAATATCTTCAAAATTGCGAGCTGTACTCTGCGCACAAGGTTTACATGGACAGCCAGTCAGCCGACCAGACGGACGGACGGGCGGACATCGTTTAATCGACTCAGAAAGTGATTCTAAGTCAATCGGTATACTTTGAGGTGGGTGTTAGACGCATAATACCCTCCCCACTATGGTGGTGTAGGGTATAAAAACGCAGAAATAACTATTACAGAATAATAGTTAGAAATTTTATAAAACAATAAAATCCTTATCAAACCATCCACAAATCCACAAAATTATAGCATAAAACCTATTATAAATAATGTCTTACAAGTATAATTTTATGTTGAAAAAACACAAATTTAATCTCTACATACTCAACAAAAAAAATAATAATAAAACTAATTGTTTTTCTAGTTGATACTTGTTTTGTACTGGTAGCAGCAGAGTCAGAAACAGAAAACTAAGTTTTTGTTTAAAAACAATTTTAAGATATTTTTATGACACAATTCAATGATAAGAAAATTTTATAAAATACTAGGTGAAATACTTTTAAGTTTAAATAATTTTTGTGATAATTTTTAATTTGAGACTTTAAATTGTTGTCACAAATATAATTTATAAACATTTGTAGATGCTGCAACATAAAACACAAACATTATACATGTCTGTTCATGTCTTTCACATTATTTTTAATAATATTGCAAGTTTTAAGGAATAAAATACAAACAAAATAATGCCACCACAATGCTCTTGTAAGTCCACCATCATCATTACAACTGCAAGTACTTTATGTGCAACACGAAACGAAAAATTGTCATTATCATGATCATCATCTTACAAAATTTATGTTGTATAGTGAAACAGTTTAGTGCTCTTTTCGATGCCACATGCACTCCACAGTACCAATTCAACCACATCGTTCGTTCGTTGTACATGTTTCTTTCAAAGAGCATTAAAATACAAAAAACAAACTAAATTAAATGTTACATGATGAGATGATGATAATGATGATGATGATTATGATGTTGAGTGAACTGGTTGGTTGGTGTGGGGGCGAAAAACAACATTGTGGCAGGATTACTTTAATGTTGCATGTTTTAAGATGAAATTTGTTATGAAATGATTATGTGAGTGTGTTTGTGGTTTTCAATGTATAAGTGTGGGAATGTGTGTGAGCAAGTGTGCTTTTGTATTGGTGTGTGGCTGTTGCCTGGTTTGTTGCCTGGTTGACTTCTCAAAGCAATAAACATTATTTATGTCCTTGTGCTCGAGTAACAGTTTTTGTCTTTGAGTATTTAATTTATTATACTAGATGCGGACTAGCACACCAAAACACACTTCCCCACATGTTAGTTTAAGGAAGACTTTTAGGTTATTTGTCTTTTTTTAAATAAAAATATATGTGTAGGTATTTAGTGGGGACACCTTCAAACAATTTGTTTCCTTCGCTAATAAACACATCATCAATAATAGAACATAATTTTTTACAAATTACACAGCCATAAATAAACATATTTTTAAATTATGAAAATAAAATACATAGAAATATACACTAAATATAAATGAAAATTATTTATGTATAAATATTGAATATTTTATAAGATTTATAACAAGTTTGCATATTTCTGGACAAAAAAAAATAAAAATTGAGTCTCATCAACACAGAATATTTAATGAAGGACGGTTGTAATATTTATGGCCATAAAATATAATAAATATTTTATATTTACAGTGAATAATTTTTAGTGAAAAAATGCTATGCCTTTGCGGCTATTTATTGATATTTTGCTAATGGTTTTGCTAAATTTTGCGACATATTAAATAACATTAATATTTTCTAACAAAAAATTAAGTGAACTAGACATAATATGTAAAGTGAAAGTAAAAATGGATTTTTAATTAAGAACAAAATTTGCATATAAAATTTGTTTTATAAACCATTAATAAATTTAGAAACTGTTTATGAATATGTTGCAATAGTTTTCCAAGTCAATTAGTAGCCATTTGGAAATTTGACCATATTTAGGAAATAGGCTGACAATTGTTGTGGCATACAAACACTTGTTATTTAAGTTAGTTTCAACAATATTTTGGTTAGATACTGTATACCATATTATGACAATCGTAATTAAACATTTTAACATTTTGCTACAATCACTTTTTGTCAGAACATGAAAAGCGATCTAATGGAGGTTGTAGGCCTAGGTGAGGACATACTACAACAGTTTTTAAAGATTTTGAAACACCCTCAAAATGTTTAGTTATTTTGAAAAAAAAACTGTTTTAGGTTAGGTCGTAGTACTTTAGTACCTCTAACTCACACATTTTTAGAACGATTTCAAAATTTTAAACAATTATGGATAAGTAAAGAATTTAAATTTCATAAAATGTGTGGATAAAATCTATATTTCAAGAAACTGTGTAAGTTTTTATAAATAGTTTCGCTTTCTTTTTTATTTTTGTCGTAATTTTTCAAATTCAACAATAGTTATTTTAAGTTTTTTCTATGAAACCCTATTTTATTTTGCACAGTAGTTTAAAGACAATTTTATGTAGACAAAAACGAGATATTAGTTGTTAAAATCGGTTTATATTTGCAAAAGTTATTAAACTTTTTCGGAAAAAGTTCAACAAAATATTCCTTGTAAATTAAAAATTGTACAAATATTTTTTTGTATAGGGCTGGGGTAGAAAATTCTAAAAAAAGGTGTTAATGAAAAGTTGAATAACTTTTACAATTTCATCCGATTTGAATAATTAAAACCATGTTTTGTTAAGAACTAAATTTCCTTTATATATTGGTATAAATTTTTATAAGCTTCCATATCAAAATAAACAATGAAAAGCGACTAAATTCAAAAAAGTTGATAAATTTAGTTTTTCTTTTAGATATTCTTAACAAAAACAATACTTATGACTTACAAATGTATCAAAAATTACATGTCATTTAAAAGCGTAATCAGTTTTCTTTCCAAGCCCATTAAAAAAATTTTAAGTCAGGCAAAAACTGACCGATTTACAGATCGATAAGTTGACGAACATCACTGAAAACGTTTTTTTCAGAATAACTTCTGAATTTGAGGGTGTTTCTGAAATTTTTTGACATAATTTGTAATGTACTCAGCAAGACCTATAACCCACGCTAGGTTGTTTTCCAAGTTTTTTTTCATCGTAGCACCGTGTTATTTGTCAAATGATAACTATGCAAATATATTATATTATTAACAATCATTTAAACTTAAATATAACCATTAAATGGTAAGTTTATATATGTGTACTCATGGTATGTTTAAAATGACAATTTTTTTTGGAATACATACAGTAACGAAATGAATAAGTTACATATTACATCTTCCAAACTAGAGTATCCAAGAAATCGTAAAAATTAAAAAAACTATCTACGGTTGTGTTTGGTTTTACGTTAGATTATGAAATATTAATATTATATCGATCCCTTTTCGCAAAACGGACTTAAGCGACATGATATTAGATTTTCGTTTTTGTATGGAAATCGATAATTTAGCTCTATTAGCATCATTCCTGAAAATTTCGTAACTATAGATGTAATAGGTTAAATTTTACGAAAAAAAGAATAAAGACGTAAAAATTGGGAATTTATCGTAAAACAATTTTACTAAAATACTAATTTTGTATTCCCGAATAACCTTTTAACGATAAATTTGCAGATGCTTGTGCATTAAGACTAAACTGGCAACTCGCTTTATTTTGATTTTCTTGCGAGAACAATAAAGCAAGTTGTTTTTATTTTTTTGTTTTTTCTTTACTCACTTACACACTACAGTTTCTGTCGAGAAGAAACCAACCAATTGTAGTAAGGAAATGTAAGAAAAGATAAAATCAGGGTTTATTGTTGGTGTTTTGTTTAAGCTTTGATACTTTTACAAATAAAGCTTGAGTGTCTGTAATTCTCAAACACTCTATAATTTTATTTGTATAATATCTTTAGTTTTTCTAAAGCCTTTTGGGAAAAGGTTTCCTGATGATCTGGCCTAAGCAACCAGTGAAATGCGCATAGGAACTAGCTTATCCCCCAACAATAAATTTCTGTGAATTTATCAAATTAAAAATTGTGAATTTAGCATAAAACAATTTTACTAAAATACTAATTTTGTATTCCGAATAACCTTTTAACGATAAGTATTTTCTATTTATGAATTTTGTAATAGCAAGGTGTCGGTTACGTCTAAATTTTCTTTTAAAATATATGAAATTTAAAAGAAAATTTTGAACATATTAATGTTTTAAATATGTTTATACATAATATTTCCAATACCTTAATATACTTGTTTATAAATTCCTAATATAGAACTTAAATATGGATACTTTGAAGAATCGGAAATAATAGAATGTTGTATGAACTCAAGTACTCGATGAAGTCGAAACTCAAAAAAAATTATTAAGTAGCCAATAATTACTTCCTTAAAATAAGTGCCCGTAAATACAAACGATATCATAATGAATTTTTAAATCTTAGATATGACAATAATATAAATGATGCATAGCCTGAAACTGACCAAGAAGATGTTATTTCATTTTTAATTATTTTTCCATTAAACTTTAAATGTTACTTAAATTTGTTTGTTTGCTTATATATTAACTTAATTAAAACTTAAGATGTATTACTCATAAATTTCCTCTTTTATACAAATTAAACAAAAGATATGTGCAGAAAATATATTTTTTTAATAAACAAATTTAGTCGTAACCGACATAATTTTATTAATATTATGAAACGTGCGACAAAAAAATCCGATATAGTGTATATATGAAACTGAAACAAACTGCATCCTATATCTCAGATATAATAATACTTATTAACGGAGTTTTACTCTAAAGATATTTAAAAAAATACTCTCCTGTAAAATTTAGTTTTTGTCGGTTACGTCTTTTGTGCGAAAACGGCTCGATATTATTTACCTACTTGATTATTAAAAAAATACTAAACGTGTATATCGTGTTGAAAACTGGTAACGGTTCATTTAATTAAAATTTGCAATAAAGAATCCAAATAATATCAGCATAATATAAACATTTTCTGACAAGCTTAACATATAAATTAGTTGTAATTTGCAAGAAAATGTAATCAATATTTCTGAGCATGTAAATCATTTAAATTCCTTTTATTTGTAATATTTTTTCTCCAATTGCTCAATTCACAATTGGTGTCGTAGCATTTTAGAGTTGTATGACATATGTCAATATTATTCAAACTAACATTTTGAAACAAAAACCAAACATTAACAAAAAAAAAAATTATGACATACAACGATACAATCCTACGACACCAATTGTGAATTGGGCAAATGGTTTACAAATATGGATTAGAAACTTCCTGTCAAACATTATATGATTTTAATTGAATAATGAAGACACAGGAATGGAAAATCTAGCTATTCCCTCCATTTACTTACTGTAACCATTTCAAAATGTTTACAGCAGCATTATGGTCACTATAAATATTTATATGATTGCTGCAACCATAAAATGATAAAGCTAGCAATCATATATATGATTACAGTAAATATGTTTGTGACAATCATTTTTCATTATAAAAATGAATGCTATAAACAATCTACAATCATATATATGATTGCGACAATCATGTGAATCTTAACTTAACTTATTATGGTTGCCACAATCATATAAATAATTATTGTGACTATAATGTTGTTCGAAAACTCTGGGAGCAACATATTTATGTTTAAAACCCAAACTAAATTCTGTGTTAAGGTCATGACATCAGATGATATTTATCTGAATATGGATATTTCCATTATGGCGTGACGTGACATTTGTACGACAAAAAGCTAAACAAAATAATGGAAAAGTCTAATTTTTAAAAAGTTTTTTTTTTATATTTGCGAAGTAATTATTGCAACAATTGAGTTAAAGATATTAGCAAAAATATGCTATTGCGTTACATTACCAAAAACAAAAGTGCGGTTGGACTTGAAGCATAACTCTGCGAATTGGGCAAGACTTTTTGTATAAAACCTTTTGTAGTAGGATTTGGAATAATATAATTTATATTCCAAATTATAAAACTTAAAAATCTTTCCTCGTTTTTAATTTGTTAGCCTTAGTATCTGACGTGACGCTACATGACGTTACGTTACTTAAATTTCCATTTCATATATTTTTTTGTTAAGAAATAAGAAAATAAGTAAGAAACACTTCCTTTTAATTTCGTTGGCGTTACATGAAAGCTATGACAAATTATGGACCGATCGCCATGAAATTAGGTCGCGTAGTTCATGTCTATATACAACTTATTTCTGTTGAATTTTAAGTGGATACCCAAATTTTTAAGAGATTTATGCTCGTTGAAATGTTTTTCGGATTCGAGACTTATATGGGTGCTTGACTAATTATGTACAGATAGATCATCACAAAATTACGTGTCATAACTTCCGTATTTATTTGGAGCGAAATTTGATTTGAATTGAATAACTTTTAATTTTTCGGTATTTTTTATGATTTAGGTTACGGGTCGTATGATTGATTTTTTTATTATTAATGAATATTTGTCACAAGAATACGATTAGAGGTACGAAATATTAAAGACACGAAGTTTTGATTTAAAGATTTTCTTATGTTTATGTTTTTCTATGAGTTTAACCAAAAATAAATAAAATAATTAAGTTGTACAAGTATTATTTTTAACCTTTTCGCTGTGTCGCAGTCTTGTGGTGATTGTTCTAGACAAATATATTAACTGACATTAATAACAAGTTACATTTTTTGGCCTTTAGTCCCTTATAATATCATGCCTTAATCTCTAGTTAATCACCATTTCCAGTTATATGATTGAATTAAAAAGAAAATTATAAATATGAAAGGAAATTTTGAAATCTTTAAAATGAAGTTGATAATCCATATTGTGCGAGTATAGAAATTTATTGAAAAATATTAATTTGTTTTTTGAATTCTGAAATTGTATAAACAGTGAAAAAATTTGCAAAATATTCGAAATATCCGAATTTTTCAACAAAAATCAATAATGGCTACCGTTACTCTAAAATACCCTTTCAGCTCGATTACCGCTAAGCTACCGTTATCGAAATAACTGCAATTACCGTTACCTCTAAAATACCGTTACCGATATACTACCAATAATTTAAATTATAAAAATAAAAATAATTTAATTTCAATAATTGAGTTTAATGAAATCTACAGAATTTAAAATATAATAATTTACCAATTTTCAGGTTGAAATGCAGTTACCGAAATAACTTCAAATACCGTTACCTCTAAATCGCCAATACCGAAATAATACAAACTATCATTGCCTTTACTATTCTACCGCTTTGAATCGATCAACATATTTTTGATTTTTGTAAATTTTATTAACAATCTAATACCGTTACCAAAATAATCCAAAATACCGTTGCCGCCAAATCACCGTTACCGAAATAGTCCAAATTAGCGTTACAGTTACCTTTTTACCGTTTTGAATCGGTAGACGACAACCTTGACATATTTTGATATTGTTTTCATTATATTTTATAGCTATTTCTCAAATGACTGGTCTTCCAGTAACCTATTTCATGTTTCAAATCCATATTGAAGGTCACATGTTTGTAACTGAAATTCTTTTTTCAACATCAGATAATAATGTCAAACAATTCGACCATCATGTTCCAATGTTCTTTGCCGTTACATGTGATTACCGATATATAATTTATTTAATTTTTAATGACTCTTATTTTAAACTGGAAATGACAAGCGCATGATCGCAACAATTATCAATTAAAGTATTAACTTTGAAAAATGTAATTATATATCGCTGAAAATCTCATAAATATATAAATATAAAGAGCAATACATTTTAATATTATAAAGTGAAGAAAAGTAATACATTCATTCGATGTGGATGAATAAATCTGGCTATATAAAATTCCATAAAGTGTTTTTGTTTGTCATTAATGTTTAATTGTGTTTTTCTTGCTATTGTCACTCACTGTATTTGTGTTGATATATCTACATCAAAAAAGATTTAATTTTTGTTTTAATAAATTACATAAATTGTTTCACTTAATCGAATTACAAACTTTTATTTTTTATTTATTTCATTAAATACATGTAATTAAGCAGGTGCAAAAAAAAAATTTAAAAATATCTAAAAACTCATTTTTCTTTTTAGTTAATAAATTAAACAATTTGTTTATTTTTTTTTAGATGTTAAACACTCACATTTAATTTTTAACTTAATTTTTAACTTGGAAAAAACTTGTAATACTTTTATTAACTAGTTTTATTATTTATTTTTTTAATTGAAAATTTTAATTGATATTTTTTTGTTTTCTAAATTTAAATACCGACGGTTACAATTTTCATTTTAATCCTTAAGTAATTTTTGCTAAGCGTTTTATGTTTCCCCTTTTTTGTGATTTTGTTATTTTTATTAATTTGTTTTTTGATTTTATTCTTGTTTTGTTTAATGGTTCAATTTTTAAATTGTTTCTCCTTTGGAACAACTCGACTCGTACGCGGCTAAAACAACACTGAACATTTGGCTGAAACACCACAAAATGTCTTGTGCGAGACACAAACACAGTCAGTGTTCACAGGACTTAAGCACACAGCCACACACATTCTCAACACACAGGATGCTTTAACATAATAATATAGAAAATTACACAAATCAGAGACATGGGCAACCAACACACACTCTGCGTTCGGTTTATTCGGTGTTAAGACATTGAAAAACGAAGAGCACACACGAGGACAATGATGGCAACATTTTCTAGCAGCAACAACAACAACAACAAGAACCATTTAACATTTGATAGTTTGGTACAACAACTACAGCAACAACATTTCTCAACGAAAATGCAAAATTAACCGCAATAAATACTTTACAAAAAGGAAATTCAATTCAGCAACAACAAGAGAAGAAAACAAAAACAAATTGGCGCCAAAATGACAATTCTCAACTGGGCATGTGCCGTCCCACAACTGAACCCAGTATTTGAGAGCAAAACAACATAAAATACTGGTACTAAAAACATCTACAAGGACTCGACTCTCCTTAATGGTTGGGAATTTTGTGTTGAGAAGAAGAATAGAAGGATTTATTTTGTTTATGTTTCTGTTTTGGGCAAATTAAACGTCTAATAAATTCTATAAAACGTTGCTGGCTGGCTGGCGTTCATTGATAAACTGGTAACCTAATGACACAGTCCTTTAACGACCACAAACACAGACATACAGACTCATATGAGAATTTCGTATTCATACAAGTATTCGCCAACATATGAAGTTGTTTCATGTAATTTTTTTTTGTTTTTTTTGTGGCAGTTTTGGCTGTCTGTCTTGTCTGTTTGTATGCTTGCGCTACAGTCAATAAATGATGAGACAATTCTTTGGGGATTAATCGCTTAAAAAACAAACTGCCACAAATAGATAATTTCTCTTTACTGGGTTTGGCTTTTTGGCCAAGCAGCATGTGAACTGATAACAAAAAACCCCTTTAGATAAAGACATTTGAATTATTGTTTTAAGACTTAATGTGACTCAAGGGCAACTAAATAAACTGAATAAAGACAACATTTATTTAACATACTTAAGAGATTTAATCTTCTACCAAAAATAAATGAAAAACAAAAAACAATTTAAAACTTTATTTCCTTAAAATTTGCCAAACGAATTTATTTTATTAATACTCTCTCATTATTCAAGCCAAAGGACTTAGCTAGAAGCTGGATTTCTGTAGATTTTGATTTTGTCTTGAAGCAACTTTAATAAAAATAAATATAATAATAAAAAAAACAGCAACTCTAAAAAACTATAGAAAACAAAACAATTACTTTTAGCATCTTTTGCTAATGCAAAATTATATTTATATTTATTTTTTAGCGCTTTAAGAATAAAAGCAACGAAATAAAAGATGGTAATTGAAATAAAATGCCAACGATACTATTTTCTATTCTAGGACACCAAAATATTCTTACTCACTTACACCCATCCTGCCTCGCATTATCATTCTCAAGTTAAACGAACACGCACTTACAAATGGACACATACTCTAATACAGTTTAGTGTTTGTGGAATCAAATTTACACTGCGAGAAATGTTTGCAAATACGATGAGGGCTATTTACAGCAAATATTTTGAATGGTCGATATTAATTTATTTTGTTTAACAAATAAAATCAAAACTTTAAAACGATGCCAAAGTCTGCAATCTACATTTCATTAGTTTTTGTAATAAATAAATAAATTAAATCTCCGTCCTTCAAAAATATTACACTTATTGAATCTAATTAAGGTTTTTAGTTGATTTTGTGTATGACCAAAAATTATTAAATTGTTCCTAATATTTGCAATCCTATTAAAATTTGTATACAAATTATCAACATAATAATGAAATAAAATCAACAAAACTCAATGAAATTTTCAAAGTATTTTTAAATTTGTTATTCTAAATAACAGAGTGTATAAAAACTTGTAAAAGGTCAAAGGGAATCCCGCAATTCCTAAAAATTGGAGCGAAAATCCCCATTTTACAATTTTGCTCATAAGGTCCGCATTTCCTTCGGGACTGGGAAAATACTTTGGGGATAAATAGAGAACAAATCACGGTCTCTGATACCAGCTTTGAAATTTTAGAACATGTGGCCCAAAGTTGAAAAATTTGATAAAAAAATAGGCCACTTTCCGAAGGGCGTAGGGATGACATATTCGAAAAATAGGATATGTTTTTTATACCAAAATGTTTTGCATAAAGATACCTTACAGAAAAACATAAAATTGTTATATATTCTTAAAGAAAATCTTTTTAAATAAAAAAAAGAGTTGAGTCACCTTTTCGAAAAAAAAACCGCAAAAGTTTACGATTATTTTTAGATCCATAATAGATATTGATCTAAAATCTTTTATATATATTTGTTAATTTAGTTGTCTAACTAAAATAGAAAATTTGAGTCAATTTGATTCAAATTACGCCCTATATTTTTAAAATAGCGGACCAAAGTATGGCAATAATTTAAAATTTAAATTTTTAAATGCCTATAACTCGGAAACCATATTTTTTCAAGACCTTGCAGAGCGCTTTCCAAATATAAAAATCTATGAAAATGGGAAATAAAAAAATACCCCTTGTCTATGTTCAACTCTAATTTTATCCCAATAGGAACAGCCGCTAGAAATGAAAGATTTATTTCCAAAAAAATTTGATTCCGCCCCACTGTGCATAAGTAGATAAGTTCACGAAATAAATGGAGATTACCTTACCTTGCTTTTCAAATTTCCTTTTCTATATTGTTATTTCCTAGAAATGTGTGTCTAATTTCATGTTTTCAGCCTTCGTTTAATTTAGGCATTATCAACCAAAATATGATATAAATCTAGTCTTTTCCACTTTTATTTGCAAAATTCAACATCAAAAGTGGCTCGACTCTACTAGTCTACATTAGAGATCATGATTTGACTAACAGGTCGATTGGATTATAAAGTGGTAAATTTCATTTCATATCGGAAAAAATTGCAGATTTCTGCCTTTTAATGTCATTTTGTCTATGAGTTAGATAGAAAATCATAAAAGTATGTATCAAAAGACAGAGTGATGAGTTTTCTCCTTATACATTTCGATTTATGTAAATATCTAACTTTTAACTTCTTGTATGGCATTTTGTATATAATAATTTTTAATACCAAATAAATAATATTGTGATGCTTGCTTAAACCATGGTAAGTTTTATATTTTTATTAAGAGAAGTTTGGAACATATTGTTACGAAATTGTACTTGAATTCAAATATAACGATTTTAAGGGCTGATTTAAATAAAAGCTTTCAGTTGACCATTGATCGTAAGTTGGCAACGCTGCGACCGTATATTCGAATTCGAATATTCAGTTAAAGAACATTGTAGAAAGTACACCACAGATGGCGTATGTATTAGTAAGATCTAGAATATTCGAACTTTGACAGTTAAAGAGCAATCTAGAGTGCAGGTGGCAGTGTTATAAATAGTGGCAGAGGTTGCAGTCGTTAGTGAGTTTATCAGAGACGCTTTTCGAATAAAACATCAACTGAGTGCCTTAAAGTGTGCTGTATTTTTCAAGTGAATTCGTGTAAATTATAAATTGTGTCTGTATTTCTGCGAATTTATAAACGTGTATAAAAAACATTGAGTGACTATTTAATTCTGCTGTTGTTGTACATTTTAAATAAATAAAGAGTTGTTACCATTTTCAAACTACTAAACGGCTTTTATTTGTAATCAAAAGTATCCGGTTTATTTAAAGGAAACAAACCAGCGTTTTGAAAAGGTTAAAACGCAACAATATTAAACTACATGGATTTCAGGAAAAACGAAAATTTAATATTTAAAATTTTTTAATTTTCTGTAAAATATTACTTACCCCTAAACAAAATGCAGTCAGAATTTAATGGCAGAGTATTGAGTTTTAACCCTTTGAGGTAACTGAAAATATATAACAAAAAAAAAAAATGTATAAACTAACATAATTTAATGTGGGCTTTCATCCTCTAAATAAAACAATCCTCTAAATAAAACAATAGTGTATAAGCATAATCATGTGAATCGTAAATTAACCATATTATGGTTACCACAATCATGTAAATAGTTACTGTGACTATAACATAGTTAAAAACTTGTAACACTATTTAAATGGCTAAAGTAATCATGCCCAATTATATTTTTTCTCTGTGTGTAGGATTTAGTTTTCATATGCTAAATTCCCAATTTAATTATTGATGAATTCACTGAAATATATTATTGGGGGATAAGCTAGTTCCTATGCGCATTTCACTGGTTGCTTAGGCCACATCATCAGGAAACATTTTTCCATTTTTTTTTGTTAATTTCTCTCAGTGTTACTACAGAAATAAACAAGAAAATAGCTAAAAATAAAAAAACGAACATTAACTGCAAATCTTTGTATACCGCAATAACACTCGCACAACAATAGTTTTCATAGAAGCTGTGCTGACTGACCCCTATTCCCTAGCTCCCATTGCGTACGCGTTACACGAAGAACAGATGGAATAAGTATAATGACACATACAATCAGCATCAGATAATAAAGTGGAAACAAAAAACCAAACAACAATTTCATCAAAAAGAATGAAACGTTGAATAAAAAAAAAAAACATAAAATTGTATTCGTATTTACTTCAATACTTATTTCTCAGTATCCAGTAGTTCAGTTGCCACAAATACTGTTTAGTGCTCGTGGATGAAAAAAAAAATAATCAAGTTAAATATTTAATTTTGATGACAAAATTCACTCGTATTCATGCAACATTTTTATTATTAGAAATGAACAGAGTGGCATAGAATATAGAATTTAATAAATACATAATTCTAATAACTGCATGTTGAATATAAATTAGCAAGTTTTTTGTTTTCATTTGTGTCATAATGAAAATTAAATAAAAATTAAATCAGAAAGTTATGAGTTTTAATATAAGTTGACAGTTAACGGTGATCAACGAGTGTTTATTTTTAGAATTAAAACAAAGGAAATTTTATTATTTGTTTTTCTTTTAATTTTATTTATTCGAAAATAATATTATTGCTGGGAGGAAACAAAACATTTTCGACAAGTTATCGGACCTTAGCCGTTTGTTTTAAATTCGCTTTTGATTATTTTTTATCGAGGTTCAAAGTTCAAAAGTGCATTAAATAGTTGTAAAAAGAATACTTGAAATACATTCTACTTTTAATTAGCTTAATACCTATGAATATTTTCTAAATTTGAAACTCTTATTCTACAAGATTTCAACCCAAATATTATAAAAATACCAAAAAAGCTATTTTTGAAAAATGCGCAAAAGTATCTTTTGTTCTGAGGCTCCTTATATCCTATTATTTATGTAGAGTTTGTAAGAATTGACTTAGCAATCATTACAATCTTTTTACAAAACTCCTTATCGTTTCTCTTTTACTAATCCGTAGTTTTTTTTTATAATTAAAAAATGTTTTAACTTTTCGGTTTAATTAAAAAGGTCTATTAACTTCTTTATGTTTCATTATAATTCTCAACTTCCTTTTTAAGAAAAAAATAATAATATAAACTAATATGCCACTAGTTTCTGTAGATATTTTTGTATATATATTTTAAGTTTCCATGCAACATTAAACAACGAGGTACAAGAGCTAATAACTGCTAACGAACTTTTTAATGTTTGACCAGTAGAACAAAAACTACAAACTAAAAAAATAACTCTCAAACTCTATGAAGAAGACTAAGATATAAAGAACTTAAAAACAACTACAACTTGTACTTGTATATAACAATATTATCCTTTTTGCTTTTCTGCATTTTCTTCACTTATGGACTTGGATGTTTTTGCTAAAACCCCAAAGAAAACAAATGAAAGTAAGTGTCCATGAAAATAAATATAGAGCTGGATGACTTTTGTTGCAAGTGCTATCCCGTTGAAGCTGTTGTTATTGTTGGCATCAGCTAAGAATGAATATAAAAATGTAGAATAATAATTGAAAATTGCAACTTGTTTCATATGACTTCCGCAGGAATTTAACTTTTAATTCTTGGCACTTTTTTCTACAATGTTTCTTTTTTTTGTTTGTTGTTATTTCTATTTCTTTCTTAATGTTTTATTGTTGTGCCTTTTTTTCTTTATTTTTTATTGTTTGTTAAATACACTTTAACAATGTTTTTCCTTAACAAGTTTTAAAAGTTTTTACTTGTTTTGGGTTGTACTTTTTTTTTGTTGCGATTTTTGCAAGCGATAGCAGGCGATATCCATACATTCTCGTTTATTATCAACATGCAACACATGCAGGTGCAACAAGAAATGGTTGAAAGAACTAGAGCTGGTACAATTTGAATAGGAAACAAAAAACCGTGGCAATAGTTGAAGTGGTGGTAAATGGTTGCTGCAAAAAACTTGTTTTGTTATGTATATGTGGGTCTTTCCACGATTTACAAAAATCTTTAAGAAATCGCTATTTGTATCCTTCATGCAATATGATAGTCAAGTTCAAAGATATAAAAAATACAATTCTTTAAAAGTTTAAGAAGGTCATGTTAAATTCTGATGATAAGCTTCCAAAGTAAATCCAAAATTTGATTTTCATGAAGAAAATTCCAAAATATCTAAAATAGCTTATAATTCGTAAACTAAAGGGCCTAGAGCGAAAATAATGGAAATCTGTAATCAGTCATATTTCCCAACAAAATTCGTTTTTTATGAAGATTTCAAAATTTCAAAATATCTAAAATTGTTTATAATTCGTAAACTAAAGCTCCTAGAGCGAAAATGAAGAAAATCTGTGATCACTCATATTTCCCATCAAAATTAGATTCTCATAAAGAAAATTCCAAAATATCTAAAATTGCTTATAATTCGTAAACTAAAGGGCCCATCAAAATTAGATTTTCATAAAGAAAATTCCAAAATATCTAAAATTGCTTATAATTCGTAAACTAAAGCTCCTAGAGCGAAAATAAAGAAAATCTGTGATCACTCATATTTCCCATCGAAATTAGATTTTCATAAAGAAAATTTCAAAATATCTAAAATTGCTTATAATTCGCAAACTAAAGCTCCTAGAGCGAAAATAAAGAAAATCTGTGATCACTCATATTTCCCATCAAAATTCGTTTTTCATAAAGAAAATTCCAAAATATCTAAAATTGCTTATAATTCGTAAACTAAAGCTCTAGAGCGAAAATAAAGAAAATCTGTGATCATTCATATTTCCCATCAAAATTCGTTTTTCATTAAGAAAATTCCAAAATATCTAAAATTGCTTATAATTCGTAAACTAAGGCTCCTAGAGCGAAAATAAAGAAAATCTGTGATCACTCATATTTCCCATCAAAATTAGATTTTCATTAAGAAAATTTCAAAATATCTAAAATTGCTTATAATTTGTAAACTAAAGCTCCTAGAGCGAAAATAAAGAAAATCTGTGATCATATTTCCCATCAAAATTAGATTTTCATGAAGAAAATATCAAAATATCTAAAATTGCTTATAATTCGTAAACTAAAGCTCCTAGAGCGAAAATAAAGAAAATCTGTGATCACTCATATTTCCCATCAAAATTAGATTCTCATAAAGAAAATTCCAAAATATCTAAAATTGCTTATAATTCGTAAACTAAAGCTCCTAGAGCGAAAATAAAGAAAATCTGTGATCACTCATATTTCTCATCAAAATTAGATTTTAATGAAGAAAATTCCAAAATATCTAAAATTGCTTATAATTCGTAAACTAAAGCTCCTAGAGCGAAAATAAAGAAAATCTGTGATCACTGATATTTCCCATCAAAATTAGATTCTCATAAAGAAAATTCCAAAATATCTAAAATTGCTTATAATTCGTAAACTAAAGCTCCTAGAGCGAAAATAAAGAAAATCTGTGATCACTCATATTTCCCATCAAAATTCGTTTTTCATGAAGAAAATATCAAAATATCTCAAATTGCTTATAATTCGTAAACTAAAGGGCCTAGAGCGAAAATAAAGAAAATCTGTGATCACTCATCCTATTTCCTATCAAAATTCGTTTTTCATGAAGAAAATTCCAAAATATCTAAAATTGCTTATAATTCGTAAACTAAAGCTCTTAGAGCGAAAATAAAGAAAATCTGTGATCACTCATATTTCCCATCAAAATTCGTTTTTCATGAAGAAAATATCAAAATATCAAAAATTGCTTATAATTCGTAAACTAAAGCTCCTAGAGCGAAAATAAAGAAAATCTGTGATCACTTATATTTCCCATCAAAATTCGTTTTTCATGAAGAAAATTTCAAAATATCTAAAATTGCTTATAATTCGTAAACTAAAGCTCCTAGAGCGAAAATAAAGAAAATCTGTGATCACTCATATTTCCCATCAAAATTAGATTTTCATAATGAAAATTCCAAAATATCTAAAATTGCTTATAATTCGTAAACTAAAGCTCCTAGAGCGAAAATAAAGAAAATCTGTGATCACTCATATTTCCCATCAAAATTCGTTTTTCATGAAGAAAATATCAAAATATCTCAAATTGCTTATAATTCGTAAACTAAAGGGCCTAGAGCGAAAATAAAGAAAATCTGTGATCACTCATCCTATTTCCTATCAAAATTCGTTTTTCATGAAGAAAATTCCAAAATATCTAAAATTGCTTATAATTCGTAAACTAAAGCTCTTAGAGCGAAAATAAAGAAAATCTGTGATCACTCATATTTCCCATCAAAATTCGTTTTTCATGAAGAAAATATCAAAATATCAAAAATTGCTTATAATTCGTAAACTAAAGCTCCTAGAGCGAAAATAAAGAAAATCTGTGATCACTTATATTTCCCATCAAAATTCGTTTTTCATGAAGAAAATTTCAAAATATCTAAAATTGCTTATAATTCGTAAACTAAAGCTCCTAGAGCGAAAATAAAGAAAATCTGTGATCACTCATATTTCCCATCAAAATTAGATTTTCATAATGAAAATTCCAAAATATCTAAAATTGCTTATAATTCGTAAACTAAAGCTCCTAGAGCGAAAATAAAGAAAATCTGTGATCACTCATATTTCCCATCAAAATTCGTTTTTCATAAAGAAAATTCCAAAATATCTAAAATTGCTTATAATTCGTAAACTAAAGCTCCTAGAGCGAAAATAAAGAAAATCTGTGATCACTCATATTTCCCATCAAAATTCGTTTTTCATAAAGAAAATTCCAAAATATCTAAAATTGCTTATAATTCGTAAACTAAAGCTCCTAGAGCGAAAATAAAGAAAATCTGTGATCACTCATATTTCTCATCAAAATTAGATTTTAATGAAGAAAATTCCAAAATATCTAAAATTGCTTATAATTCGTAAACTAAAGCTCCTAGAGCGAAAATAAAGAAAATCTGTGATCACTCATATTTCCCATCAAAATTCGTTTTTCATGAAGAAAATATCAAAATATCTAAAATTGCTTATAATTCGTAAACTAAAGCTCCTAGAGCGAAAATAAAGAAAATCTGTGATCACTCATATTTCCCATCAAAATTCGTTTTTCATAAAGAAAATTCCAAAATATCTAAAATTGCTTATAATTCGTAAACTAAAGCTCCTAGAGCGAAAATAAAGAAAATCTGTGATCACTCATATTTCTCATCAAAATTAGATTTTAATGAAGAAAATTCCAAAATATCTAAAATTGCTTATAATTCGTAAACTAAAGCTCCTAGAGCGAAAATAAAGAAAATCTGTGATCACTCATATTTCCCATCAAAATTCGTTTTTCATAAAGAAAATTCCAAAATATCTAAAATTGCTTATAATTCGTAAACTAAAGCTCCCAGAGCGAAAATAAAGAAAATCTGTGATCACTCATATTTCCCATCAAAATTCGTTTTTCATGAAGAAAATTTCAAAATATCTAAAATTGCTTATAATTCGTAAACTAAAGCTCCTAGAGCGAAAATAAAGAAAATCTGTGATCACTCATATTTCCCATCAAAATTAGATTTTCATAATGAAAATTCCAAAATATCTAAAATTGCTTATAATTCGTAAACTAAAGCTCCTAGAGCGAAAATAAAGAAAATCTGTGATCACTCATATTTCCCATCAAAATTCGTTTTTCATGAAGAAAATTCCAAAATATCTAAAATTGCTTATAATTCGTAAACTAAAGCTCCTAGAGCGAAAATAAAGAAAATCTGTGATCACTCATATTTCCCATCAAAATTCGTTTTTCATAAAGAAAATTCCAAAATATCTAAAATTGCTTATAATTCGTAAACTAAAGCTCCTAGAGCGAAAATAAAGAAAATCTGTGATCACTCATATTTCTCATCAAAATTAGATTTTAATGAAGAAAATTCCAAAATATCTAAAATTGCTTATAATTCGTAAACTAAAGCTCCTAGAGCGAAAATAAAGAAAATCTGTGATCACTCATATTTCCCATCAAAATTCGTTTTTCATGAAGAAAATATCAAAATATCTAAAATTGCTTATAATTCGTAAACTAAAGCTCCTAGAGCGAAAATAAAGAAAATCTGTGATCACTCATATTTCTCATCAAAATTAGATTTTAATGAAGAAAATTCCAAAATATCTAAAATTGCTTATAATTCGTAAACTAAAGCTCCTAGAGCGAAAATAAAGAAAATCTGTGATCACTCATATTTCCCATCGTTTTTCATGAAGAAAATAAAAAATATCTAAAATTGCTTATAATTCGTAAACTAAAGGGCCTAGAGCGAAAATAAAGAAAATCTGTGATCACTCATATTTCCTATCAAAATTCGTTTTTCATGAAGAAAATTCCAAAATATCTAAAATTGCTTATAATTCGTAAACTAAAGGGCCTAGAGCGAAAATAAAGAAAATCTGTGATCACTCATATTTCCCATCAAAATTCGTTTTTCATAAAGAAAATTCCAAAATATCTAAAATTGCTTATAATTCGTAAACTAAAGCTCCTAGAGCGAAAATAAAGAAAATCTGTGATCACTCATATTTCCCATCGAAATTAGATTTTCATAAAGAAAATTCCAAAATATCTAAAATTGCTTATAATTCGTAAACTAAAGCTCCTAGAGCGAAAATAAAGAAAATCTGTGATCACTCATATTTCTCATCAAAATTAGATTTTAATGAAGAAAATTCCAAAATATCTAAAATTGCTTATAATTCGTAAACTAAGGCTCCTAGAGCGAAAATAAAGAAAATCTGTGATCACTCATATTTCCCATCAAAATTAGATTTTCATAAAGAAAATTCCAAAATATCTAAAATTGCTTATAATTCGTAAACTAAAGCTCCTAGAGCGAAAATAAAGAAAATCTGTGATCACTCATATTTCCCATCAAAATTAGATTTTCATAAAGAAAATTCCAAAATATCTAAAATTGCTTATAATTCGTAAACTAAAGCTCCTAGAGCGAAAATAATGGAAATCTGTGGTCACTCATAATTCCCATCAAAATTCGATTTTCATGACGAAATTCCAAACTTATAAGAAATGAGGCTATTATTATTATTTTTTGTTTTACAGCTGTTATGGAATGTCCCGTACTTTTATGTTATTTGCTCATATAATTGCGTTCACTTAAAGTTATTATTTTTGCGTAAATACCATAAATGTTTAAAATTTTAAGAGAGTGTAAATTTTGTACAATTTAACACAAAGTTTAAGCTAAATTACGGTTATTAAAAATTAACTTTAAAGGGAAAAACATGAAATAGAAAAAAAGGAAACTATGCAATTATGTATAAGTATTAAAAAGTACTAGAGTAAACATTATTACAGTGAACACGGCTAACGGGTTAAACTGTAGATTTTAAATGGATTTTTTGAAATTCGGAATGTCCACTCTAAGGTTAAGACTAATTAGAGGGAATTGTGTTCTGTCTGTCATACTAAAGTTTTACTAAATTTCCTTAATGTCATTATATAACTAAGTACCTACTAAGTATTTAAATTTAATATTTAATTATGACATTACACTTTACAGTTTTCCATAATAGGTATTCAAATTTGTATGGCCAACAGTAAACACCTTCAAAAGCCTTTGGTCAAAAGTTGAAATAAAACCAAAAATATCCTTTAAAAGGACCCAAATTAAATTATTTAAAATGTTTGCTCTTTTGTCTCGAAACAATGTTCTCCTCACGACCAAAATAAAAACAAAATTCTCAATTTTTTTGTTATTAAAGAAAAACCTACAAATTTGTATGTTTTTAAATAGTGGATTCCATATATTCCTTCTGGTCGGTCCCTTATAATTTGTATTTTTTGTTGTTCGCATTGTTGGCCTTGCTGATGTTGTTGGTGTGTGGTAGTAATTTGTACCCTTTTTGTTTTGGAGGGATTCCACACAGCGACATGCATTGTGTTTTGTGGCAAATAATGTTTTTGTGTAGATTTTGTTGTACCTTTTTTTGCTCAACATAAAGCGAGCATTTTATCGTTGGTGGAATGTGGTCTATTTCAGTTGTTCATACCAACTCATATTGTTGCTGTCACTGACTGACAACAGCACAGCACAATTCATGTTGTAAAAAGGAAAATTATGTGGAATGTGTGAGTGCATGTGATGGGAGGTGTGTTTTTGTATGTGTGATTGCTACAATTACTGTTGTTGTCGCTTTAACGCTGGGGTCATTAAAAAAAAAGATTCATTGCAAAAGTTCAGAAATGTTGTTGACCTGTAACAATATTTTAACAGCGTAAACAAACTGTACAAACAGCAACTTATGAGATTAAAATGTTAATGCATGTCGAAATTATTTTCATTTGATATTTGTAAACAAACCAATTAACAGACAAATTGAATGGAAAAGAAGTTGGAAAGTATGGTAGATAAAGCACGTACATATAATACCCTAAATCATAATTCTATTAAAATTTCAATATTTTTTTTCGTGAGTGATTTTCGGAAGTGGTTCTATGTATGTGAACATTGACCAATTATGGACCGATCGCCATGAAATTTGGTCGATTGATTTCATTTTTTACACGACTATTCTGACACCAGAATTGTTAAGAGTCTTATGTTCGTTAAAGTAATTTTCCGAAGAGATCCTTATGAATACTCCGCTCAAAATTTTTAGGATTGCTTTATACATGTGCCAAATTACGACCCGTATTTTGCGCACAAGTTTTCATGAACAGCTAGCCATCCAGACGGACGGGCGGACATCGTTAAAACGACTCAGTGATTCGAGTCGATCGGTATACTTTAAGGTGGGCGTTAAGGTAGAGTCACACATTGCAAATATTTGCTCAAAAAAGCGTAACCACTTTTTTTAGCACAAATTTGTTTGACATGTTTACTCTTACAATTGTTTTGTAAGATCAAACAGCATCAAATAAACCAGTTTTGAATCATTCAATGTAAAGAAAGTTTTTGGAATAAATAAAAGAATTCAAATATATTTTATTAAGTGGTTACGTTTTTTTCGTCAAATATTTGTCATGTGTGGCCCTACCTTTAGACTAACATTTTTCGGTGTTATAAACAACAGCACAAACGTATAATACCTTCTCCAATGTGATGGTGTAGGGTATAAACAACGAGAGCAACAATTAGTTGAACTTGTAAAAAACAGCATAAAAATATTTAAATTAGCCAAACAAAGTCTATAAATATTTAATGCAATTTGCATTAAGTATTCTCATAAATACACTTTAATATACAATTGGGTTGGTGTTATGGTCATTTCCGTTGCTAAATATCACACAACAATTCAATGTCGACAAATATTGAAACAATTATGACCAGAGACCAAAAATAACTGTTATTAAATTTTTTGAGACTGAAAAAGTTAGGCATAAATCAATGAATAATTTTTACGTTTTCAAATAAGAGTTATTCATAATAAATATTTTTTTCGTTGCTCATAACTTTTATTTTTGATTAATATTTTTTTACGTTGCCTAATAAGTGTTATTCATAATATATATTTTTTTACGTTGCTCATAACTTTTATTTTCGATTTATATTTTTTTACGTTGCTCATAACTTTTTCGATTTGTATGTTTTTAAGTTGCCTAATAAGAGTTATTCTAAAGAATATATTTTTTTCGTTGCTCATAACTCAACAGAAGTTTCTTTCGCCACCTTGGTTGCATTTTATTAGTACATACATTGAATTTAACCTTTAAAGTCGCAAAAATTAAGCTTGGTATGAGACTGATGGTTTTTATTGTGTGTTTTTAATTATGAAGAATTTTGTTTCACAATCAATGTTTTAGCAAACGCATTGTCCGCCAAGTTGCACCTATTCTTAGTCAACAAAATACGCAAAGCAGAAAATGATCTTTCAATAGAAAGCCGTGCATAGACAATATGAACCAATTTATTTAAAAATTGCAAAAGTATCCTTTTTCTCTTCCTAATATTGCAACAAATCGGGATCTACGTCCAGTCTCACAGGTTTAAAGCTCTCTATTTCAGTTATAGCTGCTAATAACTCTCGCGCTGTATTGCCTTTTTCATCTTCTGAAGATAAATCCACTTCAAGTTCTCTAATTGATGTTCCGAACAACGATGACGTATTTAGATTCGTCGATTCGTCAATCAGAAAATTGGATATTGGTAGAAGTGGAGATACTTCAGGTGAAGTTAAATCGAAAATAAAAGTTATGAGTAGGGGGCGGATTTATATGCAAATGCATGTTTTTTCTTGAACGTCCAAATACAATGTAGACTAATTATCTATCCGAATCGCACATTTTACTGCAAAATGGCATCGATTTGTTAGTGCATATTTTATTGATAATGCATATTTTGTTATATTTTACTTCAAAATGCATATTTATATGCATATTATGCCAATTTTTAATAAAAATATAATTTTTTGTCGTTAATGGGTAATACATTGTTTCGACAAAAATTTTTTTGTCGAATTTGTTATAGAAATAGCAGTAAATTTTATCGACTAACTTCTTT
The DNA here is from genome assembly GCF_958450345.1 of Calliphora vicina. Taxonomy (NCBI): domain Eukaryota; kingdom Metazoa; phylum Arthropoda; class Insecta; order Diptera; family Calliphoridae; genus Calliphora; species Calliphora vicina. The sequence goes on from NC_088780.1 coordinate 168,407,190, forward strand.
TGACATCGAGAAACTGGCATTAAGTTCTTCATTTCTCTATCAGTAATTGAAATTTATTATTTCAAAACATTTTTCTTCAAAAAAGTTTAATTTTAGTATCAAAAATTCATTAAATGTGTCGAAAACATTCATATTTGTTTTCATTGCACATTCGATTTATAAGAGATTTCGTTATCGAAAGATTTTGTAACTTCACCTACACAGTAACCGCTCCTGACAGTCATTTGCAAGCAGTTCTACGATACTGTCGTAAACTAGTAATTTTGGATAACTGAGAGACAAATGCACTACACAATTAACGTTTAAAGTCCCTACACTATAGATTACATAACATGGCTTTAAACATGTATTTATACCAAGATATTACAATTAATATAAATATCCATCGTTTTTTAGAAGAAAAGTTATGTTAAAAATAGTTTTAGAACTTTAATTGTTTAATTCCTAGTATAATTTAAAGAGTTCTAACTGTTGGCAACAGTGTTGTGTATTTTTAAGACATTTCGAAATCCATACTTAATTATTTTATGTTTCTGCACAAAAATATAAGTGCATATTTTTTTAATTTTTAGGTCATATTTTGATTTTTTTGAAGCATTTTTTAGGCGCATATTTTCCAATAATAAATGCATGAAAATCCGCCCCCTAGTTATGAGTAACGAAAAAAATATTTATTATAAATAACTCTTATTAGGCAACGTAAAAAATATAAATCGAAAATAAATGTTATGAGTAACGTAAAATTTTTTTGGATATTTCTTATAACAGTTATGTCTGTGCTTATGACTGAAATAATATTTAAACTCAACATCAATGTTGGCTAACGATGCCCCTAAAATACACTTTTAGCTGAACTAATGTTTTAGAACTCGTTCCAAAATCACTAGTTCTAGAACGACTATAACCAAAACCAAATTCCGAGTATTTGATAACATCCATAGAACTAATTCTAGAACACGTTGCAAAAGTGACAATTTCAAACAAAAATCATTAGTCGCAACGCCAAACTGCATAAATATTCGTTTAAAATGAAAATAAATGAAATACAGTTTTTATACCACCCAATACATTCAATTTATTTTAAATGAAAAAATACATAAAGTCCTTTTAAATATTTAAAGTATCGTCATTATATTCTTACTTAAGTACAATGTACATTGTACATATGCCTGTCTTTATATCACAATGTTTACTTGTTTGTGCGTTTTTTTTTATAAAATGCCTTCAGATTGATCGAAATCAAAATGTCAAAGACAATTGCTTTTTATTTTTATTTAAAAACTTTTCATTTTTTTTATGTTCACCATATTTTTATGTGTATTTTATGAGACATTTAAATTTGTATTTTACTGTATTTCTTTTAAACGTTACTTAATATAACAACAAATTCAGCAGCTAAAGCAAAATCGTACAATTTGTTTTGTTTTACTGTTCTTCCGTTATAAAAAAAGGAAACGCATACAAACATGTATGAGTTTAAGTAAACAAACATGTTTAAAATATGTGTATGTATTCTTGTATATTAGACCTGCCCTTAAGTTTGAATAACTAAAACCTGTGCCGGAAATCGTTTGAAAGTTGTAAAACTGGGTAAACAATTTAATTAAATATAATTATTTGAAATAAATCTTATCATCTAGAGAAAATTATCTTTGGAACAATGTTTAAAATATGAATATCGAGTGATCAATAACGAAAAATTAGCATAGAGAAAATATACATACATAGAGCGGAAACTAGAAAAAAAACTCAAACAAAAAATTTACTCAAAATAATCACACATACGAGTGTTGGTTTTGTTTTCACATAGTTTTTTTTACTAATTCATTCTTACCACTTAGGTTTTTGACAGGAGGGTTTCCGATCTATGTGTATTAATCTATGGTTATTAGCATTTTGCCACGTCATATCCCAGCAGTTCTTGGTGGCTGTCACTAACTAGTGATGTAAGTGATAACTAGTTACATAAGTAGTTACGTGACTAGTTATTTTAACAGATGCATGTGCTAAGCGGTGTGTCATTTGACTCTTTAACATTGCAATGACATTGTCTGATAGCTGATCCAAAGTAGTCAACTCATTGGATTCACATACCGGTTACATAGAGTCAGTTACCTTTCCTGCTATCTAACTGGTTACTTGCTCAGCGGATGCTATTTGACATCAAATAGTCAGTTAAAAAGACCTCTCATAGACAGTCCAATAACCGATTGCTTGTAAACAAACCTTCCTACGACAACTCTCCAATAGATTACTTATGGTGGGTAAAATAATTAATTTCTAATGTGTATGAGAATTAATCAACACAATTTGTGTCAAATTACTCACGAAGAAGTACAGTACCAAAATAAATGTTTAAAGTGACTACAATCTAGACTACTTAGAGACACTTAAGTGACAATTGCCTTCACGCTAGATTGGATGGGATGTATAAAGTACCAATTGTCTTCTCTCTGCACTACAAAGACCACATAAGTGTCAAATGACTAAAATATATAAATTGGAGGTGAGGGCCCTATTTCACAAAATAATTTATCAACTTTTCACTTATCAAATTGCATTTTTCCACACTCCTGCAAATTGAGTGTGGAAAACGTTCCACAAATCATTTAATCATCTTTGCATTTCTATTTTGCATTGCAAAATAGAACTTGTTAAAATGAGCCGCAAAATAAAAATGGAAAACAACTTTTTATTTCAAAACAAAGACTTTGCAAATTACACTTATCAGTTATCAGGTTTAGTAAATTAACGAATTGCTGTTAGTTTTAACTACTAGAGAAAAAAATAAGAACCATCCAAATAAAATGTATTTTTTAAGGGCAGGTCCAATTTATTTGCACACCCCACACACATTTACAGTTACTATAAATAACAGTTTATATGATTTTTATAACTCCAGTAAAAGAAAAATCCGCATACAATGTTTTATAACATTTTACAACATGCAATTGTACGAAGGTTGTCTTTTAAGGACGATGCGAATTATTGGCAATATAATATAAAAATATGTAAACATCGAATTTTGATCTAAATTATATTTATTTATTATGATGTATAACTTAAAAATGCGGGTTTTTTTCAAATTTTTAGCTTTAATTGTGGAACATTTGGCCATTGTTAGCTATGACGTTTTTCCATTTTTCTTGCAACATATGAATTTCGAGCCAAAAAAAACTGCTCATCTTTTGAGGCCAAAAACGAATCTGTACTAAAGTGTAGCGTATCCCAGAGAGAGCGTGCTGCTGTATAAAGTGGGTGAAGGTAAACTTTCTAAACATTTAATTATAAATACTTTTCAGCAGGTACACAGAAAGAAAAAAGTACTTCTAAATTTAAGTTTATTTTACTAAAATTTAGCCAGAATTGTACTTAAAAATTTAAGTACGATTCATACTCATTTGTACTTAGATCAAGTATAAACGGGATTGATTAAAAAAATCAAGCGGAAATTTTCTTAAAACAAGAACGAAATTCTTGAATTAAGTAAGAAAATCTTGTTTTAAGTACAAGTGAGAAGTTAAATCAAGTAGTTAGTTAATTCTTAAACTTCAAATTAAGAGTAAGATAACTTGAAATAAGAAAAAAATTCTTGTATTGATCCATAATAGAAAAAGAGCGGTATAAAATTTACTCTCTGAGTTGTTCTCAAAGTAATTTTCTACTCGCGCTATGGGTTAGTTACATGAATAAACAAGAAGCAGACTTCCGTGGCAATAATATAGTTAAATTGTATATTTCTTTTTTATCTCATATTGCAAGTATTATTAAATATTAAATTTTTAAAACAAAACAAAATAAAATTTATTAAAAATAAAAAATAATGTGTTTTTCTTAAATCAATCTTAGTTTGGCTTACATCAAGTACGAATTCGTGCTTAAATCTAGTTCAGAATTCTTGAAACAAGCTCATTGTGGGATTAACTCAATATCGGACATCAATCCGATTTTTGGATTATATCAAGTATGAATTCGTGCTTCAATCATGTTTAGAATTCTTGAAACAAGCTCATTTTAAGATTAGTTCAATCTCGGCCGTACTTAGGGAGAGCTAAAATTAAGATTTTTGGGCTTAATGAATCCGTACTTGAATCAAGTATTTTGTACTCGGTTTAAGAAAATCCGTACTTGCCCTACTATTGACACCGCTCCGGATTGATTTAAGTACGGATTACTCAATTTGTTTTATGAGTGTACTGCAACATGTGGACGAGCGTTGTCATAATAGAATATTACGGTTTCATGTATGGCCGCATATGCTCCCTTTAATTGGCCCAAAGATGCAGAGAATATGCGATTCAGTTGCAAGCTCTTGTTGAGTTTGACAACAATCTTCATGGAGAAATATAAGCTTAGGTGAACATGCGTTGTGCTTCAGCGGCACCATTTTCAAATTAAACTTCATGCATATGGCGATTCATTGGTACAAAATTAGACAATTTCAAAGGAAAAAAAAACTTTTGTTTTTTACACTATAATGTTCAATAACTAAGGGAGAATAAATGACATTACACTTGATTGGTACATCAATATATCAGACATAGACCTGGTTCGTTTTTATTTTTATATATATTTTTTTATTTATTTTAAGTTTGTCAAAATTTTTAATGATTTGTGTAGTGCTACGAGCTAATGAAATTTTATTCAAAATAATACGATATTTTTCGAAACTTGTTTGTTATCAATTAATATTTTTGGAATATTAATCTTTAGTTGGCTTCGTTTTAACAAACTATTTTCGTTCATCTAGAATCTGAATAAAGTTTAAAAATAATAGGACGTATTCAAAGTACATACATACTTAAATAGTCCTCTATAAATAAACTAACGAAATTTTAAAATTCATCATCATGAGCACAGAGTCTGCAGTAAAAAATCTATCAGTTGAATGAACTTGAAACCTTAAAAAAGAAAATTGTTTCCTCTACAACCTATTCAGTAAATACTTGTACATACATAGATAAATGCATATGTATGTTTATTAGGGTATTCGAATTATACGATTTTTCACTTGTTCGAATAAAACGATTAATTCGAATAAGAGATTTTAACTTGTTCGAATAATTCGATCACACGTTTAAAATTAATCGAATTATACGAATAATTTAAATTTTTTTTATAAAAGTAAAGAATGAAGATTTGGTGTCGGTTTTTTAATATTATATTGTTAAAGAAAAACAAAAAATAACGTCAAAGTCACATTCGAAAACATCATTAAATTTTCATCAAAAATATTCTGATCAGATTAACTCCCGAACAATATACAAAACAATTGACTAGCAAACCCTTTAGTTTCCGTTTTGGAGCTATGCTTTAGTAAATTAATTATTCACTATTTCTAAATTATTTATAACAAATTGTATTATACATCAAGCTCTATCAACGTTGCCGAATCTTTGCTTAATAAAGTGGTCTTGGGGAATTACATAATAAAGGAAATCTGTCCAAAGTTTGATATCATTGTATGTGAACGTGGCTAATTTGAAGTCAGACAGTGCATGATTGACGCATTTACAAATACGCAAAAAGTTTATTACCATGTTAGACAAAGATGTTCAACGATGTTCAAAATCATGTATAAGACGAACTTCATGCTTTTCTTGCAACAAAACGTTAGTTTGCTATAGGTGTTTATTATTAAATATTTTGCAATACTTACGTACGCGGTTAATAACATCACTTATATACATATATTTTAAGATCATGGCCTTCATCTATTTCAATGTAATCATTATAAATGTCATCCTCAATATCACTTTCGACGTATGTTTCAAAATCACATTCAACTCCACTTTAATCTAAATTATTATTTTGATTATTAATTGCGATTCTTCAAATATTTCGCCAGCTAAATAACAAATATTTTATTCCGTACCTTTTATTTTCATTGGTTCAAGTCCTAAGTTAAAAATTTTGAAAGATTGGTTTTTAGAATTGTAACTTCTTGCAGTAATATTTATATATTTATAGAATGAGCTATCGGAACACTGATCTACAGTGATCGAAAGTCCCTTTGTCATTAGTTATTTGTCGAATTTCAGAAACTATACAATTTTTGTGAGTCATTATTACTTATTTAAATTTGAAATTATGAAAAATTTTAAGCAATTTAATAAATTTAAATATATATTGTTACGTTTTAACCTTTTCAAAACGTTGGTTTTGTTTTTTTATACACGTTTATAAATTCGCAGAAATACAGACACACTTTATAATGTACACGAATTCACTTGAAAAATACAGCACACTTTAAGGCACTCAGTTGATGTTTATTCGAATAGCATCTCTGATAAACTCACTAACGACTGCAACCTCTGCCACTATTTATAACACTGCCATCTGCACTCTAGATTGCTCTTTAATTGTCAAAGCTCGTATATTCTAGAGCTGTCCAAAGTTTGATATCATTGTCAGTGAACGTGGCTAATTTGAAGTCAGGCAGTGCATGATTGACACATTTACAAATTCGCAAAAAGTTTATTACCATATTAGATAAAGATGTTCAACGATGTTCAAAATCTTGTATAAGACGAACTCCATGCTTTTTTTGCAGCAAAACGTTAATTTGCAATATTTGTGTTTATCTTTCGATTTATTAAATATTTTGCAACACTTACGTACGCGGTTAATAACATCACTTATATAAATATATTTTAAGATCATGGCCTTTGTCTATTTCAATGTAATCATTATAAATTTCATCCATCCATTATAAACATTCTCCATCATATTCAACTCCACTTTAATCTAAGTTAATATTTTGATTATTAATTGCGATTCTTCTAATATTTTGCCAGCTAAATAACAAATATTTTCTTCCGTACCATTTATTTTCATTGGTTCAAGTCCTAAGTTAAATATTTTGAAAGATTTTTTTTTAGAATTGTAACTTCTTGCAGAACGAGCTATCGGAACACTCATCGAAAGTCCCTTTATCTTTAGTTATTTGTCGAATTTCAGAAACAATACAATTTTTGTGAGTCATTATTAATTTGGAATTATGAAAAATTTTAAGCAATTTAAATATAGTTATATGAACATTTATTCATTTTATTCGATTATTCTACATAAAATTGTTTGAATTATTCGTTATTCGAAAATGGCCATTTTTAAATTGTTCGAATAATTATTCGTAAGAAATTATTCGATTAATCGAACGATCATTAGTCGAATACCCTAATGTATATAAGTTAATGTATTCCTAGGTATAAAGCCATATAATGAAAGTCAAACTATAAAAGAAGACAAGTAAGCCAACATTAAATAGTGTCAACAGGTAAGATAAAATGAATGTGACTCCTTTTGTATACTTTCTCCTATGCCCCATAAGGAAGCGCAACAAACAAAACCAACACACACACATTTATTTATTACAGGTACATAAACTGAAAAGGCATTAATGTAGTAAATTGGTCACTTAGGTCTCTTTAGAATGAGTTCTAAAGGCAATCTAAATCAAACAGTAAAATATACACACATCCACACACATAGATACAAACATTCACAAGCACAAACTTAGCCACAGATACTTATTAGTTTGACTTCTTTCCGTACATAGCCCTGTTGCAAGGCTTAGTTTCAGAATTTAGTTGCATGTGTGGTAATAAAAGAGAAAAAAGTCTCTAAATTGTGTATTAAACTGCAAGAAGAACTGAAAGAAAATGAAAATATACACAAACACACTCACACTATCTATTTAGCTATTAAAGATAAAAATATGTGAGATAGTGTTTGGGTGCATGAAAACATGCATTCAAAAATAGTACTCGTATATTAAGTGTTTTGAAAGGGCCTTAGTTTGAACAATAAATTGCACTCAAATGTATAATACAGTCCGTAGATACAGATACAGGCACAACACTAAATACAACGACAAAAAACCAATTAAACTCTTCATCATTATCATCAACGTACATTTTAATTTAAACATTTCACGTGAGCTTGTTTCGTACAGTCATGGTAATTTAGTCACAATTATAAAATAAAACAAGTAAGAAAGTATGGTCGGTCAAGCCCGTCCATATAATACCCTACACTAAGTAAAAGAGCAAAATCATTTTTCTTTTAAAATTTCAATAATTTATATTTTTGAGTCATTTTCGGAAGTGGGCCTTATATGGGAACTATGATCAATTATGCACCGATCACTATGAAATTAGGTCGTGTGATTTATATCTATATTAAAGTTAACTATGTTGAATTTTGTATGTATTCCAACATTTTTAAGCGATTTATGCACGTTAAAGTGATTTTCGGAAGCGGGTCTATATGGGAGCTATGACTAATTATGGACCGATCGTAACAAAATTTGGTGACATGAATTTTGTATATATAAAACTTATTTGGAGCGCAATTTGTGGAGAGACATATATAAATTAAACATTTATGTCCGATAAAGTCCAATTTCGGAAGGACATTTGTATGGGGGCTAGGTGAAATAATGGACCGATTTCAGCCGAAAAATAATATGTACCAAATTTGATCGAAATATCTTCAAAATTGCGACCTGTACTCTGCGTATAAGGTTTACATGGACAGTCAGCCAACCAGCCAGATGGACGGATGGACGGACATCGTTTAATCGACTCAGAAAGTGATTCTAACATCTGCACAAACGCATATTACCCTCCCCACTATGGTGGTGTAGGGTATAACAATTAAATCCGACTTACTATGGTGTTATGTATGTCCCTGTAAAGGTCTTTGAGATATCCATCCAGATCAAAAATAGTTCATAAATTGAGGTTTCCTGTTTTTTAATTATATCTCAAACATGTGTGGGTCGATTTCCTTCATTTTAATAGCAACGAACCGGGTCTATAGTGGATATATTGATGTATGAATCATGTATGTAAGTTATTTGGGGGCTACGGACAGTTGATTTAAACATACAGATGGACTGTCATTGTTATATCTATATCGACTCTTTAACGATCCAGAATATACAATACAATAATAAATTGGAAATATCCACATTTAAGGAGTATAATTTAACCGAATATGATCAAAATCGGAAGATCCGAGGTCAATTTGTTTGTGATATCTTTAGAAATTCATGATATATGTATGTAAGTACCAAAAAATTGGGCGGTTTTTTGAGTCACTTTGCTTAAATCTGTCATGCTGAAAATTTTGCGTAAATTGCAACATATATTTTACTTGACACTGTAATTGCATGTCGTAGTAGAGTTTAAGTTTGTTTCTCTGGTAAACATTTATATGCCACAATGCCTTTCCTCATGTTTGTCTTACTGTTTTTTGTTTGTGCCTGTCTTATTGCCTTGTGGTTTTCTTTATGAACTTTTCATATATATTTTTCAGTTCTTTTTCAATCTATTTTCAGAGTGTGTTCTTACCTAACGAATGAGTTTGTATTATAGTCATTTTAAACCACCTACCTACATACATACAATGTTTATTTGTCATACATACGTTGAAACTCTTTCGTACATAAAAATATCAAAGAAAAAAAAATATTTTTTGACTTTCCAAAGAGTATTTTCAATGTTTGTACTTCTTCTTCGTGTTTCTTGCCTGCCTGCCTGTTGCAATTCCATGTTCATCATGTTGAAAAAAATCCAATTTACCAAAAACCCGAATAAAATGAAGAATTTAAATTTAATTTACTTTAATATTTCTTTACTTTGTTGAGCTTTCATGGGGTGTGTGTTTTTGTGTGAGTTTGTGTATCTTACTTAAGTGATTCTCTCAATGCAAAACGATATAAATTTATTATTATTATTCATACACTTGCGTTATTCTTTTGAACAAAAATATTTTTATTATTATCTATAAACGTTCATGCATGGAACGATTGATTGAAATTGATTTACCGCAAAGTCTTAATTCAATTGACAGGCGGAAACTAACCAACAGACATACAAGGAAACAATTATGTATAAATTTTGGAAAATTTAATGAAATATTATTAGGAAATGTTTAAAAATAGCATATTCGCAAATAAACAATGACTTAATTAATACATAGACATATGGATGTAGTTTTGTAATTTCGAAATATTTAAATGTATATTTCATGAGAACAGCTAGACGTATGAGTGTTATAATCAATAATAATATTACAAATACGCCATGTGTATTTTACAAATTTAAATAATAATAAAAATAACTTGTTTCTACAAATTTTAATACTTAATTTGAATTTTCTATTATGTATAAACTTATTATAAACTATAAATACATAGTTTAGTGTTGGTAAAACTTCTGTAAACTTGTAATGTTATTTGAAATAAAATTAATTATTATTTGTTTTTATTTTATTAGTGAATAAAATATGACAAACATGTATTAACAAAACATAAAACTAAACTTCTCATAATCTAAACTAAAATCATAGAGAGGAAAAGTAAAAAAAACGGTTTGCATAAAATTAAACAAACGCTTAGACGATTATATAATTCAAATGTAAATTTTAAAATAATTATTCACATGCATACATACATAAATAATCACACACAAATATGTAGCACTTACGATCGAGATAATAGGTACACTAGACATGTCCTTAAAAATAGATTTGCTTTGGATGGGTATTATTTTGTTCATTAGCAGTTAAAACTAACTACTGCAAAATTTAAGTGCAATCGGATAACTAGAACACATGGCGGAAATCGATTGAAAGTTGTAAAATTGGGTAAATAATGGTACTTTTTTCGATACCTTAAAAAAATTCCCTATTTAAATACAGTTTTTTAAACATTTTCAAAAAACCTAAGCTTCTAGAGAAAATTATCTTTCCAACAAGGTATAAAACATGAACATCTAGTTAAAAATAACCAAGTTATTAGCATTTACCTACGTCATATATTCGAGAAAAATTACATTTTTGCATTATTTACTCACTGTTTTGCGTGCAAAAGTTATGTTAACAATAGAAATGCGAGTAAAATATGAGTAAACTAGCACTTTTTGCTCAATATTTGGTCAGATAAAACTCGTATAACATTGTTATTTTTCATTCAAAATTATTGTTTTATACCTTGTTAGAAAGATAATCTTCTGTAGAAGCTTAGGTTTTTTGAAAATGTTTTAGCTGCTAATGCACCCATAATAAGACCCATCCAAAGCAAATCTATTTTTTAAGGGCATGTCTAAGGTACACTTTTAAAACACTGTGCAGTGGTATAGGAAAAAAATACAGGGAAATAAATCTGTAACTTCTAAACGCTTTGTCGAATTTGAATGAAATTTTACGTGCGCAAAGAAGTAGTGTTGTCGAGTTTAAGTTTTGAGTTTGGACCTCATATGCCAACCAGATGCGCGGCCAGAGGTCCCCAAAGTAGGACACCTCGGGCATGTTACATTTTTAAAACTATTCTATTTCTTCGTTTGGGTTTCGATTTCCAAAAAATTACATAAAAAAACTCCTTGACGAACATGATTAAAACCTCAATTATCTCTTATAGTTTAGGAAATATTCGCATTTTTAAATTAAATTTTCAACATTTTTACCCCAGTTTTTACTCCATTTTTATTTTATTAAACTAACAACAAATGTATATGTGAAAGAGAAAAAGAATTGTTTAACCCTTAAATGCATGATTTTTACTTTTATTTTTCTATAAAGTATCAAATATTTAGTTGATTTTTATTTATTATATTTCATTTAGATTTAGAATTTCGTTAGCTGAATCTTTTCGTACTCCATTTGATTTTTCTGAATTAGTATCAAGCTTATATTCATCTAAAATTATGTGGAACTGGAATGTAGACAATTAGCAACAATATGACAATTGGCAAGTCATGACCGACTTAAAAGTTATATGGGCAATTCCACGAGAATCGCTATCACGACTGAAAACACAAAAACCCTTGAAACTTTTTTTCAAGATTTTTTAATAGAAGAAAATAATAAAATGTTACTATGTGAAAGTATCGTATTACAACATTCTAAAGACAAGAATAATTGTTTAAACTGATTATATTTGACTTTTTAATGTTTTAGGCATAGGGTACATAGAGACGAGACGTAATTGTCAAAAACCTAAGTCTGTTGTCAAAAACCTATCTCTCGCAACAACAAAATACATGCTAGATCAAACGTATTTTATGTTGTAATTTTGTTTGACAAATCGTAGTGTCTCGTCTCTATGTATAATTCTCTATGGTTTTAGGTATGTTTTCGGCTAAAGTTGCGGCGAAAACTTAGCTCTCAATTAGCTTGTAGTATGAAATGAATTTGACTCTGATTATTTTTTGCTATTGTCAAATTGTTTATTGAAACCGAATGTATATTTTCTTTTCACTTTTTTAGTTTTTGTATACATATTTTTACAGTATATATATTGTTTTATTATAAGAGAAAAACCTGTCACGTACGGTATGTCACGTACGATATTAAATTTTATTTATTATACAATCATCCAAAGATTGTTTTTATTTAAATACGACGGATTGTAAAAAAAAATATTTCGTTTAGTATAAGAAATTAAAAGAAAACATAACGCCTCTCATTTTCGCATATTTCTACATGTTCCGTTTTATGTCACGTACGATATACCCTTATTTCGCTCAATATTTTGGACAACAATATTTCGAAAGAACTTTTTATTATTTTAAAATATAGTACAATCTGAAGACCAAATTATTTTCCAGATACTGTTATTTTTGCAAAATCTATTCCACTCTATAGATGTACAAATGACACGTACGATGATATGGAATTGCCCATATGCATTTCAATTTAGTGAAAAAAAGTACTTTTTTCTTTTTAAGTTATCTAATAAATTCATAAGAAGACGTATAATGATATAATAAAAATAATAAAAATTGTCAAATCGCATAGACGATATATAAATATAGTAACACACTTTCGATGTTCTTAATTATTTTGTAAAGGGTTCCGATAACCCTGCTCATGGTATGGATATTAAGCCAAAAATCTAAAAAATAAAATTTTTGGGATTTTGCAAAACTTTTTTGGGAATTCTGGGATTCCTGATTAAAACTTTCAAAATTTGTTTTTATTTTTCCATTTTTAAAAGCAAAAATTTCATTTTGATGCAAAAACTCAATAAAAAGCATTTATTGTCATATTTTTCAAAAAAGGATTCCATGAATTGTTTAATTGTTAAAAGTTATATATATATTTTTTTTAAATAGACAAAATCCCCTATCCATTGATATATAACTTGTCTACCTTATATGTTTTACGTGGCAAATTAATTAGGAAACAAATAACAACTCGCCGAGAATTTATATAGCATAAAATGTCTGTATATACCCAGCAGTTTGAAAAGTGCCAATTGGAAACCTTGCACTAGCTACATTACTACTTCTACAACTAACTAGTTCGATGTGGCTGCTAAAGTGGTAGTTAAATCGTTATCATTTGCACTACATTTCACCAGCATATTCAGTATTAAACAATAGTCAGATATTTGTCTTTAGTTTTTGAAAATAAATTCAAGAAAAATAAAATCTTCTAAAACATACCACTTCGATGGCCACATGTAATGCCGTTTGTGTTTTCATTCTCAGTGATGATGTAGAAAATGCAAAAATAGAGAGTAGACTCACATGTTATTCTAAATAACAATTAGAGAGCAGTACAAATAAGAGCTCTGTGGTTTAGTGGTTAGAGCATTTGACTAGAAAACGAGAGGTTATGTGTTCAACCCCGCTCTCAGAAAATTTTATTTTTTATTTTTTTCTCAAATGCTGGAGTATTTTCACTATTGAATTTAATAGTGAAGTGTTATGCAGAGTGTGCCAATCGGCCACTTGCAATGACATCCCCGTGTTAAATTCACCAGTCAGTAACGTTGCGAGTGGGTTGAAAATTCACTAGTAGTAGTTCTTAGTGGCCAACGAATTCGACGTAGCGGAACTAGTGCAATGAACTGCAGGGTATATATTTTAAATGTACCTATTACTGTTAACACTAGTGTACATTCAAAAATTATAACTAAAAAAAAAACGGATCAGATTCAAGTGTAAATTCAAGAGAAACAATTTGTAAAACTCTAAAAACACACAAACATACCTTAACATAAAAATACAGTATTTTCTACATAAAATATTTACAGATATTACGCACATCCATACACCAACATAATCGTACATGCTTGCAACCAACCATGATGTATACAACAGCAGCAAGAGAACGCATCAAAAAGTAAAAATTTTATATTCGTTATTTTTAAGATTTTCGAATACAAAAACTATTTTATATTTTATATATCTTGAATAGAATAAAGTCGGAAAATAAAAAAATGTCAGAAAAAACAACATCATGTTAATATACACTCGTACAGTGGAGCAGAATAGTATAGCAGATTTGGATGAAAGATAATCTTGTAGGAAATAGTTGCAAACAACTGATAAATTATGCACTGATGCACTATTTCTGCAATCAAAACTGTGGCTGAAGTGACTGAATAAGTAGTAAATGTGTGATTATACAACTGTGCAGTACAAGTGGGTGGTTGAGTAAGTTTGAAAGAGAAGCTGAGACTGTGTAAGAGTTATAACGCAGTGGTAGCAAGAAGTGAAGAGGCCTTCTAAAAGCGCTTTTTTTTATCAGATACCAGTTCTCCTACTCCCATTGTGCACTCATTTCCATATTACACTCGATGTTATTGCGGGCAAGGTCTTCGTCAATCGATTCTATTTGCTGGGAAGCTTTTAACTAAAGGCCTGCTACGTTAGTAGAATTGATCCTGATTTTGTAATTACCAATGCAAATACAAAGAATGATAAGATGGTGTTAAACTGCTAAGAGAAGGGAAGTTGTAATGTGTAACGAATCTTTTGGAAGGGAGATCAGAGGCTTTCTAGAAGACCTTATAAATTAAAGAAGGTTAGAAAGGCCTGTGCAGTGAAGGCCTTTAAATTTTCACCACTGCATTAGTATAAAATAAACATAAACTCACACACATTGACACAGATAAGAGCTCAGACTCATCCAAACAAATAAAGGCACATTATGCAAATCTGTATACAAATGATAGAAAAACCATTAGAACATCATGTGCATGCAAAATCAAGTTCAAAATTGTGTACGATGATGTTTTTGTTGGAGATATTATATACTCAAAATTCGTTCGTATGCAGTGATAGAAGAAGATGTTTTATTTAACACATGTAGCAAACCAACCAACGAACAAATGAACGAATGCTTAAATATAACTGGTGCACTGCACTCAGTGTCTTTTCATTTCAGTTATTTTTACATTTTGTTTTTCTTTCATTATTATTTGGCAAATTCAAAAACAAATGCATAAATAGTGTAAGTTTTTCTAAACTGTCATATTTGTCTTGGCTTAACTTGGCTCTGTTGTCTCTTTTCGAGCATGTGTGAGAGTGTGTTTGTATGTAGCAAAGCTGTTATAATGTAGTTGATTAAATTCTTTAAGAGATATTCTGTTAACTTTCACTGGAATGAGTGTTTCATTTTTTATCTATCTTCTATATATATAAAAATGAAATGGTCCATGTATGTAATGGCATCACGTGATTTTCGATTCGAAATTTTCAGGAAAAAAAATTCAAAAATTCCGGGTAAAACTAGGAAATTTTGTTTGAGCCCAGTCAACTGTAATAAAAACAAGTAAGAAAGTATGGTCGGCCAAGCCCGACCATATAATACCCTACACTAAGTAAAAGAGCGAAAACATTTTTCTTTTAAAATTTCAATAATTTATATTTTTGAGTGATTTTCGGAAGTAGGCCTTATATGGGGGCTATGACCAATTATGGACCGATCATCATGAAATTAGGTCATGTGATTTATGTCTACATGAAAGTTTACTATGTTGAATTTTATGAGTATACCAACATTTCTAAGCGATTTATGCACGTTAAAGTGATTTTCGGAAGCGGGTCTATATGGGAGCTATGACTAATTATGGACCGATCGTAACAAAATTTGGTGACATGAATTTTGTGTATATAAAACTTATTTGGAGCGGAATTTGTGGAGATACATATATAAATTAAACATTTATGACCGATAAAGTCCAATTTCGGGAGGACATTTGTATGGGGGCTAGGTGAAATAATGGACCGATTTCAGCCAGTTTCAATACGCTTGGTCCTTGAGCCGAAAAAATAATATGTATCAAATTTCATCGAAATTTGGCATGGACAGCCAGCCACATCGGACATCGTTTAATCGACTCAGAAAGTGATTCTAAGTCGATCGGTATACTTTAAGGTGGGTGTTAGAGTAATATTTTTGGGCGTTACAAACATCTGCACAAACGCATTATACCCTCCCCACTATGGTGGTGTAGGGTATAAAGACCCCTAAAGTATGCAGTACAAATTTAGATAATATATTTGCAAATAAATAAGAACAGGTAGGTGTATATGTGGGTTGGAGAAACTTGAAGAACTAGTATTATATAGATTTTATCATTTCATATAAATGGAGATAACCAAATTTAACACCAAAGGATTCTTGATTGGTTATATGTTTATAGAATCCGACCGAAACTGGGGTTTCAGTCTACATGCTTTTACGTATATGGAAGGGAAACAAAAAATGTCACCAGTTTTAAAAACGCTTGGGTTTGTCTTTTATAGAGATTCAAAGTTATTTATATAAGAATGGCGTACAATCACTCAATATCAATGGTATATAACTTGCTAACCGTTTATACACAGAAAAAATTATTACAACAAATTGATATTAATTAAATTAAAATTATTAAAAAAAACTTTGTTTTCGAAATTGTTTTTTTTAATTTTTTTTTTAATTTAAAAAAAATGTATGACAAAAAAAATACAGGTTTAAAAAAATTTCTCCAGATTTTGACCCATTGTAGGTCCAAAAACTATAGCCTTATATACATCGTTGCAAAGTCTCCTTTGAGCTCTAGCTCTTTGTGTCCAACGTTTCTCCAATTTTTCCCCTTCCAAAAAAATAAGATTTTTCGTGGTCATAAAAATAGGTATTTTTTTGTGAGATGTAAAAATTTAAAAATGAAAATTGTCTCTCAATATCATTACTTTCTTAGTATTTATTCTCCTCAAAAAAGAAATCTTAAACATTAATTTAATTTGTTGTAATAAATTAAATTTAGTGTTAAAATGGGGCCAATGAAAAATTAGTTTAAACGTTAAGTTTTTTTATAGTGGGGAGGATATTATTTTTAATTTATCTCAAGTAGTACCAGTGCAGAAATTAAATTAATAGGTAGTTTTTGTTTTATTTATAAATTGAAACTATTTATTTATACCAAAGTAATTTTTAAAATGTCAGAAATAAAGAAAAGAAAATATTAAAAGAAATTTATAATATAAGTAGTTATTTAACTAGCACTCGAGAAACTGATGCATAAAACACTAAAGGAAATTCTTATACAATAAATTTCATACTTTAAGCAGTTACGAACGACACTCATATTCTTCTTTCAATCCTTCTCTTTATACTTTTACATAAAATTAAACGAGATTATTTCATATCAAATGAATGTTTTTTTTTTCTACATTTATAAAAAACAAAAATATAATAAAATGAGATTTAGATAAACACACTCACAAACCTACTACACTGTAACTGAATGAAAGCAAGTATCTCTGTGCAAGTGTATTTTGATAATACTTAAATATTTATACTGCTGACTTAATCATTAACTGCGTATGCATGTGTGCATTAGAGTGGACCAAATATATTCAAATATTAAGAAAATGCAATGCTAGGTTAACTAACCCCTTTTCATACTATGAGTTATGTTTCCGGGTTTTTCCGTTTTTCGAAATTCAATCAAGTTCGAATTTTATTTGCAATTTTGGAAACATATTTTATTCCCGATCTGATTTTAGCTAGTATATGTTCAAGACACAAAATATAGTGCTGCGAAAAGTCAATTAGTTACTTTATACATCCCAGGTAATCTAGCGTGAAACCAATTGTCACTTAAGTGTCTCTAAGCAATCCAGAGTTACTCACATAAATTGTGTTTTTCCTCGTTTTATATAATTCTCATGCAGTTTATTTTCTCACAAAATACTGACCTCATGACAAACATTTTGAGAAATGGTCTTCTCAAACAAACTAAACATTACTTTAAGTTGGGAATATCGACCGCTTATTTTTCCTCCACACAAACGGTTCCACCCTAATGTATATGTATAAGAATTTGAACTTGTTAATGTAAAACTGTACTCCTTTAAAATACATACATGTATATAAGGTATGTATGTATGTAGCTACATGTATATAAAAATAATATTAAATTTATGTATGTAGTATGTGTGTAACTGTATGCAATTTCAAATAAATATGTATGTATTTAAACGAATGTATAAACATTTATCTCTTGTAAATCTGTTCATTTACAGTTTAAATTGTAAGATTTTACTTTCACATATTTTCTCATACATTTTCATATACGAAGCCTTATACATGCACACACCTACAGACACTTACGTGCAAGTAATAAATTTATTCTAGATTTTCCATTTTCTATTTAAGTAAGAGAAATATGTAATTAGAGAATTGTTGAAGATAAATGAATCAAAGAAGCAAAGATTTTTATTTATCATTATTTTTACTTTTTTTTTGTTGTATTTTTATCTTTATTTTTTTACTTTATTTAATTGTCTTAATTCAACTTAGACAATGATGCATCGAATGTGTTTCGTGTTGTAAAGTATTGGCCAGAATAAAAAATACATGGGCCAAAAGATAGATACTGGTTGTAATCAGAAAAGATGATGCCAAACCTTCAGGAATTACAAAATAAATAAATAAAAAATCATGAGATTCATGTGGCTCACAATGAAAGGATCCTTGTAGAAAAATAATGAAAAATAATAAAGACAGCTTAAAATTAAATGTTCAAAGAAAACTAAGTTTAGAATCATTTGTAGGATAAAAGCATTTCCGATTATTACGGTAGTCAAGCTGAAAGGGTATTAAAAAGGCTGATTAGGTTAACTTAGCCAAAACGGTATCCTACTTTGATTTCCATAATGTGGGAATCTTTAAATTTAATATGTAATTTACAAAAAAATTGTCAGTATTATGATTTTACTTGTTTATTACTTTGACATCCTATTTAAATTTAAAAGGCGCCATGATATATTGTTACGAAATTACATTATTACTTTGAATTTAACTTGCAAGATTTATCATGTTTATAAACATTTACATCAGTAAAAACTTCTATACTTAAAAGCGATGTTCATAACAAGCTGTTATTAAAATTGTTTATAGGTATGACAACATCAACTGTGAAGAAGTTATAGAATATACAAGTATTTCTGGAAGTTACTAGAAGATGGCGATGGTGTGTATAATTGCTGGTAGCTTGAGCAACAATCCCTGAGTTTATTGTGGATCTTAATTAAGTCAATATCAAGCGGATAAATAATTTAAGTGTGCTCAAAAATCGTAATTTAAGTGTGTTTAAAATCAAACTTGATTTTAAATGTCAAACATTTGAATTTCTTCATAATTTGTGAAATGTCAATATCTTCAACTTATTCAGAAACCTTATTCTGAAATATTTTTCAACTAAGTGTAGCATACGAAATTTATGGCTTATTTTGAAAACTAAAACGAATTTTCGTTAATGCAAACATAACATATCTTTTATAATGGAACCTGTACCGAACGCAACTGATTCGTTTGAAGCGAGCATTGGCCGAAAAACGCCCAGAATATGGGCCCAAACATGAAACCGTAATATTCCATCACAACAATTTTCTGTGACATGTTGCAATACCTGTTAAAAAAGCTATTTAGAAAGAAGTGTTTGGGAAGTTTTGCCTCAGTCTAATAGTCCAGACCATGCCCCTTCCGACTACCATTTCTTTCGATCGAAGTAGAAAGCTCTCTCTGGGATACGCTTTACTTCAGAACAGAGTATCCGAAATTGCAATGATTCGTTCATGGACTCAAAAGATGCGAAGTTCTTATGGCGCGGAATCCAAATTTTGCCAGAAAGATGGATAAATATCATAGCTAACAATGGTCAACACTTTGAATAAATTTATATTGAAGAAATGTTTCAAAATAAAAGCTTAAAATTTTGCAAAAACGCGCATTTTTAAGTTATACACCCAATAATTTAAACTATTAGCTACATTATACAATTTATATGATAATAAAAGCTTGTCGCGACATGCTCAGCATCAGGAAAATATCGAAGCAAGATGTTTTATTGTATAAATACAATAAAGAAATATATAGTTTAATTTAATGTTTATTTTCTGTAGAGCATTTTAACAAAAACTTGTTTCAAAAATTATTTTTTATTATTAATTTTTTATATTTGTTTAAAAAAAAATATTTCTTTGTTAAAATGGCTTAATAATTTATTTAATTATGTATTTCTACAATTAATTTAAATGTTTCAATTCTGCTATTATATGTATTTGGATAGCAATTTTATTATATTTATGTATATTCAAGTCTAATTTAAATCTAAATTATTTATTTTTTTATTATATTTATCAAAACAAATGCAAAAGTTAATATAAATAAATAAAATAACACTCACCATTTAAATTACATTTTAGTTATTGAGTATATTCAATATTTTTTACACTAATAAACACTTTAAATAAATAAACAGGTCCATATATAATAACACTGACTTTTAAATTAACTTTTATTTTTTTTTATAAATTTCTTTATTTTAATTTTGTATTCCTTTTCTTTTCTTTCTTTTTCATTATACTCATCATTTTCACTTGGTTTTTAATATTTTCCATTCTCAGTAAAAACAACAACCACATGGTCAAGCTGGCAAGGAGAGCAAACAAAAAAACCATTAAAGTAAACTTTGCTTTTGCTGCCCACTTCGCAGCAACTACACAAAAACTAGATCGCAAATATTGTATATTTAACAAATTTTATAACATTATAAGTTTTTAACAATAATTAATATATTTAAAACAAATAAAATGCCACCAGAATTAATAAAACGTGTCATGTCACTTGTAACTAGAAACTAACTAATAAAGAAGAAGAAATTGCAATAAAGAAAACAAACGATTCACGGCGAATTAATAAATCCAACAATGCAAACACTAAATGCATTTTGTTGTTGTTCAAATGTACAAGAATTGTCAATAATATTCTAATGAAATATACATATAAAATTATATTTTAGATGAGTTTTTGTAAATTTTCTTTTCATTAATTAAAAATGCATTAAATTATAATTACATGTAAATAAAGTTTGATATATGAGTTACATTAAACCACGGCGAATTAATAATCAGCTGATTTTATACTGTCAACTTGAAGCGATAGTTCTAAAAAAATGATCAATAAAATACTAGTGGTGCTTTATGCTAAGGAAATATATTTAAGAACATTTTCAAAACACTTTTATGAAAAAAGTTTTGTACCTTACATCGTTTTAATTATTAAAATTATTCTGAATTTTATGTTTTTCTTTGTATATAAGTAATTTCCATTTGTTAGCTTTAAAAAATCTCTGAACTTGTAATTTGACAATTAAATTCCGGCAAATGTCTAGCATTGCATTGAGCAATGAAAATTCGAGTTCATAAAACTTAATCTCAGCAGAGACACATGCCGAAAACAGAAAAAATAACTCGTAAAGAAACAACAAAATAAAGGTTGACAAAAAAAAAAGAATATGTTTCAAAATCTTAAAGACAAATCAAAAAAATATACTCGCAACATATTCAAGTATTCAAGAGGAAAAGTTGTGAAAACTTTTACACATATGCAAGGTTTTCAAAATATAAACAGAGACGTATATAAGGAGTGTGCGTGATATAAATGGTGCACACTATAATTATATCCTATTTTTACATAGTTTAAAATTAAGGGCTTATTTTAATACTTCAAAAATTAAACGCAAATGACTTTCTAATTTTGTTTTTAACACTCATATGATTTAATACGAGTCTCGCGATATTTCTTACAAATGAATTTATTACATTCTGTATATTTATTTGAATAATTGGCAAAAAAAGGCAACTTCTAATTTTAAAGCACTAAAAATTGTCTTTGGACAATTTTGACCCATTAGTACAGTTGAACAGTTTGGAATCTTCAAGATTAGTAATAACAACTCCCAAATATGGTTTTTTTACACAATAATTTGGGGGAAAAGCCATTGCAAAATGAAAAGTATATTCGGTTTCGGATTACGCCAAATATCGGCCAAATATAAGTAGTTGGTCGATATTAGGCTGAATATCGAAACATTTATTAAGGAAACCATAGATTTTGGAATTTTAAACGAGAAAGAATTAATAGAATACAAAAACATATTCGCGAATCAAAATCAAGTGAGGGCAAATTGATATCTGTTCTAAACAAATTTTCTAGAAATGCTGTTAAATACATTTAATTGACTCGAAAGACATTACTACCCAGCGGGAAAATATGCAGTAAAGAGGCCTCATTTTGCAGACACAAGGACTTCTAGCCGCATGGCAAAATCATTTAAATTTTACACGGCGTGTCATTGCGAGCCAAAGCCTTGCATACTCGCTGCTGTTAGAGGGCTGAGAGAAGGCCTACTTATGGTGGGCTGCTGGTAGCCAACAAGCTATTTATTTTTGTAAATTTGGAAAAAGAGTTAATCAAAGAGATGCAGAGTATTTAAGTTTTTGATGTAGACAAATTTCATTTACTCACATGTTATTAGAATGAGATTCATAGGGTTTCTTGAACACCTCCTAAGAGCAGGCAGTATGGAATGAGTATCGGATCTTTTAGAATGAGTAAATATGCCTTTTATAAGGCCTACAAACTGAAGTCCTATAATTTTTTCCCGCTGGGTAATAATTCGTTTGTTTTTCGCACATAATCCTTCTTTGCCTGGCATAAAATCATAAAAAATAGCCTAAAAGTATGCACTATTTATTTTGCACGCCCTCCTTAATCAACATTAATAAGAACAAGTAACAGAGCTATATTCGGCTGTGCTGAATCTTTTACACCCTTCACCAAATTGTACTTTAAAATACAAATTTGAAATATTTTTAAGTAAAAAATATTTTTCCCGATTTTGACATATTGTAGGTCAAAATTACTATAGCCTTATATACAACGTCGCAATGGACTTTGAAATATCTATCATTCCATAACCATATTGTCTATATTAATGACTTAGCAATCCAGATATAGATAAAAAATAGGCCAAAAACCGAGGTTGTCCCGGTTTATATCTTTATATTGGGCCGATTCTATCAATTTTTAATAGAGCCGGGAAAATTTCCGATATATTGTGTTATCAATCATATTTGTAAGTTACATATATGGGGGCTACGGAAAGTTGATTTCAGCATACAGACGGACATGGCTATATCGACTTCGCTATCTATAACGATCCAGAATATATACAATCCAGAATATACATATATACTTTGTGGGATCGCAAATGAAAAATGTAGAATTTACAAATGGAATGACAAACTTATATATGTATACCCTTGCCACTTATGCTGAAGGGTATAAAAATATATACAAAAATATTTTACGCATTCGTCTTTTCTGTTGTTTTTAAAGGAAATATAAAACATCCAACCAACAAAAAAAAAATACTGAAACCAAGTCAATCTTGACTTTATGACAGTTGAAAAACGTGACAACTGTCAAATGATTTGCTCTTCTATTAAAAATACAAGGCCTGTCGCCTGTAAGGTTGCTTAACTTGGAGTGTGTGTGAGTATGTGTGTGTGGCTACAACTGTGACAATATGACATGTCTATCTAAGAGATACATCTCAATTTTAATTCGAATTTAAAGGAATTTTTGAAGGCTGAAAGGAGTCATCAGCACAAAACAGAATGTCAGTCAGCAAGCGATTGAGAAAATATGTCTTTGTGTTTTGCCAAAATAAATATTGTTGCTTCAAAATAGTTGCAAACATCAAAAACCACATGCCGATATGTATGAGAACAGCAAAGCAAGTACAAGGACACTGTCATGTTCATTATTACTCTGTCGCACAATTGTTGGTTAGGGAAATTTACAAAAATGTCTCTTTATTTTTACTCAGTTTGCATATTAATTGCTTAGTTTTATTTTAATAGTGATTTATTTTTTGTTTCTTTTAAAACAAAGAGACAAAGAATTAACTATTGTAATTGGTTTACTATACCTACATACATATATACTCGAAGAGCGGATTTTAAAGGCTTTAACCAAAATAAACGAATTATTTAAATTTTGTGTTTTTAATTGTATTTTTGATGTTTTCTTCACCTCTTCCTTCCAGCCATTGTCGTTTGTTTGTAACCACGTAATTTTCATGACGTTTTCCTCTATGCAAAATGATCTCACACTTGAAAGTCAATTAAAATCCTTCAAACATTAAATCCACCAAAAAAGGGAAATTTCAAATTACCAGCGAAATACTCAAAGTGTTGTTTGCTATGTGTGTCTTCTTAATCCTGCTGTGTCTGTTTGTTTGTTTGTCTTTTAAGTGTTTTGTTGATTTGATTAATTGCAGACATTTCCTTAAGTTTTTCTCTTTTTTTTCAAACCAAAATCCAATTGTTTTGCTTGTTAGTTCTACTTTTTTTCCCACCCATTTTGTTGCCTCTTCAGTATGTTGTTGTATTTTATGACCATTTAAGTTAAAATTACTACATATTTTTTTATTTTTTTTATTTCTTTTTGGATTTTATTTTAGTTGCTTTTGTTTCACAGAGCAAGCGGTAGTGGAGTGGGTAGATTGTTAAATTCTTTTTCTCATTAACTTTGTATTTTATGTGCCATAAAACAACCGTTTCAAGTACTGGAACAGTGAGTTGAATGTTTTTATGTGGATTTTGTTTAGAACAGATGGGGTTAAATAAATAGCAAATTTTTACCCACAATCATTTATGAGAAAACTAAGTGTCAATGCACTTGATTGACAGTTTTTAATATGGATAACTATGCTGAAAACATCAAGCATTTAACAAAAAAGCATTATTTCCTGTGCTAATTTTGCTTACACCACTGTAGTTATATAATAATGAAAATGTTTTTTGACAAAACTTAATTTTTTACCCACAAAATGTTCATATATAATATTATAGCTTGGTTTCATTGGGTTTATGTTATGTGCTAAGCTTGAGACTGACTCATTACAGGAAAGATATTGATTCTTTCACACTACCAATCGTGATGAATACATATTTGTCGTTCGATGTATGACACATGTAATTATTAATCTATTAAAGTGATTTATGAAATTCTAAATCGATTTAGTATCCGCAAAGCGCAATATTATCGCATCTCCTATGAATTGTGGTCATCGATGAACTACTGGAAAAACTTAATAACTTATGAATCCGTAGATATAGTTACGCTGACAATCTTATACAATCTTCGACAAACTAGGAAAGTGTTAATGATATAAAGAATTCAGCATGCTCGAAATCTAATCATCAATTGGTGCCGAATAAGCTATTCTTCTTCCTTTTACCAGATGATGTGACTGACATGCCTTGGCGTTATTTTTGATAGGACTGTCAATTGAAATATTCAGTTGTCCAATACTACCAATAAGGCTATTAGGGTAATTAATACACAGAAAAAATTATATTTCAATTCAAACATTTATCACATATTGAACTGGTTTCAATTATTTCATAATTGAATCAAGTATTCATGTGCTCAAAAACTAAATTTTCTGATATTTTCTATTGAATTTTGAGTTTTGAATTTGATAATTTTGACAATTGAATAAACAATTTTCGTTATTGGTTGAACTTTAAATACAATAATTATTGAATAGATAATTTTCGTAATTGAAAAAACAAAAAATAACAAAAATGTGTTTTCAATTACGAAAATTATCTATTTAATAATTTTTGTATTTAAAGTTCAACCAATAACGAACATTCTATATTCAATTTTCAAAATTATCAAATTCAAAATTCAATAGAAAATATCAGAACATTTTGTTTTTGAGCACATTAATACTTGATTCAATTATGAAATAATTGAAACCAGTTCAATATGTGATAAATGTTTGAATTGAAATATAATTTTTTCTGTGTACCTGTCAGCGAATCTTTGGTAGAGTGATTAATTTGTGTTTTGTTACTGTATTTACAAAATACCCTTATTATGGAGGACTAAAGTAGAACGCGTAACTCCAAGGACTCAGCTTGATATTTTCAAAATCCAATTTTCTATTTGATTCAATTTTCTATTCAACGTCAATTATATTGTCCTATTCCTACCACTACTCGATCGAAAATCGACATTTTTCAAACCTTGTGGTCTTAGTCAGAGCATCGAATTAATTAAATTTTTGCTCAATTTACTAAATTCTTAATTCAGAATTATAAATGTCAACAATTCATTCCATAAAATCATTCTCGATAAAACTATTTTTTTTTAGATTTATTCAAAGGCTTCATTCATTGTTGAATTAATTCATAATACTATTCATTCTAAATTTTAATGATCAAATTTGTATTAATTCAAATACATACATCTAAATTAAATTACAATTTTTTCTTTATTCAATTTGTTTTTATTATTTTGCTTTTTTCCATCACTTACAAATTGAATTAAAAAAAATAGTTGAAAACATTTTTGTAGTGGATTTTTATTGAAGACAAATTTTAATTTTGAAAGCTATTTTGTAATGGATTTGTATTAAAGAGAACTTGAATGATTCAATACGATATTCACCCCTATCGCCAAAAACATGTGAAATTTATGTTCTCATGAAATATCCATTTTCCACGAAAATTTCTATAGTGATATTCCCATGAACTTTTCATTCACAATAGTTAATTTTGCTCGTAACAGCTGTTTATTGTTTACAAAATTCCATCTAAAAATTTCACAAAATGGGAAATTTTTTCACATGAATTAAGTTAATGAACGAAAAATGGGAAAAGGGAACATATTTCATGTGAAATATAGGTTCGCAATAAATTCTATAAAGAATGAAATCTCAAAGGAATGAATTCAATATGCTTGAACTACTAAGGAATTAAGAATATTAAATAATTCGCAATGTCTTCATTAAATGAATGGTTAAGATTAAGAATTAATTATATGATCTTAGTTAACATCAATTTGCTTTTGGTAATATTTAGTCGAAACAATGCCGAGATACACTTTGAGACCTCAGAGTATGTGCTTTCCATTACCATATATTTGAATAGTGAATAGATCGGAAGGGCTTTATTTCGTATTTAGAGTATTCATAAACCGAAACAGGAAAAGGATTAACCCATGTTTTTCTGTTTGAAAACCCAACCGGTTTCGAATATTTTTTTTATATTCCGATTTTTAATATTAACCTTTATTTCAACGGCAACATACCTGGGTATGTTTTGCATTTTTAAAATGCTGTAGCTCTGAATTGGATAATCGGATCGACTTGAAATTTATTGATATCCTAGCCAAAACTGTCCCAAGTTTGGTTAGGATATGATCACCCGTTTAGAAGATAAAGCCCATTTACATACCTGGGTATCCATAGTAAAACGCATACAAATATAATGATAAAATTGAAAAGTATAGTATTTTTTCAATGTTTTTACCCACCCTACTGCACATTTTTGATAACAGCGGGTCCAAATATATCCCGATTTTCTCCATTTTTCTTTTATTGGACTAACAAAAAATGTATTGGACTAACAAAAAAAAGTTATTTAAAAATCGTGACTGACTCCAAAGTTATATGTATTTGAATTAAAAAAAATAAAAATTTTTCTCTAGGTTTTGGGAAAAAAGTACTTTTTTTATTTTTAATTTATCTAAAAAATTTCAAAGATGATGTATTAAGAATTTATACTTTTTGAAAAGCTAACTTTACACTAAATATTTTGAATGAAAATAAATTTAAAAATTCATGATACGGAGGGGACCAGGTCCATTCAAATAACACCTATTTATTATGTTAAATTCAAATTTAGGGCAAACATTCTCAAATCGCATAGCCGATATCAAAATAAGGTAAGCGATTTTAGATGGCCAAATATGTTCTTAATTATTTTGTAAAGGGTTCCGATAACCTAGCTCCTGGTGTGGATATTTTTAGCAAAAAAACTAAAAAATCTCATTTTTGGGATTTTTTAAAACTTTTTTGGCAATTACGGGATTCCTGATTATAAATTTCAAAATCTGTTTTTATTTTTCTATATCTAATAGAAAAGTCTATATAACTGTAAAATTTCATTAAAAACGATTAATAAACAAAAAAATTATGGTAATTTGAAAAATTTGTATCTTCGAAAAAACTCAATAAAAAGCATTTTTTGTCATACCTACACAAACACTTATTTCAAAAAACAATGACTAACCCCCAGTAACAGTATAACTATTAGTTAACGCATAACCAGGTTTCGTGTAAATGGGGGTAAATGTAAGGGTAAAACTGGTTATCATAAAATTTGTTTAACCTTTTGTCTATTTCTAACAAAATTTTTTTTATTTTTTACAGAAATTCTAACAAACGAGTTAGATATTAGCATTTTAATGCTAATATCTAAGGTATGTAGCTGTTGACGTGCGTAAAGCAGTTCTGCTCTTGATATAAAGGTTAAGATATATTTTTAATTTTTGGTAAGAAAATAACAAATGTTTCTAACCCCCTGTCTATACCTGATACATTTTTATCATGATAGTCTCCATCTATTAGTATTAGTAGTTTTGCTTAGTATTATTGCTTCGTTATCACAAAATTGTTAGTGCTTTTGCTTAGACAACTTTGTCTAGGAAACAAACGTCATTAGTTGCTATGATAAATATTTGTCAAGTATAGACAGACAGTAACTTTTGTTGTACTTTCTGACAATATTTTCATATCACATATAATCGTTGACATTGCCGTTTTCCGCAATTGAATTATTTGAAATGTACTTTCGTTAAAATGTAATAATTGACACATTTATGAACTTATTTGTAATAAATAATCCAAACTAGCGTCACCTCTTAACCCGTTAACCGGTTTAACCAAACAACCCAAACACGAGTTTTCTAAAATATTTTTAATACAATAATGATCAATATTTTGAATTCATATTTATCAAAATCTCTGTTTATATAAACAAAAAAAAAACATATTCAAGAATATTCCAAGAATTGGTTATCTTCTTGTTTATTACCGTTATATGGTTTCAAAGTATGCAGAAAGTATATGCATAATAAAGTGGTATACTTTTAGGCATTGTGAAAATATGATCAGTGCATTTGCTTTATAAATAATAGGATTTATGAAAAAGGAGTAGTATTTTATTTGCATATCCTTATACTGAATTTCACATCTGGATACACCCTATCATATTCGATTCGCTGTTTTTGTGATTGAGTTTGAAGGTTATTTAAGATTCGTCACTGTCGAATATATCATAAACAACAAGTTTTTATTTGTCGTCAACCGGAAATGGGCGGATGACTGTTATTTGTAAACACATGATGAAATTAAATGATTTAAATAAATTCAATTTTTTTCTTGTATTATGGCGCGCAACTTAATTTCAAATTTGTAACAGTTTGTAAATAAAGTGTCATTTATTTATTGTTTTGTTTGTGGCACTCATTTCTTTTAACGATTCATTGAACATTATAATTATAATGATTAAATTTTGCATTTTCTTTTCGTTTCTTTTTGTTTAATTTACAATAAAATGTTGTTCTTAAATAGAGAATTTAATTTATCTAATATAATTAGAAAAGACAAACAAATTTAAACACTCTCATTCCAACAAAACTTACAAGGTCATTTTCTTTACAAAAAAAGCAAACTTCTTAATAAAGATTTCTTTTTCTTTTATAACCCAGTTTAAGGTCTAATTTGATATAAATATGCAAAATTAATCTACTATATCACTACATCAGCCTCCATCCTCACTCCGGCTTATACAGGCTACAATACTTTAAGGATTTTTCCAAAACTCACAAATACAACATTACAATGGAAAAGAAGGAATAACGAAAACTTGCGTATAAATCCTTTAGATTTTCTACGAATATTTGCTAATTTTGCATAAATTAAATACAATAACAGACACACACTCATGTACTCCCAGTCACTCATACAAATACAATTCGTATTTCTGAAAAGGGAAAACTTAAATGTATTAAGAAGAGAAAAAACCAAAAATTATTTACAGTGTTAAAGCGCTAAAATTTGTTGAAAAAAAATGCTTCTTGTTTCTTTTCATGATATCAATATACATTTACCTAGACATTTAGATACTTCCTACCTCCCTCACTCACTCGAACATTAGACTGGGTGATAAAAACTTGGTAGATTTGTACAACTCAAACTGATATAATGTTTCGAGGCAAATATATTAGGAATAATCGAAGAAAATGGGATTTATTCGCACTAAGTTATTGAACATTACCCAATAAGCACTCAAAAATTTAATTTCAAGTGTTGGAAATTAAATTTGAATTCAATTTGAATTCCAGTCCGTTTTTCAATTATTTTTCAAGTCAAACTTTATTTTTGAAATATTTCATTGAAAATATTTTAATTGATTTGTATTTTAATAATATATAAAACATGTTTTTTTTTTGCAAAATAAATAGAATCCAAAAAAATTTGAGATTAATTAATAGAAAAATAAATAAATCAAAGCTTGAATCCGATTATTTTTTCGACTTGAATTAAACAATAATTAAAGGATTAAGCTGTATTTGAAAGCATGAATTCAAGTATTATTCCTACTTGAATTGCATTTTAATTCAAGACTTGAACTCAACTGTATAAACACTGGAATGTTCGACTTGAATTCAAGTTTCCTTTTCACTGGAGAATGCTATTGAATTAAAGCGTAATACAAGTGTATTTCAACCCTTAAAATGTGAATGTATGACTGGAATTAAACTTGCTTTACACTTGAATTCCAGCGAAAATGCTTATTTGGTTATAGTATAAACAACATTGTTTTTTTTTGCTTCGAAAATGTCGAATTTTTTCGATCGAATCGTTATAAAAAAGTGCAGCTGAAGCACACCGATTGCTCACCGGTTTCAATGTGCGGTTTAGAAGTGGTGATTTTGACACGGAAAACAAAGATCATCCACCCCAGCCAAACAAGTTTGAAGACCAAGAATTGGAGGCATTAATCCACGAAGATTGTTGCAAAACTAAACAAGAGCTTGCAAAATCATTGGGAGTTACTCAAGCAACGATTCCCAGGAATTTAAGCAGAGAGACGATTTTTCCACCGAAGCATTACTTGCGATGAAAAATGGATCCATTACGATAACCCGAAGCGTAAGAAGTCGTATGTGAAGCCCGGCCAACAAGCCTAATCGACACCAAAGCCAAATATCCATGGCACTAAGGTAATTCTCTGTATTTGTTGGAACTGTTTACGCAACTGATTCATTTGAAGCGAGCTTTTGCTGAAAAACGCCCAGAATATACGGCCAGACATGAAACCGTAATATTCCAACATGACATCGCTCGGCCACATTATGCGGCACCTGTTAAAAACTATTTAGAATTAAGTGTTTTGGAAGTTTTGCGTCACCCGCCTTATAGAACAGATCTTGCCCCGTCCGACTACTATTTCTTTCGAACGATGCAGAACGCTCTCTCTGGGATACGCTTCAATTTGGCCTCAAAAATGAAAAGTTTTTCTGGCTCGAAATAGATATGTTGACAGAAAGATGAGAAAAGCTCATAGCTAACAATGGCTAATATTTTGAATAGATTTATATTTTACAAATGTTTCAAAATGAAAGATACAAATTTGAAAAATTAGTTGGGCTTAATATAAATTGTGCAATTCTAATGTTTTATTTTATTTAATGTTGCTGTAGAGACCGTTGACTTTTGTATGTGTATTTTTTTGATATGTTTGTATTTGTAAATCAATAGGAAATCAGTGAAAATATTTATCAACATTAAAGCGTTCATTATGTGCTTATTGTGTGAGTTTTATTTAAAATGAAATCACTGTCTTCAGTTTACCAGGAAGCACACAAAAATAAGAAAAATAACAACATTAGACAAACTCATATTGATTATATTGGGTAACGGATTTCTGTGATAGACGTGAAGGCATCCATTTTCAATTATTGCAAAGAAACATTTTCTCCCCACACTGACATTATTAGCCGTTTTAGTCTCTGAAGTTAAAACCGAAGAAAGTTATACTAAAATTAAAACTAGTTGCTCTCTAATGAGAGAGCCTTCTTGTAGTCTTGCAAGCGGGATGGTTTAGCAGTTTAACAAAATATTTTTCACGGACTTTCTTCAACTCTTCCAATTTCAACTTTACCAATGACACATGGAGCTCTCGTCATGGTCCTAAGAACATTAGATTGGGCCCTCTGTACAAGATCAATATTGGTGTTGCTAGCCATTCCCAATAATTGAATTCCATACGTCCGAATTGGTTGGTTTCTGATGTGACTGCTAAAGTAAGCAGTCTATCTGGATCAGGCGCGGATCCAGGTCAACCATTTGGCGGGAGGGGGGTTTGTTAAATTAAAATTTGTTCTACATTTTTCTTTTTATTCCTTTTTTTCTATGGAAACTTTTCGGTTTTGGGGGGGAATTTCCTATTTCACCACCTCTGGATCCGCGCCTGATCTGGGTGAATACCAAGGTGTGTGACATAATCAAACTCCTTAGCAAACCTATATTCTGTATAAAATTGCCTATTAAGTCGATCATATACATAATTATAGCGACCATAATATATTTTTTCACAACTATGTTTTTTCTCTGCGAGCAATAAAGCCATTGTTGCTTATGTTAGACCCATTTTTGGCCTAATCCGAATCCAAATATTCAGTTCGACTTTAAAAATAATAATATTAAATAAGCTGCTGGAAAAATATCAAACATTTTGTTGCTATTTAAAATGATTAAAGTTACTAAACAAAATTTTAACAAATTTTAAGGCCTTTTTAAAAATTTAGCCGCCCATACCAAGCAAACACTAAATCCTACACTTTATTTACAACAATAATTTATTACAGCAACCAAGGACAAAAAACTGCGGATGTTTAAAGTTTAGGTTTTTTTTATTACACATTATTACAGTTCGTTTTTTAGCTTCACCTTTTGGTAGAAACTTCTCCAAAGTCATCTATACCAGCATACATCCATATACAATATTTGAAATCAATAAGATTTGGGTCGGTTGTCTGGCTGAGAATTTGGCAAAATCATTGTTGGTGGCTGGTTGCTCGATTGGCGGTGGGTAGAAAACTGCTGACACTTTATTTGGTGTAATGATGTTGTTGGTGCTATAAATGAATGTGTTGTGTGGCGTTGAAGCAAGCAACACATTGACGTCCTTGTTGCTGCTGTGGCTGCTTTGAAAAGAAATCGAAATTCTAAAATTGAAAGACACCACACAAGGAAAAATAAAATCAATATGAGATTTTTGTTGTCAGTTGTTGTAACTAAATAAAATAAATTTACATAAAAACGCACACCATATTCACAACCATATCCATCCATACATACATAAGAATGTCTGTATATATGAGGATTATATTTTATTTTAAGGACAATATTTAAGGTTTATATGTTTTGTTGTTGGTGTTGTGTTATTGTCTGCCACAAGTGTTATCATCGTATTGTCATGTGAAAATATTTTTAATGAAATTTTTTTATTATTATTGAAAGTTTACTTCTATTTATTTTTTTTTTAAATGTAATTGAAAAAGTCATTGAAATCGATAATATCGATGGTGCTTAAGTGCCACTTGCAACAAGTTGATGCTTATTTGACAAAAAAAAATTTAAAAAAAGTCAAACCGCCACTATTGCGGTGAAGTCAATAATGATGTTTAAAATATAAAAAAAAAACAATTTAATAAAAAATCGATTTACTTTAAGGATCCCATTGATGTGAGTGAGAGTTTAATACAAACTTGATTTTATTATTTAATTAAAAACTACATCACTGCACTGATGTTTGCAAAAATAATTGAAATTAAATTGCAGCTGTAATATTAATGTTTAACGAATGATTTAGTTGTAATCAAAATGCCTGCAAGCGGCGAATTTTTTCAATTGCAACAGTAAAGCGAGTAATCGTTTCTCACAAATAGTTATGAATTCGCTGATTAAGTTAAGCAATATTAATCTAAATTCAAAATTGTTAGAAAAAGTTCCTCATGAAATATATTATAATGACCAGGGAAGCCGGAAATTTGCTCTAAAAAGGGTTTTATGAGCATAAAATTAGCTGTTGAAACCGAAAAATATGCACTAAAAAACTAATTCTATAAATGTAATTGTTAAGGCCGCGGAATTAGTTTGTGTTTAACTATGGGAACTAGGGTGGTCCTTACTAAACGAAAGTTGGATTTTGGCCATTCTCAACCCCCAGTTTGGTGAACATTAGGAAAAAAATTTGTAGGTAAATAGGTTGGGGTTAAGCAAGCCCTTTGAAGTTTTGAGATGCATTTACAATGGGAAAAAAAATCTTTTTTTCAGTTTTTGTAAAAATTTTGCCATTAAAAAATTACTTTTCCAATTTATTTTAAAAGAATTGAAATTTGTACGCAATTGTCGTTCTAATGAGACATAAAAAACAGAAATTGGTCAAAAAATATTAAAGTTATTAAAAATTCGCCAGGCCATTAACGTGTCTCAGGCAACTAGAACCAGAAATGTAGGAACAAAATTAACATATTTTGATAAATATTAAAATAAAAGCTAATTTTTACTTAAAATATATCCATATTTACTTGTATATGAGTTTTTGTCTTCGTAGGTACCGTTAACCTATTCGCAGATATGACCAAAAAAATAAAAAAATTTTAACGGCAGTTTCAAAACTCCATTTTCAAATTTTTAAAAATTTTGTTAAACAAATTTCAGAATTTTTTTAATCATCTCATTGGGATTTATTAAGAATATAATAGGGAATAAAAATGTGAAAAAATTATGAAAATATCTCTTATAGTTTTTCCGTACCTGCGATTTAAATTTTGAAATTTTCGAGAAAAACCAATTATTTGGCAATTTTTTGGCGAATGAGCTCTATTTACTTACTCTTATGAATTTTAAGCAAAACTTAGTAGTACAGATAATTCTAAATATGCTCTGAAACTTTTACTAAAATCGGAAAACGTTAACCCTTAAATCGTGAAGGTCAAAGGTCAAATTTTTCAATAATTGGAATTTATCATGGGGAGATAGCCAAATATTATATACTTTTGGGCCGATTTTGATGAAACTTTAGAAAAATATAACATAAACTATAGGGTTTATAATAACAGCACAAGAATGGAAATTAACGCTTAATGGCACTTGGGGTTAAAATGACCCCAAACTTTTAAAATCATAATTTTTTTATGGTTTTAGAAGTTTGGGGTAATTTTAACCCCAAGTGCTATATAAAGTTAATTTTAATTTTTCTGCTGTTTTTTGAAAATACTAGGCTTTGTGTTATATTTTTGTTAAATTTCATCAAAATCGGCCCAAAAATATACAACATTTCGAACATTTCGAAATCTTTCCAAGAGAAATTCAAAATATAGAAAAATTTGACCTTCACGATTAATTCCAATGGTAAAAAAATGGTTTACTGAATTTCGTTTTGGACGTACAAGCTCCTAATTATCAAATTCACGATATGTTGTTGGCCGATCGGAGATTCAAATTACAAAAGATTGTTTATTAAGACACAATGAGAAACAGTATTTAGGCCAAAACAATATAGAAAACTTAAAAAAGCTAATCTTAAGTAAATAAATATAAAATTACTAAAATGACAAAAATGCTCTAAAAAGTTAAAGTAATCGTATTACTTAAATATGCTGTAAAAACAAATAAATGCAAAAATATGCTCTTAAGGATAAAATATGCAAAAAAAAATAGGCACTAACAATAAATGCAAAATTTCTTAAAATGTTATGAAACTGATAAATAATAATGAACGGCTGGGAGGAACAGGAAAAATCATATACATATTTGCATGAATCCGATTTCCCTGGTAATGACTCTTAACACATAGTAAATGATTTCCAACTAACCGTTAATAATCCACAGCATTTACATTTAAAATAATCAATAAATTGCATAATCGATGCAAAGAAACGATAACACTAATTTGCATATTAAATAAATGCAAATCTATAGAGAGAAAAATCACAATGAATACATTAAAAATGATTTTAGCTTAAAGGAAAATCATTTAATTCTACGCAAATCATTATTGCGTTTGCATTTAATTGAATTTTTTTTCTTGCTTTTTTCCTATTTCACAAGAAACAAATTTTTATTGTAACAACTTGAGTCCTTCCCACACTCTTCCTGCTGTTCTCTTGCTCACTCTCTGAGGGCGACTGAATATGTGGCACAAAGAACTGAACAAAAAAAATGCAAATTGTGATTGCCACAGGACAAACAATAACACAACAATCAAATTCAATTTCTCTCTATTTTTTGTATTCACAGCCTGTAATTGCAGGGTAAAAAAAATTGAATTGAAAGAAAAAATAAAGTAAAACGCTGATTCAAGAAAACTTAAAAAAATAATAAAGTGATGATGAGCATTACATTTTGTTAATGCCGTTTTATGTTTTATATTTTTCTTTCGAACATTTAAAGTTTTTGATAAAATTTTCTTTTATTGCTAAGTGCTTCTAAAATGCTTATTAAGCTTTTTAGCATTAAAGTGAACCATCAAATCATGAAATAAGACAGAAAAATTACTAAAGGTATTTATAGACGACAATACTGAGTATTAATATTTGTCAAAAACTCAAGTATCATAAATCAATTTCATCATCTAAACAAAATTTGTATTAGATTTTCTAATAATATTGAAAATTTGTTTAAAACAATTCAAAAACATTTTATTTTCATAGTATCGGGATGTATTTATAAAAACAAATAAAGCAAACAAAAATGTCAAGAAAATATAAAATAAAAATAAAGTTTGCAGAAAAATATCAATCAACAAGGAAATAAAATATTTGTAATACTATCGTGTAAACAATAAATGTTTTTTCGAAACGATTTCTTGAAATACCGAATCATTTCAATAACATTTTAAATTTGAAAAGTATTAATACCCAGTATTGGCGTCTATAAATATCTTAAATAATGAAATAAAAAATTTCGCCTCTATGTTCTAAATAAGGTGCTAAAAGTAAGAGTGTTATATTCGGCTATGCCGAATCTTGATACGGTTTTATATAATAGGCGTTCGATTGGGTTAGGGGTAAATTATAGACCGATCATCACAAATGAAAAAATGTTCTTATAAAAATAGTTTATGAACAATTTCATCATGATATTTTTTTCTGTCAAGTGGGGCACCCGGCGGGTTAACCTTATTCGGGTACGATAAATCCAGTGGTGCTAAACGTTTTTTTAGGTTAGCTCTTGTTTTCCAGATATACCGTTATTCCGAAGCCCAATAAAATTATCTTTAAGTAACACAAAACTTTCTTTAATAGTCTAAAACGACTAGAAATTAATTTTTTTTGTCAAAAAAAAAAAAAATTTTTTATAAAAATTTTGAAATTTTTGTTTTTTAAAACGGCATCAATTGGAATTTTTCCTACAAAGTTCCAAAACCCCAAATGATTAAAATCAGTTAACAACTTTTGATTTTATACACAAAAGAAAAAACAAATATCCCCTAAT
The DNA here is from genome assembly GCF_958450345.1 of Calliphora vicina. Classification (NCBI taxonomy): domain Eukaryota; kingdom Metazoa; phylum Arthropoda; class Insecta; order Diptera; family Calliphoridae; genus Calliphora; species Calliphora vicina. The sequence goes on from NC_088780.1 coordinate 168,444,694, forward strand.
ACCATTTTAACATTTTTTGCCATGTTTTTGCAAAAAGTCTTCTTAAAAATTTTATATATTTTTTTTAAAAAAAGACAGAATTACCTACACGTTCATATATACAGTGATACCTCGATTATCCGTAATGGTCGGCACCGGGAGCATTCTGGATAATCAATTTTCCCGGTTAATTTAGTACCAATTTTAAGTAGTTTTTGAATACATATAGTTTTTCGATAATGACATTTACGGCTCTATATTGCACCATGATCCATCAGTTGGATCAATATCGTCCAATTTGGTGCACAAACTTTCACAATAACGTTTTCATCATTAAGGCAAACTACTCTCAGGTAAACAATTTCAAAAAATGTCTGCTTAATCTACATTATCTCATTGGTGAGTTTTTTCATTGATATGAATTCATTTAATTTTTCCACGAAAATTGTAGCAGCTATATAAGCAGATGCATATTTTTCTCCTGCTGCATTAAGTTTGTGAATACAATGTTGCTTTTTTATTTAATTTTGAGTGAAATATTTTAGCATTTTCTTCGCTGTTAATCCAGAAATTGGAGTTCCTTTAAATCTTTCCTTCCGGAACCATTCATAAACAGCCAAATCTACTTTTGTATATGCTTCCGAATCATCGTATGCAATAGAGGGAATTCCATTTTTTCGTTTTATTCACATTGTTCAAATTGATTGTTCAAAGATAATCGAAAAAAAGTATGCTTATAATCCCGGATAATAGAGGTAATTACGGTTAATCGATGCAAATAAATTAAATCGATCCAAAAATATTTAAATTTTCTTTCCCGGTTAATTGATGTTGCCGGTTAATCGAATCACGGATAATCGAGGCCTCACTGTAATATGTATTATATCTTATACAACAACAAAAAACATTGCCGTTTTGTAATATATTTTTGTGCACTGTATTGCCGACTCTTGCACTGTATTGCCGACTTCAATACTGCGAGTAATGTATTTTGTTAAAATTTTTGTTTAATCTTTTGTGAATAAAATCGAATTACTCAGAAAAAACTATTTCTTAAACCGTTTCAATTCAAATATTTGTCACATATTAAACTGGTTTCAATTATTTCATAATTAAATCAAGTATTCATTTGATCAAAAACAAAATTTCTTGATATTTTCTATTGAATTTTGAATTTGATTATTTTGACAATTGAATATACAATTTTCGTTATTGGTTGAATTTCAAATACAAAAATTATTGAATAGATAATTTTCGTAATTGAAAACACATTTTTGTTATTTTTTGTGTCTCAGTTACGAAAATTATCAATTCAATAATTTTTGTATTTGAAATTCAACCAATAACGAAAATTGTATATTCAATTGTCAAAATAATCAAATTCAAAACTCAAAATTCAATAGAAAATATCAAGAAATTTTGTTTTTGAGCAAATGAATACTTGATTTAATTATGAAATAATTGAAACTAGTTCAATATGGAATAAATGTTTGAATTGAAATATAATTTTTTCTGTGTAGCACAATGTTATTATAAGACAATTATGAATGTTCAAGTCATTTTCTGAGGGGGACCTTGTATCGTGATAAGGGACGAATGTTGGCCAATTTTCCCATACTTTATAGTATAATTTCAGAGTACCTAGAACTAATTTGTGCTAACAGTATGGGGGTTAGGTGAAAGCATGGAACGATATTGGCCATTTTCAATATCAAATAAATCAATCAACAGAGGGAAATTGTGGACAATTTCAGACAGCTAGCTCGTTTCGTTTGGGTCCTATCATGTTTTCAACAGACAGACACACGGACGGACATAACTAGATCGTCTAGAATCTTATGAGGACCCAGAATATGTATACTAATGTGGGTCGGTGACAAATATTTTGATGAATGAATAAAAAAAAATAGAAAATCGATGTAATTTTGTTGCAAATCATTTGACTTAGGAAAAGTATTTAAACTTAATTCATTGCCAGCAGATTAAGTAAAATTTTAACAAAAATCAATGATATGTATGTAAATCATTAATTTATTTGCATACTGCAAACCTTACATTGCCTTGATTACATGGAAATTTTCCACAAGGTAACAAATCAAATGAGCTGAAACATAGAAAATCAGAACATCAAAATTACCAAAAAAAAAAATTCCCACTCAATTAAATAAAGTTTCATCTAAAAAGTAATGACCCAAACCAGCAAACCCCAATGGTCGTATACGATTGTATCAATAACATTAATATAATTTAAGTAATTTATTTAGTTAATTTGTAACAAAATGCCAATACTGTCTCATTTATGTCAATCACCTTGAAACGAAAATGCTGATAGAGATAATGACAATTAACACAATGATGAGGATGATAATGATGTTGATGACGATGACTATGAGGATTGTGATTGTGCCATGGTGATGACAACATTAATATTGTCTATTTGACAAATGTTTGTCGGTTGTCATTTTATCCCGTTAATATTTCTAATGTTACAGCCACGGATACATGTGACGACCCCAAATGTCAATAGGTAGGGGATGGAAGATTTATGGACTTGGCCAAATAACATAAAAACAAATAAATAACATGATGATAGTTAATTTAATGTTTTCTTTTTTGCTGACCTTTGAAAGGGAAAAAGCATAATTAAAAGTTCTCTGGTCATTTCACTTCTCCTCAATAATACAAATCCAATAAAATATTTATGTATTTAAGTCCATTTACGATTTATGTTATTGTTTAATGACCAAAATATTTGCTTTTTTCTATCATGTCTTTGTATATTTCTTTTCATCGAAAATGTATGTATTAATTTGCTCTTTTTGGACACATTATTGGATTTGATTGTTTATTTGTCCTATTTTGCTAGCCAAGTCAATGACTTTTTAAGACTTGTATTAAATTGTAACACTTATTGCTGTTGTTAACTAAATGTCAACAAAGTCGTTATGATTTGTCTACTAAAACTACTTAGAATTGTGTCACTATGAGATTAAAGATAAAAGCCACTTTCAATTTGAATGTGTTTTTTATTTTTATTTTCTATAATAAATTGAAATCAAAAATCTGTTGATAAAATTTGCTTTAATGTGGATTATTCTAATTCATTTATTTATTTTTAACTTGACTATTGGCTTGTTGTTTATTTCTATTTTATTTATTGCTTGAATTGTCCTTAATCTGTATTTACTTGTATTTATGTTTATTTATTTATTGAAAAGTCAATTTAAGTTTGATATAAATAATTTGGAAGTAAATAAAAGAATTTATTTAAATTAATAATTGTTAGTAGATATGTAAATAATTTGATTTTCTTTAATCTTATGACTTTTGCAAAATTAGTTATCATAATATTAATAGGCAAGTCGATTTCTTTAGACCCCTTTTACGCTCACATTATACATTCAATTTGGGCAAGAAATATACCATTTTAAAGGGATTTATTCACAGATGTGCAGAATATATATTTTATTGAAATCTGTTCAGTTTTTAGGAGTTATAAGCGTTTAAAGATGTTACTAACACATATGCAAAGACATGTACATGTGAACCTTAAGCTAAAAAGTAAACAAAGCAATGCGTGTTTGTCCAATTTGTTGTTGTAAATAAATAAGAGAAACAATTAAACAGTATTGATTTCGCTCTGTTTTAAGTGAGAGTTGTTATAGAAAACAAAGAAGAAGACTATAGTAATTTAAAGTCACTTAAAAAAATATATTTTGAAGGTGTTTTTTTTTATTTTCTAACTCCCATATGCATAAACAATTTTTAAATTTATCAAAGGTTTATAAAACAAAATTTCCATTCAAAATTGTTTTTATAAACCTTTGACAAATGTATAAACTGTTTATGCATATGGGGGTAAATATGTAATTGTACATAAGTAAATAGTTATTTTATAATATGTGCAGAACTATAATTGTGACGGTTTTCAAACTTCATACGAATCAATTTCTTATCGCTGTATGAAGTTTAATCAAAAATGGGACGCTTCGGAACAAATGGTGAGCCACCTCCCATACAAAGTAAATTCTTATTTCTAAATATTTTGTGAACTATAATTGCAAGATTTTTCAAATTTTTTCTAAATGGCTCATTTATAATTTTGCATAGTTTCGGGAATGGAATAGTAGGCGTGGCACACCCAGTACAAAGTAAATATTTAATTTCCAATATCTGGAGAACTATAATTGTAAAAGTGTTTAAACTTTTTACGAATTAATTTCTTATTACTGTGAGGAATTTAGCTGAATATAGATGGAATTAGATTAGAGGGCGAGTAAATATTGATTTCGAATATCTGGGGAACCAAAATGGGAGGGGTCGGAAAAGGAGTTGAGTCACCTCGCATACAAAGTAATAATTGCAAGGTTCTTCAAACTTAGTTCGCATAGCTCTCTTACCATTTTACATAGATTGGCTGAAAATGGTCAGGATTGCATTAGTGGTCGTGGCAAAAATTAAATAATTAATTTTGAATATCTGGAGAACTATAATACTAAAAGTATTTAAACTCTGTATCAATCAATTTATTACCAATCTACTTAGGTTAGCTAAAAACGAATTTATTCCTAATCCCTGTTCGAAGTTTAGCTAAGCATGGTCGGCTGTACTTTTACTTTCCTTATAAAGGAATGTTAAATTAAAAAAGTGTAATTTTGAATAGAAGGAAATCGTGCATAATACGGTTAAGAGAGGGGATAGTAAGTTATTAAAAAAAATATTTTGGTGGACGTTATTGCTTTTGTTAACAAAACGTGTAATTCTAACATAACCTCAAATTAATGACTTTTTCCATAAATATTGACTTTGCTAAACTTTTGATAATGTTGGCCGTGGACTGCAGATTTTTTCATGGATGAAAAGTGTTAATTTAACTTTATTTTTTGTTATTTTTCGTATCGGTTTTTTTCGGTTTTTGATTTATATCATTTTCTTTCAGACAGCCTCAGCTTAAAATATAGCGAACTTTCTAATGTGAAAAAGATAATAAGAAAAAAATCTATACAATTTTATTATCAGTGAAATTTATTTAAATAATGTTTCAAAACAAGATTTAGCTTTGTTAAAGCAAAAGGTACAAACTTTTTGTAAAAATGTATCATTAGGTGGCACAATGCTCACGGAAAATTAACGACTTTTTCAAGCAATATTTTGTCTGAATGGCCGAATCGTGCCGAATTTCAAAAAAAAATGTATCAGTTAGTTTTCGAGATATTCAGTTTTTTTACTTTTTTTATACGGTGGCAATCCTAAAAATATTCATCATTATTACAAAAATCAAATAATACAGCTGTACGTGCTCATGAAAAGCTCTTAAATTCCAAATTTCAGCCATATCCATCCAAAACTTTGGCTGAAATTAATTATGGCCTAAAAAGTAGGTCAAATTACCTACTGTGCATTGTACATAGTTAGGTTTTATCAGAAATCCATTCATATTTTTTAATTTTACTAGGGTAGGGGTAGCGAAGTGCACCGGGTTATGCTAGTTTGTATAATAACAAACAAATGTAAAGGAAAAAGAACCCTGTAAAATGATTGCATTACCAAGTAATGATTTAGAATGTAAGGATTTGTATGCTGACACTTTACTATTTACACAGTAGCATTTTAATTTCTAACTAAAGTCGGCTAACATTGCCTATAAGCCATCGTTACCCCTTAAATAACCTTTCAGCTCGATTATCGTTACATCTAAAACACCCTTGCAGTAATAACACAGTGAAACAAAAAAAAATAACCATATACGGATAAAGGACCTCGGTGTCATTTTTGCAAAAAAGTGATAATTTTCTCAACATCATATCATGCAAACAATGCGGAATTTTGATTTACTCTCTGAGGCAAAGTTTTATCCCTTGTCATAAAGAACAAAAATTGTGAACATTTAAAATCAAAAAAACTTCATCTTCAAGATCAAAATCGCCAAAAAAAACTTAAAAAAATCGATTTTTTACCATTATTTTTCCCCTGTTAAGGTTAATAGGTTGAAAACCGTTCAAAATTCAAGGAAACAATCAACTACAAAAATGTACCTAAGAGCTCAATAAACAACTTTCTAGAACATATAAGTTAGGAAGAAAAAAACTAAAGGAGTTAAGTGTTTTGGGCCATAAACTATTAAATTATTATAAACTAGAGCATACGTTTAGGCAGCTAAAAAAATTGATTTCGAATTTTTTAAAGTTTTTTGCGATTTTGATCTTAAATATAAAGTCCTTTTCATAGAGAAAGAAGTTGTTTTTCGTAGAAAAATTTTTTCATAGAGAAATAAGTTCTTATTCATAGAGAAAGAAGTTATTTTTCATAGAGAAAGAAGTTCTCTTTCATAGAGAAAGAAGTTCTATAGAAATGTCCCTATCATAGAGAAAAAAGTTATTTTTCATAGAAAAAGGTCTTTTCCATAGAGAAAGAAGTACTTTTCATAGAAAAGGGTCCTTTTCATACAGAAAGAAGATTTTTTTCATAGAAAAATATCCTTTTCATAAATAAAGAAGTTCTTTTTCATAGCAAAAGTTCCTTTTTAAACCTTTAGAAAAAGATATTTTTCATAGAGAATACATTCTTTTTAATAGAAAAAAGCGTTTTTAAAAGAAAAAAACCTTTTTCATAGAAAAATTTCTTTTTCAACAGACAGACGGACATAGCTAGATCATCTTAGAATCTAATGAGGACTGGTGATTTCATGTAAAGTGAACCAAGTTTTGAAATCGATGTCTTCCGATCGCGATTAAATTAGAACCTTTTAGTTAGTTAAATGTGATAGTAATTCAGGCACAATTTTTCAATAAGATCGGTCAATAACTCTCTCTCTCTCCCGGAAGACATCGATTTCAAAAGTTGGTTCACTTGACATGATCAATATACCCTCCATCTTGTTTGATGTTGGGTATAAAAATAGTGTTTTAATTACATATTTATACCCTAAACCACCATAGTGGGGAGGGTATAATGCGTTTGAGCAGATGTGTGTAACGCCCAAAATTATTGGTCTAACATCCACCTTAAAGTATACCGATCGACTTAGAATCACTTTCCTTGTGCGCAGAGTACAGAGTACAGGTCGCAATTTTGAATATATTTGGATAAAATTTGGTACATATAAGTTTTTTGGCCCAAGGACGAAGCCTATTGAAACTGGCTGAAATCCCTCCATTATTTCACCTAGCCCCCATACAAATGTCCTCTCGAAATTGGACTTTATCGGCCATAAATGTTTAATTTCTATATTTATCTACACAAATTTCGCTCCAAATAAGTTTTATATATACAAAATTCATATCACCAAATTTTGTTACGATCGGTCCATAATTAGTCATAGCTCCCATATAGACCCGCTTCCGAAAATCACTTTAACGTGCATAAATCTCTTAAAAATTTCGGTATATACACCAAAATCACACGACCTAATTTCATTGTGATCGGTCCATAATTGGTCATAGCTCCCATATAAGGCCCATTTCGAAAATCACTCACGAATATAAATTATTGATATTTTAAAAGAAAAATCTTTTTGCTCATTTAATTGGTGTAGGGTATTATATTGTCTGGCTTGACCGACCATACTTTCTTACTTATTTTAATGTCAATTTATGGAAGAACTTATTCTTTTATTGTAGATTTTATGTAAAACCAATTTTGCACAAATATTGTTAACAAATGCAGAATTCAAATTAAAAATATTATTTATTGTTTTTATTACAGATAATCACAATAATTCATATACAAATAGATTTATATTTTCACTTTCATTTGTGTACACTGGAGGAACAGACACATTTCCTATGATAATATTTATTAGCTAAATTTCTTCAGTTTAAAAGTTGAAGCAAAACAAACCAGTAAAGTTTAATCACTTCTAGATTGTGCTAAAGAATAATAATAATAATAAAGGAATAAATAAACTAACAAAAATTTAAAAAAAAGAAATAAATAAAGTATTAAGTGTTTACACAATTTGTTTAATGTCCTACGTAAGTAAGTAAATAAACAATCAAACTTACACTTAATAAAATAAATATAGACTCACGCACAGCCCTGAAACGCAGACATAAAGAAATTCAAACACAAATAAAGAGGTCTTCGTTTTAAAATGGTTTAAATGGTAGCCTTCAGGACATACCCCAAGACAAACACACACACAAAGACACACAATCTCAAAGCTCCAGTTTTATTTAAAAACAAAAAGAGGAAAAACGGCCCTTAATTAACTTGGTGTCGTTACAAAAACAACAAAAGCAGCCACGAATGATTGATGCCCCTCAATGGCGCAAGCAACATAAGGCAAATTAACAAATATTAACTTAGTTAAAAACACACACACTGAAGGCACAGATTTAAACCAACAACAAAAGGGAAATTATTATGAAAAAGGACAAAAACAACAACCCAACACAAAACAACTCAATCTAAAGGATGAGCAGGCACAATGAGGCAAGAAACCTTTATATAAGACGGCGACAATTAAACTTTTGAAGGCATTTATAATTGTGTTAGACAACAACAGGACAGAATTATGGTTTACAATACAAAGGAATTTCAATATTTTAAACCAAAAAACTCTTATCTACAAACATTTAAGACCACAACTGGTAAACCAATATATAACACAGCACCACCTCCGCCGCCACCACACCAAACAGCAGCAGCACAGCAGAATTCCTGGTGGAACTTATTGAAGCCATACTTTAAGGAATATTGTAATATTTCTTCAATACATTGTTTTCACTATTTCACCGACAATAAATTAAGATACTATGAAAAGTAAATATTTCATTATCCAGCTCTCTTTAAATTAATGAAAGTTGTTCATTAACATTTCCGTTTCCTGTTTGCAGGGCCATCTGGTTTCTCATCATAGTGGCCACTAGTGTGTGCTGTACCATTGTTTATTTCGATTTGGCCGAGTTGTACTATACACAGCGTGTACAAACCACAGTAGCCGATTCCGTACATCCAGTGTTTGTGGTACCATTTCCCTCCGTGGGCATCTGCCTAAGGAATCGCATCGATTGGACTCGTTTACAAAATCAAGCAGCTAAACGTTTTCTGCCTCCAAATGTAGACAATGAGACACTGCACACGTTTTATAGCTTTTTCGAAAGTTTGGCCGACGTTAAGTTTTATTACCTAAAACGTTTCTCGCCATTATTTAAACCATCTGCTAATGTTAATCTATCACTCATCGATGGCGTCAATGTTTTGGAAGTAATGCAATATTTGACATTTCCCTGCACTCAGGTTTTCAGCACCATTTGCATGTGGCGTCTCAAAGCCTACAATTGTTGTGAACTATTTACGCTGGAGCGAACAGAGTTGGGTTTCTGTTATGTCTTCAATTCGGCCGTTAGCGAAACGACTAAGGAGAAAGCGGTATGTAGTAAAATTGCAGCTTTATAGATGTTCTTAGTTATTTTTTTCTTTGAAATTCATTTGCAGAAAAACAATCAATTTTATCCGTATCACAATTCATATTCTGGAGAGGGCACTGGCTTAGATGTGGAAGTTTTACTGAATGAAAACAAAATGAAGCCAGGAACTCGTATGGTTAATGGAATTTATGTAAGTAGGTTCAATAACACTGTGTGTAATTTTTTTAAGTCTTGGATATATAACCTAAGACTAAGAAAAATAAAGCCGTGTCTCCCAGTTTGCCCAAAGTTATGGACTTTTTTCATGGACCCCCAAATATTTGAGGCCCCGTTGTAATTTTTTCAATAAAGTGATAATTTTCTCAGGGTCATATCTTGAAAACAGTTCGGGATTTTGATTTAATCTCTGAGGCAAAGTTGTAGCCCTTGTTATAAAGAACAAAAATTGTGAACGTATAAAATCAAAAGACTTCATCTTCAAGATCGAAATCGCAAAAACTTGAAAAAGTTATATTTTTTTACCATTTTTCCCCTGTTCAGGTAGCAAACAGTTCAAATTTCAAGAAAACAATCAACTACAAAAAGAATGAATCCTAAGAATGATTCTTAACTCTGTTTAGGTAGGTGAATATAAGTTAAGCAAGAAAAAACTATTAAATTATTATAAACCAAAGCAAACTTTTAGGCACCTTAAAAAAATTTATTTCTAAATTTTTTTCGAATTGTTTAAGTTTTTTGCGATTTTGATGTTAAAGATGAAGTTTTTTTGATTTTATATGTTCACAATTTTTGTTATCTATAACAAGGGCCACAATTTTGCCTAAGAGAATAAATCAAAATTCCGAACTGTTTGCAAGATATGAGCCTGAAAAAATTATCACTTTTTTGCAAAAATGACACAGCGGCCCTAAATCTTTGGGGGCTCATAAAAAGTGCATGACTTTGGGCAAAACTGGGAGACAAGGGTCTTTATTTTTTTAGACTTTTATCACGTAGTGGTGTCCGTATATGGTTATTTTGTTTTCATATTGCACTGTGTAATGATCAAAATTTAAGTCCCAAATCGATTTTTTTTGGAAAAAATTCAAAATTTTTTTTTTAAAAATTGTTAAAAATTAATTTATTTTCCTAAAGACAATACTCCAAGCAATCAAGGAAATATATTTAAAAAAAACAGTTGACAACACTGCTGGTCTGCTAGGCTTTCAAAGTTGAAACTTTAAACACGTATTCTTAAATAAGTGTTAAAACAGCATTACAATTGTATAACGAGCAAACCTTAAAAAATAAAGTTATAAAGTATTTCAAAAATGGCAAATGTAGCCCAAGTTAAGTAGTTTTATGGCATATTTTTGAATTTTATTTTTGTTGGGTCCTTGTCGTAATTCTTGATATTGTGATTGTGTAGTTTTATAGTCTTACCTATAAGTTCCGTGAACCAAAAGTTGTGTTTGGGCATGAACTTGCATGGAAGTTTAAATGTGGAAGTGTTCGCCAAAGTGTGTATTTTGAGTGTATATTCATAACTCGCCAGCATTTTTCAGCAAACACCCACAATTGTCATTTTATTTTAGCACAATTTTTGATTACCCGTACCGAAATGCTTTCGGATTGGACAACTAACGGGCGCAAATATGATGTACTAATAGAGTAAGTTCTTTAAAAAAATCAATAAAAATCTGAATATTAACAAAAAAAATCAAAAAAAAAAACAAATATATATAATTTTCTTTTACATATAAAAAAAAGAGTTCAGTTTGGATACCTTCCCATTTAGTGGGCGTAGAGTGTGGGCGTGGTCCAATTGACTATTTTTTGTTTAAATTTATTTATATGCCATGGACATTAAATGTGCTGAAATTAAAAGCTCTGACATGATTATTTTAATTTATGCCATAAAAACTGAATTTGAAACCATAGTGTGCTGGAAAGAAACGAAAAATTTCGATAAAAAAAAAAATTCTGAATACAATAGTACATATTTGGTCTATATGGCCATACAAAATTGAATGTTTTCTTCTAATTTTAAGATGATTAATACTGGCTCCATAACAATTTCGTTTGTGTGAAATGACAGTTAAGCCGGAGGATATTCTGATAGAAAATATCTATAAGTAAAAATACTTATAAACATTGAAAATTATATGATATTTTTAAGAAACATTTTACAGTATCAATTTATATTATAGACATATTTATCTTTACATTATGTTCCATTATTAAAATATTAATGAACACAATCTTCGGAAATGAATTTTAAAATATCCTTGCGAAAGTATGTATATAGTGTTTCAATTTATTATCCTTCTTCCTTTGGAAAATTTTTTTGATTATTCTTCGAAATATTAGAATTTTGTTTACTAAATATTTATTAGCTGGAGATTTTTAGGAAAATATAATGTAACTAGGGTACATAAGCATTACTATGAGACCAATATTTAAAAAATTGGATAAGCGCTTACAAAGTCATATACAATTGAGCGATTTTACACCATTCTTACTTACAATTTGAACCTCGATAAAAGACAAACTAAAGCGTGTTAAAAATATTTGAGCCACTTTGAATTTTGTATGAATTTCTATGCCTAGAAACTTGTTATTTCCACTCTAATAATAATATCTACAATTTTTCGCATTTGTTTTCCTTTGAAGGTCATGATTAAACACCCTGAACAATGGCATGCAGATGTGAAATTCATAAACTACAATACATTCACCAAATTGGCCTTAACGGCCCAGCTAACGGAAACCGATAATCGCATCAGACATATAACACCTGTTGCCAGAGGATGTTTATTCGATGTAAGTTTTATTATTGCATTATTTAACTAAAAAAGCAATATTACATGACATTTACACATACATATGTATCACTATCATTCTATTTGCTTTTGGTCATAGGAAGAGAATACACATTTTTTATATAAAAAAATACCCGGTCTAGTGTATTGGCGTGGGAATTGTCGCACCAGATGTCACCAGGAGTATGTGCTTAAATACTGTAAATGTAATCTGAGTATACTTTTTCCTGAACACAAATCTGGTAAGTAAATGGAATCTATTATATACAGCATTAAAGCGTAAAAGTTATAAATATGTTCGTTCATACATACGGGTAAATGCAACATAAGAATGGATGAATGTACGTATGTATCTCTGTGTGGATTTATTAAAAACTATGTAAGTGTATGAATTTGTATGGAAAAGAAGGTGGGTAAATTGAAAATATATCCTATCCTCTAGCTTATTTTCACTAACATTCCCTGGATGTCCTTGTGACCCGAAATATGTTGACAAATCCAACAGTTCCAAGTAATCTGAAATTATATTGTAACGTACGGCGAAAATCGGGCTACATTCCTTCCTAGTTTACATACAAGGTCCCTCAAAAAATTACTTGAACATTCATAATTGTGTTAATATAAATAATATAAAACATTAACGTTACTTAATGATTGACTGACTGGTTCATTATCGCACAGCCCAAAAAAAGAATCATGACATTTTAACTGTGGGTTCCTCCCTCCCCAAAAGGATCCACTAAGAAGAAATTTTTGAAAATTCGAACATTTATTGGGTAACAAAAAACTCAAAATCGCATGTTACTCTACTTAAAAAAAAGCTGACAGGTATTTTTTTGAAGTTTGAACCTATTTTGGTACTTTTTTGCCACCATCTGTATCTTTTAAACCAATAAACATAGAAACAAATTTTAAATCATAGAGAACAGAGCGGAAACTCGAAAAAACTCAAACAAAAAAATTACTCAAAAAAGTTACAGATACGAGTGTTGTTTTTGTTTTTACATAGTTTTTTTACTAATACATTCTCACCACTTAGGTTTTTGACAACTGAGTTAGGTCTTTGACAGGAGAGTTTCCGCTCTATGTGTTTTCTCTATGTTTTAAATCGTATTCATTACTTATCAAACAATAACAAATATGGTTTTGGTACTTTTTGGAAATTCGAGCCCTTAACGGATAAAAAATTGTGTTGATTTTTGGTACTTTTTTTTATAAAATATGTTTTTCTATAAATTGACATAGACATAAGAATATTTTATTATTAGCTCCCACCATGATAAAGAAATTTATTTGAATATAAAAGGGAATAAAAAAGGTACCAAAAAGTGTATAAAATCGGGAAAATATATTTGATTTGAAATTATTAAGCTAATTTTGATAATTTTTTAACATTGGTTCCAGGATTCATACAAAAATTAACTAACAGAGTGTTATTTGGAACTCGAGTGCCAATGTGTATATTGGGCCAAATCCGGGTAAACAGTTTGGTACTTTTTTAGAACATATTTTTCTTCAGCACATTAACATAGATTTTAATCGTCTGTAGCACAAACAAAATTTGGCAAAAAGGAGTATTTGTAAATTTCATACTTGAGGCGTCTTCAAGGAGGAATTGGTACTTTTCTCCTAATTGTACTTTTTTAATAACTTATCGACATTAAAGTTACCTGGTATGTATCTGTGTGAAGTTAAAGTTACGAATAGGGGATAATATTTAGGTACCAATATGTTAGAACTGAACTATAGATACTTTTTCGTCTTCAAATGGTACTGTTTTTTAAATAATGGACCTAGAAATATGAAATTAAACATATTTATATGGTCCAGAGTTAATAAGAATCCAAGGGGGATATTTTATGGTACTTTTTTATTCTAATGGTACTTTTTGAATACATTTATTATAATGAACCTGGAATCATGGAAGTAGACACATATGATCCTGAATGGGTATTTAGTGATACTTTTTCCTTTCAATGGTACTTTTTAAATTGTCTTTAATAATGGACCTAGAAACATAAAATTAAGCATATATAGTTCTAAGTAAGTGAGAATTCAATGCGGGCACATTATGGTACTTTTTCTTTATTCGAATGGTACTTTTTGAATGGAGCTAGTTTCGTGAAATTAAGCATATGAGATTAAGAAGTGAGTGAGAATTCATGGTACTTTATGGTACCTTTTCTTTATTATATTATAAGCGATTGAGAATTCGAGGTAGAAACTGTTGCTACATTTTCTTTATTCGAATGGTATTTTTGTATTCTCTTCACCGATGAATATAAAAACATCAAATAAAATGTATATGAACCTGAGCGTTTGGGAATACACAAGTGGGAGTTTGTGGTACTTTTTCTTTATTTTAATGGCATTTTTTGAATTTTTTATAATAATGGACCTAGAAAAATTAAATTAAATAGGAAGAAGATGAAATAGGAAGATTAAATAGTTTTAAAATTATGTACAAATGTTATTTGCTAATCAAATGATTTGTTAAGTTAAGATTTGTCATGCTACATAAATAACACGTTTTTTAAGCCGGTAATATACTAGTTCTAACAACTTAGTCTATAATTTACCCTACCCCTATATTACCTTATAACCGAAAAATAATTTATTGTCATATATTGATGGTGGGTATACAAGATGCAGCACAGCCGAATATAAATCTATTACTTGTTCATTCTTATTAATATCGCCGTTAGAAAGACGTGATTTTTATTCGCGATTTCCTACTTGGTAGATCTCTTTTTCGGGTTAGAGCATCCTAGTAGCGGTTGCTTATGATTGATTTGTGTCTTTAAACAAATTCCCGAAATCACGGAATCGTCATTTGAAATGTTGTTTCTACTCCTCGTATTTTCGTCTATAAAGATAATAAGCATTTTCGACAAAGAAGCCAGAAAAAAGCCAGTAAATTGTTTCTCAATAATTAGGAGGGACATGTGAGTGATCAATTGAGCCACCTTCAAGTGTGTATTACCAACACGAGAATGTGTCAATTTCTTCAACTCGTAGAGACACACAAATACACTTATTCTCAAAATGTCATTTCAATGTTAATGCAATTTCTCTCCATTTTATTTTTTCATTTATATTTCTGTTTCTTCTTCCTATTTTCTGTCCTTTCAATTACTACTGCTGTTTTTCCTATGATGCATGTCTGTGTTGACGAACGAACGAATGTATGTTCCTTCAGATAACTTCACCAGTTGTAAACCATCGGATTTTAAATGTATCTATGAACATGCAAGTGAGTAAAGTTAAGAACTTGTAACAACTTGAAAATTGACATTTTCGCTTGTTTTCTTTCACATTTGCAATGAATTTCATAACGATGCTGATGCTGATGATGATACTAATGATGACAATAAAATTTATTAGATATATTTAGTAGAGAAAGTCATCTGTTTGAGAGCAAATACATTGATGATGTTGGCAATGATAGCATGACATGTAACTGTTTGAATAGTTGCAAACAATTGCTATATCATGCCTTCTACAGTAGTTTCCCTTTGGAAGGGTAAGTTTTAAAAACAAACTAATGTGTTTTTTAATTAATTAATTTGCAATGTTTTATTTTTTTATGATTTCTTTTAGAGTTGAATCGAAAGATCCCATTAAAATGGTTCGTTTGGATATACATTTTCAGGCAGCTTACATTTTAAAGTATCGCACTGCCATGCGTTATACCTTTGTTGAATTACTGGGTATGTAGTTTTGTATGTCTTCATTTTGTAATTTTTGTTCGTATGTATGTACCTACATTTTGTTAATTTAACTTTTCCATGTTTTATTTTACAACTTTATTTTAATTTCCAGCTAATTTTGGTGGCATAATTGGCTTGTTTTTGGGTGCTTCTCTATTGAGTGCCGTCGAGTTGGCCTACTACTTTACACTTGGTTTGTATATACGTCTGCACAAACAATTTGAGCAAAAGTATCGCCACAATTCTGCGAATTCACATACACGTCCGGTAAAACCTAGAATGGTGAAAATTACTGCCATAGAACCAAGAGAATTTTATAAATATTAATAGATTCAATGAATTGTTAAAAAATAATGGTTTTAAAATTTACAAAAAATAAAGCAGTAAAAATAAAATTGAAACAGTTTTGCAATTTAAAATTAGTTTCGCTGAAATTTAGTGGTTTAGAAATGTTTTATTTTGGAAATAATACGGTAGTTCGTGAACTATTGGAGATATCTAAATGAAATGTCATATAAAAATTAGTAAACAGCACAAATTATTTGATTTTTTTTAAGACAATGAAAATCCTAAAATCAATCAAAATTTAAATGATTCGGTTTATTGGAGATTGGACTGAATAATAGAATCGGTTCTACATAAAAAGATTTAAGTCGGACTATAATGATTTTCATGTTCTTAAACAAATCAAAGAATTTACTGCCGTTTACTCACTTTTGAGGCTGTGTGTAGTTCACATGGGCTCGTAGTTGGGGCCTACAGATTAAAAAAAATCACCAAATCATATTCGAATGATAAGAAACTATTATTCTTTTATAACTCAAATTTTGAATGAAACACAGGTTTTTTTGTTAAAAAATTATTTTAATTTTCAACATAGTCTCCTTTGTGCTCTATGCTCTTTGTCCAACGTTTCCCCAATTTTGTATCCCTTCCAAAAAAAATAAGATTTGTCGAGCTCATTAAAATATGTATTTTTTGTGATATGATTTCATCGTTGCAGTTAAATCTCTTTCCGATGAGACATTTCTTCAGATTTCGAAACAAGAAAAAAAACAGCACAGAGTGTCTTCATATTTCTGGCCCGATTTGGCATCATGCCACTTTGGAAAAAATATTTAAATTTTGTACCCAACTTTCTATAACTTCGGTCTGTAGAAAGGTATTAGACTAGAAATAATTTAAGAGCATAGGAAAGGTATACCAGGTCATGTCCGATTTTAAGCGTAAGTGGACCACCTCGTCCAAAAATGTAACGGAAGCAACTATAAAATCTTTAATGGGAAAATTCCAGGAAAAATGGATGAATTTTTAAATACCGAGAAAAGTATAAGTATTTTTTTGGCTCACTCGTTAGTCACTCGGCGCTAAATCCGGAGAATATGAAGGAAGTGGAAGCATTTCATAGCCTAATTCATGAATTTTTGCCATAGAAACTGCACATGTGAATACCGCTTTGTGCACCCGATTTAAAGCAAATGCGGCAACCATCTTGCAGAAAGCTTTCCCACGCCCTAGTGATCATTCAAAATTGATACAACTGAGCCAATCTACGATCGGTGTAGAGACCTCAACTGGTCGTCCAGAAAATTCGGCATAACTTACATACATGATTCATACATCAATATATCGAGAATTCTTCCGGCTCGGTTGCTATTTAAAATCGACAAAATCGGCCCACAAATGGCTGAGATTTAGGGCAAAAACCGGGACAACCTCTATTTTTAGTCTATATCTGGATTACTAAGTCATTAATATAGACAATATGGATAACTAATGATAGATATTTCAAAGTACATTGCAACGATGTATATAAGGCTATAGTAAGTTGGACCTACAATGGGTCAAAATCGGTAAAAATATTTTTTAACCCGAATTTTTTTTCATAAAACAAATTGTTGTTTCAAAAAAAATTTTTTTTTTTTAAATTTAAAAAAAAAATTAAAAAAAATAGCAAAACAATTAAAAAAAAATAATTTTAAAGTATAATTTGATGAAGGGTATATAAGATTCGGCATAGCCTACTATAGCTCTCTTATTTACCACTAAAATTGATGGTGCAGGGAATTTCCATTCCCATACTTTTTGTCAAGTTTAGCTTTTATTTGAGCGATGGTTTTTTTTCCGCAAAAAATAATGCTTAATGAGCATGAAATTCACTTTTTTCAAATTTCTTCTCGAGTCACGAGGTAGTAGTCTATTATTAATGGCTGTCAAACACAAACTAAATGCCGCAGTTTGTTCAAATTTTCACAGGAGACAACTGACAGATGCCTATTGACATTAAGTGCTATCTAAATACAAAATTTCTTGACTGTCGAATAAGAACTGAATTAAACAATGTGAAAATTAAAAATGTTGGCAATCAAACTCAATGATGAATCTAAGAATCCCCAACTTATATTTTTGGCATTTTCATAAGGACAAGTCATTACTTTCTGAATTACTTAGTAGTGAGTGCTAAATTTGATTAAAAATATGTGAGATTGTAGCAAGAAGACTATTTAGTCTTCATAGAGGAAACTTCTAGAAATTCTTCTAAACTAACCCAAGCAACCCTAATTTAGAACGTTTCAATGCAAGTAAAACAAAAACTGCTATTTATTTAACTTTTCACAATAAGTTACTAAAATCACTTTTCTATAATGACTACATCTTTGGTTGGTTTAAGCAGTTAACAAAACTGAAATGAATTTATTGCTTTTTCATTCATATAGCAAACCAAATATCACATACACACCAAACTACCTCAACCCCAGTAAATAATTCCTTTTTTTAACTTTGTTTTTTAATTTAACCTCATCCGTCAACCATGACGAAAACTTTAGGAAATTAAACAGAAATGAGTATAATTTTTGTAGTTAGTTTTATTTCTTTTTAACAAAAACTAAACTGCAATTATTTTGAAATTAAGACACTGCTGCACAAAAACCACAAAAGCATAGACATGTAAGTGTATGTATGTAGTTGGTATTGTAGCTGCCACAAAAACTTTTCCAATATTTTCAACATTTAGTTCCTTGGGAAATTTATAGTTGAAATGATTTGGCACACGGATTTCAAAGCCAATGTATCACATAAAAATAGTTCCCTATTGAAAAAGCCACCAGCAGCAGCAGCACAAAATGAAAAACCGGAGGAAGAAAATAAAAAATTTAAGGATCTGTTGAAGGCATATTGGCAAAAGTATTGTGAAAAATCAACCATACATGGGGTGCGCTACATTTATGATCCCACTCTACGTGGCATAGAGAGGTGAGTGTGCTGATTGAGATTAATGGCCCAATTATATTTATTTTCAATATCCTTTCGCCCACCAAGACTTATATGGACTGCTTTAGTTATCACATGTGTGACGCTGGCATGTATTGCCTATTTAATACTTGCCGAACGCTACTCTGCCAAGAAACTGCAGACGGTAGTGGAAAATTCACAATATCCGGTATTTCAAATACCGTTTCCGGCTGTCGCCGTTTGTACACACAATCGCATCAATTGGGAGAAATTTGAGCAGGCCAAAGCTGAGTTCTTGCCACCATCAGCAGACAAGACGGTATTGGAGGTGTTTACGAATTTCGTGGAGCGCATGGAGACTCTACGCTTTGGCCGCTTTGATACATTTAAAGAAATGCAAGACATTAATTTGGAAGCATTAGACAGCATTGATGTTTCAAAGTTGGCCAGATTTATGGCCTTACGTTGCGAGGACATTATGGTTAATGACACTTGCTACTGGAGGAAAATGAAATTTCAGTGTTGTTCTCGGTTCGTATTGGAGCGCACCGAATATGGTGAATGTTTGGTTTTCAATTCCGAACTGTCAACGGAATCGGCTGTAATTCAGGTATTTTATGATGAATTATTACTAATCGCAAGCATTTTATTAATTTTATTAAGTGTCTGCTCAAAATGTAATAATTATATGAGGAAAATCAAATATTTTCGAGAATTCGATTGAAATTTATTTTTCAAATTTTTATCTCATGTGCTAAAACTGTTGCCGTTAATTATTTTATCTCATTGCTCGCAAAAGCTAGATTTCTGATCCACAGGTTTTTTTCTATCTGTCAATGATCTGAATTTAGTTTTAACGATTCCCAAAAATTTTTGATTTTCCTCATATATCAAATGTAATTTGTACACAGAGAAAACTGTTTCGTTGTGAATTTGTTGCCAATCGAATGCAAAATTTTCGATGTGGTGATATATATTTTGTTGTTTCTATCGCAATTTGTCGTTGCGAACTGACTTTATGTAGCTCGAATCAAAAAAAAACTTTTTAAACAATTGATTCATTCAATTGGCAACAAAAACGGTTGCTACCACTAATCAGTTTGTTCTGTATAACATATTTATTGCTTTTAAATATTTCTACACACAGAAAACAGATTCGTGTTAGCAATCGAATTTGTTGCCAATCGAATGATTCTACCTTAGTGACCGAATTTTACAGTTGTGGCTAAAAAATTTTGGAAAGGGTAACTAATGTTTTGTTGCTTCAACTGAAGTTCTTCTTTATCAACTGACTTTCTGTTGATAGAACCGAAAAATTCTATGTGTGCAACCGAATGATTCGATTGGCAACAAATTCGGTTGCTATCACGAATCTCTTTTCTATATGTACAATATTAAATTTACTACCTCTCTTACAGAAAAACTTAGGCAAACAGTTTTATCCTTATCACACCTCAAGAGCTGGACAAAATACTGGACTCAATTTTCGACTTAGAATAAATTCAAAACTAAAAAGACCCACCTCAAAAGCTGGAGACACAATAACGGTAAATACATGGTTATAATTAAAGTTCTAAGTATAAAACTATATAAACCCAAATAACACAGGTTCTCATCAAAAGACCTGACCAACTTTCAAATCCCGGTTACACTATTACCCCTGAAACGGAAACATATTTCATAGTTCGACCCGAAATTACCGACAGTGATGAGGATTTACATTCATTGGAGCCCAGCAAAAGAAATTGTTACTTTGAAGACGAAAGCTTTTTGCTGGAATACAAAACAAACATGTCAAGTAAATGGATGTTGAACAACTGTCTGAATAGATGCCACGAAGAACATGTACGAAAATACTGCAACTGCACTTTGTCGCTATTTTTTCTATTTTCCGATGATACAGGTACAACAAATTCTTCTTCTGGAGTAGTGGTGGTGTTTTATTTAATTTATTTTTGCAATTTTTACTCCTAGTTGAACAATGTCGTCCCTCCCATTTCCGCTGTCTGGCCAAGAATAATGGTAAGCGAGAGCAGTAGAAAATCATCATCATCATCATCAATTTAGGAATTTATTGATTTTGATTTGACAAAACCAACAATAACAACAAAAATCCACTTTAGATATTTTCAGTTACGATAAACGCAAGGAAGAGGATGCTTATTTTAGTGCAGCTAAACCAGGAATGACATGTTCATGCTTGATACCTTGCAACTCGGTGGAATATTTTACATCCTTAACGACGTTACCTTTAAGCGATGAAATGTGAGTACACAAGCAACAGTTGTAAATGTTACAGAGAAATACAGTGCATCAAGATTATGATGAATTAATAGAGATAACGATTGAGATATTAAGATTTAGTCAATGGTAAACATTTTAGAATCATAGTGTGATTTAGTTTTGTTTCCGTCTAGATTCTTCAAAGATCTGTGTCTATTTCTTCGGCATACGATTGTGTTTTTTTCTGGCATGATAAGCTGATCAGCTGCCAATCGGCAAGCTATGATTAGTTGGCTAGGAGTAACAATCCGGAGAGAGACGAAAAACACTTTAACCCTTTCCGTCCCCGCCTACACAAATGTGTAGGTAAATTTAACGTAATTTGTAGAGACATTTATATATTTTGCGCGGTTTTTTCTTACTGTTTTAAATGTCTCAATATTATTTGTTATTTATTTTTTATTTTGTAATATGATCGAAAAGTTCACTGAAATCCGCTTGGGACGGAAAGGGTTAACGCCAAATATTTATTCATTCATCATAGTCATGTTGCACTGAAGTATGTATGTATGTATGTATGTATTTTTTTTTACTTTACTTAACAAAATCTTTTGAACATTTCATCTTGTTCTTTTCTATTTTCTAGTACTAACGATACCAGTGTGAAAGTTTACAAAGTAGATGTTCATTATCAATCTGAGGTTCTTATACAGTATCGAACAAGTATGGAGTTTACAAGTATCGATTTAATAGGTAAAACATTTTCAAGTGACTTGAAATAAAACCAAAAAAACAGAAACAAATACTCACTTGTTGTAACAAGCTACTTAAGGTGGCAGAGATACTTATTTGAAGTTTTGAATGCAACTCATAAAAAAATCATAGTAAATCTACTATCATAGTTGTCATCATAATAGCTAAATGTCTTCCAAGTCTTCAAATCTGATATAATTTCTCAGATGTAGACCAGAAAAAAATACTTTTAAAATTAGTGCCACCTTAATGCTCACACATTTTGCCAAAAGCTTACATTTACATTTTCCAGCACTTGTTGTTTTAGTTTGAAATTCATTGAAGGTATTACATACTTAATTTCACACACTTTCTATCTTTATTCCAGCCAATTTTGGTGGTATTTTCGGTTTATGTTTGGGTGCATCTCTTGTAAGTGCAGTTGAACTTTTGTACTATGCCACCTTTGGCTTCGGCTTATATTTGTACGACAACAATTATTTTACGGTTTTAAAACAAAATCTTCAAACTTTAAGGCAAAAATGGACAATTGGCTTTAAAAATTCCTTCAAGGAGGAGTATGAGGATGGTAATGCAGTTAAAACAGCTTTCCTACCAAAACAACCCCAGCACAAGGATAATCGTTGGTAACACTTTGAATATTTAAATTAAATGCTTAGAAATTGCTCTTATGATACTAAATGAACAAGATTTCATTAATAAGCCATATGAAAAAGAATATGAAAAGAGAAATAAAAACTTTGATAGATTAAAATGTAAATGTTAAGTGAAATAAAGGAAAAAAAATATAAAGAAAATTTGTATAAAGTTGAAGAAGTGAAATGGTTTTTCTGTAGAAATTGAGTATAGTAAAAGGTTATATGGTAAGTTAATTTAAACAAAAAAATTAGATAGCTTAAATTGTATGTTAATATAATAATAAAAATACATAAAAAATATTGGAAAAATTTAATTTTACGTTAATTTCTCCTGAAATTGATATTCGGAAATGTAAAATCTTAATTAAGTAGGGTGATCCAAATACAGTATATAAGTCTGTCATTCTGTTTGTAATTTCTACATTTTTCATTTGAGACCCCACAAAGTATATATATTCAGGATCGTTACGGATCGCGGAGAAGATATAGCCATGGTCGTATGTCCATCTGTATGTTGAAGCCCCCATATAACTTACCCGTTTTGGTTGCTATTTAGAATCGAGAAAATCGTCCCACAAACCAGGACAACCTCGATTTTTGATCTAGATTACTAAGTCATAAATATAGACAACATGGATATCTACTGATTGATATTTCAAAGACCTTTGCAACGCCAACGCAACTTTATAGCAACTCGGACCTAAAAAGGGTCAAAATTATAAAAAACAAGAAAGGAAGTATGGTCGGTCAAGCCCGACCATATAATACCCTACACTAAGTAAAAGAGCAAAAACATTTTTCATTTAAAATTTCAATAATTTATATTCGTGAGTGATTTTCGGAAGTGGGCCTTATATGGGTGCTATGACCAATTATGGACCGATCACCATGAAATTAGGTCGTGTGATTTATGTCTATATTAAAGTTAACTATGTTGAATTTTGTGTGTATACCAACATTTTTAAGCGATTTATGCACGTTAAAGTGATTTTCGGAAGCGGGTCTATATGGGAGCTATGACTAATTGTAGACCGATCGTAACAAAATTTGGTGACATGAATTTTGTGTATATAAAACTTATTTGGAGCGGAATTTGTGGAGATACATATATAAATTAAACATTTATTACCGATAAAGTCCAATTTTGGGGGAACATTTGTATGGGGGCTAGGTGAAATAATGGATTGATTCCAGCCAGTTACAATAGGCTTGGTCCTTGAGCCGAAAAAATTATATGTACCAAATTTCATCGAAATATCTTCAAAATTGCGACCTGTACTCTACGCACAAGGTTTACATGGACAGCCAGCCAGCCGACCAGACGGACGGACGGACGAACATCGTTTAATCGACTCAGTAAGTGATTCTAAGTCGATCGGTATACTTTAAGGTGGTTGTTAGACTAATATTTTTGGGCGTTACAAACATCTTTTTTTTTAATTTTAAAAAAATGCTGAAGGTTATATAAGATACGGCATAGCTGAATATAGATCTCTTACTTGTTTTAAATCATATGCTATTTTGACACTGACAGATTTTTACTATTCGAAATATTGTTTGCCTGTCACACTGCGGACCAAAATGAATCGTCATATGAGGGTACCGCTGAGAATGTGACTAATGTGATCGAAAGCTAGCAGATCCATGAAATTGAAGATATGAACTTGGATAATCTTTGGGTTAAAACAGCTCACCATATCACACAGCTCATCAAACAATCGATCTTTGACGAACTAATTTTGCGATGTCAATTGGCCGCCTTGGAGGTGCGATTTCTTGTGGGGTGCCGTTAAAGGCCGATGCTATGCGACTTATCCAGAAACTATCCATACCTTTAATGCTAATATCGTCCGAGCCATTCGTGGAAATTCAGTCGCGGTAGCCACATGAATGAAAAGAATTGAAAAAGAATACCAAAAGCAATTAATAATTTTTTTGGACCACCCTGTACTGTAGCTGTAATCGAAATTAATATTAAGATTTTAATATGTTTAACTTATAAATCCCAGTATTTTTAAAAATAATGACACACCTAAAAATATGCTACATTTATTCGATAAAATTTCAGCATAATTTTAAATTGGAATAATTTAATTCTTATTGGGATTACTTAAACAATTTTCATGTATGAATGTATAACAAATCTAATTAGAATCTTTTTTATTATTTATTCTACACATTTCTCCTTAAACTAAGGTAATACTTCTGCTCCTACCCATTATAACAAACATGAAGACTGGTAAATTATGTAGAATTCTGTGTAAAAGAAAACTTTATAAAATGTTGTGTAAAATTCTTTTTAAATAGAAAATGTCAGTATACATACATTACATAATATGTATATTATACTCGTAATGGTTCTTTGCATTTGATGCAATTGAAAACTATATGCATAGTAACTTTGAAAAGTAAAAATTTCAATTGAAAATAAATTAAATTTAAAAAGAAAAAACTCCATTAAGCAGTGTTTATATCAAAGTGATAATTATAGAGAAATACATATAGAGCGGAAACTAGAGAAAAACTAAAACAAAAAATTACTCAAAATAATCTCACATACGAGTGTTTTTTTTGTTTTCATATAGTTTTATTTAATTTTAATAATAAATTCTCACCTCGTTACGTTACTGGCAATTGAGTATTTTACAGGAGTGTTTTCGATCTATGTGTGTTTATCTATAATTTTAATATCCAAAAATACAATATTTCAAATTTCTGGTTTTGAAGTGTGTGAAATAAAATGACACTTAAGGACACAGATCGAAAAAATCTTAACATTAAAACCACTAAACTTACAGTTTTGATTTTTTTTATTCGATTGAAATTATTATTACAATTTACAAAAAATATTATTTTTATAGTTTTAATCAATAGTGATGAATTCATGAACCGTTTCTGGAATACCTTCCATTATAGTTTTTATTGAACTTTCACTTGTTCGAACAGGTAGTCCATCTTCGTTTAAAATCTATCACACTTTTGGAAATGTTTTTGTGCTTTTAACAAGAGCCCAATATCTCTCCACTAGGGTGGCCCTTAATAAACAAAAGTTGGATTTTGGCCATTCTCACCCTCCAGTTTGGTGAACATTAGTAAAAAATCATCCTGAAAAAATTTTAGGTAAATCGGTTGGGGATAAGACTTGCCGCAAGCCCTCTGAAGTTTTGAGATGCATTTACAAGGGGAAAAAAATGCATTTTTGTCAGTTTTCGTAAAAATTTTGCCATTAAAAAATTACTTTTCCAATTTAATTCAAAAGAATAGAAATGTGTACGCAATTGTCGTTCTAATGACACAGAAATTGGTCAAAAAATGTTAAAGTTATTAAAAAATCGCCAGGCCATTAACGTGTCTCAGGCAACTAGAACAAGAAAGGTAGGAACAAAATTAACATATTTTGATAAATATTAAAATAAAAGCTAATTTTTACTTAAAATATGCCAATATTTACTTGTATATTAGTTTTTGTCTTCTTAGGTATGAACAAAAATATAAAATTTTGTTAACGGCAGTTTCAAAACTCCATTTTCAAATTTTTAAAAATTTTGTTAAACAAATTTCAGAATTTTTTGAGCATCTTATTGGGATTTATTAAGAATATAATAGGGAATAAAAATGTGAAAAAATTATGAAAATATCTCTTATAGTTTTTCCGTACCTGCGATTTAAATTTTGAAATTTTGGAGAAAAACCAATTATTTGGCAATTTTTAGGCGAATGAGCTCTATTTCCTTATTCATATAAATTTTAAGCAAAACTTATCCAGAATATTATAGTCCAGGTAATTCTAAATATACTCTGAAACTTTTACTAAAATCGGAAAACGTTAACCCTTAAATCGTGAAGGTCAAAGGTCAAATTTTTCAATATTTGGAATTTCTCTATATTTTTGGGCCGATTTTGATGAAATTTAACAAAAATATAACACAAAGCCTAGTATTTACAAAAATAATAAGAGTAAGGAAAGAGAGCTCATTCGCCTAAAAATTGCCAAATAATTGGTTTTTCTCGAAAATTTCAAAATTTAAATCGCAGGTACGGAAAAACTATAAGAGATATTTTCATAATTTTTTCACACTTTTATTCCGTATTATATTCTTAATAAATCCCAATGAGATGATCAAAAAATTCTGAAATTTGTTTAACAAAATTTTTAAAAATTTGAAAATGGAGTTTTGAAACAGCCGTTAAAAAATTTTTATTTTTTTGTTCATACCTAAGAATAGGTTAACGGTATCCTATGAAGACTAAAACTCATATACAAATAAATATGGACATATTTTAAGTAAAAATGAGCTTTTATTTTAATATTTATCAAAATATGTTAATTTTTTTCCTACCTTTCTTGTTCTAGTTGCCTGAGACACGTTAATGGCCTGGCGATTTTTTAATAACTTTAACATTTTTTGACCAATTTCTGTTTTTTATGTGTCATTAGAACGACAATTGCGTACACATTTCTATTTCAGAAACTTGTTTAACCTTGTATGTTTTTAAAACTGCATTGGCTTTAACTGTTCGTACCAAATAGTTCGAGTACTGAGCTAGCCGGACTGCCTTTCTACCGGAGATCTTTTGAAAATGCTTTCTATTTATTGACATCATGTGGAAAATATTTAATAATTTTAGTATGCACTTTTTTCTCGTCACACATTTTAATCAGATTAACAACAAATAAACATAATAACTGACATGCTTAACAAAGCTAACTAACGTGTTAACGTTTTTTCGATCTAAGTCCTTAATACAAAATATGTATAAGTTTTAGTTTGAGGATACCGTTACCGCTAAGCTACCGTGAACCCTATTACCATATAAAATATCGTTACTGAAATAATCCAAATTAGTGTTACCATTATCTCTTAACCGTTTTGAATCGGTAGGCAACGTTGATTGTAACTGACAGTCTTCTACATAAAAAAATAAAACATTTAGAAAATAGGACTTTATATTTAAATTCACTATTACCCTGAAAAGAGGACATATCAATTTATTTGTACAATTGCAAAAAGTTCATCAAATGCCGAGGTTGACACACGATTATCTATGGATTCTGTAGTGTTAAGTTTTATACAAATTTTAGAAAAAATCGCCAATTATTTTTTATCCAAGTTCGTGGCAATTTCGTGTCGGATAGTTCTGGTAGATTCTATAAGGTGTCAGTTTACCAGGCCGATGTCATGTTAGAGAAACTGGTCCCTTTCCTAAAAAGTGTTAATATTAGATCTGGTTCTAGTTCTGTGTCGGTTGTCTTCCCTTTAAGGTAGCTGATGTTTACTGCAGTATAATTTATACATACACACAGCCTCAAAAGTGAGCAAACACCCGTGAATTTTTTGATTTTTTTAGGATCATGAAAATCATTATAGTCCGACTTAAATCTTTTTTTTTCACAACCGAATCTATTATTCAACTTAATCTCCAACAAACCGAAACATTAACATTTTAATAGATGTATAAATGTTAGGATTTTCTTTATCTTAAAAAAAATTAAATATTTTTTGGTATATACTCACTTTTGAGACTCACTGTATACATATAAAATTCAGTAGCATGTACCTTCTTTTAATATATCTATTACACCCTTCAACAATTTCCTGCTCAAATTAATACTAGCGGAACACAACCTCTATTGGTTTAATTAATGGACTACTGTTGTAGTTCAAACGATTGCTGATTTTGGTGATAACCATTTTATCAATTTGATAAAATAATTAG
This sequence comes from Calliphora vicina, assembly GCF_958450345.1. Lineage (NCBI taxonomy): Eukaryota > Metazoa > Arthropoda > Insecta > Diptera > Calliphoridae > Calliphora > Calliphora vicina. The sequence continues at coordinate 168,473,121 of NC_088780.1, forward strand.
TTGTACTAGAAACATTAAAACGAATATTAAGATTGCTACACAAAAGTCCAGTGATTTCAATAAATAGAGATGTATCAAATTGTTTAATATATTTACTGAAAAAGTAATATTTTTACCAAAAATAAATCCGAAATATTGTCAAAGATCAAGTTTTCTTATCATATCAGAGCCATTCACTGCAAATAACGGAAATCGGGGGGTTTGCTATGACTCTCACACATATCAATAAACAAACTAATTATAACACCCACTGGTAAAGTAGGGCATTAAATTAGCGGCATACAATCGATTTGGGATCATGTAATTTAACCAATATAAAGACCCTAAATACATGACACATCTAACTATTTGACAATTGGAGTTCAACAGGAAAGCAGCCGAAAATTACCATAAGAAAATACTACAAGCTAATTTTTCACAAATAAGTGAAAAGATCAAGAACATTAAAGCAAATGGCATTTGAACAAACTTACAACAACATTAAAGCTCATGACAAATTTGAGAATACAACAACTGCATCATCAACATCAGCATCAGCAACAACCTGTCCAGAAATGTGTCCACCACAGCAAGGAGACATCTTAACACCCCATTGTAAACGATGCAAGGACAAAGGTGTGAACTATTATATGGCCGACAATAATTCTGAAAAGGCCAAGTAAGTCCCTGCAACAATCAAATACTTTGTGTTGTGCAATTATGTGTAACACCAGCACAATGACAAACGAACGAACGAATGAACAAACACCATTAATGTCGATTTCATTTATACTTTTTTAATGGCAGATTTCTGCGTGTCCTTATAGTAGTTTTCGCCACTATTTGCACCATTTACGTGTGTCTTTTATCCTCACGTCGTTATTTCAATAGTTGGGTACAGACCGTAATAGAGCGCACTGATGTTCATGTGTCAGAAATACCCTTCCCAGCCGTTACCATTTGTCCGGTGAGAGGTATAAATCTATTGCGTCTGCAGAACAAGTACCGGTCATTTGATAAACCATTTCTACGAAGCAAAACAGACATGCAAGAGTTCCACTTGTTACTGAATGCTTTCAACGATGTGTTGTGGTCACCCCTGGTGGATTACGGTAATGATAATGATGTTGTTGATGGTGCTGATACGAAACACAATGCAAATCATTATCCTGGACAAACCCATCGTCACCATGGCAACAGAAGTTTTAAAAATCAATCGTTTTTGGAGCTTTTGGCTGCAGAGCAAACAACTCATCCATTTTCTTTATTCGATTTGAACAGTTTGTTGTTTTTTCTAACATTCGAATGTGAGGACATATTTGACGAATGCACTTGGCGTAGGAAGAAGGTCTCCTGTTGCAATATATTTCGTAAAATTGAAACATACAAGGGCGTGTGTTACGCTTTCAATTCAATACATGTTGAGGTAATTGAAGTTCACAAATGAGAACCTCAAAAGTAAAGAAAATCTAATTGAACTTTGTACTTTCTTCTGTGTGTGTGTTTTTTTTTTCTCCCAAAAAAGGATCCAATTCCATCCTGGCCTTGGGTGGTGTCTGATTCTGGTTTACAGACGGGCCTACGAGTTTTGCTGAAACGTAGTGCTATTGGAAATTTTTATGAAAGAGTCGCGGTAAGTTAGTTGATGATGTAATATGCAAAAATACATTTTGTATCAACCACATTTAATATTTTTGTTTTTGATACTTTAAGATACAGATTGAAAATAATTTTTTTTTTGTAAAAAAAAATATTCTGATTTTTTCCACTTTTTACCTACTCCCCGAATTTCTATGGCATTATTTACACACGTCGCACTGTGGGGCAGAATCGAAATTTTTTGGAATTAAATCTGACATTTCTAAACGAATAGTGCGATCGGAATGAAATTTTACGTGGGCATAGCCAAGGAGAATTTGAAAATGTGCAATATTTTTGAAAGAGTGAGTTTTAAAAGTGGCATAGTTTTGAATCTAATTTTTTATTCACATATCTTAACATAAAAATTAGTTCGGAATAAATGTGGATCAAATTGGTCCTAATATTTGCAATCCTATTAAAATTTTGATACAAATTTTAGTTTTAGAAATTCAATAAATATGTAATATGTAATAGAATCGTTATTTATTAACAAAACTAAATGAAATTTTCAACGTTTTAAAATTTGTCATTCTAAATAACAAAGTGTAAAAAAACTTGTCAAAAGATCAAAGGGAATCCCGCAATTCCTAAAAATTGGAGCGAAAATTCCAAAAGTGGTATTTTTTACAATTTTGCCCATAAGATCCACATTTCCTTCGGGGCTGGGAAAATGCTTTGGGGATAAATAGCAAACATATTAAGGTTTCCAAAACTGCTTTCCGTTTTCTGATCCCAGCTTTAAGATGTGTCCCAAAGTTGAAATTTTGATAAAAAAAATAGGTCAATTTCCGAAGTGCGTAAGGACGTCATATTAGAAAAATAGAACATATTTTGTATACCAAAATGTTCTCCGTAAAGATATCTTACAGAAAAACATCAAATTGTTATATGTTCTTAAAGAAATTTTATTTTTAATAAAAAAAAGTTAAATCACCTTTTCGCTCAAAAACAGCAAAAATTTATTATTTTTTGAATTTTTTAATTGAAAATCGTTTATTTTTGGATTCATAATTGATATTGCTCTGAAATCTTTTGTATATTATTGGTAATTTAGCTGTCTAACTAACGAACGCTTTCCAAAAATATAGATATCATTGAAATCAGATGGGAAAGAAAAAAATGGCACGTGTTTAAACATTTTACATGTCAAAGGTACCCTACTTTGAGCCCCATGGCGACGCCCCTGGAGCATTTGAAGGGCCCATTTTAATAACTTATTCTGATCTGACCAGCCGTTTAGAAATTCCAGATTTATTTCCAAAAAATTTCGATTCTGCCCCACTATGCGTTGGAAAGGTCTTTGAAATAAGATGTGTATATATGTCATAAGATTTCTATATTGTCTATGTTAATGACTTTTTAATCCAGATATAGATAAAAACAAGTAAGAGAGCTATATATACCCTTCACCAAATTATACTTAAAAATATTTTTTTTTTAAATATTTTTATTTAAACAAAATCAAAAATTTTTTGATTTTAAATTTTTTTTTTCAAATTGTTTTTTAATTTTTTTTAAAAAAAGTTTTTTCAAAATTTTTTTTTTAAATTTTTTTAATTAATTCTTTTGGAAAAAGAATTTATGACAAAAAAAAATTGTTGATGAAAAAAATTGGGGTTAAAAAATATTTTTTTCCGATTTTGACCTATTGTATGTCCAACTTACTATCTTATCTTATAGAATCTTTATACCCTTCACTAAATTATACTTCAAAATAAAAATTTTTATATAAACATTTTTTTTTATTTTTCCAGTTGTTTTTTTCATTTTTTGGAAAATTTTTTTTTTGAATTGTTATTTTAAAATTTTTAAAATTTTTTTTTTGCTTTTTCCATTTTTTTTTTGTGAAAAAAAAAATTCAGGTTAAAAAATATTTTTCCGATTTTGACCCATTGTAGATCCAACTTACTATGGTCTTATATACGTCGTTGTAAATGTCTTTGAAATATCTATCATTAGATATCCATATTGTCTATATAATGTCTTAGTAATCTAGATATACAGTGGTGGCCAGGAATTTAAGACAAAAATTGTTTGCTAAATTCCACGTGATTGTCAGTTATTTTTTCAAATATTTCCACAAATATGTATGCATGAGGACTGTTTTAACACACAAGTGTGTTTTATTCGACTGTGTCAATTCATACATATTCACCACGAACACATAAAATTTTACCACAACTTGACCAAAAATTTTTTTACCGATTTTTCCAAACATTTTTCAGAAACTAGAAACATTAATAATAAATTTCATACCCTTAGAGGTCTTTTTATTTTGGCTCTATCGCACTTAAAATTCAGTTGATGAAAAAAATTCAAGTATTTGTCTTAAATTGGTGGCCACCACTGTAGGTCAAAAATCGAGGTTGTCCTGGTTTTTTCCTCATATCTCAGCCATTTGTGGACCGATTTTGCTGATTTTAAATAGCAAACTTCTCGAAAGCATGTCTGACAGAATTTGGATCCCGAAGATATCTGGGGTCTTCAGAAAATTGATTTCAACAGACGGACAGACAGACGGACATGGCTTAATCGACTCCGCTATCTATAAGGATCCAGAATATATATACTTTATAGGGTCGGAAATTAAAAATGTAGAAATTACAAACGGAATGACGAACTCATATATATCCTTCTCACGAAGGTGAAGGGTATAAAAACGAGTCAATAGTATGTTAAAAATCGATTTAAATTTTTGCTTAAATCTCAGCCATTTGTGGGCCGATATTCCATGAAGAATCCAGAATACATATTATATAAAGGGACGACAATTAATATTGTTAAAATTACAAACGAAATGGCAACTAATATATAAAAATCGGATCAAGAGATTGAATATTACTTCGCTTAAAAACAGATATGTTCATAAGTTTTGTTGTATTATTTCCAGACTATGGTCCACGATCCCAACGAAATTGGTACCTCGGATATAATCTACTTAAATGGCGAAAGTATAGTGATCACTGTATATCCCTTACGTTTCACGGCCGACTATGACATACGTTCGGTGAGACCAGAACTCAGGCATTGTTATTTTACGGTAAGAAAACTTTGGAATAAAATTAAAATTTGGATTAATTGTATTGTATACTTATAGAATGAATTGAAACTTTTGGGTAAAAGTCGCACCAATTGCATGCGTAATTGTCGTTTATTGTATATTGAAAGGAATTGCAACTGCACATATATTTTTCCGATGGCAGCGAGAAGTTCTACTAGGACGGGATCTTTGCCGATGTGTGGTGTTTCACATTTGAAATGTATCTACAAACATCGAAGTAAGTAGAAACTTTCGTGTGTTCGCTATTACACGCAGAGAAAAAATATAATTCGGCATGGTTTGTAACCATTTAAATAGTGTTACAAGATTTTTAACAATATTATAGTCACAGTAACCATTTACATGATTGTGGTAACCATAATATGGTTAATTTACGATTCACATGATTATATCAACCATATATGTATATGGTTACAGTAAACAAATATATGTTTGTGGCAACCATATTTATGACGAATAATTTTATCATAATATGTTGTTCTCAGATTATGATAAGCTTAAGCCGAGAGCACCATAATATGATAAGTCCTTCATCATATGAATGGTTGTCACAAACATATATTTGTTTACTGTAACCATATATATGGTTGATACAATCATGTGAATCGTAAATTAATCATATTATGGTTACCACAATCATTTAAATAGTTACTGTGTCTATAATATTGTTAAAGAACTTGTAACAATATTGAAATGGTTACAGTAACCATGCCCAACTATATTATTTCTCTGCGTGTACGAATACGTTTCATTCCTTCTACGGGTATTATTAATTCAAAACTAAATATAATGACTTGGCTTTAACAGGTCTATTTAATCAGTTTTTATGTAACTCAGATCAATTGATTAAACCCAACATTCATTCATTATTCTTCAAATTAAGTAACCAAAGCTCAACTTTAATTTTTATGACCATTTTTTGGAAACATTTTTTTCTCTAAATGAAATTACATAAATTTTATTTAATTTCCAAGGTGCTCTCCTAACTACGGGCAATGTATTGGGCGAAAACATTGATGAGGTTGAGTTTAACACACTGGATTGCAAATGTTATCCAAACTGTAACTACATACAATACAGGACCATGGTAAACACGGACAACACAGGCGAAACACATGGTAAAAATTATATTGACCTACAGGTCCAATATCAGCATGACACTTTATTCTCCTATCGCTCCACACTGTGTTTCAATCTACTGGACTTGATAGGTGAGTCAAAGAGTCAAAATATATTTTAAATCTGAGAAATTTTTAATGAAAAACTTAAATTAAAATCGAACAAAATCTGTTGTAAATATGTTTTAAATTTCCAGTTTCATATGGTGGCATTGCTGGTCTGTTTTTGGGTCTTTCGTTGGTTGGCATTATCGAGTTGTTGCATGATTTCATTGTTTGCTGGAAAATACGAAAACAAAGAAAACGTCTGCAAACACATGTGCAACAACATGAGAACAACAACGATAACGATACCCAGAAAAAGGATGTAAATTCAACAATTTAAATGTAAAGAAAGGCAACAAAACAAAAAAGAACTCTTCAATACAAAAGAATTGAATCCACCAACACCAACTATTGTGCATTGATTTTGTTAAAGTGGTTTCCTAGTATTCAATGAATTTGTACTTAGTTTAAATTTTATTTTGTACCTGCTGCTGTTGTAAGTGGAAAATTACCAGCAACGAAATAAAACAACAAAATTAATATTTATTAAGTAGAAATGAAGAGAAAAGAAAGATTGATTTCAGTTTAATGAACGATATACTGCCAGAGAATTTGTTAGGGGCATGGATAGCAGCACTTATATTTTTAATACTGTAAAAATAGGATGCTTAGATAACTTGAACCTCAGTTTCAAGTCATCTAAACATTCTAAATAAATTTAATTTAATAGATTCACTTTATTCTGAATAAAATGAACCAAATATTTTGCCAGAACACATGTCACACAATAGCGAATTACTTAAAACTAAATGGGAATAAATCACAATGCTTTAGAAGATTTAGTGTTGATGACATAGGCTTTAAAAAAATTAATTTGTGAATACAAGGTGTCGAAATAGACCATCTCTGTCTGGTTAGGAACTTTAAAAAGAATAGGTTGGTAAATAATTTCCTGTTTACTTCACTTGTAGAAAATGGAGATGGTTTAAGCGGTTCAGAAGTACTGATTTTAACACGGAAGACAAAAATCGCACAGGCAAGCCGAAAAATGTTTAAGAATTGGAGGCAGTACTCCATGAAGATTGTTGTAAAACCCAACAAGAGCTTGCAAAATCATTGGGAGCTACTGAAGCAGCAATTTCAAAACGTTTGCGAGAAGCAGGATTCATCCAAAGCAGGGAAATTGGGTAACATACGAATTGAAGCATGACCAAAATGATGCTTGAAAAGAAAATATTGTTTGCATACAATAACCCGAAGCGTAAGAGATCGTACGTAAAGCCCGGCCAACTAACCGAATCGACACCAAAGTCAAATATCTATAACGCTAAGGTAATTTTCAATATTTGGTGGGAATATTCCTTCATGACAAAAGTCGGCCTCACCTGCTTTCTAGTCCAGATCGTGCCTCTTCGGACTACTATTTGTTTCGATCGATGCAGAACGATCTCTCTGGAATATGCTTCACTTTGAAAAAGAGTAACCGATATTGGCTTGATTCGTTCTTAGTATCTAAACGAGGAGTTCTTTAATTAATAGAAAGTTCATATAGTAGAACAACAAATCATCTCCAGTTTACAAGATCAGCTACAAGTGCTATGATTTGGTTCTAAGATTTATTTGTTTTTTTGACATTCTTTGAGTGTTGTCCGCTGCCAAGTGTTTCGTGGGCGAAGGTCGTCGATGGCCTTGGGGATTCCATTTCCAGGGCATCTTGCGATGTCATATATTGGTCTTAGGAGTATGTGGCCTATTCAAGTCCATTTGCGTCTAAGTATCTCCGATTGCATACAAAGCCTAAACACAAAACTAAAACCTTTTTAATAAATTGAAAATCTCCGAAGACATTTAAAATAATACCGCCTTTAATATAATTTAGCTGAGTGTAATGTAAATAGGTTCTTTTATCTTTTATTTGAATAAAAGGAGATAAAAAAAGGACGCATTTTATAATACTAAGATCAGCAGGTAGCCCTACTAACAGAACGAAATAAGGTATTGAATTTGTAGTTGTGTTTGTTTGATGTACAAACAAATTTTAGTATAAATAGTCGCACTCACAAACATCAACACATCAGTTCCATTTGAGCAATACAATCAGTGACACTAAAAATCATTACAATCAAAATGAAAGTATACGCAACCATTTGTTTATTCATTGCCTTGGTAAGTTATAAAATTAAAAAACTAATCAAAAATTTAAATTATTAACAGAAATATTTTATTTCCTTTAGACCTCCGCTGAATATGTGGTCAAGACCCGTGAGAATCTCTTGCAATATCGCAATGAATGTGTGTCGGAACTTGAGATTCCTGAGGCTCAAGTGGAGCACTACAAGCAATGGCAATATCCCAATGATGCCATCACCCAGTGCTACATGAAGTGTGTCTTCTCCAAATTCGGTTTGTTCGATACAACCTCGGGTTTCAATGTCGAGAACATTCACCAACAGTTGCTGGGCAGTCAAGCCGAAGCCAATCACGATGATGTTCTCCATGCCAAAATTGAGTCTTGTGTCGATAAGAACGAACAGGGTTCGAATGCCTGTGAATGGGCTTATCGTGGTGCCACTTGCTTTATTAAGAACAATTTACAGTTGGTGCAACAAAGTGTTGGCACAGCTCAAGCCTAGTGATATTACTTACATGCGTAAATATTTTAGAAATAACAAAACTTTTTTATCGTAAATGACGTTTTCATAAATACAGCCTATATTTTATAAAAAAACAAAATTGTTGTGTTTATAATTATTTTCAAACGTGTGATTTTTTGGGGGAATTTTAATATATTTTTAGTTGTTGCAAAAAAATTAAGCCAATGACATAAAAACTAATTTTGACCACAATTAAAAAAAATCAAGTAAGAGTAGCTCTCTCGACTGTGCCGAACCTTATATGCCTTCACCAAATTATACTTTGAAATAAATTTTTTTAGGTAAACAAAATTTTTTTTTAAAAAAGTGTTTTTTTTTTTGAAATTATTTTTTTATAAAAATTTAAAAAAAAAAAAAATCGGGTTAAAAATATTTTGACCCATTGTAGATCCACCATACTATAGCCTTACATACATCGTTGCAATTATATATCCATATTAATGACTTAGTAATCCAGATATATGTAGATAAAAAATAGGCCAAAAATCGAGGTTGTCCCGGTTTTTATATTAAACTAGTTGACCGCCCCGGCTTCGCCCGGCAGCTATCTACTAATGTTAGTTCTTCAAGTTTCCCCAACCCACATATTCCTGCCTGTTCTTATTTATTTGCAAATACAATTTCTAAATTTGTACTGCATACTTTAAGGGGCCTTTTTATTACAGTTGACTGGACTCAAAAAAAAATTCTGAGTTTTACCCGGAATTTTTTAATTTTTTTCTTTACAAACCATCTCCTGAAAATTTGGAATCGATTACAAAAAATCAGCTAAATCACTCCAGCCGTTCTCACGTGATGCCATTACATACATGGACCATTTTTATATTTATAGATAGCAACCGAGCCGGAAGAATTCCCGATATATTGATTTCTGAATCATGTATGTAAGTTATTTGGGGGCCACTGAAAGTTGATTTCAATATACAGGCGGACATGGCTATATCGATTTCTCTGTCTTAACGATCCAGATTTTCATCAAAATCTGCTCATAATAGGGATCAATCAAACTCAAATATAAAATACTTAATATAATAAAATTACTTTTTTACACATCCAATACACTTAGCAAGAAATACCTGCCTAAAACTGAATCAGTAAGTACCCCTATGTTTAATTCTGTACGATTCACAATTGAACGTGACAATTTAATTCGTTTAGGTTTATGATTTTTAAACAAGAAAATAATAAAAGATGTTAACAAAAGATTATGCCGATTGAAATCTTTTATATTTAAAACATTTTCTACCTGAAGGTTGTAGAGTGTTAGTGCTTATCGTCACCAGAAATTAAAAAAGACTTAATTAAAATTTTCACAGTATTACTGAAAACTAAAAGGATTGTTTGGATAAAAATTAGAGTTGTGCCGCACTGAACTAAAATTAACTAAAGGCTATTTTTTAGTAATTCAGTTAAAAGGTTACACTACACCTACAAACAATTACAAAAATAACAGACATTTTCTTATTTTATTCACGATATACTAAAACAATTGTCAAATTCACAAAGATGATGTTCTTGCCTTTCAAGCAAAAAATTTCCTAAAATAATACTACTCTTCCTAACCTAACAAACCAGCAGAAACCTGCACCGAACGCCTCAGAGTCGGTTAAGCCGAGCCGTGAAATATTAGAACATTATGACTATATGACATAATAGGATACTTTGTGAATCGACCAAATGTGTCTTTGATTTTATTGTTTGGTAGTCATAATACTCGTACAACCTCCTAACTGAATCACTAAAAAGGGCATTTCTGTTCAGAGCGGTCCAACTCCTATACAAATACACGTCATTAAAATGTGAATTTTAAACCGTTTGCATTATTAAGAAGTAGACGTATAATAACTTATTTACAATTTGTTATATATTCGCTTATTTTGTACACAGAGAAAACAGATTCGTGATAGCAACCGAATTTGTTTTTGTTTACGAAATTTTGGAAGGGGTAAAAAAAGTTTGGTTACCTCAACCGAAATTCTTCTTTATCAGCTGACTTTCTGTTGATAGAACCGAAAAATTCGATGTGTGCAACCGAATCATTCGATTTGCAACAAATTCGGTTGCTATCACAAATCTGTTTTCTCTGTGTAGTAATTTTCATATGCTATGACATTATGTTTTTAGTGATATCGACTTCTGTGAGACCTATCCAGCAGGAAAAAAATGCTTGGTCTTCACTTTGTGGCATTCTTAGTGCTGGTTCACCCACGTCAAGTTTACTTGTGAAGTCTTGAGTTTGTAGATGAGAAAGGAGAATGGAGATTGGAAAGATTTTTCCGTTTTCTTCATCTCTCTTCTATAAACTCAAGACTTGCTCAAGTAAACTTGGCATGTGTGAACCAGCAAAAAAAATCCTGCGATTAAGTGGCACTTAGTGGAGAAATATGCAAAGCTGTCAAATTGCAGCCTTATGGACCGTCACAGGCTGCCTCCAAATTACCTACGAACACCACCTTAACAAGGAAACTAAAGTTCTACCGGCCAGGGAACATAACGTCATGCTGACGCAACAGTTCCTTCTGGGATGTCACCGGAGGAGTCATCCAAACTGCAACATCACACAGTTGGAGTGTCCCCCGAGGCATGTCAGACAGGAGTCCTGAAAAGGCTATCGCTAACAGCTTCTACCTTTCTGATACCTGTGCTAATCTTTAAAGCGGAGATTCGCAGAAGTTGTTCATCATCTCCTTTGCTTACCAATATTGCAACAACAAACTTTAAATTAATATTTCTCTGTAAGTACCATTACAAGCGACCATCTGGGATTCCCAGATTTTTACTTTCTGCTGTAATACATGATTAGTAACGAAAAATTAACTAGTAAATGTCAGATGTTGCAAAATGGCGTAAAGTTCAAAAGATGCCAGAATAGTTGAGAAAATAAGTGAGGTCAAAATGAGAAAAAGTAGTAGTAGTAGGCACTTTCGGCACGGGAAGGCAAAGTCCGATTGAGCTAAAACTTTGACAGTCGTATTTTTACACTAAAAGGAACAATTCCAGACGTGAGCATCTATAAAAATCGGAAATCGATTTTATAAAACCACCCTAGTGACACACTCCACTTTTTCAACTGCCCAGTCAGCCACTACATCCAGTGGATTTATGGACCCACCCAACAGGAGTAGCACAATTTATTGGACTTGATATTGCAGAACCCTCAAATTAAATATTGTAAAAACAAAATTCTTCTAAAATATTTAGTCTTTTATAACATTTGATGTTTTGAAGTTCGCGTGAAGTAATTTCTCATAATTAAAACTACAAACGCGATTGTTTAAAGTCCATTCTTTTAGATTTATGAAGAATTTATTCAGAATTATCTCCTTTCAAGACTTTCTTCGACATACCTTTTAATAGATTTTCATGTTCAGGGGCCAAATGACAGCATTCGTGATCGAATGAACTATCGTATCGAAAAATGATTTCGATATCGAAATTGTAATAAAATGTACTAAATTTATTGCTCGATTTCGAATGCCATAATCTCAAATAAGAAAATTATGATAAACTTTACTCGATATCGAATGAGGTAATTCGGCCCCAGGCCTTTTAATAGAAGTTCTTATGTAGATATTACAAGAGGAGTTACGCGTCGGGTCTCCTTACAGACTTTCAACCAAAGACCTTCTAAAATGCTTCTTAAGTAGACCTTCTAAAATGCTTCTTAAGTAGGCCTTCTATCACCGCTATAATAGAAGCGAGTATGCAAGGCCTTGGTCCATTATGACATGCCACGATAAATTTAAATGATTTTGCAATCCGGCTGTGTGTCCTTGAGACTTCAAAATAAGACCTTTAGGAAGGCTTTTTAATCTATCTTTTACCCGCTGGGTAACTAGCAATAAGTTTTTGCAGGGACTCCATTAATAATACTTAAAAATCTTGCGCTCTTTTTGTTAGTGTTTTTGCATTTCTGCTGACGCTTATATATTTCTACTAAATTATGCAGTCAGTAAAGCTTAATAAAGTCTGATTTTCAAACACGAAAGAGGCCGGCATTATTTGTCATTGCTGTAAAAAGCTATTTGATGTAACATTCACTTGACTTCAGTGCAATGGACTCTGGCTAGTGTGAATGCGTTGAAATGCCAACATTATTTGCCCTCTACATACATATTAAATCAACCGAAGAAAAAGTTGTAAAAGTAGAAAGAGATAGAGGGCGCATTGCAAATATTTAAGTATTTCTACACCCAGCTACTATTTAAGTCCAATGCATGTGAGCTGTAATGTTGCATGTTGCTGTCAAATAACTTTATTTCAAACATGTATGCTCGAGGGATTCCTACATGGAAAATCATATTAAAGATATGTATGTAGAACGACAGCTAAGAGGTAGGTGGAGATTTTATGCAAAAAACATGCCTGGGCAACTGGTTAAGTTTGACTAAAGAATGAACTTCAAAAATATAAGAATTTGTATAAACAAACTTAAACGATTAGCTTGTCCTACCAGTACTTATCTTAATATTTATTGAAACCTTTTGCATAGTATTCTCTTGTAAATTCCAGTGATGGGCCTCTCAAAGACTTCTGGTTCTTCTGGAACAAGTGAAAAAACTTATTTAAAAACTATAAAATAAGTCCTAGAAAAAAGGACCTAAGAGTGGATAGTAAAACCAAAATTTCTTAGCCTCATCTGTCCCAAGGAAAAACCAAGCGCCGGAAAACTTAAAAAATATTTTTTTATGCTTCTGGAAGAAACAATAGAATAAAAAATTTGTTCAGGGACATAAAGGAAGAAAGGATTCTGAGATATTGTAGGTGCAGTCAGCTGGAAATTCGTAGCCAAATGAAATAAAAAAACTTATTTATTTAGGCGCCAGGACCGAAGAGGTTAAAGGTACAATAAAAAATGCCAAAATTAAATTTGAGGGGATAAAGATAAAAGTTATACAAAAAAACCCAACTCCAACAATAATTATTGTTATAATTGAGTAAATAAAGTAGTAATTTCACTTTGAACTTCTGTCAACCTGAGTTCACTCCTAAATTAATACAAATTACTATATTAACTGTTAATTGAAGTTTAATGTTTGCCCTCATTGTAACCCTTTTATCAAACTACACTAATACTGTTTGAACCTTAGAGAAATACACATAGAGCGGAAACTAGAAAAAAATCAAACAAACAAATTAATCCAAAAAATTACACATCAACACAAGTGTTGTTCTTGTTTTCACATAGTTTTTTACTAATACATTCTCCCCACTTAGGATTTTGACAACGGAGTTAGGTCTTTGACAGCAGTGTTCCCGCTCTATGTATATTTCTATATGTTTTGAACCCAGAGGAAAAAAAATATTCAATTTGCAACCATAAAATGTCTGTATTTCATCAGCACATTTGATTTAGTTTTATAGTTTTAGCCAGAAGACAAAAATCCCTTGGGCCAGTAGCACACAAATCGTTGGCAGCAGACAACAAAATGATTTACGATAAGGAATTGGTGCGCTATAAAAACACAAACTTTCGCCACCCCAAAGGTTTGATAACCTTTCAGCCCACCACGCCAAGGGAACAGCAACAACAGCAAGTAGGGATATTTGATCGCATGATGCAACATATTAGATACTTTACCAACAGTATACATGGTGTGAGTTACATTTGGGAGTCGGATGTTCCTTTTAAAGTGCGCTTGTTTTGGGTGTTGGTGGTAATTGCGGCCGTTATCACTTGCATTATCATGTACATGTCATTGGCGAGTCGCCACAATAAACAGCAAATTAAAACTGTGGTGGAGACATCACAAATGCCCATATATAGGATTAATTTCCCTGCTGTGGCCTTATGTCCCTGGGATCATGTCAATTGGCTGCGTTACAAAGCGGCCGAGGAAAAGTTTCTACCTCCCTATCCCGATAAGCAGTTGAGAGCTGTTTTCTATGATGTATTGCTGTCAATGGATGACATGAATCTGTCGAGACTAGATCGTTTGGCATTGCTGAAAAACCATACGATACCACGAATCATAGACGAGATATCGCTTGACGATTTGGCAAATTTTATGGCATTTCGTTGTGATGAATTGTTTGTGGAGTGTGTCTTTGATGAGACGACTTATGATTGCTGTAAGATTTTTGTGGCCGAGCGCACTGAGAAGGGAATTTGTATGGTATTCAATTCAATGGTGTCGGAGGAGTCGACAAAGAAAAAGGTATTGTTTTTCATTTATAGTTGAATGCAGAGTTTCGTCTTCGGTTTCAATTGAAACAGACAATTATTTTTCGATTTTCCATTTTATCTTTTTGAACTATTTTTAGCAGTAAACATAAAATTTCGAAACTGGAAACAAACTAGTAGATCGGAAACAACCGAAACTTTCCAAATGTTCTATAAATTTACAAAAAAGTCTTCTTTATTTTGATTTCCGAATATTCACACCATTTGGATAGAAAAAGTAGACCTAACAGTGACTAGCACGACTTTAGACCCGGATTCCTCTACATGTACTCTCATTTCCATCTGAACAGACACGTAAAAACAATTAAGCCTCTGGACCACTGAAAAACTATTTGGGATGAGTAATTTTTGATCCACAGTCATCGGAAAACAATCACAGTTCTTTCACAACTGGGACTGAAATGAAACACGGTCTCAAAATATATTTGGGGGATTCAAACTGTCTCCTACAAACTAAAAAAATATTTTACGACATTATGACAATACGACCTATAGCAGACCGTTTGAATCCCCCAATTATATTATTCACATTATTATGTTTTCAAAACATCATCATTATCAATGTCCAAATACAATTATTTACGTTTGTTTATTTATTTATTTATTTCCAGATTACCGACGCTTTCTATCCTTGGAAAATTCGCAAGGCAGGAGAAGGTTCTGGTCTTCAATTTACACTTCGTTACAATAAAACCTATCAAAGACAACAACCAGGCATAGCGGCATTTGGAATCGATGTAAGTGGAATACATATTAACTCAAATGAATCATTTTAATGTAGACCATAAATACAAATTAAGGTAATGATTAAAGAGTCCGACGAATGGAGTGAGTCACTCACACATTTCTTTTTACCAAACACCAAAAGTTATTTGGCCATAACACCCACAATTACCGAAACCTCTACGAATACAAGGCGCTTGAGTCCTCGTAGAAGAAGGTGTCTATTTGCGGTGAGTAAATTAAATTAAATTGAACGTAATTTCCAATATTGTACATGTGCTACTCTTTTTAGGATGAAAAATCCAAACGTTATGATCGTATCGAGCGTCTACCATTTAATAAATTAAATTGTTATGTTAAATGTCAACAAAAGAACTTGATAAAAATCTGCAATTGCACTTTGACCTGGTTCTTTCCGAAAATAAGTGAGTGAATATAATAATTATTCGGTTAGAATTTATAACAAAATTATATTTTAGATAAAAGGGAATGTACAGTGTCGGATTTTCAGTGTATATACGAAAATAGAGGTGGGTTTTATAAAATATTTAAAATATAATAATCGAAATTTGTTTCATGATTTCACCTATTTTTTAGACATATTTAGTTACATTAAAAGTCCTTTTCAAGATGAATATATAATGGATTCCCGCCGAGGCGTTCTCTGTGATTGTGTGGACAATTGTTATTCTTTGGTTTTCCTCATCAGTTTAAATTCCAACATTGTGCCCAAGTCAGTATTTGTGATATTACATAATTACAGTTAAGAGAATTTATGTTATTCCAGTCCTAACGAGAGCTATCCTCTAATACAAGGTGACATTTATATTGGCCAGGGAGTGATAACGAAATATGAAGCTCGCTTGGATTATACCGTATTTGATCTTATAGCTCAGTTTGGTGGCATATTGGGTCTATCGTTGGGTGCCTCCGTCCTAAGTTTGGCTGAAGTTGTTTATGCTGGCCTCAAGATTATAGTGATTTTAATCATAAAAAGACGTTCACAGGGCAGAAAAATCAAGCCGAAACAAAAGGGCAAATTACATAAGAAATAAAATTGTATCGTTATAGTGAAACGACTTGTTAAAAGAGCACGTTTTAGAAGCACTTTAGTTCAACAGATTGTGCACAAATGCAAAAACTCACTGAAAAAATTTGAATAACACATTTAATAAAAATTTTATTTAATGTACGTTTTGAAATCATCGCAAAACTCTGTCTCAGAAATAAAAGCGCCCTTAAAATACTATTAAAATATACTTTGTAGGGGAGACTTTCCCAAACATAGATTATTTTGAGTTACGTTGATATTAACATTGATTCCACCAACATTATACTCAAATATTTTACAGGTTGTTCATTTTATTTGAAGTTTCGAGTATTGGATCAAAGTATTTTCCAAAATATTAAATAATAAAAACAATATCCAATTACAAATAGGTTTTGTATTTCATTTAACCCTAGATGCATACACGCAGAAAAAAAATATAATTGGGCATGGTTACTGTAACCATTTAAATAGTGTTACAAAATTTTTAACAATATTATAGTCACAGTAACTATTTACATGATTGTGGTAACCATAATATGGTTAATTTACGATTCACATGATTGTATCAACCATATATATGGTTACAGTAAACAAATATATGTTTGTGGCAACCATATTTATGATGAATAATTTTATCATAATATGATGTTCTCAGATTATGATAAGCCTTAAGCCGAGAGCAACATAAGTCCTTCATTATATGAATAGTTGTCACAAACATATATTTGTTTACTGTAACCATATATATGGTTGATACAATCATGTGAATCGTAAATTAACCATATTATGGTTACCACAATCATGTAAATAGTTACTGTGACTATAATATTGTTAAAAATTTTGTAACACTATTTAAATGGTTACAGTAACCATGCCCAATTAACCATATTATGGTTACCACAATCATGTAAATGGTTACTGGGACTATAATATAGTTAAAAAACTTGTAACAATATTGATATGGTTACAGTAACCATGCCCAACTATATTTTTTCTCTGCGTGCAGAAGCATTATTGAGAGACAAATAATCTAAGCCTGTTGTAGGGTTCAGTGGAATTCCTGGGAATAATTTTTTGGACATTTTCGGTAAATTTTTGTCGGGAATTTCTTTATATATTTTGTTTTTAAAGCTACAATATTCAGATTCGTTGAGATTGCCAAATTTTTTGCTAATTTAATTGTACTATCCATAGATTTTGTTGGTTCTAGCAACAGATATTCAGTTGGCAAAGAAGCATTGCCGTTGAAATTACCGAAATTTTTTCACACAAATGAAGCCACAGTAAAAAAATTCGGTCATTAAGAATGAAAGAATGAAATGTTGTGTATTTACTAAGGTGCCTACAACCTATAACATTATAACATTTAAGGATATTCATTAGGGTGAGTCAATTTGTTTGGGTGAGAAAAAACGTGACAGGCGTATAGCACAATAGGAATCTACACAAAATTCTAAGCAAATTATCTAAAGAAACTATGGGTCTAAAATTATTATTAGATTAGCTGACCCGACAGACGTTGTCCTGTCCAAGTTAAAAAAATGCTTGTGTTCGATTTGTGAATTTGTGAAAAGCGGTTTGAAAAGGATAAAAATAGTAAAATGAAAAAATACGTATTATTGAATGATAATTTTTATTCATATAGGACATAGAATATAATATACATATGAGCGCTACTGAGAGACAAAGAACCTAAGTTTGTTGTCAAAAACCTAAGTCTTGCAACAACAGAATACATATAAATCAATGTACATATTTTGAGTTTTTATATAAAAAATCGATTTTTTTTGTCAGAAACATAAGTGATCACAGATCGAGCTCCTTTTCTTGATTAAACGCTTATTGGCCAAGTTATTAGCGAATTTATATATTTTGAGTTTTTATATAAAAAATCGATTTTTGTTAAGAAATATGAGTGATCACAGATCTAGCTGCTTTTCTTGATTAAACGATTATTGGCCAAGTTATTAGCGAATTTAGATATTTTGACTTTTTATATAAGAAATCAAATTTTGGTCAGAAATATAAGTGATCACAGATCGAGCTCCTTTTCTTGATTAAACGCTTATTGGCCAAGTTATTAGCGAGTTTAGATATTTTGACTTTTTATATAAAAACTCGATTTTTGGTCAGAAATATGAATGATCACAGATCGAGCTCCTTTTCTTGATTAAACGCTTATTGGCCAAGTTATTATCGATTTAAGCTATTGTGAGTTTTTATATAAGTAATCGAATTTTGGTCTGAAATATTATTGATCACTGACCGATGTATTTTGTAGATGTATTTAATAAGTGGGCGTATTAGTGGACGTGGACAATTTTTATTTATGTAAAAACTTTTTCGAAAAAGAAATTTGCGTGGTCAACTTTTCTTTCAGTAAAAACTTAAATTGGATAACTATGATCATTTAAACAAAAAATTAGCCAAATCGATGTAGCCGTTTTCCGATTTTAGATAAATCGAAAAGGTTGGCGTGGTCATTTTTCATTCCGTAAAAAAATAAGTTTGGCTATGAGCAAAAAAATTTGTCTAAATCGGTTCGGCCGTTGCTATACGCCTATTGACCAAAATTTAGAGAAAATAATAAGAATAATATCTAGTGGTTCAAATTTAAAAAATTTCTCTTTCGAAGCTAATGTTTTACAGTTTAATATAATCGAAATTCTTAAGTTTTTTAATTAAACAAAGAATTTATTGATTTTATGCCTATTAAAGCTGCCGATGAAATGCCACTATTAAATTAAAAAACCTTAAAAATAAAAAAAAAGGTTGGTATACACTCAGGTCTCGTTTTATGCGGATTCAAATTTATGCGGTATTTAAATCAACGATTTTTTTGTTGGAATTTTAAACGATTTTAAAATTTTAGATGTTTTTTTTTAAATTCTAGTGCTGAAAATGATATTTACAATATGATGATATGATTATATCTAGTGATGAAAGTGACGTTGAACCAATTCCTAAACTATGCCGACAATTATTCATTCAGATTACAGAATCTTCTTAAAAAATGTTTTAGCTTATTTTTTTGATCATTTTTAGTTTTTTCTGTTATCAATGAATTAATATTATATTTTTGTTTATTTTTTTAAAGGGTTTTTGTTTGTTTAAGTAAATGAAATAAATATATTTTTTATGATTTTTTTATGCGATTTTGCTTTGGATTTTTAATTAAAATTTGAATTTATGCGGTTTTTCAGATTTTTGGAACGAATCATTAGTTTTTATATGAAGCTAGAAGTATCGTTTTATGCGACTTCAAATTATGCGATTTTTTTTTGGAACGCATCTATCGCATAAAACGAGACCTGAGTGTATACATATGTATGTATAAGTTTGTCATTCCGTTTGTAATTTCCACAATAATTTCGACCCTATGAAGTATATATGTATATTCTGGATCCTTATAGATAGCACAGTCGATTAAGCCAAGTCCGTCTGTCTGTTTTTCCGTCTGTTGAAATCAACTTTCCGAAGCCCCCAAATAACTTATATAAACGAATCATACATCAATAGCTCGGACAACCTCGATTTTTGACCTATTTTTGGCCTATATCTGGATTACTAAGTCATTAATATAAACAATATGGATATCTAATGATAGATATTTCAAAGACCTTTGCAACGACATATATAAATTGGACCTATAATGGGTCAAAATCGGAAAACAAAATTTTAAAGATTTGCTTTTCATAGAAAAAAATTAAAATAACTATTGTTGAATTTGAAAATTTAAAAAAAAATAAACTTTTTATAAAAACTTAAACAATTGTTTGGAATATGTATACATTTTATGCATACATAAAAGAAAAGCTTAATTCTTTGTCTATCTATAATTGTTTAAATTTTTAAAATCGGCCTAAAAATGTGTGAGTTAGAGTTACTAAATTACTACGACCTAGCCTAAAACAGCACCCTCAAAATTTTGAGGGCGGTTCGGAATATTTGAAATCGGTTTTAGTATGTCCACATCAAGGCCTATAACCCCATTAGGTCGTTTTTCAAGTTCTGACAAAAAGTGTCATTTTGTAGAAGAGTGTTATCTTTGATGTATTTTTTTAAATTGATAACCGTTGTATGTTCTGTACATAACAGTTTATACAGTACATGCAACACGGCAATGCTAAAAAGTATAACTGTTAAAACAGTTATAGAAATAACATTACATTCACGTTAACAGCCACAGAATAACTAGCATAAGCGCCATTTTACATACAGCGGCAAGTAGATTAACTAAATAATCTTTACATTGCAGAACTGTAAATAAATGAATTTACTCTTAATAAAATAAAACAAAAAGCTTTTTATTTTAAATATTTTTCATAAATTCTATTTTCATTTAATTAACTATAAATTTGACATTAAATGTGTGTTAATTCTAAGTAACATGAATGCTCAATAAATGCATTTAATCAAGAAACGATATTTTCTTCAGCTACAAATAGTTAACAAGAGTTAGTTACATTTTAATAAAGTGGGATATTAGTTCAACAAATGGAAGTACTTTGGTTACAACTGGTGGATAAAACATTTAACTTTTGTGAGTGGTTTATATAAGGAAGTTCATATGTATGTAGATAGATTCAGTCTTTAATTAATTAATTAGATTTCACATGTCGGCGGGCACTGTTGTTGCGCCCCTTGAAGTTTTTTGGCGATTTCTTTTTTGCCAACTCATTGGCCGTACTCAAAGCAATAGCAAACTGAGCCAGATAATAAGTGGTCATAATCCAGATCTAAAGAAAAAACATTGAATTAAACTTTTTTTTTAAATTTCTTACGAGGAAAACATTAGAAACTTACCCTTGCATTTGGCACTTTAATTAGGAACATATCAACAGCAATCAAACCATCTGAGATGACAAAGAACACACTGCCAACGGCACAGAAAATGGCAAGGAAACATTTTCTGTCCACTGCTCTGGCCAAGGAGCGCCAACACATAGTCAGCAATAGGGTAACATAAACAGGAAGACCAACAACTAAAACATCATCCAAATCCTTGTAAACAATGGCCACAACTAAAACAACAAATTGTTAAATAAATTAAAAAAAAATCTAGAAATTTATTAATAAAATGTAATACTTACAAGCTGCGCCTGCCAGATACAATGGTACCGCAATTAACAACTTCAAGGGCTTGAAACCAAATGCAATTATGTAGCAGATTTGTGCCAAGGCAAAAGAACCCATGCCATGTGGAAAGAGATCCATGTTTAACAGAGCATCACCGCCACACGAAAATATCAAACCCAATAAAATCGATAGGGAATATTTAGAGCTAGACAGTGTTATTTTTGGTGAATTTAGTACTATTTTTATTTGTTATAATTATTGCCAGGTAAAACTTACTCCTTTGTTAAGTTAATTCCATTCAACACTATGTACAACATTAAGCAAACAATAGGCGCGCATTTCAAAAGCGTTGTCCATAATTCACCAACTGGATCTCGTACGAAAGCAAAATATATTATCACAAATACAAAAAATGGTAGCAGTTTCGGGCCCTGACTTTTAAACTGTAATAGATTTTTATAAACATTTAGATAGATTGATAAACAATTTGTAATTCGAATAGTTTAATTCACAAGAGGGAATACAATGGTTTGATGATGGATGACAGAGGTATAATAATATAATTTTTCATTATTAAGGTAACTTCCGATTGTGCCAATATTTATTATCTGATATGTATTTTATAATAATGCATTTTATTGTGATTTATGTTAAATAGCAACTTGTGTATATAAATTGAGTGTAAAATTAGCTAACTTTCTTGAATATTTGAACAAACATAATCAGACTAAAGAAAATCAAATTAAAGATCTTTGCAAAGCTATAGAAATGCTACTTTTTCAAATGAAGTAAGAAAGTATTTCAATAATTTATTTACGCCAGTAAATATCGCTTTGAAATTGGGTAGTGTGATTTCTGTCTATATGAAACTTGTTTCTGTTGAATTCTAGATGGACCGATAATCCTTGGGCCTTACAACGCAGAGTGGTATGAGAAAAAAAAAAGGAAAATAAATCTGTTACTTTTAAACCCTTAGTCCGATTTGAATGAAAAGAGGAAGTGTAGTCGAGTTTATGTTTTTAATTTGGACCTCATGGGCCCACCAGGAGCGTAGCCAGGGGTCCCAAAGTAGGACACCTCGGGTATGTTCAATTTTAAAAATGATTCTATTTCTTCGATTGTGTTCCGATTTCAAAAAAATTTCGTATATGGAATCTTCTCGTCGAGCTCTACATACCTCTACTACCTCGTCGCACAGCGGTATGAGAAAAAAAAGGGAAATAAATCTGTAACTTATAAACCCTTAGTCCGATTTGAATGAAATTTCACACGCGAAAAGAGGAAGTGTAGTCGAGTTAAAATTTTGAACTTGAACCTCATGAACCCACCAGGAGCTGGGCCAGGAGTCCCCAAAGTAGGACACCTCGATTATCTTCAATTTTAAAAATGATCATATTTCTTCGTTTGTGTTCCGATTTCAAAAAAATTACACATATAGAATCTTCTTGCGGAGCACTACATAAAACGTACCTATTAATTATCTCTTATAGCTTAGGAGATATTCGCATTTGAAAATTAAATTTTCAACATTTTTACCCACCCTACTTCAGTTTTTTGATGACCGCGGTTCCGATTTTCTCTATTTTTCTTTTGTAGGATTAACAACAGATGTATATATCAAATATAGAATTGTTTAAAAATAATGACTTTTGGATTCAGTCATTATTTTTAAACAATTCTATATTATTTGTTATATATGCATTTGAATTAAAAAAATTTTAAAAAGCGGATTTTTTGCTATTGTTTTTAGGAAAGGAGTACTTTTAATCTTTTTAAGTTATCTAAAAAATTTCTAAGAGCATGTATAATAAATTTGTACTGTTTGAAAAGCTAACTTTACACAAAATATTAAAAAAAAAAATTATAATTTTTGATACCTAGGGGACCAGGTCCATTCAAAAAACGCCTATTTTTTATGTAAAATTCAAATTTAGGGCGACAATTCTCTAATCGCATAGTCGATATCAAAATATAGTAACCGATTTTAGATGGCCCAATATGTTCCTAATTATTTTGTAAAGGGTTCCGATAACCCCGCCCCTGGTAAGGATATTATAGGCAAAAAACGAAAAAATCCCATTTTTGGGATTTTTCAAGACTTTTTTGGAAATTGCGGAATACCTGATAACAAATTTCAAAATTTGTTTTTATTTTTCCATTTTAAATAGAAAATCTACATAACTGTGTAATTTCATTAAAAAATTTTCATAAATAAAAATTTAATTTCAATTTGAAAAATTTGTATTTATGCAAAAACTCAATACATTTTTGAAAAGTAGACAAAATCCTCTATCCATTGATATATAACGTGTCTACCTTATGTTTTTTACGTGTCAAATAAATTAGGGAAAACTAAACAACTCGCTGAGAAATAAAATTTGTATTTATGAATATTTTTTAATAAAATTTCACAGTTATGTAGATTTTTCTATTCAAAATAGAAAAATAAAAACAAATTTTGAAATTTGTTATCAAGTATCCCGCAATTCCGAAAAATTTTTTGAAAAATCCCAAAAATGGGATTTTTTCGTTTTTTGGCACAATATCCATACCAGGAGCGGGGTTATCGGAACCCTTTACAAGATAATTAAGAACTTATTGGGCCATCTAAAATAGGTTACTATATTTTGATATCGAGTATGCGATTTGAGAATTTTTGCCCTAAATTTGAATTTTACATAAAAAATAGGCATTTTTTGAATGGACCTGATCCCGTCGGTATCAAAAATTATAAATGTTTTTTACATTTAAAATATCTGGCGTAAAGTTATCTTTTCAAAAAGTACAAATTCATTATACATCCTCTTAGAAATTTTTTAGATAACTTAAAAAGAATAAAAGTACTTTTTTCCCAAAAAAATTGCGAAAAATCGCCTTTTTTTAATTTTTTTTAAATTCAAATGAATATAACTTTGGACTCAGCCATGATTTTTAAACACTTCTTTCTTTATTTGATATATAGATCTATTGTTAATCCTATAAAAGAAAAAAAATGGATAAAATCGGGGAATATTTGGAACCGTGGTCACCAAAAAACTGGAGTAGGGTGGGTAAAAATGTTGAAAATTTAATTTTCAAATGCGAATATCTCCTAAGCAATAAGAGATAATTGATAGCTACGACGAGGTTTTATGTAGTGCTCGACGAGGAGATATGTGCAATTTTTTTTAAAATCGGAACACAGACGAAGAAATAGGATCATTTTAAAAATTGAACATACCCGAGGTGTCCTACTTTGGGAACCCCTGGTTTCGCTCCTGGTGGGGTCATGAGGTCCAAATTCAAAACTTAAACTCGACTATACTTCCTCATTGCGCATGTGAAATTTCATTCAAATCGGATTAAGCGTTTAGAAGTTACAGATTTATTTCCCTCTTTTTTTATTCTCATACAACTGTGCGACGTATATAACGTCATAGCAAGTTATATACGTTAAAAATTAGTTTTAACCATGGTACAATCAGTTACCAGGTACAATTATTAGAGAGAGTTTCCAATGTTCACCCCTTAAACGTCAAAATATGTATTTAATCACTAACTTTTTTTAATTTCTTACCGCGATATTTTTTAAATTTGTTACGTTTTAACTGAAATTATACACACTTATTAAAAAAATATAGTTTTTCTTCAATTGTTAGTAAATTTTTTTAATAAAAATTTAAATTGAATTATTTTTTTTTGGCATTTCCTTTTTATATTTTTTAATTTTCTTTTGTTTGACGTTATAGGGAATGTATAATTGAGAACATACTTTCTAATAATTGTACCTTGCTAATTCTACAATGGTTTTAACAAGAATTTTTTTTTCATCAACAAAAATTAGTTTGTCATAAAATTGTTTTCACTAATAAATTAAAAAAAAAATTTAATAAAAAATGTTAAAAAAAAAAAATTTAATTGTACATGAAAATATTTAGGGTATTAATTAAAACCGAGAAATGGCTGAGATATAAGAGATCCTATTTTCCTATCCTATTTTTTGTCTATATCTGGATTACCAAGACATATCTGGATTACTAATATAGACAACATGGATATCTATCATAGATATTTGTAACGACGTATTTAACGTCATAGCAAGTCGGACCTACATCGGGAAAACTAGTTTTAAACCGAATTTTTTTTCACCAACAAAAATTTGTTTGTCTCAATTTTTTTTTTATTTTCTCAGTCACAAAAATTATAACAGTGTAAATATTTGTAAGTTAGAACAATAAGAAACATCAACATGAGTGCTGATATTTTCAGTGAAAACAAGAGTGCTTGGGGATCTGAATTTATTTACCCCCATATTCAAAAACAACTTTTAAATATATAAAACACTTGCCACCTAACCTAAATAAACCCAATCGTTTAAAATATATTTTAACATAACAAAGTTCAGTGGCTGAAAATACTTTGTTTAAACTGCTTAATCTTTAATGCAAACTAACTGAAACTAATGCTTAAACGATAACGCTGCTTATTTAAATTATTGAACGTCGATTTTAAGTACAAATATACTGCAACAAACAATAAAAATCAACAAACTAAATCGCCAAAAGTCGATAAGATTAAAATATCAAGTTTTCAATTGCTTCGATAACAAATCCCATAAATAAAACTAAACATTTTGTTACTAAATCCCTCAAAGGGGGTACTTTCGAACAGAAGAAAGTATTTATTTATAAATAGGAAATGAAAGCTTTTTGCTTCTTCATCTTAAATCCTTCGAAAGCTTTGGCAACAAAGTTATGTATGTATAGAAAATAGACAATAAGGTCAAGGACACTTGCCAAAACTGATAAATTGAATATTTAGCCATTAAATGGACTTTTCACTGGTAAACGCACAAAAGGGCGCGCAAGGACTAAATGCATGTAAATCAAAATTGTATGCAGCCATATTCTTCAACGTTTAAAAAAACAGAAGTGATAACAATGAAAATGATACTTAATGATAAACAGGAAGTAAATAAATTGTATGCAGAAATGAAATAAATCAAATTGTTATAGGAAAACAAAAAAACACAAATCAAATTATTTGCAAACATGCAAAGGCAAACTTTGAACTTTGACAAGCTAATGAGGGCGATGAGAGGTGAAATAAAGACTTACAAATTGTTTTACATCTGTCATGTTTAAGCTTCTGTGGTCAGCCTCTTTCGATACTTTTAGAATTGAAAAGCAATGCGTGCTGGGCAAATAAAAAGAAACACTAAAAACAAAAATTCATAATTAAATCTATGATTTTAACAAATAATGTTTAATTTTTAAATTTTATGCTTTTATTATTATTTAATCACACCTTTAAAGCAGACAAACGAACGACTCGCTTAATTGACTACAAACAACTGAACTGAACTGAATTGAGTGTTGGCAATTAGTTGGCGTTTTGAACAAAATGTTTCTCTAGAAAATAACAAATCTGCTAGAGAGACAGAGCAGTTTAAATTTTAATCAACAACAAATAAGACTCAATTGTATTTTGTTTTGCTTTCAAACATTTCATGTCCGTCTCCCCCACACCACCACAACACTCCAGAAATTCTAGAACAACAAATATTTTATTATCAAATCTTTATCAAAGTGTGGGTTTGTTTAATATTTTGACAGCTACAAATATTTGCTCACGTTTTATCTCTTTAAAAGCTAATTTATACATACCAAAAAAATAACAGAGAATTCTCTACAATGAGTTTTGATAAGAGAGAGCTAGTAAAAAATAAATAAATAAACAATTCAACAGGTGTTTATTAAGCAGATAGATTTCACTTTCAGAAAGTAAACAAAGCCATAACAAATGATATCGAAAGCTTTAAATGAGAAAGCTTCTTTCTCTCCCCCAAAAGCATCAACATAAACTTGACAATATGGCATTTGCGCTTAACAGTTTTCTATTATTTACAGTTAAAAAGCTTAATAAAAACAGCTTTTTAACAACTGTATTATAATTGGAAAAAAACCCACTGACACAAATGTCCTTTTAGTTCCTGTACTTCTGGCAAGTGAATAAGTTGACATTTCAATCAAAAAGAAAATATAAGAAAATGTCTTAAACGAATATTAAACTAAAGAAAGTTAAAAATTAAACAAATAAACAAAAATCTATATAGATATAACAAAAAGTAAGTAAACAATTTGAAAATTGTTTAATAAAACAGATAAAAGCTAACTTTATTAGTTCTTTAAATAGCTTAAAATAAAATTCAGTTTTCTGCAAAATCCAAAAAAATAAAAAGTCGCTTATTTATTGTGTGTGTATCCTTAATTTTCTTTCTTAATATACATACATACATACTTACATACATAGTACATACATGACCCTACTGCACTACATTTTGGTTAATGTAAGTATTTATTTACTATGTGTATTTACGAGTGTTTGTTTGTATGTACATTTAAGGAAAGAAAAAATTTTGAATACAAACATTATTAATAGGAAAAAACCTTGTTTTAAATTTAGTTATAAATACCACATTCATAAAACATTTGATTAAATTCTTAACATTGAACTTGGAATTGAAAATATTTCATTAGAAAACGTCCTTTTCCATAACTTTTCTGTGGGCCCCACATTCTCTGCTCCATTCTATTCTATTATATCACGAATTTTAGTTCAAACTATTCATTTAATACTTAGTATACTTTTCAATTGCTCTTAGTTTTTTTTGGTATGTATTGCATTGCATTGCATTTCATTCTTTTTCCTTGCACTTCAATTATGTAGTTTTTTTCTTCTGTGCATTCCTTTTAGATTTTTCATTGCCTGCTGCTGGTTGTCTGTTTGACTGACTGACTGGCATTTGAAGAGGACTCTTGAAGACATTTGCATCTTGTTACAACAACCATTACAATGGCATGTCCTTATTTTCGTCGCACTGATTCATTGTTACGCCAACCCTCAGTGGTTGCGGAACCTTCTGCCACATGGGCCTTGGAGGATGATGAACAACCCGATGATGCTTTAACATTAACCCATTTGCAAATGGCTATACAGCTGTTAACAGCTCCTTCGGTATTGCTACTTAATTGAATTTCAAATATTTGTTTGTTTGTTTCTAATGTTTTTTTTTATGTTTTAGAATGAGGATTTAAATACTGCTGTTACATCTTTAATTTCGAAATACAATCAAAGCTGGCCTAATATTTCAAAATTGTAAGTTAAACTTGTAATGAGATTTAAACAAAATAATGTTTCTTAAACAAGTTTAAGGCTTTGGGTTCTCCAAGTTTGTATGGGCATTAAAAAGGGGGTTGATTGCCCTTGAATTATTTCCACATCTTTAACCCTCTAATCCGCAAACTTTAAAAAGCTAAAAAACATTGTCGAATATTTTTTTTTGGTAATTATGAGCCAATAAACTCAGAACAGCCATCAGAAACTAATTTGCAAATTAAGTTTAGGAACCAGGTGCAAAAAGGTGAAGATTGCCTTAGAGCATTGTTGCCGGTTTAGGTGTAAAAAAACAAAAATTATGATAGGATTTTATTGAAAAACTAATGAAAAAGAACTAATACAAAAATATTTCGAATAGATCGGTCGACTAAAAGTTAGTAAAACTTTGATTTAAAAAAAATGACACACAAAATTTCTCGTGCTAAAATAATGATATCACTCACAAAACAGCTGACAGAACAAAAACTAAAAGTCAGAATACATTTCGTCCTTCGAGGGAAATGTTACCAAATTTGTAACTAAAGTCACAGTTAAATTAAATTAAAAAAAAAACATAATACCCTACACTAAGTAAAATAGCAAAAACATTTTTCTTTTAAAATTTCAATAATTTATATTTTTGAGTGATTTTCGGAAGTGGGCCTTATATGGGGGCTATGACCAATTATGGACCGATCACCATGAAATTAGGTCGTGTGATTTATGTCTATATGAAAGTTTACTATGTTGAATTTTGTGAGTATACCAACATTTTTAAGCGATTTATGCACGTTAAAGTGATTTTCGGAAGCGGGTGCTATGACTAATTATGGACCGATCGTAACAAAATTTGGTGACATGAATTTAATCGACTCAGAAAGTGATTCTAAGTCGATCGGTATACTTTAAGGTGGGTGTTAGACTAATATTTTTGGGCGTTACAAACATCTGCAAAAACGCATTATACCCTCCCCACTATGGTGGTGTAGGGTATAATTATAATTACTTTTTGAGATAACTGGTGTTTTGTAATACATGCCTTGAGGCATTCTTGAGGGTTAGAGGGTTAATTTAATACTAGTTGCATGTAATGACTTGAATAACTAATTGATCGTAAGAACCTGCAAAAACCTTTAGTTTTCCATTTTTCAAATGGACAAGCGAATATCTTAAACACATAAAGAACATATTGGGTGTATGTCTTAAAAATTCGATATTCTTTTAAATGTTTAGCTTTTATTTTGAAACGTTTTGTACAATATAAATTTATTCAAAGTATTGGCGATTATTTTCCCATCTTTCTGGCAACATATGGATTCCGAGCCAAAAGAACTGATCATGTTTTGAGGCCAAGAACGAATCAAGCCAATATCGGATAGAGAGTGTTCTGAGCGATCGGTCGAAACAAATAATAATCGGACTATAAAGCGGTTAAGACAAAACTTCCCAATCACTTCATTCTTAATACTTTTTAACAGGTATTGTAACATGTGACCGAGCGTTGTCATATTCTGGGCGTCTTTCTTTCAATGCTCGCTTCAAACGAATCTGTTGTGGTCGGTACAGGCTCCATGTGAAAATCTGATCAGATTTCAGGTGCTCATAATATATAGGACATTTGCTCCCACCAAATACATGGAATTACCTTAGCGACATGGATATTTGGCTTTGATGTCGATTCGACTGGTTGGCTGGACTTCACATACGATCTCTTACACTACGGGTTATCGTAATGGATTAAGTTTTCATCGCAAGTAATGATTCGGTCTAAAATTATTCACTCTTACACGCAGAGAAAAAATATAGTTGGGCATGGTTACTGTAACCATTTCAATATTGTTACAAGTTTTTTAACTATATTATGGTCACAGTAACCATTTACATGATTGTGGTAACCATAATATGGTTAATTTACGATTCACATGATTGTAGCAACCATATATATGGTTACAGTAAACAAATATATGTTTGTGACAACCATTCATATGATGAAGGACTTATCATATTATGTTGCTCTCGGCTTAAGGCTTATCATAATCTGAGAACAACATATTATGATAAAATTATTCATCATATATATGGTTGCCACAAACATATATTTGTTTACTGTAACCATATATGTATATGGTTGCTACAATCATGTGAATCGTAAATTAACCATATTATGGTTACCACAATCATGTAAATAGTTACTGTGACTATAATATAGTTAAAAATCTTGTAACACTATTTAAATGGTTACAGTAACCATGCCCAATTATATTTTTTCTCTGCGTGTATAGCGTTTAAACATCATTTCGGACATGCAAAATCATCTTCCAAGGTCTCTCGGCTTCAATTCGTATGGTATCCAATTTTCCAGCTTTTGAACGAATCCTGCTGCTCACAAACGTTGATTTGCTGATTGAAAAGCTCTCAATGATTTTGCAAGCTCTCCGTGAGTTTTACAACAATATTCATTCAGAGTTTTACAACAATATTAATTCGGAGTTCTTGTCTGGCCTGGGCGATATTTGTCTTCCGTGTCAAATAAATAAGTAGATATAGAAAATCTACCATAACAAATTAAGAAAATATAAAGAACAATTTTCGAGATTTTTAAGGATAAAAGTCAAAAAATAGTTTATTCTTTAATGGAAACTTTATTCGAAAAGTCATAATTGTCTCCCGACTCTTGTTTAGTGGTTTTACAATGTTGTCGTGTTTTGGTTTTTTGAGTAGTTTTTGATAAAAGGGAAATATTTTTAAATATATTACACTGCCGATACTTTTGAAGTTGTTTTTAGTTACATCTAGGGTTT
Source organism: Calliphora vicina (assembly GCF_958450345.1). NCBI lineage: Eukaryota > Metazoa > Arthropoda > Insecta > Diptera > Calliphoridae > Calliphora > Calliphora vicina. The sequence continues at coordinate 168,504,594 of NC_088780.1, forward strand.
TTAATTTCACGACCTTTTTTGATTCCCGGGAATCGGTAAGATTTTTCTCTACATTCCCGGGTACCCGGCTATTCCCGAAATATATAATAATACTGTAAACTATGAATATTATAGCAAAATTTCATATACAAACTTAGTGTTATAATCACTATATATCCAGCCTTTCATTTCATAAATCCATTCCCAATATCTAATTCATTAGCTTGCTTCAAAAATTTAAATTGTATTAATTTTGAAGTTAATTAATAACAGGATTTATTCAAACTTTGAATGATTAAATTTTTGTTGATTCAAATCTACTACAAATTGAGTTAAAATGTTTTTAGCTTTTAATAATTTTCAAAATGAATTTAAAACAAATTTCTTAAGCCTTTTAGTAAAAAGAATGAATTCAATACATTTAACTGAATAGTTAAGAGATAAAATTTATGTTGATCTCGAAAATTTCCAAATTATTGTATTCAAAGGTAAATTTGTATAATACATCATCTGCAAAACACACTCATTATAAAGCAGTCATTGTTACCAAGCAATATTGCTGTGTTTCCTTTCAAGGTCAATATCAATTATATACTTGAAAATATCAAATGATGTGCCGCCATCTAAAGTAGGGACCTTTGTTCTATTAGTGTTTTCTGGAATAATTCGCACCGGTCAATCTTGGGATTGAAGATTATTCACCTTTATTTCTAGATCGTGAAGTTTTCCATATGCTTTTTTAAATGTTCATTCGAAAAACACCAAATAAAAACAAGTAAGAGTGCTATATTCGGCTGTGCCGAATCTTATATACCCTTCACCAAATTGTACTTCAAAATTTTAAATATTTTTAGGTAAACAAAATTTAATTTTTTTCCAGTTGTTTTTTTCATTTTTTGGAAAATTTTTTTTTTCGATTATTTTAAATTTTTAATTTTTTTTTTTAATTTAAAATTTTTTTTTTTAAATTTTAATTTTTTTTTGTTTTTTAAATTTTTTTTTGTGAAAAAAAAAATTCGCGTTAAATTTTTTTCCGATTTTGACCCATTGTAGGTCCAACTTACTATGGTCTTATATACGTCGTTGCAAATGTCTTTGAAATATCTATCATTAGATATCCATATTGTCTATATTAATGTCTTAGTAATCCAGATATAGGTCAAAAATCGAGGTTGTCTTGGTTTTTTCCTCATATCTCAGCCATTTGTGGACCGATTTTGCTGATTTTAAATAGCAAAATTCTCGAAAGCATGTCTGACAGAATTATTGTAGATTTGGATCCCGAAGATATCTGGGGTCTTCAGAAAATTGATTTCAACAGACAGACAGACGGACATGTCTTAATCGACTCCGCTATCTATAAGGATCCAGAATATATACTTTATAGGGTCGGAAATGAAAAATGTAGAAATTACAAACGGAATAACAAACTTATATATTCTCACGAAGGTGAAGGGTATAATTAATAATAAGCGGTTTATCATTGCCGAGATATAAATGAAAAACTGTAAAAAAAAAACTTTTCACTTTTTTTCTTTGTAGTTTCGTCAGTTTTTAATTACCGGGAATCCCGACTAAAAATCCCGGGAATCGGGTAGTGAAAAATTGGCAAAATTCCCGGGAAATTTGTCCCATAAAAACCCTAGTTTCATCAGATACTGAGCTTATTGTTTATGTTTTCTGAAATTTTTAAACTCTATAAATGGTACATTATATTTTCAGGCGCATTGATTTGAATACTTTGAAAAATATACCCAATTATGACTATCTGGGTGATATACAAGACATCCTTTTGGAAATGGATGAATCGAGTGCTAGTGAGATATTAGTACTGCTAGGAGAGGAGTTAATAATTTCATGCTGTACGGGCATCATAGAGAGAGCCTTCCGTTGCTTGGGTACAGAGCTGCAAGAGTTTTTGGGATCTCTGGATGGAGTATATGATGTTTTGAAATTTCAAGAGGTCTGTAATTAAACATTAAATCATATTTGTTTTATGAAACTCATTCAATTGTTTTTATTTTCCAGGAAGAGGATTGCAGCGATACTGGCTTTGTATGTGCCGGTGATGGTGAATTAATTTTCACCTCTGAACGTCCTGTAATTGCCTGGTTATTGTTGGGCTCTTTAAAAGCCTTGACACGCATGCTGTTTAATCTCCAGGTCAATATAAAAATTGAGCCTGTAGAGGGAGATTGTCGTCGCTATCGCTATTTGTTTTCTCTAGCTAAGGATGGCCATGCCAGGGAGGCACAAGTCATGAAACCCTCAGAGGAGCTGCCCATGCAACGCAGCAATTCAACCAGTGCTGCCGATTTGTCTATGAATTCAAGCTCGTTTTGCAAAGCTTTTCCTTGGCATTTTATAATGAATGAAGAATTGGAGCTGGTGCAATTGGGTATGTAGACAAAGCATCGAGTAAGAGAGAAACAATTAGAACTTTTTTTCAAATGTTTTCAGGTCGTGGCTTCAGCAAACTTTATAAACCCTACTTGGCTGATTATGGTTGTCTGGCTACCACGTATTTTGATTTCAAACGTCCCAAGGGTTTAAACATGAAGTTTCGTGACATTATTCGTCGTACCTATACAGCGTTTTTAATCGCTTTAAAAAGTCCACCTGATGTGCAAGAGTTTACAGCTAAAGTATGTTTGACTTTTAAGAACTAATCAAATGTTTAACCTTTTATTTATTTGCTCCCAGGGCCTAGAAATCAAGGGCCAAATGGTGCATTGTCCTGAATCCAATTCATTACTGTTTATGGGATCACCATTTTTGGATGGTTTAGATGGCTTGACCTGCAATGGTCTTTTCATCTCCGACATTCCACTACATGATGCTACACGCGAAGTCATTTTAGTGGGAGAACAGGCCAGGGCCCAGGATGGTTTGCGCAGACGTATGGATAAATTGAAGAGTTCCATAGAAGAGGCCAATGCAGCAGTAACCAAAGAACGTAAAAAGAATGTCAGTCTTTTGCATTTGATTTTCCCAGCCGAAATTGCTGAGCGTTTGTGGTTGGGTGCCAATATTGATGCCAAGACCTATCCAGATGTCACTATACTCTTCAGTGACATTGTGGGCTTCACCAGCATTTGTTCTCGAGCTACACCATTCATGGTCATCAGTATGCTGGAAAGCTTATACAAGGACTTTGATGAGTTCTGTGACATGTTCGATGTGTACAAAGTGGAGACTATAGGCGATGCTTATTGTGTGGCCAGTGGTCTACATCGAGCTTCGATCTATGATGCTCATAAGGTGGCTTGGATGGCATTGAAAATGGTGGATGCTTGTTCCAGGCAAATAACCCATGATGGTGAGCAAATCAAAATGCGCATTGGTTTGCATACTGGCACTGTTTTGGCCGGAGTTGTGGGCCGTAAAATGCCACGTTACTGTTTGTTTGGTCATAACGTTACTATTGCCAATAAGTTTGAGTCGGGCAGTGAGGCGTGCAAAATTAATGTCAGCCCCACAACAAGAGAGTAAGTTTCCATAAATGTCAAAATGTTTTCAAATTTCAATTATTTGTTTAATTTCTATTTTAGGTGGCTTATTAAGCATTCCGGTTTTGACTTTAACTTACAACCCCGGGACCCAGCCTGTTTACCTAAGGAATTTTTCAATGCCGGCAATGGCACCTGTTACTTTTTGGAAAAATATCGTCATCCTTCTATGGATGAGAGCCTACCCCTGGATGATCACATAACAGCGGCCATGAAATCTATAACCACTACTGCAACAGATTATTAAACCGTTTTTACTCCATTTGAAAACAAACTCACACAAATTAGCTTTATTTAAGTTCTAAATGAAATTTGAAAGAAATCCTAAAAAATATGAACTTGAATTGGAATTGAATCAATCAATCCTTGCTCACTTATTCAACTTCTTGTTAATTTCTCTTGGATTCACTCCACTCGTCGGTCAGCATGTATTTTAGTGACATGAACTTGTAATGTATTAAAATTTAAACAATGTTTGTTAATTTAAAATAAATAATACTAATTTATTCAATAAATCATGATAATTTAAATGTCAATATTGTCTTGAAGTTTCATCCCTCAATTTGTAGACTTTATCGTAGACCGGACTTTGGGCCTTCAAACACTTTTGCAATTCCAATACCATGTTACCGGCATCATATTTATGGTATTTTGTATTCGCACGATGTGAACAGTTGTGTATTACGGCTCGAGATTCGGGAAAATCTTCATTCGCCTCTAGGTAACTCAAGTTGATTTCGGATTCCTAAAAATTAAGTTAATATAATTAATATAATTTCTTGGAAGATTATGATCAGAAGTTATGATCAATTCTTATGTTATTATGGTCCATAACTCCTAAACAAAAATAGTGTCTTCTTTAAAAATGTGTACAAATATAAAACTATTGGGTGTATGACTTTAAAATGCGAGATTTTTCTTTTAAAATTTTTAGCTTTTATTTTTATTTAGCTTTCATATGCCAGCATATGGATTCCGAGCCAATATCGGATACTCTGTTTCAAAGTGAAGCGTATCACTGAGAGAGCATTCTGCATCGATCGAAATAAATAGTAGTCGGATGGGACACGGTCTGGACTGTAAAGCGGGTGAGGCAAAACATCCCAACCACTTCATTCCAAATAAGGTATTGCAACATGTTGCCGAGCGTTGTCATGATGGAATATTACGGTTTCATGTCTGACCTCATATTCTGCACAGAGAAAACAGATTCGTGATACCAACCGAATTTGTTGCCAATCGAATGATTCTATCTTCGTGACCGAATTTTACAGTAGTGGCTACAAAATTTTGGAAGGGGTAACAAAAGTTTGGTTACTTCAACCGAAATTCTTCTTTATCAACTTACTTTCTTTTGATAGAATCGAAAAATTCTATGTGTGCAACCGAAACATTCGATTGCCAACAAATTCGGTTGCTATCACGAATCCGTTTTCTCTGTGTGGGCGTTTTTCTTTCAATGCTCGATTCAAACGAATCAGTTGTGTTCGGTACAGGCTCCATGTGAAAGTCTGATCAGGTTTTAGCTGCTGATAATAGATAGGACATTTTTCCTCCCACCAAATACAGAGAATTACCTTAGCGACGTGGATATTTGATGTCGATTCAGCTGGTTGACTGGGCTTCACATATGATCTCTTACGCTTCCAGTTATCGTAATGGATCCATTTTTCATCGCAAGTAATGATTCGGTGCAAAGATTATCTTTTATAGCATCCAAGCATCATTTCGGACATGCAAAATCGTATTTCAAGGTATCTCGTTTTCAAATCGTACCTAATTTGCTGGTCGAAAACTTTTTGAAATTGCTGTTGAGTTTTACAACAATTGTCAAGCAGTAATCCCTCAAATTCTTCAAACATTTTTGGCTGGCCTGGGCGACTTTTGTCTTCCGCGTCAAAATCACCACTTCTGAACAGCACAAACCATCTCTTGCAAGTTAAAATCGACAGACTTTTAGGAAGTATAACACAAATTCCCGCAGATGACGATTCGTTGGTACCAAATTAAACATTTTCGAAATGTTAACGTTCAATTACTAAGTGAGAATATGTGACAGATATGCACACAGAAAAAAATATTTCTTAAACTGATTCAATTAAAATATTTGTCACATATTGAACTGGTTTCAATTATTTCATAATTAAATCAAGTATTCATTTGCTCAAAAACAAAATTTCTTGATATTTTCTATTGAATTTTGAGTTTTGAATTTGATTATTTTGTCAATTGAATATACAATTTTCGTTATTGGTTCAATTTCAAATACAAAAATTATTGAATAGATAATTTTCGTAATTGAAAACACATTTTTGTTATTTTTTGTGTTTCAGTTACGAAAATTATCAATTCAATAATTTTTGTATTTGAAATTCAACCAATAACGAAAATTGTATATTCAATTGTCAAAATAATGAAATTTAATGTTGTACATTGTATGGTTTGAGATATAGAAACGAGACATAATTGTAAAAAACCTAAGTCTGTTGTCAAAAACCTATCTCTGGCAACAACAAAATACATGTTAGTTAATGTATTCTGTTTTTGTATCAGACATATGATTTGTTGTATTTTTGTTTGACAAATCGGAGTGTCTCGTCTCTATGTATAATTCTCTATGGTTTGAGAGTTATATCGATATATTCAAAACCCTCTATCTTAAAAAACACAACTTTTCAGGAGAGCCAAAAATTAGTAAGTAAAATAGAATAGCAAGAAGAAATTATTCCAAAAAAAAATTTTGAAAATTAATAATTTCGGAAAAAATTAATTGTATAAGATAGAGAAATAACAAAAATGCAAATAAAACTGTAAAAAAAATATGGTTGTTATGAAATTCACACAACTGTTTTATTGAATATTTTACCATCAAAAAGTGATTTTCGTGAAAATCGAAGATAGAGGGTTTTGAATATAGGACCTCGATATGCTGTTATGTATGTAAAATTTTGTGAAATTTTAAAATATTCTTAAATTTACAAGACGTTATACTTTTGAACCGTAAACGGCCTCGATTCAAGAAGTCTATGACTTTATAAAGACTTGCAATATATAACTGTGGCAAATTTCCGCAATGTGCTGTTTTCTGTCCGCTTTGGGATGTACTCTCCCATTCTTTATTGTTTTCGAATATATTTAAAACAATTTTAAGTAAACAACTGTTTAAATATAACTGAATAAATATTTTAATTATAATAGCAACAAAAAAAACTATAATAACATGTATTATAGTTTTTTGCAAGCTGAAACTGTGGCACCAAGTAGGTGCAAGTTGGTGATGAAACTATTATCAGGGTGGTAAAATTTATTTGGAAATTACATTAAGACAAAACATTTAAAGATCGAAGAAAATTCAAGTTAGAATCAGATCTAAAACCTTTGGAAAACGATCTAGAATTTCTACAGGATTCATACTTCATTTTAGAATACTCTTCTTTAAAGTATCTTAAATAACTCACACTTACATCAACTCTGCCATACGCATCCAAGTAGTGAATATTATGAAAGATACACTTCAGTTTATTTTTGTATTGCGACAGCAACGAAACCTCTTCATCCTGTGATGTCGCTTCTCTAGCCACAATATTTTCTCCATCAATGAAATCACAAAACTCCGTAGCAGATTGACCAATTTCTTTACTGTTTATAGACTTTAAATTAATGAAGCGATTATTATTTTCCACTTTTGCAAATATTTCCATACTTACATTCTCCGTTTTCCAAGTGCTGTTTGTGGTAAAAAAATATTCAAATAATTCCAAACAGTTGCTGCGAAACTCCATTAATTTGCGATAACAATCAGTGCAATTGCCATTAAGCGGTTCGCTAAAATCAAATCTTTCCAAACAGGTGTCCTCCTCGAAAGCCTCTTCAATTTTTTCCCAAATATCAATGAATTTTTTGCTCTATTTTATAAGGTACATAATTTAGCCAGCCAAAAACCTTTGTAATTGTAATTAATAAATTCAAATACAAACTCACATTTAAACCTCTTGTCTTTAAATCCATTAAACCCATTTTATAGAGAAAACATTGCAAAAAACAATGAGTCTCGTGAGTATCACTGTAATTGACTGTATCGGCCTGGGGATATTGTTCCAAGCACCTGAGACGAGCATGACGTATAAGAGAATCGCTCAAACTGAAATTCTATAGTTTTAAATGGATTTTTGTGTTAAACGTGAATGAATATCTTTAATTACGATACTTATTTACTGTTAATTCCATTGACTCTTGACAATGGTTTGAGTCCACACTAATCGCCAACAAGATGAGCAATATTTTCAATATATTTCGATATGCCATATTGCACTTGTATTCTTCATTTAATTCCTTTTATTTATGTTATGATATTTTATTATTATTTTCTTAGTTTTTATTTTGACTTCAATTGCTGTGCTGATTTAATTAATATGTGTCAGCACCGTAGAGTTTTATCTATCTGATGGTTGTTTATATTCTGTTACCGTTTCTGTGTTTTTTTTTTCGTTTGATAAGAACGGTCGGGCGGTGTAGATTGCTTATGACTGGTACGTTTGCATTTCAGAACAAAATAAAACATTTTTTTATTGGCCTTATTCAAATAGAGGAATGTATACAAAATTTAGGTATCTCTTTAATGTTGATATGAATTTACAAGCAATTGAACAGTGAGTAAGAAAGTACGATTCTCTTGAGCATTTTTGTTTACCTTAAATATTGCTTGTATTTAAAAAGCGAGTTATAATGTGAGTCAGATAAGGTGGATAAAGATTGTGAAAAAAAAGTTAAAAACCTTACAACGAATGTGAAATACCCTTTTTTGATTTAGATTTGATAAATCTGAATATTTTGAAAAGAGACCTTTCAAATTTTGTTAAGTGACATACATTCCGATTCAAAGAACTGATCGAATATTTATTTCATAAAAAACAATTCAAAAGTGTTCACCGAAAAAAAAAGTACGTGAAAAAATAATTGAAACTTTTCAAAAAAATCCAATTAGGATTTTAAAACAAGTAAGAAAATATGGTCGGTCAAGCCCGACCATATCGGTCAAGCCCGACCATATAATACCCTACACTAACTAAAAGAGCAAAAATATTCTTCTTCTAAAATTTCAATAATTTATATTTCTGAGTGATTTTCGGAAGTGGGCCTTATATGGGGGCTATTACCAATTATGGACCGATCACCATGAAATTAGGTTGTGTGATTTATGTTTATAAGTTTACTATGTTGAATTTTGTGAGTATACCAACATTTTTAAGCGACTTATGCACGTTAAAGTGATTTTTGGAAGCGGGTCTATATGGGAGCTATGACTAAGTATGGACCGATCCTAACAAAATTTGGTGACATGAATTCTGTATATATAAAACTTATTTGAAGCGCAATTTGTGGAGATACATTTATGACCGATAAAATCCAATTTCGGAAGGACATTTGTATGGGGGCTAGGTGAAATAATGGACCGATTTTATCCAGTTTCAATAGGCTTGGCAGAAAAAATAATATGTACCAAATTTGATAGAAATATCTTCAAAATTGCGACCTGTACTCTGCGCACCAGCCAGCCAGCCGACCAGACGGACGGACGGACATCGTTTAATCGACTCAGAAAGTGATTCTAAGCCGATCGGCATACTTTAAGGTGGGTGTTAGACTAATATTTTTGGGCGTTACAAACATCTGCACAAACGCATAATACCCTCCCCACTATGGTGGTGTAGGGTATAAAAATACTTGAACATTGAAAGGAAACCTGGATCAGGCAGAAAAAAGGACTATCAGATATTGGTAATGCAAAGAAGACGAACAACTCTTTCGAATAGCACCGAACACTTCTATCAGAAAATCAGCACGTAAATTTAAATGCTCTGATTATTTTGTGTGCAGAGCTAAAATTCAGATCGCAATGCGGTAAAGAACTTAAAACGCTAAAGAACGAGCGAAAAAATTGAGGTAAAATTTTATAAAAATACACCTGTTGTGTGATGGATGATGAAATTTGTCTACTGGCAGACTTTTCACAATTTCCGGATAAAGATTTTTATGTGGCTGATGGACGAGTTAATGTTCAAGATCAATACCAGACAAAAAAAAAACATACAAAATTCAACAAGAAGTGGTAATAGAAACCAATCGTAATTAAATATATCGGCTTTTACCTTTCTTAAAACTGCACACAGTGCCTTCATCTTTCTGGCCCAATTTGGCATCATGTCACTATGGAAAAACGGCCCTTGAGTGGCCCTTGAGAATCTAATTTTTGTACCAGTAGAGGCAAATCCAACTGTCCAGAACTTCGGTCTGTGGAAAGGTATTGAGCTCTCGTAAAAAATAATCAAAGAAAGGAATCCCAGGTCATGTCCGATACCGAGTAATATGCCAAAAAGTTTATTATTACTTACTGTTTACGAGATATTTGCATTTGAAAACTTCTATTCTGATATTTAGCTAATAGCGGATCTAAATTTTCAGGTATGGGATCTAAACTACCCATACCTGAAATCTAATTTAAGGTCCTGCTCTTGGTCATGTTCCCTGTCCAGTTTGTAGTTCGTTGGTCAACCCTTAAGCTGCTGGAGGATATTCATATTGTTGAATGCACTTTCCGTATCCAAAAATTATGCCATCACGTATTCTTTCTTGTCAAATGTATTCTCAATAGTACCAAGTTAATCGGTGAGAAGATACTTCAGACATGGTGTGTAATCCTTTGTGGTTTATTTTAAAATCACCTTTAAAATCATTCAACTTTTCTTATACTATTTACTAAATATTAATTTATTTCTATCATAAATTATTTTTTCTATTCTTAAACTTATGCACTTTGTTCTTGTTGTTTGGCGGCTTCATGACGTTTCTTAATATAATTTTCTATTTTCTCGCCAATGGTTGCCTTCATCAAACAACCATGTACTTCGAAAGCGGCCACATCATTGGGCTTATTGCCCTTGGGGAATTTGGCAATACAATCTTCGGCCACTTTCTTGACCTCTTCCTCCTCCATGTCCATTTTGAACTGTTTAGCAATACGATCCGCATGATAGCCCTGATGCGGACAGAAGATGCCGATTTTTTCCGCAGTGCAGAGGAAATATTTGCGAACGTTTTCCTCATTAGGAAATTCAAAATTATTCATTTTCTCTGATTGTTCAGGAGAGAGTGGATGTTTATTTAAGCATTCAATGCGAATGTCTGTCATTTGCTGTTTAGTTTTAACAGTCCATTCTTTGGCGGAAATCTATGGGAAATAAAAGTACATCTTATATATATTATGTGGTGTGCTCATTTTTATAATTTGTACTTACACAGGACACTAAAGCTAAAATTGCTACAAAGACTTTCATTTTTGATACAAAATTTATTTAATTTTAATTACAACTTGAGAGTACCGACAACCCTTTCCAAGAAAGATTTTTATTTGAATGACTGAATCTGGTCTGGGTAATGTTTTATAAGTATGAATATCAATATATATGTTTATTTTTTCTAAAATATTAGTTGCTGATAATAATATATATATGTGTGATTAATATATACATACATAGATGGAGACAAATGTACATATATAAAAAAAATATTACTATTTACTTGAGTTCGAAATGCCAGCTTAAATAGGCAATGTCAAATTGAACTAAAAAAATATTTATAGTGTTGCTTCCTTTGTTTAAAGCAACATTTTGCTCCGGTCTATTTCTAAATTGATTAAATTATATTTGTATTTGGACCATTGCATGTCAAATTATAAGTCAAAACAATCCTAATTTTAGAAAGTCATGAGATTTTGTGTTTCAGTTTTTCTTATTTTCTATTAAAAATCTAAATTTTGTTTCGAATTCGGTCGGTTAATACTTCAAATATTATATATATAGTTCCATTAAACTGAATGTGTACGTACGTTTTGTAACACTATACAACAAAATCAAATTTTTTCCAAAATTACAAGGTCCGACCAAAAAAAAAGACACGTGTATCAGCGTTTTGAAAGTTTACATCTGAATTTCATTTGAGGGCGGGTTTATGTTAATCTTCATAAGAAATCATATGATCCTTACATTTTAGGTATAAAATGTGTTCCGCAAAGTTATGTAAAATGTTGTGGAGAATATTTTTGTAGAATATGTTAACCCTCTAAATCCTCAAGGCATGGCTCTTTTTTGTCCTTTCTTACCATAGTGACAGGAATCAGCCCAAAAATAAGTGGACACATTAATAATTCTTATGAATGAAAGCGTCCTATTTTGTAAACATTCCTTGATATAAATTTCGTTATTTAAACAGCCCTTTGTAACAAATGTTTGGCTTTTTTGCCGCAACTGCATATTGCTTGTCATACCAAGAACTTTTTTGGAAATTTTGTCTGCTTTTGGGTCCTACACTTTTCTTCAACATTCCCTCGAGCATCAGCAACATAAAAATATTGACCCGGAAGCTGCGAAAAAATTTTCCATACGTACATTTCGTACATTTCTATCAACGGACAAGTTCTCCCGGTACTGTTTAATAACATTGGCAACAGTTTGACGGCAGACCTTTGCTTGTGTGGTCAACTTTTTGTTGGAACAAGTTGGGTTTTGTTGAAAATAATTAATAATCAATTAATGATTAACAACAAATGAATATAATTGACATTAAACATAATAAATTTGCTTTACAAAGGTAACTTGATCAAAAAAAAATCAAATAATACTTGGGTTAAAAGTTTTAATGAAAAACGTGTGTTAAGAATTTTTCAATCTCAGTCCTGTAATTTAAATTTCATCTTTAAGCTAGTTTTAATTTTAAAGATAAGGAATAAAATAAAAACTTCGGATAAATCAGCTTTTTATCCTTTCTGCTGAATAATTTGCCAATGATACACAATACCTACATAAGACCATCTTTTAAACCAGGAACTCTATCCAAGGCTTAACAAGGATATAACAATATTAGATCGACAAAAACCACGCTAGACTCACTACTGAGCTAAATTTCATTCAATAACATGAAACTGAGATCAGCGTTTGATGTCATTATAGATCTGGGAGTTAAATTTCCCAGCAAATACAATCTAGTCCATAGTTGGAATACGAGCTATTAGATTGGTGGACAATCTTTTATATATCTTAAAGAACCGGAAAACCACGCCAATTGTTATTAATTTAGCTTGACAGACGCTCGACTATCAATCATTTTAAGGTCATTACTTTTGGCAAACATGATAAATTATAGGTACCGTGAAATAGCTCCCAAATGAAATAACACCCAATGAAATAACTTCCAATGAAATAATTCCCATCAAAAATTAAATAATTCCCAAACTTGAAAAATTAAATAACTACCAAAGGGTAATATGAAATTACTCCCAATAATCGGCGATTTCATAATTTTAAAAATATTAGTCCCAAAAAAGCGAAATAACTCCCAATAGAAATTAAATAATTCCCAACCCGAAGCAATTTATTTATGTAATCTAAAAAAAGGAACTACAAAAGTGAAATTATTCTTCGCTTACCAAACATTTTTTGCATTGAGGGCTTATAGCGTAGCGCAAAGTTTTACTCCTCTGGGATGTGTCAAAAACTGGCTTCACTCAAAAAATTAGTTTTGCATTGCTAAGGTTTTCTCCTTCGGGGTGTATCAAAATATGGCTTCGCTCAGAAAAGATTTATTTCATTGCAGAAAGGTTTTATAATATTTCAGAAAGCCGATTTTCATTTCGCACCATATTAAGAAATCATTGCAACCTGACAAAGGCCAACGATGTAAAAAGAATCTTTTCTGAGCGAAGTCGGTTTTTGATACACACCAGAGGAGAAAACCTTTGCGCACGGCCAATGACCGGCAATGCCAAAAACTTTTCTGAGCGAAGCCAGTTTTTTATACACCCCAGAGGAGAAAATCTTTGCGACCGACCGAAGGCCGGCAATGCAAAAAACTTTTCTGAGTGAAGCCAGTTTTTGTTATTTATGGGTTCTGCTTTTGCAAATGAAAATGATATAACTCCCAATACAGTGAAATAACTCCTAATTCCCAAAATAAAATGAAATAAATCCCAACAAAAAATTATGAAATAACTCCCTACGCGTTAGGAGTTGGTTCATAATGAAATAAGTCCTAAGTTGTATGAACAATTTTTTTGGGGAGTTATTTCACGGTACCTCAATTATACATATAATTTCCTCATTAAGTGATGGATTCCACTTTCGGCATATTTGTATCTACTAATTTCTTACGACAAAGCAGATATTTTTGTCGTATTGGGTTATTTTTTCAGCCCCAATATTTTAATACCCTTCACCATGAGTGACAAGGGTATATATAAGTTTGTCATTCCGTTTGTAATTTCTACATTTTTCATTTGCGACCCCACAAAGTATATATATTCTGAATCGTTATAGATAGCGGAGTCGATATAGCCATGTCCGTCTGTCCGTCTGTGTGTTGAAATCAACTTTCTGAAGCCCCCAAATAACTTACATACACAAATGACACATCAATATCTCCGAAATTCTTCCGGCTCGGTTGCTATTTAAAATCGAGAAAATCGGTCCACAAATATTTCAAAGACCTGTGCAACGACGTATATAGTAAGTTGGACCTACAATGGGTCAAAATCTGAAAAATATTTTTTAACCCGAATTTTTTTTTTCACCATAATTTTTTTTCACTAAATATAAAATAAAAAAATTTAAAAACTAAAAAAAAAAATTTTTAAAATTAAAAAAATAATTATAAAATTTAAAAAAAAAAATTGTAAAAAACAATTTCGAAAAAACAACTGGAAAAAAAATTAAATTTTGTTTACCTAAAAATATTTAAAATTTTTATTTTAAAGTATATTTTGGTGAAGGGTATATAAAATTCGGCCCAGCCGAATATAGCTTTTTTAAAATCAGTTATCCAAATCAATAAATCCCAACTTATTTAAATTGGGAAATTATTTAAGAGAATTCCAATTACTATCACAGATGCCCGCAGTTGTAATTTTTTTTTTAATTTTCACTCTTAATGGGAAAAAATTATCACAAATTAACCCCATAATAATTAAATCGAAACAAATTTTCAAACCCTGTTATGAATTTGGTTTGTCAGCTGATATTCTTTCATTATGCGTTAGAACGATTGACGATGGAATATCTAGTTGAACAGTGTCAATAGAAGAATAAATTAATATTTATTGACATCCGAAAACTACAGCGTAATTAAAAAAATCTTTGATAAATTTAACGCACATCTTTTTTGGATTATTAACTAAAACTTGTATTTATTGGTTTGTATTTTTGTTTTCTTCTCTTAACAATATTAAACTAATTATTCGTGTTGTTGGGCGGCTTCCTGACGTTTCTTAATATAATTCTTTAACTTGTCACCGATGGCGCTGCTCATAAAACAATTATGGGCTTCATAAGCGGCCACATCGTTGGGCTTATCGCCCTTGGGGAATTTGGCAATACAATCTTCGACCAATTTCTTGACCTCTTCTTCCTCCATGTCCATCTTGAATTGTTTAGCGATACGATCGGCATGATAGCCCTCATGAGAACAGAAGATGTCCATTTTTTCAGCAGTGCAGAGGAGATATTTACGAACGGATTCCTCATTGGGGAATTCGAAATTCTTCATTTTGTTCATTTGTTCAGTCGAGAGAGGGTGTTCTTTTAAGCATTCAATGCGAACCTCTTTGATTTGTTCGCTATTCTTAGGAGTCCATTCTTCGGCGGAAACCTATGAGAGGAATTTAGTAAAATGAATATTTTTATACAACCATTTTTTTTTCTATTAAAAATTACTTACACAGGCCACTAAAGCTAAAATTGCAACAAATACTTTCATGTTTAATAATTAATTTATTATGATTGAGAACGCAGACAGACAACCTTTTTCAAGAACGATCTTAACTTGAGTGATGAAATCAGCTTTGGGTAATGTTTTATATACATAGATTTTGTTCTTAGTTTATTTATTTAACACAATAGACACGTCTGTCCACTAGCTACTGATAATGCAATATGTGTATGGTTTACATATACACATACAGAAATACACAGTATATACATACATATAGAAAAATATACGATTTAGTTGAGGTTCAAATGCCAGCTTAAAAGATGAACAGAGGTAATTCGAGCTAATATTGATAACAAGGGTATCACCGAATACTAAATTAATCTAATATTGAGGCTATGCATTCGGTATTATAAACTGTCATTATGTTGCTGAACTATAAATATTAAGTAAATAAATAATTTAACTCTTAAATACAAAATAGCGCTTAGATTTATTTGTTAACCAATAATTTTTATACAAACAAATAATTAGTATTTCAAACATATCACTGCACTTTTTTCCACTACATCGAGTTTAACGTATTTTTGTTTATTTTTTTAATTGTTTGTCTTATATTCGGTCGTTCACAACTTTAAACCGATAACGCCAAGATTAAATAAACCGGGTGTATGTATGTTTTGCATTAAACAGATAATTATTGTAAATATACAAATATGTATATAAAAACAGAAATCCACAGTTAACAGAACCCGTGCAATAGAACTAAGTCTATCTCTGGAGATACTGATAAGAAGTGTTTGTTTATGTTTTGACGATGACCGGCTTTAGTACATTATTTAATGTTACGAGTAGAGAAAACATTTGGGTAGTGATTTTTCCATATGTTTCTTTGTTTTCATTGTGAATAACCTTCTAATCAGTGAGAATTGCACTTGAAAGCAATGAGCAGAAACAATTATCAATTTTAGTCGTTGATAGCAATGAATCGATTACATCAAAGATACTTTTTTTTAAATTTGAACAAGGTTCAGCTGTAATTAAAAAAAAATAAAAATACTACTTCCCTGTATATATTTTATTTGCTAAGATAATACCGATTTTTAAGAATGATCTACAAAAGGAAAAAACAAGAGCTTTAATCGGCTGAGCCGAATCTTCTATACCATTCACCAAATTATACTTAAAAAAAACATAAATATTTTTAAGTAAACAAAATTTAAAAAAAAAAAATTTTTAATTTTAAAATTAAATTTTTTTTTATTAGTAAAATTTTTTGTTTTAAATTTATTAGTGAAAAAAAAATCTTGTTAAATTTTTTTCCCGATTTTGAGGGTCTTACTGTAGTCATATATACGCCGTAGCAAAGGTCTTTGAAATATCTATCATAAGATATCCATGATTACATGTATGAATCATGTATGTTATTTGGCGGCTACGGAAAGTTGATTTCAACATACAGACAGACAGACAGATGGACATGGCTATATCGACCCCACTCTTATAACGATCCAGAATATACATATGCAGTACGGGCTCGATTTGTGCAACTACCTATTATTGCTACTGACTTAGAGCAACAGCCTATTTTTTAACATTACAGTCTTTATAACTGCAACTTTTTTCAAAAAACAGATGCGATAAGTGCAACTTTATTTATTTTTTCATATGTAATATTATTCAGAAGTTATTCTATTCTCTTCTCTATTTATTGTGGTTGTTTTTTTAATCAGAAGCGTAATTCAAAACTATTTGCCAAATCATACGCACCTAAAAAATACTTTCACGACGACACTGCTCTCATAAAGAGTTTTGGCTGTTTATTCACAGTTGTTTTTTATCAAAATATTTTTTTATTTATTCGAGTACATATTGTTACCAAATTGTACTTGAATTCAAATGTAACGATTATAACGGCTGATTTAAAAGTAGCAGAATGCTTTCAAATAGCAGTGCTGTAATAGCAAACTGTAACATATATGTGGGCATTATTAACATTGAATAAAAGCTTTCAGTTGACCATTGATCGTAAGTTGGCAACGCTGTTTGCTGCGACCGTATATTCGAATTCGAATATTCAGTTAAATAACATTGTAGAAAGTACACCACAGATGGCGAATTTATAAACGTGTATAAAATAAAACATTGAGTGACTATTTAACTCTGTTGTTGTACATTTTAAATAAATAAAGAGTTGTTACAATTTTCAAACTACTAAACGGCTTTTATTTGCAATCAAAAGTAGCCGGTTTATTTAAAGCAATTAAACCAATGTTTTGAAAAGGTTAAAACGTAACAATATTATATTTATTTACACCATTTATTTTTACTTTGTTTTTTTTAATAAATGAATTAATTACTTTTTGTTAATTAAATTGCATGTTTTTGTTAAAAATATAATAATAAATAATAGCGTATATAGTGGTTGCTTATTGCAACATTTCGAATATCGCAACAACCTCGATTTCCTTTGGGTTGCGCAAATCGATCCCGTACTGTATATACTTTGTGGGATGACAAATGAAAAATGTAGAAATTATGTAATCGTTTTATGCGATAGATGCGTTCCAAAAAAAATCGCATAAATTGAATTCGCATAAAACGATACTCTAGCTTCATATAAAAGAAACTAATGATTCGTTCCAAAATTCTGAAAAACCGCATAAATTCAGATTTTAATTAAAAAACCAGAACAAAATCGCATAAAAAAAATCAACAAAAATACATTTATTTAATTTACTTAAACAATAAAAACAAAATACGTTAAAAAAAAATAAACAAAAATATTTTTAATTACAGAAAAAGTGAAAATGATCCAAAAAAAAATGAGCTAACACATTTTTTAAGGAAATTCTGTAAATATGCATGATTAATCTGAATCTCTGAATAATTGTCTGCATCGGTTTGGAATTGGTTCAACGTCACTTTCATCACTAGATGATATAATCATATGGTATAATATAATTTTTAGGAGCTTCAATTGCTTCTTTTCTTACAAAATAATTTGTCATTAAACTTTCCGATTTTCAATTTTTAAGTTGCTTATGCAACTCTTAATATCCCGAAAACAGATCAGTCAGTCCGCGATGAATCTTTAATTCTCTTTCCGTATCTGAATCCATATTAAAAATTTGATTTTGTAAAAAACAATCTATAACCATGATATCAGTGATGCAATATTTGGTTTAATTTAAAAATGGTAAAAACGAAAGGCGCCCTTAAGGGCTCGGTTATGTAAATGAAGAATTAAAAAAAAGCTTTAAAAACCATCTAAAATTTCAAAATCTTTTAAAATTCTAAAAAAAATTTAATTTAAAAATCGCATAAATTTGAATCCGCATAAAACAAGAACTGAGTGTATACTAGGGTGTTTCAATTTATTTGGTCAACAGGCGTATAGCAAAACCGTAATCTACGAAAAATTCCAGCAAATTGAGACTTTTTGATTGGAGTAGAATAGCGACCCTATAATTCTGAAAGGGCATGTTGACTAGATCATTTTTGTAGAATAAACTTATAGTCCAGCTGGTCTGAAATTTTTTTACAGTGGGTTTAAGTTTTAATTTTTTGAACGAAGCAAGCATTATACTAACTGAAAAAAAATGTTATAAGTTAATGTCTGAGAGATTCTTATTGTCAGAGTTATATCGTGGAATTCTATGGGGATAATTTTTGTGGGAGATATTAACCCTCTATCTCCACTCTTTAGGGGTCAATTTGACCCTTTTTGGAGAAAATCGAAAAAGGCTTTTAAAAAAGGATATTTAAGGATTCAAATAATCTACGAAAATGTTTGCCGGTCAATTTTAGTGGAGGTCACCAAAGATACCAAAGTTGTAAATAACGCTCTTCTGTTAGCATAATGCACCCTTCAATCAAAAAATTAAAACTTTGACCCACGGTAAAAAAAATTCAGACCAGCTGGACTGTAAGTTTATTCTACAAAAATTATCTACTCAACATACCCTTTCAGAATTATAGGGTCGCTATTCTGTTCCATTCAAAAAGTCTCATTTTCATTACATACATTTTCTGAAAAGAACGTATGCCGAGTTTCAATGAAACCCAGATATAGATAAGAACCAGAAAGTCAATTTTGTTTAACAAAAGTGATCGGTATAGAGCTTGAATATCCCGAAGTTTTAGCAATGTCGAGGTCAAGTAATATTACTCTGCAAGCTATTTCCCGCTTGATGAATGTACTTAACATCCTGGGATAAAATATTAGCAATGACATACTCAGTCAACATGATGAATTTTACATGAAGCAGTGACATGCCAACCAAAATAGAGATTGGCAAATTTAATTTTATTTCATCTTAATTTTGATTTTTTTCTATAGAACTCTCTTTTCTCCAAAAATATTTCATAAAAACGAAAATTTTCGATTATAACTAACAATTTATTTATTTGGTAATTAATTTTCTCCACAAATAAAACATTTTATTAATGTTTATGGGCAGTTTTATGATGTTTCTTTATCAATTCCTTTAATTTTTCGCCAGTGGTGCTGTTCATAAAGCAGTTATGGGTTCCAAAGACCACTACATCGACTCCCTTATCGCCTTTGGGGAACTTAGCAATGCAGTCTTCAGCAGTTTTCTTGACCTCTTCTTCATCCAGATCCATCTTGAATTGTTTAGCAATACGATCAGCATGATAGCCCTGGTGAGTACAGAAGACACCTGATTTTACAGCTGAACAGAGGAGATATTGGCGCACGGCTTCCTCATCAGGGTATACGAAATTTCTCATTTTTTCGATTTGTTCAGTAGAGAGAGGATGTTCTTTTAAGCATTCAACGCCAATCTCTTTGATTTGTTCGCCAGTTTTAACAGTCCACTCTTCGGCGGAAACCTTTAGAAGAGATTTTAATTATTATTATATATTAAATTGAAATGTGTTGAGCTTTATGAATTTCATAAAAATTTACTTACACAGGCCACTAAGGCTAAAATTGCAAGAAATACTTTCATTTTTGTTAATTTTTAATTTTAATATAAAACACGACTTGAGAACACGGATAGTCTTTTACCAAGAAAGATTTAAACCGAAGTGTTTTAAAACTGTTCTGGGTAATGATTTATATACAAAAATGTGTTTGAACTTTTAGAGAAACCAGTCATGTCTGTCCATTACTTACTGATAATAAGTATTAATTTGTTTTCTAATACATACAAACATAGAATTTATTTGAGCTGCAAACAGCAGAGGTAATTTAGCTGAAATTACAATAAAAAAAACTATCGCCGATTACTTATTATAAGCAACTACCACACACTTTTCTTCCTATGCCAGTGACGTTGTTTTGATGCTATTTTTCCAACAAAGTCGAGCTCAACATATAGTTTTGTCTGTTTATTAAATACCAGACGATAACGATAAGATTAAATCGGGTGTACAAACGTTAAAAAAAACAAATCTACAGATATGTACATTAGGCCAACCCTTAAAAAAATTGATTTACTTAGGTTGGGTCTTATTTTCTTCAATAGTAGCTAAATAACCTAGTTTGTTTGCAATTAAAACAGTGTAACATGTGGCAAAATTACTTCCTAAAAGATTTTGGACTCGTACTATCAAATAATTTACAACAGCTGGTCCGTCGATCATACAAGATTCACAACTCAGTCGATTGATAGTCGGGGCTGGTTTACACAGGCACAAAAGTCTTATTTCTTTACATGCCTAAGATTAAAGAAATTCACTTCCTGTCAGTCATGTGTCGACAGTATAACTACAAGTTAACATCTAACCAGACATCGCGCTAATGGGGGTAAGTTGTTAAAACTTAACTAACAACTTTTTATCAAATTTTTCGACCGTTTTATTAATTTTATTTTAGTATTTACTTATAGTTAACTGAGTGTGAGGTCAGTTTTATAAAATAACACAGTGCAAACACAAACAAAATAGGGACACCACTACGTAATAAAAGACCAACAAAAATACCCATGTCTCCCAGTTTTGCCCAAAGTCATGCACTTTTTTATGGGCCCCAAAGATTTGGGGCCTCGGTGTCATTTTTGCATAAAAGTGATAATTTTCTCAGGCTCATATCTTGCAAACAGTTCGCTATTTTGATTTACTATCTGAAGCACAGTTGTTGCCCTTGTCATAAAGAATCAAAAATTGTGACCATATAAAATCAAAAAAAAAACTTCATCTTCAAGAACAAAATCGAAAAAAACTTTAAGAAATTAAATTTGTTTACCTTTTTTCTCTTGTTCGGGTCCATAGGTAGCAAATCGTTCAAAATTCAAGAAAACAATCAACTACAAAAATGTATTCTTAACACCGTTTAGGTAGGTCAATATAAGTTAGCAAGAAAAAACTAAAGGAATTAAGTGTTTTGGGCAATAAACTATTATATTATTATTAACTAAAGCATACTTTTAGGCAGATTTAAAAAAATTTATATCTAAATTTATTTCTAATTTTTATATCCTCCACCACCATAAGTGGAGAATAAGGGTATATATAAGTTTGTCATTCCGTGTGTAACATTGAGAAATATTCATCTGAGACCCAACAAAGTATATATATTATTGATCCTTATGAAATTCTAAGTCGATTGAGCTATGTCCGTCTGTCTGTCTGTATGTCTGTGTAAAACACTCTCATGTTGTACGAAAAATGTTTATTATTCTCCTAAGCAGTTTGGTATTGAAAATCAGCAAAATCGGTTCAGTGGAACCAGAGTTATGAACCAACATGATAATTTTAAAATTGTTTTTGTTATATGTGCAAATATATTGCAGATAATACCATCAAATTTTACACATGTTATTCTTATATTAAAAGGACTAACTCTGGTAAAAATTATAGGAATCGGTCCATGATTTCTCCTAGTCCCCATACAAATTTCTTCCCGAAATATAGTTCTATGGTCTGTAAATGCCTACCAAATTGAATTATCCACACAAAACTCAGGAAAAATAAGTTTTGTGCTTAAAAAATCACAACACCAAATTTTTTGTGGATCGGCCCATATTTGACCATAGCCCTCATATAAAGTTCAATTCCGAACATCACTTAAATAAGCATATCGCTATTAAGTTTAAATTCGTAATAAATAGTCCCAATATATACCAAAATCGCCATACCTAATTCTATGAAGATCGGCCAATAATTGGTTGTAGCTCCCATATAAGGACTACTTCCGAAAAACAAATCTCTAATTTATATTTAGAAATCATACTACTTTTGTGAATATCCCATATAAGATCCACTTCTGAAAATCAGTTAAGTACTCATAAATAGCTTTATCATGCTAAAATTCGACAAAAATAATAAGCATATTGGCAGATTGGCCGATAATTGTTCATAGCTCCCCTATCCAGCAATCATACTACTGTGAATATCGGTCCATATTTAACCATACCTCCCATATAAGGTTGAAATTCGAAACAAATTTGTTCAATATATACAAAAATCGATGTACCAAATGTTACGATGATAGGCACATAATATTGTTACGTTTTAACCTTTTCAAAACGTTTGGTTTATTTCCTTTAAATAAACCGGATACTTTTGATTGCAAATAAAAGCCGTTTAGTAGTTTAAAAATTGTAACAACTCTTTATTTATTCAGAATGTACAACAACAACAGAATTAAATAGCCACTCAATGTTTTTTATACAGGTTTATAAATTCTCAGAATTACAGACACAATTTATAATGTACACAAATTTACTTGAAAAACACAACACACTATAAGGCACTCAGATGATGTTTATGCGAAAAGCGTCTCTGATCAACTCACTCACGACTGCAACCTCTGCCACTATTTATAACACTGCATTACCATCTCGAAAGCTCTTTAACTGTCTAGAGGTTTCTAATACATACGCCATCTGTGGTGTACTTTCTACAATGTTCCTTAAAAGAATATTCGAAATCGAATACAGCGTTGCCAACTTACGATCAAATCAACTGAAAGCTTTTATTTAATAATGCCCACAGATATGTTACAGTTCTACAGCACTGTTATTTGAAAGCATTATGCTACTTTTAAATCAGCCGTTAAAATCGTTATATTTGAATTCAAGTACAATTTCGTAACAATATCATAGCCTCCATATAAGAAACACTTCCGGAAAACACATTAACCTTCACAAATATCCAAAATAATCTGTACTGAACCAAAATTTTACATCGATCAGTAATTTGTATCCAAGAATCGTACTACAAGATTTTTTAAATATTGGTCCATAATTCATAGCTCATTTCTCCCATATAAGGTCCACTCTTGTTAATAGCGTTGTTTATATGAAATTGTACAAAAATAGCACTCAAGTACTTAGGCCCATAATAGGTCATAAGTTCCATATATTGAACCAAAATAGTACACAGATCAGTAATTTTTAAAATCATACTACTGAATTTTGTGAATATCGGTCCATATTTGGCAACAGCTCCCATATAAATACAAAACAATCACGTTAAAATATTTTATGACAATCGACTCATAGGTAATTTTATGACAATCGACTCATAGGTCATTTTATGACAATCGACTCATAGGTCATATCTCTCATATAAGTCCCACAACCCAATATCTTGAAATTTGTCTAAATATATTTGTATACCCTTTTTTATAACCTGTTTCTTCAGTGAAGAATCTTCACTTGAGGTTAAAAAGGAAAAATGTTGATCCAAACGTATTAACTTATTAAGTATATAAATTGTTAAATTTCATACGTTCTAATAGGAATTTCAATTATAAATTGCTGAATTCGATCTGCGTAAAATAGTCTTATTAACAATTGTTATATTATTTCAGTTGTTATATCATCATATTTAGGTGGAGGGTATTTAAGATTCGACACGGCCGAATATCGATCTTGAAGATGAAGTTTTTTTGATTTAATATGTTCACAATTTTTATTCTTTATGACAAGGGCTACAACATTGCCTCAGAGAGTAAATCAAAATGACACCGAGGCCTCAAATCTTTGGTGATTTTATAACTGAAATTAAGAACATTTTAGCTAATTATATTTATATTTATTGCTTCAAAAGTACAAGTATATAGTACATATGTATGAATGTTGCAGTTATTGAATAACTGCATTTAATTATGAAGACTCATCATCATCTTCCATTTTTCCTCTTCCTTGTCAATAATGCAGGTAATCACTTTAAAAATCATTTCCCCATCAGAGGCTGCATCCTTGTTTTTGTCAACACAATCTTGTACCATACGCTTTCTGCAATTTAGTTTGCTTTTTGATTCATAAAAAATATAGGTCAAACGATCTACATTTAGGCCAGTGTCTTCATTATAAACATTTAGACCTTTGGCCTTGCACAGGACAAATGCATATCCTTTTTGACTATCAATTGGCAGATCTCTTATATCTTGCTGCATGTTGTATGATAATTGTGTTTGTTCAACACATTTTTCGTTTATCTCTTCAACATTTTCGGGATACCAACTGGGTGTTTCGGCAAATGCAGTCTGGCAAATGGAAAACAATTAAGGTTATATAATAATACTAATTTATGTAGTTTAACTTACTGTGAATGTCCAGCAAAGAATTAGAAAAATTAATTTATTCATTGTAAGATCTTATTGAGTACTGACCAATAGCTGGTTCTAGTTTAACAATTTATAGGAAAATTTATAAAGTGAAAAAATTAGTAGATAACGGAAAAACTATAATTATTAATTACTTACTGATAAGAAATTACAGGCGTTTTGAAAATATAATTAAAAAAAAAATAATTTAGAATGGTATTTCCACAAATAAATTAATTTCGTCGTTGCACCAACATCAATCAACAATCTAAAAACAAACAAAATTTCCCATGTGAAATTTTTAATTTTTTTTGTTCGACCATCTTAAAGCCTTATTAATCCAATTATGGTTCCAATGTTATAAAAGAAATTAATCCGTAAAGTTTTTCCAAATCATTTTCATAAGGCGACATCTAGTTGTGAAATTATAAACTAATGACTGAATAAAAGGTTGTTGAATTTGCTATATTCAGTTGACGTTGCCAAGCTTTATATTTCTGCATTCTCAACTTTGGCCAAGCCAATTCGAATCGGTAACGATTTTTAGATTGGTTTGGTATGAGTCAGGGATGTCAAAGTTGGTACAATTGTGCTTTGGTCTATTTGGTATAATAATTTCTATTTTAAACAATAAATTTAAAAATTGTATTTCATTAATTAATTTTATAGTTTCATTAACGAATAAAATGTTAATAAGTTTTCTCTTTAAAGTTATAGCAATGTTTGTAATACAAGTTGCTGAAATAGGAAAGAAATTACTTCAGATTATTTTGATTTTAAATGTTGGACATTTTTGGAATCACCTAAGAAAAACAGTTTTCATTTAGTCATGAAACTTCCGCATATATCCATTAAGAAGCGATATATTAATATATTATAAACCAATACAGATACAAAAATAAACATTCTAACCTTTTAGGGGAGAAAACGGATGAACACAGAATTGTAAATTAGATATGTTCTTCAAAAATAGATTTGCTTTGGATGGGTTATTTTGTTCATTAGTAGCTAAAGTTAACTGCTGCAATTTGAGGTCAATCGGATAACGAGAACTTGACAACAAGTTTGTTTGCATTTAAAACAGAGTAACATATCGAGGGACTATATTCAAAAGCCTCTATCTTTGATTTTTTAATGAAAATGACTTTTTGATGGTAAA
Source organism: Calliphora vicina (assembly GCF_958450345.1). Classification (NCBI taxonomy): domain Eukaryota; kingdom Metazoa; phylum Arthropoda; class Insecta; order Diptera; family Calliphoridae; genus Calliphora; species Calliphora vicina. The sequence goes on from NC_088780.1 coordinate 168,530,518, forward strand.
ATGTTCAGAAACAGCCCTCATCTATGGTGTGAATTTCATAACAAACATATTTTTTTGTTGCTGTTTTATTTGCATTTTTGTTATTTCTCTATCTTAGACAATTAATTTTTTCCGCATGCAAAACCCTCTATCTATACAAATATTTGTTTGGAATAATTTCTTCTTGTTTTGTTTATTGTTAATTTTTTTGTTATGACTTTGGAAGCCAATTGACAGGTAAATATCTCGAAATCCAGTTATCGCCAAATTTTGATTTCAAAATTGCTCGAGTTATTCGTGACATACGGTCAGCAGTACTCGAAAAAGTGGCCAAAAATTTACGTCCAGGATGCGCGGTGTCTATATCCCAGAAATCATTAATAAATCACCTTAAAAACTGGCTGGCATAAATGTATCAAAATAATTTTATTTTTTTTTTTAAAAAAATAATTATTTATTTAAAAAATTACCATACATTGAATATTTTGTGAAGACAAACCCTGTATCTCTCATAAAGTCCCCAATAATGAAAAATTTTAAAAACCAATTATATGATAACTCAAGTACAACGCGAAAAAACAGTTTTTTAGCTCTCCTGAAACCCTCTATTTTTTTAAGATAGAAAGTTTTGAATATAGGCCCTCGATATGGAAAAATTACTTCCTAAATGATTTTGGACTATCAAATAATTTACAAAAGGTAGTCCGTCGTACATATAAAGATTCACAATTCAGTAGATTAAAACTAAACTGAATTCGGACCTGTCTCCATAGGCACAAAGTCTTATTTCTTTACATGTCTAAGATTAAAAAAAAATATAAATATAATACAGGCAAAACTTGGTATAATGAATCTCACTTTAACGAAAATCCGATTAAACGCACGGTCAAATTCGTAGCATTGACTACCTTATATAACGAATGTTTCAAAAATTGTATGCTCGATATAACGAATGGTGAGAAAAAACAAACAAAATCAAACAAACGACAAATTTTTAACATTGATATCCTTATATAGCGAACATTTCGAAAATTGTACGCTCAATATAAAGAACAGAAAGTATAAAAAACAAAAGTATTAAAAAAGGTAAAAATAAGAAAAAAAACGTCGTTACATTACCGTTTTCAATTTTTACTCTCTTTAACAATAGTTGCTGTAATTTTTTCTATAGTGGTTTTAATTGCTTGTTTCACAATATCGAATGGAAGATATCGTTCGCATTCTAAGCGAAAGAAAACTAATTCGTTCACATAAACATGAATTTAGGGAATCCAAAATCAGCATTCTTTCGCTTAGAATGCGAAAGAAATCTTTCATTCGATATTGTGGCAAGAGTTCACGTGAATTGAATATGGGAAACCGTAGAAGAATTTCATTGAAAGAAAAAGAAAAAAAATTTAGATATATGAATGAAATATGGAATAACAAAATTCTCAACATTTTGAAGAAAATAAAAAGGAACATTTCATCGTGCCTAAGTGTTTCCTATAAATTATGTTCACACAAATTAAATGGAATCTGGAATCTTTAAAATTTTTTACAGGTGGAATCATTTTCAGAATCGAAATCCCTTACAATGAAGGCTTTTTTTATCGTGGATAATGCACCAAACAAGCCTCCAGAAGAGCAATTAGTAAAAACTACTAAAGATATACAAATTTGGACGATATTCATTCCTCATAATGTCACACAGCCCATCAACCTGGGGATCAAAACGCCATATGTTTAGTTAAATTCCAATACTGAAAAGGTTGCCCAAAATTAAAAAAAAAAACATCTCGATATAACGAATTTTTCAACTTAACGAATGGGCCTGACAACATATCGTTCGTACCGGGATTTGCCTTTTTTTGATTGCTTTAAAAGACAAGTAAATATATATCGTCGCCTTAAATACAAACGGACTTTTATTTTTATTTAAAGGAGAAGCAAAAAAAGTTATAAAATCAATAATTTTTTTTAAACAATTTCTTTAATAAAGTTGTCATTGGGTCTAAAAATTGGCATTAGTTTGATAAAAAGAACCATAATCCATCAAAATGTTTTTGTAGTTACGTCCATTTGCATTACAGGTGACAATATGTATGTAGGAGGTTATTGGGATATCATTGTTAAAAACCAATAGAAACACAAATATGTATAATGTAGACTTTTAAAACAAAAATGATTAAGTCACAATTAATGTAAACAAAATAACTGCACTAAATTACGTAGACTTTCCCTCTGCCTGATCTATTAAGCAGATAATCACATTATAAATCATTTCTCCACCTGAGGCTGCTTCCTTGTTTTTGTCAACACAATCTTGTACCAATGGTATTTTACTATTTAGTATGCTGGTTGATCGATAATAAATGTAGGCAAAACGATCTACATTTAGGCCCGTGTCTTCATTGTAAGCATTTACACCTTTGAGCTTGCACAGGAGAAATGCTTGCACTTTGTGAATATCATTCGGCCGTTCTCTTATATTTATCAGCATGCTGTATGATACTTGTGTTTCTTTAGCACATTTGTTGTTTATCTCTACAACATTTTCGGGAAACCAACTTGGTGTTTCGGCAAAAGCAGTCTGGCAAATGGAAAACAATTAAGGTTAAACGATAATAGGTACTAATTTATATAATTTAACTTACTGTGAATGTCCAGCAGAGTATTAGAAAAATTAATTTATTCATTGTAAGTATCAAGTGTGTGACTTAAAGCTCTTATTGTGTACTGTCCACTAGCTGGTTCTAACTTGAGTGATTAAATCAGCTCTGGGTAATGTTTTAAGTATATATGTATACATATATTCTGTTCTTAGTCTATTTGATTACTGATAATGGAATATGTGTGTGGTTTACATATTCATACATACATATTTATAGTTGAGGTTCAAATGCCAGCTTAAAACACGCAGATGTAATTCGAGCTAATATTGATAACAAGTGTATCTAATGGGAGAACGCCTAATATGCTATTGTCATAACAAACATGACATTATGTTGCTGAACTACGTATAGTAAGCAATAAAATTAAGTTCCAAGGCCGCACAGTGGGAGAAAAAAAGAGGAAATTAAATAGCCCGATTTTAATAAAATTTAAATGGCTATAGATGTTTAAGTTTTGAATTTGGCTTATAGCACTAGGGGAGGGGTTGGTCGAGCCTCGGGTATATCAAAAATTAAAAATGATGATGTATGGAATCTACTAGACGAGATCTACAAAAAACATTGCTTTAGCCACATATTATTTTTTATAGTTTACGAGTTATTCGCATTTGAAAAGTAAAATTTTATTTTTTCCAATTCTTTCCCGATTTTCTTGAAATATATTTTTTTAATTAACAACAAATTTCTTAATAATCATAAGAAAGAATTGTTTCAAAACCTATACGGAGTCAAAAGTTGAGTGCATTCAAACTTAAAAAAAGTAGTTTTTCGCAATTTTTTTCGAAAAAAGTATTATTTAAGATTTATTATAGGATTCATATTTTATTCCCAATAAAATCAACTAAAGTTTGCTTAAATTGATTTTTTAGCAAAATATTACAAATCAATTTCATTCCCAATTTCTACCCATGAAATACAAAATTTAAGCCACTGAAAATGGTGGAAAAGAATCTTCCTGTAAGGTATTTTTCAAAGTAATTTGTTAAATCTACTTATTTAACTACTAACTACTTTTGTGAGAATCATATTTTTAGATACAGTTGCGAGCCTGCCTCTAGGCTTAAAACTGCATCCTATTAATATGTTATTTTGGTTGTTATTTTCTACAATTATATTTAACTTATATAAGTCACTATATCCAAACTAGCTTAAAAATGCTTATTTTATGCGAGCAAAACAATGCAACTCGTTCTAATTCAACATATTTACTATACGCTTCACCATGAGTGGCAAAGCTATATATAAGTTTGTCATTCCGTTTGTAATTTCTACATTTTTCATTTGCGATAGATATAGCCCCCAAATAACTTACATACTTGATTCATACATCAATATATTCGATATAGAGCCGGTGCGGTTGCTAGGATTCCTTTCACACTAGGCAATTTAGTTGCGCAAGGACAACCTCGACAACTATGTCATTAATATGGACAATATGGATATCTAATGATCAGGGCAACCAAAAATATGCAATATCATATTTTTTGCTGTGCGTCGTATAAACATATGAGTTAGTTTTATATCCGTTTCAGACAATTTTAAGAATTTTTGCATCGATTTGTTAGTGCATATTTTTGCATATTTTGCTCTTTTCTGCATATTTTAGCATATTTTGCGTTTTATGGCATATTTTTGCATATTTAACTCATAACTGCATATTTTTGTTGCATATTTTCTTTTATTTTTATCCTGATATAATTTTATTGTTTGTATTGTAATTTTTCATTTCTATATTTTACTATTTTGTTGAGGTCCAATGAAAATTGGTCTAAGCTACTGAAATACAAAAATAGAGTACCCATAATCGACTTATCTTCATAGAATTTTCGTTGACTTAAGGGTGCTTAGTTTCCATATATTTCAATTAAATTAAAAATATACACACACAAATATTAAAATTTAACAAATAGTAAAAATACGTAAAAAATTAAAAGAAAATTCCAAAATTGTATGTTATTATGGGCAACTTCATAACAAATTTTTGGATACATTTAAAAGAAGGAATTTAAGGCAGCTTGAGACAGTTATGGTTGGGCATTAATAGTTTACCACTAATGTGAAATTAAATAAGTATTCAACAAATGTTCAGAATATTAAGATCCATCGAAAATTTCGCGTTCAAAACCCATTGATATATGTATTTACATAACTTGTAAAAAAAAGTTATTAAGAAATCATTAAAAAACAATATACGTGGATAAGAAAGGAAGAAACATGGGAATTTTGAGTCCCAATGATAAAACTTGAATAAAAAGTTTTTTTATATTTTTTTAATTGCAGTCATTCCACTATTGTAAGGCTATTTTATAATTCTATTTAAATTTTAGAAGCCGTATTCAAATATTAATCTAGATACATGATGAATGCTCCAAAATCCATTGCAATTTTTACCATAAAATGACACAGGCTATTCATAGAGTTTTTGAAACATTATTTCAATGGTAAAAAAGTTTTTAAAGCTTCATATAGAATAGAAACATTTCGAGAAATTGATTGGGTACATCCTCAGTAGGGATCCTTTAAACATTGGGACACATGGATTGAGAAAGTAAAATATTATGCCACTAATTACCAAAAAAAAATTTGAAGTATTAGGCAGTTTAAAAGATGAGACAAATCAATTGATTAAGATTGTCTAAGAAACTCGGAAATCTAAAACAAAGATTTAGTTTAAAAATTTTAAAACTTAAGTAAACACATAGTAATTTATTGCTGAATATAATAAAATGAATTGAATCAAACTGTTTTCATGTAGTGCCAAATTCACTAAAATCGAAATTTAATCCTATAATAACCAATTTTAATTTATGAGCTCAATATTTTATTTACTTCATATATATGTTTTTAATGAAATTTTGATCTCAAACACTAACCAACTATTTTTAAGTGCATATTTTTTATATTTTAATAGCATATTTTTATTTTTTAAGTGCATATTTTATGCGCATAAAACACTTTTTTTAGAGCATATTTTTGGTTGCCCTGCTAATGATATAAAGCAAAAATCGGAACTTACATTTAAGTAGGTTTGTAAGGGAGATATGCTATATTACCCCTTACAAACCTGCTTACAGAAGCCATGATTTTTATATGGCGATTTCCCACTTGGAAGCATTACTCTGCAATACAACCTGCTTTCTTGCAAGCGACAGGAGTAAGTCCATTAATTATTTAAATATTTCACTTACAACCTGCTTCTCTATAAGGGATATCAGTAAGCTTTTTATTTGTTTTAGCTTACATTAATACAAACATGCTTTCGATAGTATTCGCTTATTTGTTGCTTGCTTGGTAAGACTTCTTAGTATGCGTATCAATAGCGCTTATGACCTGTTTTAGCTTCCAAAAATACAAAAAAATTTTACTGGGATATAAGGCCATAGTAAGTTGGACCTATAATAAATCATAAATTTTATTCAATTAATTTATTTAAAAAAAATTAAAAATAAATTTTAAAACAATTTAATTTATTTTACCTAAAAATATTTAAAATGCTTTTTGATGAATAATAACTATAGGTCAAACGATCTACATTTAGGCCCTTCTCCTCACTGTAAACATTAATACTTTTCGAATAGCACAGCATAAATTCATGTGCTTTAGGATTATCAACCGGAGCCCAGCAAAGTAGTAGAAAAATTATTTTATTCATTGTAAGTATCAAGTGTGACTTAAAGTTTACTAAGCTCTTGTTGTGTTCTGATCAGAGACTGGGTCTAGCTTAACAATTTATATTGTAAATTCAATAGATTTGTTGAAAAAACTGATTTATAAAAATCAATAGATAACGTGACAAAAAGGAAAAACTACTGATAAGAATCAACAGACGTCATGAAAATATAATTAAAAGAAATTAATTTATTTCGTCGTTGCACCAACAAAAACCAAATGAAAGCTAAATTTTTCGTCCATTTACTTGTCAAACTATATTCAAATATGAACTCGTAACATTGGATATCATGACGCGTCATATTAATTCAATAATGTTCATGATAATAGAAAAACCATATAAAAATCATATTGAAATACGATAAATCAATAATTTAAATTGATATTGTTCCTTATTGATATAAAAAAATGCAACATTACTAGATTTTCGTTAACGTTTTATTATTGATTCAATATCGTTTTTATTGACTTTAACAAGGCGAATTTATTTTACAGCTGATCTACTTTTTTTGTTTCGCCTTGGTGGCAAACTTGACAACATGTTGCCCTACCTGTTAAAAAGTATTAAGAATGAAGTGACTTGGAAGCTTTGCCTCACACGTTTTATAGTCTAGATCATGCCCCGTCCGACTATTATTTGTTTCGATCGCTACAGAACACCCTCTCTGAGATATGCTTCAGTTTGGAACAGCATATCCAAACTGAAGTGATAATTTGTACAAATTATTATAAATTATCAAGTACGCGAACACAACTATTGTACAAATGTTTCAAAATAAAAGCTAAACAATTAAAAAAATTCTTAATTTTTAACTTATACACCCAATAATATAATAAAATTAAAAAAAAATTAATACATACGATTTTTACTTTTGATATACATATTTAAAGTCAAAGTCATTATAGAAAATCAAATACATATATAAATATAAAATAAAAATAACTGCACTTAATGAAGAGAACTGGCCATCTTTTTCATCTTTTCATCTTCCTTAGCAATAATACAGGTAATCACTTTGAAAATCATTTCTCCATCAGAGGCTGCTTCTTTGTTATTGTCAACACAATCTTGTACCAAACGTTTTCTACAATTTAGTTTGCTTTTTTCTCCATAAAAACTATATGTCAAACGATCTACATTTAGTCCAGTGTCCTCACTGTAAACTTCAGTACCTTTAGCCATGCAGAGAAAAACTTCGCGTATTATGGGTTTATCAATCGGTCCATTTCTCATATCTTGCTGGATGCTGTATGGTAATTGAGTTTCTTCAATACATTTATCTCTTATCTCTTGGATATTTTCGGGATACCAACTAGGTGTTTTTGCAAAAGCAGTCTGGCAAAAGTAAAAATGTTAAGATTAAGGAAATACGAAATTAAATAAATTAATTTAACTTACTGTGAATGCCCAGCAAAGAATTAGACAAATTATTTTCTTCATTGTAAATATCAAGTCTGATTGAATGTTCTTTTGTGTACTGATCACTTGCTTGATGCCGTTTAACAATTTATAGTGACAGAATAGCATTTTTAGAGGGAAAAACTGAATTGATTTGGTAAACAAAGTGACTAAGTGGAAAAACTATAACGATTAATAATTACTGATAAGAAATTTCAGGCATTCAGAAATAATTAATTTAGAAAGGAATATACATAAAAAGTTAGTTTGTTAATTTTCTTATTTCAAAATTATTTTTGTTTCATGTTTTTCTTTATTGAATTCTTTTTTAGGAGTTCACAATAATTAAACTTAAATTAATCATTTATGATGGATAAAGCCCTATTTCGGAAGGACATTTGTATGAGGGGTGAAATCGTTCCTTGGGGCGAGAAAGCAGGTTAGATCAGTACTTGGACTATTTGGTAAGAAAATTTAAAGGCAATGCAGGTTTAAAAACAGGAGACATAACTGTTAACTGTGGAGTTGAGATAATTTTTTTAATATCACCAAAGATTCTGAAAAAGCACGTCAATACGAATCTATTGTTATATAATAGTATAGGTCTCCGTTGACTCTAACATAGAGATTTATTAATTTAAAATTTTCTAAATAAAATAAAAAAATCCTATTGTTAATTTTTGTAATTAACAACTTAACTGCTGGCAATAAGCGTTAGATCGGAATGGGTCTTGGAACTTAATTGTATTTCTTACTATACGTAGTTCAGCAATATAATGACGTGATTGTTATGACAATAGCCGAAGTGCCTAGCCTATATATTAGGCGTTTTCCCATTCGATATATCTGTTATCAATATTAGCTGGCATTTGGACCTCAAATATGTATTTCTGTGCGTGTATGTAAACCGCACACATTCTGCATTATCAGTAACTAGTGAACAGACGCGTCTATTGTATTCTTAATGAACTAAGAACAGAATATGTGTATATACCTAAAGCATATAGCATATATTTCATCACTCAAGTTAGAACCAGCTAGTGGACAGTACACAATAAGAGCTTTAAGTCCAACACTTGATACTTAAAATGAATAAAATAATTTTTCTAATACTTTGCTGGTCATTCACAGTAAGTTAAAGAACATAAATTAGTACCTATTATCATTTAACTTAATTGTTTTCTATCTGCCAGACTACTTTTGCCGAAACACCAAGTTGGTTTCCCGAAAATCTTGAAGAGATAGACGCAAAATGTGTGGAAGAATCAAAAGTAGCACACAGAATGCTGGTATATACAAAAGATCGGCAGACTGATAATCTGGAAATACAAGCATATCTCCTTTGCAAGGTCAAAGCTTTAAATCTTTACAATGAAGACACGGGCCTAAATGTAGATCGTTTTGCCTACGGTTATTATCGAGCAAAAAACGTAGTTAATGGTGACAAGTCTTTGGTACTAGATTGTGTTGAGAAAAACAAGAATGTAGCCTCAGATGGAGAAATGATTTGTAAAGTGATTGCCTGCATTATGGATACGGAAGAGAAAAGGGAAGCGGAAAAGAAGAAGATGAGTCCTCGTTATACATACGAGGATTACAAAAATTAAACAACTGAAAGTTGTTGAATCATTATTTAACAACAAAACAAACTAACTACTTTTTTGCGAATCATATTTTTATAGCTTGAGAAGTACAATTATATATGTTTTATTATTTGCAAGGATTTAATCATTATAAGTTTTAAGAAAAACTTTAAGTTTAATTTATTGATAATAATTATTGTGCAATTTTTATTTTTTAAGCAAAAAACCAACTTTTGTTATATAATTATTTGTATATAATTGTTAAAAACTTATAGAAAATCAAATATTTAAATATCTATATAAATAAAAATCAAATGTCGTTAGTTGGTAATTGCATCAGTAGAGAACGGCCGGACCGATTTAGACACATTTTTTTTTTAATATGTTCGTCATAGCCCAACTTAGGTTTTTACGGAATGAAAAATTGACCACGCCCACTTTTTTCGATTTAATTAAAACTGGAAAACGGCTACATCGATTTGACAATTTTTTTATTTTTACTGAAAGAAAAATTGACCATGCTAATACCGCAGATGCCTGAACCGATTTAACTAATTATTTTTTTAAAGTTTTTACATAATTAAAAATTGTCCACGTCCACTAATGCGCCCACTTATTAAATACATCTGCAAAATACATAGGTCTGTGATCAATCATATTTCAGACCAAAATTCGATTACTTATATAAAAACTAACAATAGCTTAAATCGATAATAACTTGGCCAATAAGAGTTTAATCAAGAAAAGGACCTCGAAATGTGATCACTCATATTTCTGACCAAAAATCGATTTTTTATATAAAAACTCAAAATATCTAAATTCGCTAATAACTTGGCCAATAAGCGTTGAATCAAGAAAAAGAGCTCGATCTGTGATCACTCATATTTCTGACCAAAAATCGATTTTTTATTTAAAAACTCAAAATATCTAAATTCGCTAATAACTTGGCCAATAAGCGTTTAATCAATAAAAAGAGCTCGATCTGTGATCACTCATATTTCTGATCAAAAGTCGATTTTTTATATAAAAACTCAATATCTAAATTCGCCAATAACTTGGCCAATAAGCGTTGAATCATGAAAAAGAGCTCGATCTGTGATCACTCATATTGCTGACCAAATTTTTTTTTTTTTTTTATATAAAAACTTAAAATATCTAAATTCGCTAATAACTTGGCCAATAAGCGTTTAATCAAGAAAAGGACCTCGAAATGTGATCACTCATATTTCTGATCAAAAATCGATTTTTTATATAAAAACTCAATATCTAAATTCGCCAATAACTTGGCCAATAAGCGTTGAATCAAGAAAAGGACCTCGATCAGTGATCACTCATATTTCTGACCAAAAATCGATTTTTTATATAAAAACTCAAAAACTCAAAATATCTAAATTCGCTAATAACTTGGCCAATCAGCGTTTAATCAATAAAAAGAGCTCGATCTGTGATCACGCATATTTCTGATCAAAAATCGATTTTTTATATAAAAACTCAAAATATCTAAATTCGCCAATAACTAGTCCAATAAGCGTTTAATCAAGAAAAGGACCTCGATCTGTGATCACTCATATTTCTGACCAAAAATCGATTTTTTATATAAAAACTCAAAATATCTAAATTCGCTAATAACTTGGCCAATAAGCGTTTAATCAAGAAAAAGAGCTCGATCTGTGATCACTCATATTTCCGATAAAAATTCGATTTTTTATATAAAAACTCAAATTATCTAAATGCGCTAACAACTTGGCCAATAGTAGTCTGGCAAAAGTAAAGTTAAGGTTAAAGAAATAAGTAATTTTAAAATTTTATTTAACTTACTGTGAATGTCATTGTAAGTATCAAGTGTAACTTAAAGTTTGCTAAGCTTTTGTTGTGTTCTGATCAGAGAATGGGTCTAGCTTAATAATTTATATTGTAAATTCAATAGATTTGTTTGAAAAAACTGATTTATAAACGAAAAAAAATCAATAGATAACGTGACAAAGAGGAAAACTGATAAGAATTAACAGACGTCATGAAAATATAATTAAAAGAAATTTATTTATTTCGTCGTTGCACCAACTAAAATTTGAAGTTGAAATTTTTTAAAATAGACAATTTCTACCAAATGAAAGTTAAATTGATCGTCCATTTACTTGCCATGAAATTTAATTGTGCCGATTTTGTGTAAATACCTATATATTTTAGCCATTTATGGCCGAAAAAATTCCCGTGTCAAAAGGACATTTGTATGAAATTTGGCTTAAATAATTCATTCGTTAATTTATATTCAAATTGGCGATTTTTAGTTTGTTTAGACGGACAGACGTCATTAAAAAGGATTAATATTGAAATTTTAAAACATTTGGATGTGCACTAGGGTGGCCCTTATATTGGACTATTTCGATTTTCGGTTCTTCCGAAGTCTCCATCATCTAAAAACCAAATGATGAAAATTTTAGCTAAACTGTATAACGTGTAAAGGCTGCTGCATATTTCATTTGAAATAGTTTAGCAATATTTTCCAATAAATTAAAAGTAAAAAACAAATTTTTTTTAATTTTATTTATAACTAGATAACCGCCTCGGTTAACTAATGTTAGTTCTTCAAGTTTCTCCAAAAAATGTATCTTATATATTCCCGTTGAAAAAGACAGATTAAAAACTTAATAAAATTTCATATTTTTATGTTTTTTATTAAACTTTTTAGTAGTTGTTTTATTCAAAAAGAAAATACAAGTAAAACTTCCACTCAAAGTACTTGTTTGTATTATAAAAACTGCACATAAATAATCGTATTATTTTATTCACATGCTCGTATAATATAATACATATAACTGCAATTAATTATGAGAACTGGCCATCTTTTTCATCTTTCCATCTTCCTTAGCAATAATACAGGTGATCACATTAAAAATCATTTTTGCATCTGATGCTACTTCCCTGTTTTTGTCAACACAATCCTGTACCGAAAGCTTTCTACCATTTAATGTGCTTCTTGATCCATAAAAACTATAGGCCAAACGATCTGCATTTAGGCCCGTGTCCTCACTGTAAACATTAGTACCTTTAGCCATGCACAGCAAAAATTTGTGTACTATGGGATTATCAATCGGTCCATTTTTCATTTTCATATCCTGCTGGATGCTGTATGGTAATTGAGTATCTTCCATACATTTTTCTCGTATCACATGCATATTTTCAGGATGCCAACTTGGTGTTTTTGCAAAAGCAGTCTGGCAAATGTAAAAATGTTATAAGATTAAGGAAATACGTAATTAAATAAATTAATTTAACTTACTGCGAATGTCCAGCAAAGAATTAGACAAATTATTTTGTTCATTGTAAATATCAAGTCTGATTGAATGTTCTTCTGTGTACTGATCACTTGTTGGGTCCCGTTTAACAATTTATAGAATTATTATAAAATAAAAATTTTTAAAAAATTATAGAGTGAAAAGCTAAGTTGATTTGGTAAACAAAGTGACTAAGTGGAAAAGTAATGCGATTAATTACTGATAAGAAATTTCAGGCATTATGAAAATGCAATCAAATAAAATAATTAATTTAGAATGGAAAATCCAACGTGTAGAATTAAAATATTTGTTTGTTTATTTTTTTAAGAAACACAAATACGTTTATTATTTACCAAATTATTTTTGTTTTATGTTTTTCTTTTTTGAATATTAATGTTTAATACAGAATTTTCAAATATTGGTTATTAATTTAAATTATTAAAAATTGATTACAACAACAAATTAATACGATTTTTATTTTTGCTATTATATTTAAAGTAATAATAGAACAATTAAACAAATAATGATTATGAACAACTTTTGTATGTAGGTTTAATTTACTAATAATAATAATTGTGCGATTTTTATTTTTCCAGTAAAAATACCAACTTTTATTGGCCTGAAAAAGTTAAAAATAATTATTTTGGGTCCTTGGTTATGCATTCGTGATCTATCGTATCGAGAAATTATTTCGATATCGAAATTATAATAAAATGTACTAAATTTCTTGCTCGAATGCTGTAATCTCAAATAAGAAAATTACAATCAGTTTTAGTCGATATCCATTGCGGTAATTCGGTCCCTGATTTCCTTTTCCTTATAAAAAACACAGCTTATCACTTTAAAAATCATTTCTCCATCAGTGACTGCTTCCTTGTTTCTCTCAACACAATCCTGTATCAAACTCTTGTTACTATTTAGTTTGCTATTTGAATGATAAAAACTATAGGCCAAACGATCAATATTTAGGCCCGTGTCCTCACTGTAAACATTAGCTCCTTTAGCCATGCACAACACAAATTTGTGTACTATGGGATTATCAACCGGTTTATTCTTCATATCCTGTTGGATGATGTATGGTAATTGAGTTTCTTCAATACATTTATCTCTTATCTCATGGACATTTTCGGTATACCAACTTGGTGTTTTTGCTAAAGCAGTCTGGCAGAAGTAAATAAGTTAAGATTAAAGAAATATGTAATTAATTTAATAATTTAGTTTAACTTACTGTAAATGTACAGCAAATAATTAAACAAATTATTTCCTTCATTGTAAATATCAAGTCTGATTTAATGATCTTCTGATCTATACTGATCGCTTGTTGTGTTCCGTTTAACAATTTATAGAAACGGAAAAGTCCTGAATTTATTATAAAAAAATTTAAAGAAATTTTTAAAGAGAAAATCTGAGTTTAATTGTTAAACAAAGTGACTAATTGGTAAAAATACAACGATTAATTCAAGAAATACAATGAAAATAAATAATTCATTTAGAATGGAAAATCCAACGTTTATATGTATATATTCGTAACAAGCACCAAAAATTTAATTTTTTTTTATTAATTTTTTTTGTTTCAGGAGTTCACAATAATTCCACTGTCCAACAAATTAAGACTTTTTGATTGGAACAGAATAGCGACCATATACTTCTGAAAAGCCATGTTGAGTAGATAATTTTTGTAGAATAAACTTATAGTCCAGATGGTCTGATTTTTTTTACCTTGGGTCAAACTAAAAAAAGTTGTAAGTTAATGTGTGATAGAATTCTTATTGTAATATTGTGGAATTGTATGGGGATAATTTTTGTGGAAGATCTTAACGCTCTAGCTCCTCTCTTTAGGGGTCAATTTGACATTTTTTGCGAGAAAACCAAAAAAAGTCCATTTCAAAGAGGACATTTAAGGATTTAAATATTCTATGAAAATTGTTGACGGAAAATTTCAGTTGGAGTCACCAAAGTTGTGAATAAAATATATTTCGTCTCTTTAATAAACTCTACTACCAAAGGGTAGTTAAACCCTATACTTATGGTGTTTTCTTTTCTGACACAAAATGTTGCCTATATATTGTGTACCAATTATTAAATGTTACCCATACCCTCATAATGTGTTGCATTTTTAACGATCACAATAGAACAAAATCATTACCATTTATGCAATTTTCTTTTATGTAGCTACTAAATATTAAAAAACTATAATTTTTGCTTACAAAAAAAGTGGTGCATTTCTAACCCTTTGATAAAATTGAGGGTGAAACATGTAGCATATCTTCAGGGTTTTAGGGTAACATTATTAGAAAAGAACACGACCAAACTAAATTTTTTCAGAAATGAACACAAAGAAAGGTAAAAGGCAGAATAAATGCAGCATTTATGCCAGAAAAGAAAACACCATTAGTTTGGCGATTTTGGTCACCAATTTTCTGAAAATCAGTGGGCCCTCAAAAAAAGGTGTCATCAGTTTTTGGCCAACAGCTAATTCAAACTTGGTGATACCGTTTTAATATATATGACAATAATATAGCTAAGACACCACAAAACAAATTTTATTTACATTTTTTGCAAAAAAAATAACTCAGTCAGTCAGTCATTATGGACATATAACGTTTGTACGGAAAGTAAAATTTTGATCATTTACAAGTGAATAAATACTATATTTTTTTTGGGAATTTATATTTATGAAGATTATCTTGATTGTTATATGCATGAATATTTCATTATTGCGCTTTAGTTTTGTTGTTGTGAATCCAATGTCCTATATAAAAGACGATCACTTTTTCAAAAAATATTTAAAAAACTATAATTGCACGGTTTTTTATTTCTCATTTCCTTCCACAATAATATAAAAGTACTTTTAAAATGATCAAGCTCAAGCAGTCGGCATATCTGGGTTAAAGTAGTTACTGAGCAATTAAACTAAATTATGAACAATTTTTATTTTTTTATTGGTGTGACAATTTTAACTCGTATAATACAATATAATAAAAATAACTGCACTTAATTACGAGAACTGGCCATCTTTTTCATCCTTTCATCTTCCTTAGCAATAATACATGTGATCACTTTAAAAATCATTTCTCCATCAGAGGCTACTTTCTTGTTGTTGTCAACACAATCTTGTACCAAACGCTTTCTACAGTTTAGTTTGCTTTTTGCTCCATAAAAACTATAGGCCAAACGATCTACATTTAGGCCTGTGTCCTCACTGTATACATTAGTACCTTTAGTCATGCACAGCAAAACTTTGTGTACTATGGGATTATCAACCGGTCCATTCTTCATATCCTGCTGGATGCTATATGGTAATTGAGTTTCTTCAATACATTTATCTCTTATCTCTTGGATATTTTCGGGATACCAACTAGGTGTTTTTGCCAAAGCAGTCTGGCAGAAGTAAATAAGTTAAGATTAAAGAAATAAGTAATTACATAATTTAATAATTTAATTTAACTTACTGTGAATGTCCAGCAAAGAATTAGACAAATTATTTTCATCATTGTAAATATCAAGTCTGATTTGAGGTTCTTCTGTATACTGATCACTTGTTGGGTACCGTTTAACAATTTATAGTGGCTGGAAAGCATTAGATTTATTATAAAAAAAACTTAGTTGAATTGGTAAACAAAGTGAGTTAATGGAAAAACTATAACATTTAATTACTGATAAGAAATTTCAGGCCATAGACAACAACTAGTAGATAGGTAACTGAGAGCCAAAAACCTAATTCATGAAAATGTATTGCATGTATTTTGCTTTTGTATCACCCGTATGTGTGAAAAGAGAGTAATTTTTTTACTCTGTCCTTCCGTTCTATGCATTTATTCTATGTTTCAGTTATTATGAAAATAAAATTAATAAAAATAATTCATTTAGACTGGAAAATTCAACGTGTACAAATAAAATATTTGTTTGTTTGTTTGTTTTCTTAACCAGCTTAAAAAAAGTTTATTATTTTTAAAATTAGTTTTCTTTACTGAATTCTTATTTTTTAAGTTGAAAAAACTGTCAAGCGGGGCACCCAGGGTGTTAAACTAATTCGGGTATGCTGAATTCAGTGGTGGTAATCGTTTTTTAGGTTAGCTCGTATTTTCGAGATATATCGTTATTTCGAAAGTGGAAGATGTTGCACAACATATATTCGCGTAACTAAACAACAGTTTAGTTTATTGAACAGACTGAAAAAAACGAAATTCTGCAACAAAATTACCTTTAAGTAAGGCTTGACATGTTTTTAATCTTCGCAGTCATTTTTGAAATATAAATGTTTCTAAAGTAAAAGACGTTCGAAAAATTCATAAAATTAGTTCATTTCACTAAACAGAAAATCTACAAGTCATAAGGTTTTCACCAATACCAAGTACTTATACTAAAAAGTTATATCTATTCTTCAATAGCTCCACAAACCTTGTTCCCTTTTGAAAAAATTTTACGTTTTTTATATATTCCATGCAAAATGTGTTTTGGAAAAAAAACGTAAAAATTACGGTCATTTTTACATGTTCCAACTGTGTGTGCTTTTTACTGTTGTTGTTTTTATTGTAATCGAAATTTTATTGCAAATATAGACGACATATCTAAAAAACTAAAAATAGATTGAGCAAAATTAAAAATAAATAAATAAACCTAAATAACTCTTGAATTAAAAGATATAACTTACATATATGTGTATTCAAGTTTTTTGTAGATCTCCTTAAGGAGAGCTGAAATTTCAGCTCATGCGGATCATAAATGGATTTTTTATGAAATCTTTAAAAAATGTAAGTCCCGAAGTGGCGTGTAATTTTGCTAATTAAGCGTAAAGAGCTTTATAAAACTTTCATATCTTTGGTGACCCCCACTGAAATTTTTCGTAGAATATTTTAATCCTTAAATGTCCTTATTGAAAGCACTTTTCTGATTTTCTTGAAAAAAAATGCTCAAATTGACATCTAGAGAGAGGCGATATAGGGTTAAGATCTTCCACAAAAATGATCCTCATAAAATTCCACAATATAACTCTGATAATAAGAATTCTCTCAGACATTAACTAACAATATTTTTTTCAGTTAGTATAATGCTCCCTTCGATCAAAAAATTAAAACTTTGACCCACGGTAAAAAAAATTCAGACCAGCTGGACTATAAGTTTATTCTACAAAAATTATCTAATCAACATGCCCTTTAAGAATTATAGGGTCGATATTCTGTTCCAAAAATGATGTTGGACTGTGTAATTAAATTATTTATTTCTTTAACCTTAAGTTCTTTACTTTTGTCAGAGGTGCCAAATCGCACGACCTTGGAGGCCAATTAACAGGTCGATTTCTCGAAATCAAATTATCGCCAAATTTTGATGGCAATAAATTGATGGTTTATGTAGCAACAATTGACGTCTTGTTGTAGGCTAACGTTGTTCGTGATATTCGTTAACTACGGAATGCGCTTCGTCAAGAAGAGACGCGGTGGCCATATGACCAAAATCATTATACCCTACACCACCATAGTGGGGAGGGTTTTATGAGTTTGTGCAGATGTTTGTAACGTCCAAAAATATTATTCTAGCACCCACCTTAAAGTATACCGATCGACTTTGAATCACTTTCTGAGTCGATTAAATGATGTCCGTCCGTCTTGTTGGCTGGCTGGCTGTCCATGTAAACATTGTGCGCAGAGTACAGGTCGCAATTTTGAAGATATTTCGATCAAATTTGATCGGCCCAAGGACCAAGCCTATTGAAACTGGCTTAAATCGGTCCATTATTTCAATGTCCTTTCGAAATTGGACTTTATCGGTCATAAATGTTTAATTTATAAATGTATCTCCACATATTGCTCTCCAAATAAGTTTTATATATACAAAATTTTGTTACGATCGGTCCATAATTAGTCATAGGACGGGCTTGACCGACCATACTTTCTTACTTGTTTTCAAATGTTAATAACATGTATTGTTGATCTTTCGAATAAATAATTTATTTTTATTAAAATTTATATTTTTGTTTTACTTTTTACAATTTCAAGTACTATCTTATACATATATGTAATTAATTTAATTTTGTTTGGATGTCATTGTTAAAAAGTTATTAAAACCCGAATATGTATATAAAGACCACCTTAGAGTTATATTAAAACTACATTTATCAACTAATCGTGTTATTTTATTCACAAATAATATAAAAAGTAACTGCACTTAATTATGAGGACTTCTTATCTGTTATCTTCCTCATTTCATCTTCCTTATCAAAAATGCAGTTTATCACTTTAAAAATCATTTCTGCATCTGATGCTACTTCCCGGTTTTTGTCAGCACAATCTTGTACCAAAGGTTTTCTACTATTGATTTTGCTTTGTGATCGATAATAACTATAGGTCAAGCGATCTACATTTAAGCCATTCTCCTCACTGTAAACATTAGTACTTTTCACCAAGCACAGCATAAATTTATGTGCTTTGGGATTATCCACCGGAGCCCTTTTCAAATCTTGCTGAATGCTGTATGGTAATTGAGTTTCTTCAACACATTTTTTTGCTATCTCCTCAATATTTTCGGGATACCAACTTGGTATTTCGGCAAAAGTAGTCTGGCAAAAGTAAAGATGTTAAGGTTAAAAGAATAAGTAATTTAATAATTGCATTTAACTTACTGTGAATGTCCAGCAAAGTAGTAGAAAAATTATTTTATTCATTGCAAGTATCAAATGTAACTTAAAGTTTGCTAAGCTCTTGTCGGGTACTGATCAGTGATTGGGTCTAGCTTAACAATTTATAGAGGGAGAAGTTTAATAGATTTATTGAAAAAAAAAACAGATTTATAGAGGGAAAAAATCAATAGATAACGTGACTAAGAGAAAAAACTACTGATAAGAATAAACAGACGTCATGAAAATACAATTAAAAGAAACTAATTTATTTCGTCGTTGAAGCAACAAAAAATTGAATTTTAAATTTTGACCAAAGGAAAGCTATTGATCGTACATTTACTGTTCTCAAATATGTAATATTGTACAGAGAAAATATTGGTTAAAATACGGTTCCAATTATAAACAAGTCAGAAATTATGGTCGGTCAAGCCCGACCATATAATACCCTACACTAAGTAAAAGAGCATACAAATTTTTGTTTTAAAATTTCAATAATTTATATTTCTGAGTGATTTTCGGAAGTGGGCCTTATATTGGAGCTATGACAAATTATGGACCGATCACCATGAAATTAGGTCGTATTTACTATGTTGAATTTTGTGAGTATACCAACATTTTTAAGCGATTTATGCACGTTAAAGTGATTTTCGGAAGCGGGTCTATATCGGAACTATGACTAATTATGGACCGATCGTAACAAAATTTGGTGACATGAATTTTGTATATATAAAACTTATTTGGAGCGGAATTTATGGAGACACATTTATAAATTAAACATTTATGACCGATAAAGTCTAATTTCGGAAGGACATTTGTATGGGGGCTAGGTGAAATAATGGACCGATTTCAGCCAGTTTCAATAGGCTTGGTGCTTGGGCCGAAAAAATAATATGTACCAAATTTGATCGAAATATCTTCAAAATTGCGACCTGTACTCTGTTTACATGGACAGCCAGCCAACCAGACGGACGGACATCGTTTAATCGACTCAGAAAGTGATTCTAAGTCGATCGTCCCCACTATGGTGGAGTAGGGTATAAAAATTAATAAACTGAACTAACATTTTATTGTATTTATTACAAACGATCATTATTGCAATTGTACTTAGTACGGTTCAGACTATTCTTATACAAGTTGATTTAACCGAATTATTATAAATTTGTTTCTATTAATTCAATATACACAACCATAATTTTAAGATTTATTATAAGTGTGTATTATAAAAAAAAAGCACATAAATAATCGTATTATTTTTTTTTATTAATTCTTCATTTATATAACCGAGCCCTTAGGGGCCTTATATGGTTAATAAAAGCTACTAACTATGTATATATAAAAACTACAATAAATTTCATTGACATACTCGTATAATATAATAAAAATAACTGCACTTAATTACTAGAACTAGTCATCCTTTTCATTTTCCTTATCAATAATGCAGGTTATCACTTTAGAAATCATTTCTCCATCAGAGGAAGCTTCCTTGTTTTTGTCAACACAATCCTGCACCAAAAGCTTTTTACTATTTAACATGCTTTTTGATCGATAAAAACTATAGGCCAAACGATCAATATTTAGGCCCGTGTCCTCATTGTAAACATTAGTACCTTTAGCCATGCACAGTGCATATTTGTGTACTATGGGATTATCAATCGGTCCATTTTTCACATCCAAGCTGTTTGGTAATTGAGTTTCTTCCACACATTTGTCTCTTATCTCATAGATATTTTCGGGATACCAACTTGGTGGTTTTGCAAAAGCAGTCTGTCAGAAGTAAA
This sequence comes from Calliphora vicina, assembly GCF_958450345.1. Taxonomy (NCBI): domain Eukaryota; kingdom Metazoa; phylum Arthropoda; class Insecta; order Diptera; family Calliphoridae; genus Calliphora; species Calliphora vicina. The sequence continues at coordinate 168,551,471 of NC_088780.1, forward strand.
GCAGTTAAGATTAGGGAAATAAGTAATTTAATTTAACTTACTGTAAATGTCCAGCAAAGAATTAGACAAATTATTTTCATCATTGTAAATATCAAGTCTGATTTAATGTTCTTCTGTATACTGATCACTTGTGGGGTCCCGCTTAACAATTTATAGTGGCAGAAAAGCATTAGATTTATTATAAAAAAAATAAATAAAAGAAATGTATACAAGGAAAAACTGAGTTGATTTGGTAAACAAAGTGTAAAAACTATAGTGATTAATTACTGATAAGAAATTTCAGGCATTATAAAAATACAATTAAAATAAATAATTTAGAATGGAAAATCCAAATTGTACAAATAAAATATTTGTTTATTTATTAGCTTGATGTTTTTCATTATTGAAAAACGTTTTTTTAGGAGTCCACAACAATCATTATTAGTTGCCCAAGTTTTATATATACGGAAGTAATGTCAATTAATTCTATGATGATCGTTACAGAACTAGTAATATCTCCCATATAAATTCCGCTTCCGGGAATCACTTTAACGAACATAAATCTCTTTAAAATTGTGGTATCTACTATAAAATTCAACAGAAATAAACTTCATATAGCAATAAAGATTGAGTCAGAAAAAACTTATACACTATACTCCATTCAAAACTTATACAACAAATTAATATTTTTTCACGTTAGTTTTTAAAAATATGTCAGATTTTTACACTCAGGGAAAAACTGCAACTTAAAAATAAGAACGCGTCATATTAATTCAATAATTTTCAATATAATATTAAAATACATTAAATCAATAATTTTATACTTTGAATTAATGTAGTTTCTATTTATTTCGTGGAATACATTGAATCAACATATTATTTTAAGTTTTTATTTTATTAATTTTTTAAATAAGTTCAAACTTAAATTGAAAAGCATTGAATTAATAAGAAACATTTTAAAATCTATATGACAACACTTTAAACCAATATGTAAACCATATCAGTTGATTCTCTCTTTATTAGTTTGTGAAATTTTGTGTGTTGTGGACGCTTTTGATAAAAATGTCGCTGAAATTTAATTTAGTGGTAAGTTAATTTTTTTAAATTTATGATTTTACTAAAATCGCTTTCTATATTAGATAAAGCAAGACTTTAAATAGTTATATCCAAATAAAGAGCAAATGCTGTATTCTAAATGGCACAATTTTAAGGAAAAAAATCAAAACTCCAACGAAACTGAACTTCGAAACGACTATTGCAAGGTACTTTACCGAATTGCTAAAACCACGCAAAAAAAAGACATAACAAGGATTTTATAAAAAAATCTAGTAGAAGATAATAAAAAGAAATATACATGTATCGATGATTTTAAAGTTTACGTCTGGCTTTTTTTATTGGGAGGTTTAAATTTCAAAATCTTGACTTTACAAATTTTATACGATTAACCATGAGAAAAGTGGTCAAATTGATTCCCCCTCAAATAAAATCTAGACATAAACTTTACTGTGTAGTTATTTTTTCAGATGCTGAAGATTTTATAATTGCAACTTTGCTCAATGAGTTCTGCCATGTTCAACTAAATTCAAAACCCTTCCGGAAAATGCTAAAAAAAAGCTAAGATTGCAGATGCACAGGAAAGTTTCGCAGTATGTTTATTATGCATTAACGATTACGAGAACAAAATTGAAGAACTTTTTACAAAATACTATTCCTTTGGACTAACCGTTCAAACATTTCATCTTATAGTGGAACATTCTGATGGAGAGCTAAAAGGGTTTTTATATACTTCGACAAAACTTTGTATAAATATTGAATATTTTCTTGAAATGTGAATAAATACTTGCATGAATTAAAAATTTGTTTAACCATAATGTTTCTATATTAAATTAATGCTGAATAACCTTATTTTTAAATTGTTTCATTCATAATTCAATATTGTTTCAATTTTATTTCTAAAATAAAAATATAATTTCAATTACTTTTCCACATTGTTTTAATATGACGACAATATAGTTCTATAAGAATTCAACATTAATTCAATGTTATTTCTATATTGTTTCCATATTAAAATTGTTAAAATATGGCAACTTTAAATTAATATTCTTCCATATTGAAATAAAAAATGTGAACATTAATAGACTTTCGTTAATGTTTCTTATTGATTCAATATGGGTTTTATTGATTTTAAGTTGTTTTTTCTCTGGGTGTAATTTTCAACTGTTATTTGGGTCAAATTGGACAGCGAAAATAAAAACTCTTTCGAAGGGCACCAAACACTTCTATCAGAAAAGCAGCTCGTAACCTAATGCTGGCTTGAAGTCATATAAAGTTCAGAAAGATCCAGATCACAATGCGGTAAAGAACTTAGAAGCAAAAGAAGAAGCGAAAAAATGTAGGTTAAATTGTAGTAATAATTCGGTATCTCGGGAACTATTAAAGATAAATGGAGCTGAGGTGTTAAATACATTAGAAATGGAAATGTTTGTCAATAAATAGCTTTTCTGGTTTTTTATTAGGCCAAGTACTCTACATTGTGAATACCGCTATTTTATTTGTACACGTTGGATTTTCCATTCTAAATGAATGGAATTGTATTTTCATAATGCCTGAAATTTCTTATCAGTAATTAATCATTAAAGTTTTTCCACTAAGTCACTTTGTTTACCAAATCAACTTAATCAACTTTTCTTTCTTCCACTATAAATTGTTAAACGGGGCCCAACAAGTGATCAGTACACAAGAGAACCTTAAATCAGACCTGATATTTACAATGAAGAAAATAATTTGTCTAATACTTTGCTTGACATTCACAGTAAGTTAAATTAAATTATTGAAATACGTATTTCCTTAATCTTATAACATTTTTACATTTGCCAGACTGCTTTTGCAAAAACACCAAGTTGGCATCCTGAAAATATGCATGTGATACGAGAAAAATGTATTGAAGATACTAAATTACCATACAGCATCCAGCAGGTTATGAAAATGAAAAATGGACCGATTGATAATCCCATAGTACACAAATATTTGCTGTGCATGGCTAAAGGTACTAATGTTTACAGTGATGATACGGGCCTAAATGTAGATCGTTTGGCCTATAGTTTTTATGGATCAAGAAGCACATTAAATGGTAGAAAGCTTTCGGTACAAGATTGTGTTGACACAAACAGGGAAGCAGCCTCTGATGGAGAAATGATTTTCAAAGTGATTACCTGTATTATTGCTAAGGAAGATGAAAGGATGAAAAAGATGGCCAGTTCTCGCAATTAATTGCAGTTATTTTTATTACATTATAAGAGTATGTGAATGAAATGATACGAGTATTTAATAATTTTTATTGTAACATATGTAAGTAAATACCTCTAAGGTGGTATTTATTTTTGTATATCTATATACTTGATTTTCTATAAGCTTTTAACAATTAAATACAAATAACCAAGAACCCAAAATAACTTCTTTAATATTTTCAGGCCAATAAAATGATATACATAAATGTAGAAATTTTACTTGTACAGGCAAATCCCGGTATAACGAACGATATGTTGTCAGGCCCATTCGTTAAATTGAAAAATTCGTTATATCGAGATGTTTTTTTTTTCTTTTTTTTAATTTTGGACAACTTTTTCTATTTTGGAATTTAACTAAACGTATGTCGTTTTGATCCCTTGGTTGGATGAGCGGTGTGACATTAGGAGGCATGAATATCCAAATTTGTATATCTTTAGTAGTTTTTACTAATTGTTCTTCTGGCGGATGGCTTGGTGCATTATCCACGATTAATAAAGCTTTCATTGTAAGGGATTTCGATTCTGAAAATGATTCAACCTTTAGAAAATTTAATTCAGGGACAAACATTTGAAAAAAAAAAATATTGAAGATTCCAGATTCCACTTAATTTGTGTAAAGATAATTTACAGGAAAAACTTAGTCACCATAAAATGTTTGTTTTTATTTTCGTCAAAATACATGTTGAGAATTTTGTTATTCCATATTTCATTCATTCATTTAAATTTTTAGTTTTTTCAGCTTTCTTCCGCTCAGAATGAGAACGAAATCTTTCATTCGATATTGTGAAACAGGCTATAATTCACGTGAATTAAATATGGGAAACCGTAGAAGAATTTCATTCATCAGCTTTCTTCCGCTTAGAATGAGAACGAAATCTTTCATTCGATATTCTGAAAACAACCACTATAGATAAAATGACAGCAGCTATTATTAAAGAAAGTAACCATTGAAAATGGTACTGTAACAACTTATTTTCTTATTTTTACATTCTTTACTAGTTTTGTTTTTTATAATTTCTGTTCGTTATATTGAGCATAAAATTTTCGAAATATTCGCTATATAAGGTTGTCAATGTTAAAAATTTGATCGTTTGTTTTTTCTCATCATTCGTTATATCGAGCATACAATTTTTGAAATGTTCGTTATATAAGGTGGCCAATGTTACGAATTTGACCGTGCGTTAAATCGGATTTTCGTTAAAGTGAGATTCGGGATTTGCCTGTATTTTGTTTTTGAAAAAAAATTAAATGTAGTTTATAGTTTAATTAAAAAAAAAAACAATACTTTACAAAAAAGTTTAATAAAAAACATAAAAATACAAATTTTATAAAGTTTTTAATCTGTATTTTCAATCGTTAATTTCAAAGAGAATTTCGATAAAAAGTTGAAATAAATATGTAAGAGGTACAGTCGAGTTTATGTTTTGAATATATTTAGATATGAAATTTTTTGGAAATAAATCTGGCATTTCTAAACGGCTGGTCCGATCGGAATAAAATTTGACGTGGGCGTAGCTAAGGAGTATTCGATTTTAAGTTATTAAAATGGGCCATACAAAAGGCCCAAAATAGGATACCCTCGACATGTAAAATATTTAAAAACATGCCATTTTTTTCTTTCCCATCCAATTTCAAAGATTTTTATATTTTTGGAAAGCACTCGACATTTCAAAATTTAAATTTTAAAATTTACATACCTTAGTACGCATGTTTAAAAATATAGGGAGTACTTTTGGACCGAATGGAGTCGAATTTTTTTTATTAGTTAGACAACTAAATTACCAATGATATACAATGATATTTCAGAGCAATAGCAATTATGAATCCAAAAATATTTTAATTTAAAAAATCAAAAAATAGTAGAACTTTTGCTGTTTTCGGCGTAAAGGTTGACTTAACTCTTTTTTTAGTAAAAAAAAAAATTCTTTAAGAACATATAACAATTTTATGTTTTTCTGTAAGGTATCTTTACGGAGAACATTTTGGGATAAAAATTGTGTTCTATTTTTCGAATATGGCGGCCTTACGCCCTTCGGAAATTGACCTATTTTTTATCACATGTTATAAAAGCCCAAAGCTGAGATCAGAAAACAGCTTTGAAAACCTTGATATTTTCCCTATTTATCACCAAAGTATTTTCCCAGCCCCGAAGGAAATGTGGAGCCTTTGGGCAAAATTGTAAAAATATCATTTTTGGGATTTTCGCTTCACACATTTTTACACATTGTTATTTAGAATTACAAATTAAAAAAACCTTGAAATTTTCATTCAGTTTTGTTAATAAATGAAGATTTTATGACATATTACATATTCATTGAGTTTCTAAAACTAAAATTTGTATCAAAATTGTAATAGGATTGCAAATATTAGTAACCATTTGATCCGCATTTATTCCGAACTAATTTTTTTTTTGGTTTAGATAAGTTAAGTGTTTAGTGTTTTCTCCTATTCAAATCATCTTGAAAAAAAGTTTTTTGTTTTTTCAGTCGTGATTGTCATTCTCGTGGAATTGTTCATATATAAAATTTGGGCAACTAATAAAGAGTTTCTCAATATTGAAAAACATGAAACAAAAATATTTTTTTAAAAAATAAACTTTTTTGAGCTTGGTAAGCAAATAAACAAATATTTTATTTGTACACGTTGGATCTTCCATTCTAAATGAATTATTTATATTAATTGTATTTTCATAATGATTGAAATTACTTATCAGTAATTAATTGTTATAGTTTTTCCACTTAGTCACTTTGTTTACCAAGTCAACTTTTTTTATAATAAATCTAATGCTTTTCTGCCACTATAAATTGTTTAGACGGGCCCAACAAGTGATCAGTACATAGAAGAACATTAAATCAGACTTGATATTTACAATGAAGAAAATAATTTGTCTAATTCTTTGCTGGACATTCACAGTAAGTTAAACTAAATTACTTATTTCCCTAATCTTAACATCTTTACTTACGACAGACTGCTTTTGCAAAAACACCAAGTTGGTATCCCGAAAATATCATTGAGATACAAGACAAATGTATTGAAGAAACTCAATTACCAAACAGCATCCAGCAGGATATGAAAATTAAAAATGGACCAATTGATAATCCCATAGTACACGAATTTGTGCTGTGCATGGCTAAAGCTACTAATGTTTACAGTGAGGACACAGGCCTAAATTTAGATCGTTTGGCCTATAGTTTTTATCAATCAGAAAGCAAAGTAAATAGTAAAAAGCGTTTGGTACAGGATTGTTTTGAAAGAAACAGGGAAATAGCCTTTGATGGAGAAATGATTTTTAAAGTGATCACCTGTATTATGGATAAGGAAGAGGAACATATTAAAAAATACGGCTAGTTCTCTTAATTAAGTGCTGTTATTTTTATTATATTATTATATGAGTATGTGAATGAAATAATACGATTATTTAATAATTTTTGTTTTAACATATTATGTACATATGTACCTCTAAAGTGTTATTTGTTTAGGAAATGTAATAAAATTTTAATAATTAAAATTAATAACAAATCTTTGAAAATTCTTTATTAAACCGACGAAATATATTTTATACTAGTTGGCCGCCCCGGCTTCGCCCGGTAGCATTTACTAATGTTAGTTCTTGAAGTTTCTCCAACCCACATACATCTGCCTGTTCTTATTTATTTGCAAATAAAATATCTAAATTTGTACTGCATAATTAAGGGAGCTTTTTTATTACAGTTGACTGGACTCCAAAAAAAAAAAATTTTTTTCCAGTTTTACCCGAAATTTTGGGAATTCCCGCGATAAAATTTTTTTAGTTTGTTTTGTTGTTAAATAATGATTGAAACAAGACTTACTTTCAGTTGTTTAATTTTTGTATTTCATGGGTAGAATTGCGAACTAATATTTTGCTAATATAAATTTTAAAATTATGGTTGTGTATATCGAATTCTCATGTTATTTAAGAATAGGTCTGAACATTAATTCAAGTGTATTAATGTTTTCATAATCCTTACCATAGGAAATATATTATGTTAATCGTTTTGTAATAAATTGACGATCTATTTAGCTTTCATTTGGTGAAAAATGTTTATTTTGTAAAATTTACATTCAATTTTGTTGCTTCAACGACGAAATAAATTAATTAATTTTAATTATATTTTCATGACGTCTGTTAATTCTTATCAGTGTTTTTCCTCTTAGTCACGTTATCTGTTGATTTCGCCTTTATAAATCAGTTTTTTCAATAAATCTATTGAATTTCTCCCTCTATAAATTGTTAAGCTAGACCTATTCTCTGATTAATACAATTACAAAATTGTATGCTTGAGTTACAAAACATTGATATTACACTCTTATCCTACTAAACGATCAAAAATCTCTTCAAGGCTAAGCTTTCTTATGAAAAAAAACCCAAAATATTAGAAAAATTATTTTCTGGACATTCAGACGCCTTTCACATTATGCAAGTTAGTTGCGCAAGTCTCTTGTGTTTGTAGATATCGGGTTTGGGAGAAGAAAATTTAAAGGCTGCAGCAATTTCATTTCAAATTCTTAGCAATGTTTTCCAATAAATTGAAAGTTTAAATAAATATCCAATCAAAAATAGTTTCTTAATTTTATTTAGCCATTGATTGTCAAATGGGATATATCTCAAATTTGTTAAACTAAATTTTAAAAAAATTTAAAATCTTAGTAAAAAACCAGAATAGGATAGGTCTAAAAAATTTAGTTTTAATATTAAAATGCAAATATCTCGTGGCCCACTCGTAAGGTCCAAATCCAAAACTTAAACTCGACTTACATATTTATTTCCACTTTTTTCGAAATTCTCTTTGAAATTAACGATTGAAAAGACAGATTAAAAACTTTATAAAATTTGTATTTTTATGTTTTTTATTAAAATTGTATGTACATGTATTGTATTGTTTTGTTTTAAATTAAACTATAAACTACACTTAATGTTGAGTAGTAGTAATATGTTTCATCCTCTCATCATCGTTTTCCACAATGCATTTGATCACATTAAAAATCATTTCTCCAGCTGAGGCTAATTCTTTGTACTTATCAACACAATCCTGTGCCAACGATCTTTTAGAATCAAAATCGCTAGTTGATATATAAAGACTAGAAATCAAACGATCTATATTTAGTCCAGTGTCTTCGCTGTAAATGTTTATACCCTTGGCCTTGCACAGGAAAACTGCATGAACTTTTGGATCATTAATCAATTTAGTATTTGTTAAATCTTTCTCAGTGCCGGGTTTCAATTGATTTTCTTCATAGCAGTTTTTTAATATCTCATCGGTATTGTCGGGATACCAGCTGGGTCTTTCAGCAGAAGTAGCCTGGCATATGGAAACAAGTTTAAATAAAAGTGTTTTCTATTATTTTTTTTAGTTTAATTTACCGTTAAAGCCCAACAAAGAAGAAAAATAATTATTTGATTCATTTTAAGTATCAAATCTAACTCAAAGTTTGATTAGCTCCCTACTGTGTACTGAGCACTATTTGGAAATAGTTTAACAATTTATAGGGGAAACAAAATCTATAGATTTATGAAATAAGACATTTATAATGGAAAAAACTGTAACGATGAAAAACTGATAAGAAATCAAAGGCGTAATAAATGATAAAGCAAAATGCAAAAACAAAACATTTTGTTTATTTTATAAAAATTCAGAACAAATTAAATTATTTCTCTCGAAATCAATCTTGATGGCACCTGATTGTGAGAAAGTACGTACTATTAAATTGGTATTTAAAAGTAGAAATTGTGATTGTGCATTTAATTAAGAAGCCTCAATTCTTTAGTTATATTATAGATCATTAAAAAATAATGGAGTCCGACGGAGTATTATTTTTCGGATTAGGCCGAAAAATATATATTTCCTCAAAATAACTTTTTTATTCAAACCAGCATCATATTATGATTGGATTGTATGATTGCCAAATTACGTTATATATGGACCACAATATTACAAGGCGCTAGGTGAAATCATGGACTGACATTGCCAATTTTCAATACCAAACAAACCTTATCAACAACGAGTATTTATGGAAATGTTTATGAGGGCCCAGAATATATACACTAGGGAATATATGTATGTAAAAACTATTTTTGGAAATTTTTTATCAGGTAACCCGCAATTCCCAAAAATGTTTTGAAAAATCCCAAAAATACGATTTTTTAATGTTTTAGCTATAACATCCATACCAGGGTCGGGGTTATCAGAACCCATTAAAAAATAATTAAGAAGATATTGGGGCATCTAAAATCGGTTACTATATTTTGATATCGGCTATGCGATTTGAGAATTTTTGCCCTAAAGCTGAATTTTACATAAAAAATAGGCGTTTCTGGATGGACCTGGTCCCCTCGGTATCAAAAATTATCAATTTTATTTTTATTTAAAATATTTGATGTAAAATCTTTTCAAAAAGTATAAATTCTTTATAAATCTTCTTAGAAATTTTTTGAGATAACTTAAAAAGAAAAATGGTACTTTTTTCCCAAAAAATTAGCAGAAAATCGATTTTTAAAATTTTTTTTAGATTCAAATGTATATAACTTTGAACTTAGTGATTATTTTTAAACAATTCTTTTTCTATTTGACACATGCATTTGTTGTTAGTCCAATAAAGGAAAAATTGAGAAAATCGTAAAATATTTGGATCCGCTGTTATCAAAGAACTGGAAAATGGTGGGTAAAAATGTTGAAAACTTGACCTTTGGGTCAAAATAAGGAATATCAGAATTCATTTTAGAGGTATGGTTCCTTGGGCAAAGTTTCTTATTTTGATCCCTAGAATACGATTTTCTTTGTCACTTGGGCGATTTTTAAATCGACCCACCTTAATATACGACAAATACATTGATGTGATACAAACGAAATGACAAAATCATAATACCTCCTTTTTTGATTCTGGGTATAAAAACTATACTTCAATCGATATTTAAACGCTTGGCATATAGATATATAAGCTACACAGAGAAAACAGATTCTTACTTGCAACCGGATTTGTAGCCAACCGAATAATTCAGCCTTAGTGACCGAATTTTACAATTGTGGTTACAAAAGTTTGGTTGCTTCAACCTAACTAACTTTTCTGTTGATTGAACCGAAAAATTCCATGTGTGCAACCGAATCATTTGATTGGCAACAAATTCGGTTGCCACTTTCTTTCAATCACCAAATCCGTAGGCAGCCTACGGACTATAATGAATTCCCTGCTTAAATTTGTTTACTATCGCATAAATATTTTCCAGATACCAACTGGGTTCTGCAGCACTGAATTGGAAATATTGTAAAATGGAGTATTTTATGAATATAGCTTAATTTACTGTTAAGGACAAGCAAATAATTAGAGAGCTTATCAACGTTTAAATCCGACTTTAAACTTTTAACATTATCTGGGAGTAGTTTAAAAATTTATAGAGGAAACAAAATCTATAGATTTATAAAACAACAGATTCATAGAGGTAACAACTATAACGTTGAATAACTGATAAGAAATCACGGGCGTAATAACGCTAAAACAAAGTGCAAAACTAAATAAATATTTGTTTAACTACAATTACACTGTGCATGAATTTTACACTTTTTTACGTCAAGCGGGGCAACCGGCGATTACAATTTATGTTGCTTAATAAAATCTGTTTTAAACTGTGGTTAAATCTAGAGCTTTAATAACATCTGAAATTTGTTAATTATACCCTACACCACCATAGTGGGGAGGGTATTATGCGTTTGTGCAGATGTTTGTAACGCCCAAAAATATTAGTCTAACACCCACCTTAAAGTATACCGATCGACTTAGAATCACTTACTCGATTAAACGATGTCCGTCCGTCCGCCTGGTCGGCTGGCTGGCTGGCTGTCCATGTAAACCTTGTGCGCAGAGTACAGGTCGCAATTTTGAAGATATTTTGATGAAATTTGGTACATATTAGTTTTTCGGCTCAAGGACCAAGCCTAGCCCCCATACAAATGTCCTCCCGAAATTGGACTTTATCGGTCATAAATGTTTAATTTATATATGTATATACACAAATTTCGCTCCAAAAGAGTTTTATATATACAAAATTCATGTCACCAAATTTTGTTACGATCGGTCCATAATTAGTCATAGCTCCCATATAGACCCGCTTCTGAAAATCACTTTAACGTGCATAAATCGCTTAAAAATGTTGGTAAACACACAAAATTCAACATAGTCAACTTTAATATAGACATAAATCACACGACCTAATTTTATGGTGATCGGTCCATAATTGGTCCCCATATAACCCCAATTCCGAAAATTACTCAAAAATATAAATTATTGAAATTTTAAAAGAAAATTTTTTTTTCTCTTTTACTTAAGTGTAGGGTATTATATGGTCGGGCTTGACCGACCATACTTTCTTACTTGTTTTTATTTGTAATGTAATAAATGCTTTAAAAAATAAATTTGGTTTTGGTCCACCGATCTACATTTAGTCCCTTGACACGTTGTAATATTTAATGGTTTTTAAAAATTTTGAGAAAAATACAATAAATACAAACAAAAAACAGTTTTGAATTTTTTAGTAAAAAAATATATTTATGACCTATGTTTGGATTGGAATAAATTATCGATTTTTCAACAGAGAAATTAAAAACTTAATTATTATTTTCTTGTTTTTTTTATTAAATATTTTAGCTGAATATTGTTGTATTTTAAATTAAACAATAAATTATGCTTTATTTTGATTACTCTCAATCTTATTCATCATATTTTCCTTTTTCAGAATACATACAAACACTTTAAAAACATTTCAGCTGCTGGGCCTACATCTTTGTAATTGTCAACACAATCCTGCACCAATGGTTTTTTACTATCCAAATTGCTATTTGATCTATAAAAACCATAAACCAATCGATCTACATTTAGTCCCATGTCATCGCTGTAAATATTTACACCCTTGGCCTTGCACAAAAAAAATTCGTGTACTTTTGGATCATCAGTCAACTGATTATTTAGTAACATTTTTTCAAAGCCTGGTTCTAATTGATTGTCATCATAGAATTTTTTTGCTATCTGCTTGGTATTTTCGGGATACTAGCTGGGTCTTTCAGCAGAAGTAGCCTGGCGAATAAAAGGAAGTTGAAATAAAAATTTGCTGCGCTTTATTGGTAAAAGCGCAGCAAAGAATTCGACAAATTATTTTATTCATTTTAAGTATCAAAACAGACTTAAAGTTTAATAAGCTCTCTACTGTGCACTACTGACTACTATCTGGGACTAGTTTAACAATTTATAAAGAAAACACAATCTATAGATTTATAAAATAACAGATTTATAGACGGAAAAAGTATTAAAGTATAAAACTGATAAGAACCGAGTGCAAAACAAAATAATTGTTTAGTTTATTTTTCTAAAAATCACAACAAAATAAATATATTTTTCCAAATTAACTTAATTGTAGTATCTCAGCCATTTGTGGGCGATTGTAAATAGCAACCCAACCTCTTTAGCGGATATATTGATGTATGAATCATGAATGTAAGATTTGGGGGCTACGGAAAGTTGATTTCAACATCCAGACGGTCAGAGAGAAATGGCTATATCGACTCCGCTATCTATAACGATTCAGAATATACATATATACTTTGTAGGGTCGCAAATGAAAAATGTAGAAATTACAAACAGAATGACTTCACCATGTAGAAGGATATACAAAATAAAAAGTGTTTTTTTTTTTCAGAGATCGAAAAAAAACCCAAATTGTGATTTATATTTTTATGATAAAAATAAATCACTGAAAATAACAGTTATAAAATGCTTTTTATTTAAATGGTTTGGTATGACTTTATTCGTTTTTGTTGTTTTTTAATGGTTTGGTGTGAGATAAACAATTCATTTGTTCTTGTTCTTAATAACTGTTACTTTCTCTTTTATTTACGTACATAATATTAGTAATGTTTAACAAATTATGGAAATAATATGATAAGTATGAAGTCTGAGTAACAGAAATGAGAATTTTTATTTAAATTGTTATTAATCTTTTGATAAATTTTATATATTTAAGCGTTGATTTGCATCAAATGCATTTTTGCGATTTATTTTTCATGTTCGCAAATAAAGGTCACAAGCTTTACGAAAAAAATAAATTATAAATCACTCATCCAGATTATTTGTGTTTGTTTCTTTTCTGTTTCTCTCAGCCCCAAACCTAAAATATTCTCGAATAAATCACTCTCTCAGTGATATATCACAAAAAATTATTTTTAAATGGCTGCGAATGAGAATTTACCATTGAAATGAAAGTGAACCCGTTATTTTCGGTCTCTGTTTTTTTTTTTTCAAAAACAACTTGTTTTCTTTTTGTTGTAAATGCATTTTAATATTCATACTTTTTATTAGTTATTAGGGTATTCAATTAATCGGGTTTCTGGTTTAATCGGTTAATCGAGCAAATAATTAATCAAGGTTTAGATTTATTCGGTTAATAATCGGTTAATTTAAAATTATTCGATTAACCGAATAATTTCTATTTTCATTTTAAGCTGAAAATACAACAACGAATTTTGTGTACAAAAACATAAGAAACAGCAAATAAGGTATTTGAGATCATTTTTGATTAGAAAGATATTAACATCTACTATTTATATTTCTGAAATCCCATGATTTGTTGAAAATTTATTTAAGAAATAGTAAAATGTCATAAAATATTCAAAGACGTTTTTCTCGAAACGACTTTTTTGCATTATGACGTTGTTGCAGCAAATGAGCGATGTGTGAGTTTTTTAGGGTTTTAGTGAGATTTTCTGAAATAATCGTTTATAAAAAGAATATAATTTAAGCGAATTTTTCTTTAGATTTAATAAAAATTTTCTTGGAAAAAAACTCTCTCGCTGATTGTATGTTGGAGAAATCAAAAGCATGATAAAGAATATTACTTTTTGGATTGTTTTAGATTTTGATTAATTTAATAGTTTCGTTTAGTTATGATAAAGGACTCATTTCAAAAAAAAGTTTCGTCTATACATGTAAATACAAAGTTTCAAATGCATGTAAATTAAATATGTCAGTTGTTATACATACTCACTAATCATGTTTATTGGATGTTCAAAAATATCTAATTTTAATTTGAAATTTATATTAGAATTGAAACGGAAAAATAAATAAAAAAAATTGTTTAAAGGAAAAAAAAGGAATTTCGGTTAATCGGTTAATCAACACCAATTAATCGGTTTATTTATTTGAAAATCGGCAATTTCGAATTATTCGAACAGTTAACAGTCCAAAATTAATCGGTTAACCGATTAACGGTTAATCGATTGAATACCCTATTAGTTATCCAATGTGCGACATCTGGTTGTGAATGTACGACCAAAACTGTTTAAAAGAGGTTGTTGGATTTGCTAAATTGTGTTGGCGTTGCCAATCTCTGTGTTTAATTATTCAAGTTCAACCACCTAACCGAAACGGTTAGAATGCAGCGGTAACGATTTAGTTATCTTTAATATAGCTAACGGCCATTTTCACAATGTACGATTATTTCATTTTAACCGGAAAATTAACTAACTGTCGGTTTGTTTAACGGGGACCATTTAACCAACGGTTACCGATTTACTTTTCACCATCATTTGATTACTTAACCAAAGCATTCAGTAGAAAGTATGGCAATAATGCATACATTTGTTTACGAAAAATAGTGTAATGAAAGATTGAAATATAAAAAATTGTCTAAAAGACGGCATAAAAATTAATAGTTTGTGTTTTCTTAGTGGTATAATAAAAAAAACGTATAAAACTCAAAAATATTAAGGTACCTAACTGTAAAATTTACAGAACAAACTGAACAACAATTACTGAAAACCAACAAGCAAAAGTGCACATTTGTTGTTTGGTTTGTAAGTGCAATATCCGGGTGGTATATGGATCACCCCATGCAAAATTTACTTTTCTTCGCTTTACACTTTTAAAAATTATAAATATTACAAAAATATAAATGTTTTTTCATGTTCTTTTATTATATTTCTTACAATTAAGATGCTAACCGGCGAAATTTGTTCGGTTATATTTAACAGCAACTTTGTTGTTAAATAGTGTCAATTAAGAATTAATCGTACATTGTGAAATTCAAATTAGCCTAACTTGCGGTTAAAGTTCACGTTAACTTTTAATCGTACATTGTGAGAATGGCCGTAAATCAAATAATAATATGATAATTTATGTTGTGTTAATGGTAGGGTATTCAATTTCTTAACTCGTCTAGCTTCTATCTAATAATTACCTATCTGAATCACACATTTTGCTGTAAAATGACATCGATTTGTTAGGATATATTTTAGCATATTTGATTGTTAATGCATATTTTGTTATATTTTACTTTTAAATACATTTATATGCATCTTATCCCAATTTTTAATAAACATATTCATTTTTGTCGATTAAACGGATTAAAGGAATTTAGATTTTTAAGTTTTTCATATACCAAATTGATTTTTGGTGAGAAATATGAGTGATTATATATCGAGCCACAAAGTTACTAAGGATTTTATCTGAGTTTTCATATGAAAAATCGTTTTTTGGTCAGAAATATGAGTGATAACAGATCTATATCCTTTTCTCGATTAAACGCTTATTTATAAAGTTTTAAGGGTTTTAGATTTTTGAGTTTATTCATATGAAAAATTTATTTTTGGCCACAAATATGAGTGATCACAGATCGAGTTCCTTTTTCGATTAAACGCTTATTTGCACAGATATTAAGGATTTCAGTATTTTCACATAAAAAATAGATTTTTGTCCAAAATATGAGTGATCACAGATCGCGATCCATTTTTTTGATTAAACGCTTATTCTCATAGTTACTAATGATTTTATATTTTTGAAGTTCTTCATATGAAACTTCGATATTTGGTAAGAGATATGAGTGTCCACGGATCGATCACCTTTTCATTACAAAGTTATTAAGGATTTTAGATTTTTGAGTTTTTTCATTTGAAAAATCGATTTTTGGCCAGAAAAATGAGTGATCACAAATCGCGATCCTTTTTCGATTAAACGATTATGTGCTGTTTTTCTATAGCGAACGAGTGCTTTGAGTGGACGTTTTACATGTATTTTGTTTTTGTTACAATAACAAAACACATGTTAAATTTCCACTCATAGTACTCGTTCGCTATAGAAAAACAGCACATTAATAAAACAGTTATTAAGGATTTTAGATTTTTGAGTTTTTTCATATTAAAAATTTATTGACTCAACAAAAAGTATTTTGTAGAATTTTTTATCAAATATTGCCGACATCGAGAAACTGGCAGTAACTCTTCGTCATTTCCCTATCAGTAATTGAAAATTATAATTTCAAAAAATGTTGCGTCAAAAAAGTTTAAAGATTGCGGCGTTAAACAACTTTTAATCTAATGATATTTTAATTAGCATATCCATCGTTTTCTCAGAATATAATTTTAAAACTTTAACTATTTAAATGTTAGTACAATTTAAAGATTCATAACTGCTGGTCTGACTATGAAGTCTATTGAGTTTCTGGACATTAATAGTTTATTATTATTATTAAATATAAGTTGATATTTTCTTGAATTATAAGGTCATATTTTGATTTTTTTGATGCATATTTTGGCATATATTTCCAATTTATTTTCTTTTGTTGTGTCTTATTTCTGACTTTCTGGTTGAATTTTAAGTTTTGGTGTATTCGGGGACTTATAGTAAAATTTCACGGATATTTTTGGGGATCATTTTAACCCCTTAAATCCCTGTTTTAGTGGTGTTTTTTTGCTCTTTTTTTTAAAAGAATGACAAAAAAGACCCCTGCCTTGAGGATTTAGAGAGTTAACATATTCTACAAAAATGTTTCCCGCAAAATTTTACACAAATTTGCTGAACACATTTTATACCAAAAATTTAAGGATCACATGGTTTCTTATGCCGATTAACAATAAGAATGTGCCAGAGTTGGGACATTTTAACCCCCCCTCAAATGAAATTCAGATGTAAACTTTCAAAACGCCAATACACGTATCTTTTTTTTTATCTCCTCTATCAAAATTTATTGGTAGGACCTTGAAATTTTGGAAAAAACTTGATTTTGTTGTATAGTGTAATCAATTAATGTAAATCCGCTCACTAGTTATGACGAATGAGTGAGAATTCACAAATTGTGGGTTAATGGCACGTTTTCCTTTATCGAAACATTATAAAAAGAGATTTTAAGACCGATAGAACTTGAAATTGTAAAATATAACACAAAAAAGTGGCTGTTCCTAACGATGAGAATCCTGGAATCCTGAAGAAATAAGGTCGATCACTAATTTTCAAAGTAAATTTTAATAAGCCTCAATCTATTCATGATGATTTGTCAGATTATACTGATCATAAATGTCAACAAGTTCCTTTGACAGTTAATCCTTTCGTAAGTTCTATCGGACTTAAAAAAAAACACCCTTTATATCCTGAATGAGGAGGCGAATTTATGGAATTTTTTTCTTTTTTAATTGTAAATTTTAGTTTTCGGTTCGGCTACGATTTATCAAAATAGATTGTTAAGCTACAAGTACTTATGTTGAAAAGAGTTAATGTATTGAGAAAAAGTGCTAAAATTTAATTAGAAAATCACTTACCCATGGCAACCGGGATGTGATGAATCTGAAGCACATGTAACACCTGCAAATAAAATCAAAGAAATGAAAATTGAAACTTTAATAAAAACGGGATAAATCAAACAATAAACAAAAAAATAAATTGTATCGGTTATTGATTCCAATATCAGATTAACATTAATACTCTGCTAACTCCTCTCAAAATAAAACAAATTCTTGTCAGTAGCCTTATTCCTGCAAAAGAGACTTGAAAGATACAAAAAAAAACAGGGAATGAAACTCATATTACAAACGCCTTCTTGAAAAGTGAACACGTTATTAAAACACAAAATTTAAACTGAAACTCTTGAAACAAGTCAATAATGCGAGAGAGACAAAAGTTCTGCTACATGGCAGAATACTCGAACATGAAACAGAAATTAAAAAAAAGCAAAGAAATGCTTATGTTTAACTATATAACTCTGCTGCTACTGCATGTAACATGAAACCCACAAAACGATGTATACACAACCAGCCAGCAAACGGATACGGAATGTGTTTTTTTAAGGATACAAAAAAGGATAAAGCAAATAACACACACACTCTCGCACGCTCACACAATGTTGGCAACTATGTATTAATAACATTTAAGACCAAAATGATTTGTTTTTTTTCTCGGGTTCCTGTTTGTTCATTGTGCCCTAATAAGCCCTAAATAAGAGGGGTGTAATTTCTTTGTAATTTGCCTCTTTTGTGCATATTAACGAGTACTTATGTCATAATTTATAACAAATATATTTCACTTTTTTTGTTTTTTCTGTTTGTTTGATTATTTTACTTTGTAGGAATAAGTGTAAGAGTGTCAAAAATATTGGCAAATAACAGTTTCCAATTACAATGTAGTACGTGAAGTGAGCTGAAGTACCACTACTCTTATTCATTGTAATATTTATTTAGTACTTTTTGTTGCAATTGAGATGTGTTTGTTTGAATGTGAATTATATTTAAATTGAAATAAAAGAACAAAATATATAGTTTTGTTTTTTTTTTGTTTGCTGTTGTTGTACAATCTTGTGTATTTTTGTTGTTGCGGCTTAAGTATAAACATTGTTACCGATAAACATCGTAATTTTTAATTCAAGAATGTCAAGAGTGTCAAAAAGAGGAAGTGTAGAGGATGTCCAATTAGTTTAACAACCCAATAAACAGAAAGGTTAGGATATGTATGTATATTTTATTACATAAATGTTTTTTATAGTTCTAATACCCGTAACTTCAACAAATAGATAACTACATTGTAAAATACCCAGCAGATAAATTTACCTAAAAGGTAACTCGACATTAATATCAAATCTTTATCTACGGGTAAAAATTACCAAATATTTTTACTCCAAAAGTAACTAGACACTGATAAATATCTATTTGTTGAAATTACGGGCATAAGGATGTTTTTTTTAATTATTATTTCAGTTACGGTATTTTAAGAGGAAACGGAATTTGATGTTATTTTGGTAATACCGTTACGAATAAGGCACACATTTTTCAATTGCTACAAAACTTATTGAATTTGTTTAGAATCGGTCCATTATTTCTTATAGCCCCCATACAACAGCTCTATCCGAAAATAGTTAAGCTCTCATAAATATCATAATTATATAGATATCCAAACCAAATTTACACAAATACTTTTTATATCTAATTTTCCATAGCTCCCACATAAGGACCACTCTCGAAAATTCTATTAATTACCATAAATCTCTGAAATGAGGAGCCGCAGTACAATAGGTACTTTTTCGAATTTTTTGAAAAATTGGTTTTTTGGTCTTTTTATAATATTTGGGTTGAAGTCTTTTAGAAACAATCAAGTTTGCATAATTTTTTTAATTTTTTTACTAAGTAAATAGGTTCTAAAAATTGGTACTTAACAAAACGTCCCTTTTTCAATTACTACGTTTATACGTAGCCTATTCGCAAATAAAAATTATTTGCAATTAACTAACTCTCTGTTTATATGTCACATTAGTTACGGAAAATTCTTGTTTTTATGAGATGCCGGATGGTAAAATGTAATTATTTGGTAGCTCTTTTATTGAATAAAATATGATACATTTTTTATTTTTTTAAATGTAAAAATTATAGAATCAAAAATTCTTGTCCGTCTTGCAATCCAATTAATTCAAAAACGCAATGAAATAAACTAAAAGCGTTAAAACATATGGCAATGCTTAATATCTTATTTGCAAATAGTGTCGTTAATCAGGAATTGTTTTCGTGAGTTAGCTATTCGCAAATAAAAAATTAATTCACTATTTATGCGGGATTTTTTTCTAATTGCAATATTTTTATTTGCGAATAAGCAGTGCGTATAAACGTAGTAAATAACACTGTAGTATAAAACGACAAAAATAATACATTTCATTTCAATGTGTAATTTGTTTATATATGGGCATTTCCCTGGGTCACGAACGTACGTTCGTAATAGGTCAATCGATTAACCGATTAATTTTGGACGGTTAACTGTTCGAATAATTTAAAATGGCCGATTTTCGAATAACAAATAAACCGATTAATTTGTGTCGATTAACCGATTAACCGAAATTCCTTTTTTTTTGCACTTTAACATATTTTTTTGTATTTATTTTTCCGTTTCAATTCAAATACAAATTTTAAATTAAAATTACATATTTTTCAAACATCCAAGAAACATGTTTAGTGAGTATAACAACTGACATATTTAATGTACATGTATTTAAAACTTTGTTTGTATTTACATGTATAAACTTTTTTTGAAACGAGTTTTTTATCAGAACTTACTGAAACTATTAAAAGTATATATACAAAATCCAAAACAATTCAAAAAGTACTCCAGTAGTATAATGGAGATTTCATATGCTTAAAAAAATACTAAAAAAGAAATGAGATATTGGATATTCTTTATTATGCTTTCGATACAATCAGCGATAGAGTTTTTTCCAAGTCAAGTTTTATTAAATTTAAAGAAAAGAATCGTTTAAAAGGAAAACATTTAAATTATATTATTGTTTTAAAAGATTATTTCAGAAGATCTCACTAAAACCCTAAAAACTCACATGTGCACACGAAAAGGATCTCAAATACCATATTCGCTATTATTTTTTGGTTGAATTTTTATGTTTTGTTTGTTTTTTATGTTTTTGTACACCAAATTCGTTGCTGTATTTTCAATTTAAAATTAAAATAGAAATTATTCGGTTAATCGAATAATTTTAAATTAACCGATTATTAACCGAATAAATCCAAACCCCGATTAATTATTTGCTCGATTAACCGATTAAACCAGAAACCCGATTAATTGAATACCCTAGTTCGTACGCTTTTGATGGCCAAAAAATATAGAAAACAAAACATTTCCTAGCTTTTTTTTTTGCGATTTGATATATAATATAATAACCTACACTAAGTAAAATTTTTCTTTTAAAACTTCAATAATTTTTATTAGTGGGTGATTTTCGGGAGCTATGACCAATTATTGACCGATCACCATGAAATTAGATCGTAGTTTATGTCTATATGAAAGTTATTTTTGTTGAATTTTATGTGTATACCAACATTTTTATGAGATTTATGAACGTTAAAGTAATTTACAGAATCGGCTATGACTAATTATGGACCGATCATAATAAAAATTGGTGACATAAATTCGGTATACATAAAACTTATTTGGAGCTAAATTTGTGTAGATATCTACATAGTAAATTAAACATTTATGACCGAAAAGTCAAATTTCGGGAGGACATTTGTATGGGGGCTAGGTGAAATAATAGATCGATTTCAGCCAGTTTCGTCCTTGGGCCCAAAAAATTTACATGTACCAAATTATATCGAAATATCTTCAATAAAACACGATGATTATCAACATTTTATTTTTCGATTCTGGTTGACTAAT
Organism: Calliphora vicina; assembly: GCF_958450345.1. NCBI lineage: Eukaryota > Metazoa > Arthropoda > Insecta > Diptera > Calliphoridae > Calliphora > Calliphora vicina. Next base: position 168,573,211 of record NC_088780.1, read on the forward strand.
CGGAGGAAATGCCCATATTAGATCAGGATTAAAAACATTCATTCAAAATATTATCTTTAAAAGAAACGCATAAAAAACGTACTTTTTAATTTAGTTTTTAACAAATCGTACTTTTTTACTTTCAGCATGAGTGGCAAGGGTATATATATGTAAGTTTGTCATTCCGTTTGTAATTTCTACATTTTTTATTTGCGACCCCACAAAGTATATACATTCGTTATAGATAGCGAAGTCGATATAGCCATGTCCGTCTGACCTTCTGTATGTTGAAATCAACTTTCCTTAGCACAAGGGTTCCTACGCTGGAAAAATTTCGCGGGAATTCCCGGGAATATTTTTTTGTTAATTTTCGGGAAATGTTTATCGGGAATTTTCGGGAATACCTTTATAAGTTTTCTTCTAAAAGTTACAATTTTCAGATTCGTTTCGATGGTCAAATTTGTTGTTAATTCAATTATTCTATTATATCCATAGATTTTTTTGGTTCTAGCAACAGATAGTCAGTTGGCAAAGAAGTATTACGGTTGAAAACCCTGATTTTTTTTCACTCAACTCAAGCCACAACAGAAAAATTCGGTTATTAAGAATGAAACAAATTTAAAGTTTATGCTCTTAAAGGAATTATTAAGATGCCTAACATTACAACTTTTAGGATGACCTCCTCTATGATTCGTTCATATAGTTTTGTTGATTCAATATTATTAGATTGATCGCACTGTACCAGACGGACGTACATCGTTTAATCCACTCAGAAAGTGAGTCAACTATAATATTTTTAGACGTTAAAAACGTCAGCATTAACACATATTACCCTCCTCTCAAATTTTAAGCATTTAGTTTTTACATGACGAAGAACAAAATAGAGGCCATCCTAATGTACAATATTTATAAATCAACAAAATGAGTGCTCAAATTGAATACATATTATTTATTACATTGAGGGTAAAGACATCAAATTTTATTTGAAGCACTCATACTCTAAGGAGGTTACAGTTATAATCAAATTGAATACAATTAAATATTTAACAAAAACATCTAACAGAAGCAAAATTAATAATGGGGTACAATTACAAACACACTGTATTTTCAACATTTTGTGTCATTTGACAGTGAAGTGAATAAAAACAAAATCCGAAACATGTAGATGGCAAATTATGTAATTTTTTGTATTATGTACTCTGTTATTAATTCCATATGGCTGGAAAACAAATTTTGAAAATTTGACCTTTAGCCTGAAGGCTTTCAATATAACTCACATACAAGCACGCTCTATAGCAAAAAAGCAACAAAAATGTTGTTTACGTTCATTTTATTCATTTATTTATTCAAACATTCATAATGATTCCAACCATGATCCAGCTGTGAATTTTATTTGATTTTTATTAGATTTTTATTATTATTATTGCAACTAAGGGTTGCAGAGTTTGGGTAGACATCAGGAGGAACGAAGACTGCTGATAACACATTCAAATTTAAATTTTATTTTTGGTTTTTTTAATTAAATGAAGCCATTTTGTTTTCTCTTAATTTCTTTTATTAATATTATTTTTTATTTTGGAACATTTTAATGTGTAGGTACCAAAATAAACATTTATTTTAGATTAAAAAAGTATGTTTAAGTAGATGAGTATCATCTCGTCAGGTTAATTATCATGATTGAGTTCGTGTTTTCATTTAAAGTCAAATATTGTTGGGATTAATGTTTTAGTAATAAACATCTTTGTTTAAAAATTCAATGTAATTATAAGTAAATTATTCTAAATAAGAACTAGTCTTATGAAAATACATATGTATTTTCTTAAAACTCATTTTCTTTTGAGCACAGGATATTGAGCCAAAAAATTGTCCTTGCACAAAGGATATCTCAAACAAGAAAGAGAGCATATTCGGCTGTGTCGAATCTTTTATTCAAAATTATACTTCAAAATTAAATTTTTCGTTTCGTCCCTATATGTTAATTATTCTACAAAAGAACTACACCATTTAGAATTGTTTTCGTCAAATATAAAACATTTGCGAAATAATATTCACAGAAATGCTTTCCTAAGCTACAAGTTACATTAATTTTAGTACTGCTAGTGGCATTTATCTGGCACTCGAGAGAATTTCTGGGAAAAAAGCCGAACAAAAAATAAAATAAAATAATAGAACAATATAATAGAATAGAATAGCGCACTTGTTGACTATTTGGTTTGGATACCTTCTACATATATCGTAGTATTATTATTTTATTGCGTCATAACTCTAATGTTGCAACATCATTTTTATTGTTTCTTAAACAGAGAAACAACCAGCAAAAATAAGCCACACAAAGACTTTCTCAGGCTTTTATTTTTTTTTTGATTTGCAACAACGCGTAATTGATACTTTTTGTTTTGTTGTTTTTCTATTTCAATTTCATAATAATATTGCAAGTATCTGTTACCTTTGTAATCATCTCACAGGTTGAACCTGATGAGAATGATTTTATTTGTATGTTTGAATTTTGAAGTGGCTTCTCTCCCTCTGTTTTTTTTTTCATAAGAAGACAATAAAATCAAAAATTGCTTTTTATTTGCACAGTGTTTGTTTCTATTCTATTTTATTTTTGGTCTATTAAAGTTGTTTATTTTTCTGCGGTTCAAAGATAAATATCAAATGTACTCATCATTCGGCGCGGTTGCTGTTCTATTTAGGTATTTTGTTTGTTAGTTTGCCTGTGTGTGTGTGATTGTTTTATTAATAATCAAACCATTGAAATTCAGCAAACACCTGCTTATTTGTCGGTTTATTTACTTCTTGCCAGACATCTATAACAACCATCCGTGCATTCTTGCATCAACATCATCTCATCATTAGCAGCCAGGACTTTACAATCGGAAAATGGAAATGTCGAATCTGAATTGGGAATTGTTTTGTTTCTATATTTGTTGCGTTGTTTTCACAGCTAGTGATTTACTATTTATTCTAGTACCGTGGGAATCGTTGTTCGTTTGACTTTAATTCATTTGTTTATTTATTTAAGGACTAAATATTATTTAACAAATACAAATATGTATGTGCAGTTCACTACAGGGAATTCTAACAAAAAAGCATTTTAAATAAAAAAAATATTTAGTTCCATTCAATAGTAAATTAAAAATTACAAATAAAGATCGTTACACGATTAAGATTTACTAACGCGACCCCATAATTCTTATAACTTATATTTTCAAAAAAATCGAACCTCCATAGAGCAGAATTAAAAAAATAAATAAACCTAAATATCTCTTGAAATAAAAGAGATATCTTACATACATGCAGAGAAAAAATATAGTTGGGCATGGTTACTGTAACCATTTCAATATTGTTACAAGTTTTTTAACTATATTATAGTCACAGTAACCATTTACATGATTGTGGTAACCATAATATGGTTAATTTATGATTCACATGATTGTATCTACCATATATATGGTTACAGTAAACAAATATATGTTTGTGACAACCATTCATATGATGAAGGACTTATCATATTATGTTGCTCTCGGCTTAAGGCTTATCATAATCTGAGAACAACATATTATGATAAAATTATTCATCATAAATATGGTTGTTACAAACATATATTTGTTTACTGTAACCATATATATGGTTGATACAATCATGTGAATCATAAATTAACCATATTATGGTTACCACAATCATGTAAATAGTTACTGTGACAATAATATTGTTAAAAATCTTGTAACACTATTTAAATGGTTACAGTAACCATGCCCAATTATATTTTTTCTCTGCGTGTAGGTGTGCATGTTTTTTTTAGATCTTCTTAAGGACCATTTCTATTGTAAATTTCAGCTCAGTCGGATTATTGGCGATTTTTTTTAAATGTGAGATGCGTAAGAAGCTTTATTTACAACTTTGGTGACCCTCACTAAAATTTCCCGGCAAAAATTTTCGTAGAATATTTTAAACTTTAAATGGTTCTTTTGAAAGGACTTTTTTTGATTTTCTCGAAAAAAGGGTCAAATTGACCCCTAAAGAGAGAAGCTAGAGGGTTAAGATCTTCCACAAAAATTATCCCCATAAAATTCCACAATATAACTCTGACAATAATAATTCTCTCAGACATTAACTTACAAACATTTTTTCAGTTAGTATAAAGCTCCCTTTGATAAAAAAAAATTAAAACTTTGACCCAAATTAAAACTTTGCCAAAAATCCATAACTTCTTTATTTCTTCATAAAAATGTTTGAAATTTGGTATTTGTATTAAGAATAACATAACCAACCGATCGATAAATATTTCGATGTTCAAGTACAGGGTTTGGTCAAAAAAGCAGGACGCTCTAAAAGTATCAAAAAATTGCATGTAAGCGGCTGAAATTTATTCCAAAAATAAAGAATAAAATATGTGATCCAAAAAAAAATCGGTCATTCAAATTTCGGATTACATATACAGGGATTACATTTAAAACATGAACGTTTTAAAAGCATCGACAAAATTAGGTTATTCATGTAAATGCCTGAAATTTAGTCCAAAAATGAAGAATAGTATAAGTGATTGAAAAAAATAGTCGTACAAATTTCGGAATTTGGCCAAACAAACGTGGACGTTTTGAAATTATCGAAAAAGTTAGGTTATACATGTAAAATTTTAAATTTGGTATACATTTAAGAAAAACACACTTGATCTATCGCAAAAAATATTATAAATTGCATATAGAAGTTGGCCAAATAAACATTGACGTTATAAAAGTATCGAAAAAAGTATGTCATTTTTGTAAATGGCTTCAATTAGATTTATAATTAAAAATAACATAAATGATCCATTGAAAAAATTTCGACATACAAATACATGGTTTGGCCAATTCAGCATAGACGTATTTAACTCTCAAACTTACATAATTTTTGAAATTGACCAAAAAATTCAAAAAAATATGTAGGCACTGAAATCGTTCTGGTTATTAGAATGGCAGATAATTGCAGCTGAAATTTATTGTACTTACTCTTGATACCTTACAGTATTAGATGTAATTTACACTTAACCTCTAATGGCCCCTTTTAATTTGTTCTGGCCTTTCAAAAATTTTTTTAATTCAGTTTCTATAGATTTTAAACTAGTACCAAATCATTTCACTTTTATATAAAAATAACACGCACAAACTCCTTAATAACTACGTAGAATGGTTAACTGTTTTATAAAAGCATGTGCTAATTTGCAAAAAACTTTAAAGAAAAAAGCACAGGCTACTTCAATTAAAAAGTAAAAAAATCACATTTTTCTTATATTAAAATGACAAGAAACAACCTTTGACTTTACAGCTCTATAAATAACCACATAGTTACTTTATAGCCAAAATAATTATGGTACTGTATATTCTGAAGTGTTAAGAAAAATTTACCATCAAAATTTTATAAAAATTAAAAAAACAAAAAAAAACATTTTTGGCCGGAATTTACTACCGTGCACTGTAAAGAATAATTCAGACCAGCTGGACTATATGTTTATTCTACAAAAATTATCTACTCAACATGCCCTTTCAGAATTATAGTGTCGTTATTCTGTTCCAATTAAAAAGTCTCAAATTTTTGGACAGTGTAATTATTGCTGTGTATCCTAATCAGATACATTTTTGCAGGAATTCCCGGGAATTAATTTGGATTAAATCATTTGTTTAGCAATAAATACGATTGTCACAACAAACACTATTTTCTAAGATGAATTTTTGTTAAGTGAACCAAGCAAAATTACTTTTCTAGCCGGTGGATAAAATTTATATACATACATACATAAATTTTAATTTGAAAATTTCTCTTTTGAAACGAATTACGCATTTCTTCAAGATTTCGTTTAATATTGGGTGTTATGACTTAAAAATGGGGAAATTGAAAGTTACAGATATACTGTAGTTTTTAGTTTTTTTTATTGATTGAGCTTATTTCCCCAAATAAACGCTTATTTACAAAGTTGTCCACTATTTAAGATTTGAGTCGAATTTTCATTAAAAACTAATATATTCTTGATCAGAAATCAAATTGAGCTCATTTTCTCGATTTTAAGCTTATTTTAGTTATTAATGATTTAATATATTTCGTACAAAAATTAGATTTTTGGTCAGACCACAGATCGATCCAGCTTCTTTACTCGATTAAACACTATCTAAAAAATGACTGACAATTTAAAATTTTCTTAATTTTTCGTCTAGCTCCTGACCCAATTTAAAGCTTATTTACCAAGTTCTTTGATATTTGATCAGCATTGTAAGTGATCACAGTGATCGAGCTGTTTATTATACTTATTAATTTTTACATGAAAAATATAAGTGATCACAAATCAAGCTCTTTTCTCGATTAAACGCTTATTTACGATTTTCTAAAAAATCTATTTTTTTTAATAAGTGTTTTCTAATAATGGCTAGTTAACAAATCAATTTCATAACAATCATTTAAATTTTTGTCATATTTAAATGCAATAACTCTTACAAAATCCAACAAAATTACCAAGACGTTGGTTGTGCTGTCATATTTAAATACTACCTACATACGTAATTGATCAAAATTCTATCTTGGTGGTCTTGGGCTGAAATAAAAAAATTCATTAACACCATCAAACAAGCAACTACTGAACACACAACCAACCACTTGAGAAACCATAAGAAAACAACATCATTTATTTTCGGAACAGTGTTTAGTGGCTCATACTACTATGATGCTTGAGTGTGTGTAAACAAGAAGCCACGCCACCTAGGACTAGGAAACATAGCCAGTCTTAGATGATGAAGACGACGAGTATTAAAGTGGCTGCTGCAACATGGTAGCAATTTATGCAAATTAGTTAAAGTGACAATTTAACTTTGAAAAAATACTCAATGTGTTTAGTGACGACTGCAGGCAACAACAAACAAGAAGTAAATAATAGTCAATTAATATTGGTTGAGGGAAAAATTTAATTTCTGACAAGGGTGAAATGTTCGTAATAATGAGATAATAATAAGTCCTTAAGAAAAAACATGTCTGTGCTAAACATTATCTAAGAGCAACATATTATGATAAGACTTATGATTGTCAACCAAACATATTATGATGGTTTTGCCTTTGGGCAAAACTGGTAGACACGGGTCTTTTTTTGTTGGTCTTTTATGACGTACTGGTCCGTATATGGTTATATTTCCATGACTTAAAAAATTACACACAGTGTTATTATGATGCAATTGATCATAATATGATTATGATCAAAAGAAAAAAATATGATGATCTTACTTTATTTATATAAAATAATATGCTTTAACAATGTAATAAAATTTCGAAATTGACTTTTCCCCTTAACCAACATTAACTATGAGTCAATAAATCGTGGAAACAGCAAAAACATGAACAAAGTTAAGTTTCTTACTTGGTTTTATTTATGTACATATATGGACAGACAATACTTTATTCTCTCTATTGTCTACTCGTATGCTACAATGACAAGAGTATGGTGGATGAATTGTGGTCCATGGGTCATCCAACCATTCAGTCATTATGACCATCCATAGCTGCTACTTGTAAGAAATGTCGTTGTGTTATTTGTTAATTGTTTATTTTTGATGTTTTCAAAAATAACAACAAGTAAAACTGAAATGGGCGGTAAATTATTTTATTTGTTGTTAAGAAAACAATATTTAAAAGACTCACACACGCAGGCACTTACGGACACACACAGAAATACATATTTAAAATATAAAAACAAAAAAATAAAAAAATACAGTAAAAACCAACAAACGAAAAACACGTTTAATAAAATTCAAGTACATTGTCGGAGTTTTTTTTTATTTTTATTTAAAAAACAAAAAGAAAATGTGTACAAAATAATTGAATAAATAAAACGGGAGTGATTTTTATGCCGAAAGTGTAGCTGACTATTAGACATCATACACAAACTGTAATATTATTGAAATGTTGAGATATAAGATAATCTTTATTTTAAACTAGCTGACCCAGTGCGCTTCGCCACCCCAATTAGAAGAAAGAAATAGTACTATTAAGTCTCCCGCTCACTCGGGTCCATATAATATTTGTTTCATGTTTCTAAGTTCATTGGTGAAGAAATTACAAAAAGTACCATTCGAATAAAGAAAAAGTACCAAAAAGTCTCCCCCTAGAATTCTCACTCACTTAGGACCATATATGCTTAATTTCATGTTTCTAAGTCCATTGTTATAAAAAATTAAAAAAGTACCATTAGAAGAGTGAAAAAGAATAGAATAAAGTAGTAATCCCTTATTTCTCACACTAACTTCACTCAGATACATATCAGCTAACTTTAATATCGATAAGTGAAATAATTTAAAATATTAACAAGTAAGAAAGTATGGTCGGTCAAGCCCGACCATATAATACCCTACACCAAGTAAATGAGTAAAAATATTTTTCTTTTAAAATCTCAATAATTTATATTCATGAGTAATTTTCGGATGTGGGCCTTATATGGGAGCTATGACCAATTATGGACCGAACACCTTGAAATTAGGTCGTGTGATTTATGTCTATATTAAATTTAACTATGTTGAATTTTGTGTGTATACCAACATTTTTAAGCGATATAAGCACGTTAAAGTGATTTTCGGAAGCGGGTCTATATGGGAGCTATGACTAATTATGGACCGATCCTAACAAAATTTGGTGACATGAATTTTGTATATATAAAACTTATTTGGAGCGAAATTTGTGTAGAAAGATAGATAAATTAAACATTTATGACCGATAAAGTCCAATTTCGAGGGGACTTTGTATGGGGGCTAGGTGAAATAATGGACCGATTTCAGCCAGTTTCAATAGGCTTGGTCCTTGGGCCGAAAAAGTAATATGTACCAAATTTGATCGAAATATCTTCAAAATTGCGACCTGTACTCTGCGCACAAGGTTTACATGGACAGCCAGCCAGCCAGCCAGCCAGCCAACCAGACGGACGGACGGACATCGTTTAATCGACTCAGAAAGTGATTCTAAGTCGATCGGTATACTTTAAGGTGGGTGTTAGACTAATATTTTTGGGCGTTACAAACATCTGCACAAACGCATAATACCCTCCCCACTATGGTGGTGTAGGGTATAAAAAGGTACCATTAGGAGAAAAGTACCAATTTCCCTTTTCCTCCTTGAACACCCCTCAAGTTTGAAATTTAAAAATATTCCATTTTGCAAAAGTTGTTTATGCTACAGACATGTCTCAAAATATTAAAATCTCTGTTAATGTGCCCAATAATAAATATGTTTTAAAAAAGTACCAAACTGTTTACCCGGATTTTGCCTAAAATACACCATGGCACTCGAGTTCCAAATTACACCATGTTATTTAATTTTTGTATGAATCCAGGAACCAATGTTAAAAAAATTATCAACATCGGCTTAATAATTTGCAATAAAATGTATTTTCCCGATTTTATCCATTTTTTGGTTAATTTTTGTATGAATCCAGGAACCAATGTTAAAAAAATTATCAACATCGGCTTAATAATTTGCAATAAAATGTATTTTCCCGATTTTATCCCCTTTTTGGTACTTTTTTATCCCCATTTCGGTGGTAAAATATTATTAAAATAATTTTCTGTATCGTGGTGGGAGCTCATAGTAAAATATTCGAATGTCTATGTCAAATTATAGAAAAACATATTTTATGAAAAAGTACCAAAAATAAACACAATTTTTATCCCTTAAGGGTTCGAATTTCGAAAAAGTACCAAACTTATATTTTTTATTTTTTGTTAGTTAAAGAATACTATTTGAAAATTGTTTCTATGTTTATTGGTTTAAAAGATACATAGGGTGCAAAAAAAGTACCAAAATACAGTTTTTACCCGTTTTCTCCCCTAAGAGGTTCGAATTTCGAAAAAGTACGAAACACCTGTCAGCTTATTTTTTAAATGGACATGCAACATGCAATTTCAAGTTTTTTTGTATCTTTATTAGTTTTGAAGATATAAGATTACCGGATTTACCCGTTTTTACCCCATAAACGTTCGAATTTCCAAAAACCCTTCTTAGTGGATCGTTTTGGGGAGGGAGGAACCCACAGTTAAAATTTCATGATTCTAGCTTCAGTCGTTTGGGCTGTGGGATGATGAATCAGTCAGTCATTCAGTCAGTAACGTTACTCTTTTATATATATAGATTGGTAAAATTACAATTTACTATTTCGCTAATTGAGTCGGCAGTTTTAGTTTTTCTACACGTTTTTCAAAACAACATTTTAAAATTGTTGTACGTGAAAATAGATGATGGTGACCGACCTCTGGTGGCTATCAGTATCGATCACTTGGCGGTGACGGACTGGCCAAAGAAGCCAGCCCAAAATCCACACCAAAAAGTGACTTTTACGGGATGTATTGGACGCTTTCGGATCTCATCGGAATTGGTATCGTGCAAAATTCGAAAATGTTTATTTATTTTTTTTGAAAAAAGGGTTTTCCCGAATTGCTATGGCGTTATATACGTTGATGGAAAGGTCTTTGAAATGATTATATCTGTAACGGTAATTTTAGTTATGACCGGTAGCTTAGCAGTAGTCGACCTGAAAGGTATAACCAATCTTTGGTTAAAGAAAAAATAAAGCCAAAAATAAAAATCTACGAATTAAACTTCACAGACAAGCCTCGCATAAAATATATGTACATAAATACATGTATTAAAGAATATTTTATTTATGTACATTGATATTTTGTGTATAAGTATTTTATAGTGGCCAAAGTATCATCGATCCATTCCTGGCATTGTCATTCCACATTCAATTCAATCCAAAAAAAACAACACACAATACTCACGGAAGACGTGATAAATGACACTTGCTGTTGCTACTTTTGCCTCTTTTTTAATGTTTTTTCAACTCTTTTTCCACTCCAGTGCAGCCAGCCACTGCTGTTGCTGGCCAAACGGCCATTTATTATGACATCAGAAAAACGCAGTTAAGCCTGAATTCAAGTAATACCTGAAGCCGAAAAAAGTAACAGCATTGATTGAAATTTTTAATTGAAAACTCTTAAAGAATGGGGAAAAAGTATCAGCAGCGAATTGGTTAAAATGTTTACAAATATTTGCTGTTCATTGGCCGCGTTATTGTTTGATTAAGATCGTTTTGCTTGACTTTTCGTAATTTTTTAATTTTGTTTAATTAAATTTTTTGGATTTTATTTTGTTGTATATACTCTTTTTGTTTACTGACAACAACAATAACATTTGAATGAAATTATTATAAAATATTATTTGTTTATTTTGCGTTGTCTTATTTTAAATAAATACATTTAAATTGTTTCATGATCAGCTACCGCGGTTTTTTATTTCGCTTTTGGGTTTCTTATAAATATTTTCGAAAATTGCTGCTTTGTTTTTCTAACAATATTTGTGTCATTGATTTTGAATATGTCGACGACAGCGGTGCTGCTGTTGAAGACCATGACAATGCTTTATAAGCTGATCAGCAGTAGTTTGGGTGGTCACATAAGTATTAAAAAATTTAAATATTTCATAATACAAATATGCTGGTAGAAGAAAATTTTAAAGATTTGTATATGATCATCCAATCTATTATTTATTGTTTAAATTTTAGAATTAATGCCGTCGGAAAACAAATATTTAGGTATAAAGCCATATTCATGAGCGGGCGGGCTCATGAATATAGCTGCAATTAGATGCAGCTATGCCCAATTAAGGATCGATCCTCACTAACATTATATTATTAGCCTGCCTCTAGAATACCCTAAGTGCAATTTTTAGATATTTTTTTAATTATATGTCCTCTTGAGAGCATTATTTATTGTGTATTTTCAATAATATTTACCACAAATGATCGTTAGAAAATATCTGTGGCCTTCATATAAAAAAACAAATGGCTTTTTTGATTTTCGAAAAAAATTATTAAAAAAAACTCCTAAATACTTTTGCAGGTCATGTAGTAATTTATTTAGATGATGCCTATTTGTTCAACATTAGCTTTAAGCTACTTCGGCGACAGGTCATTGTATGGGGGCAATGCCAATTACTGACTGATCCTCACAAAATTTGTTACTCCAAAATCAACTTCTAATAGATAATTTAGGTATTTAATGTGGTTTCTAAAAGCGGATCTTATATGAGTTGTATAATTGACTATATATCTCATATAAAATCCACTTTAAACTGATCATCAAAGAATTTAGTAGTGAAATTTTCGTGTAAATAAAGTGTTTTTCCAGAAAAACGTAGCAATATCCTTTCATGCTTGAATAAAAACTAAATGGCTTTAACCTTTAACTTATGAGGTGGTGGTAAATTTTACACCCTCTCTTCATTTTTTTAAAGTTTTATCAAAAAGGCTTGCGAAATAAAGTGCCTGCATTTTTGTTTCAAATAACATTTTGCTTTCTTTTTTTAATTTTTTTAAATTAAAATTGTTGTATCTTATTGTTAAAAAGCTAATATTAACGAAAAAATGTTTTTTAAAGTAAAATTTTTTGCAAAAATTATAAGGTGTAAAATTTACACCACATCTGTGACTATGTCAAACATTTTCACGTCATAAGTTAAAGGTTAAACATCTCCTCTGAATTGTTTTAACTCTAGTGCCTTTATAAGATTCTCCAGCACTATGACACAAAAATACGTCTAAATTGAAATTTACGTTGTGACTAAAAACAAGTCCTTTTGGCAAAGTTGTAAGATTGTACAAAAATTATAAATAAAAAGAATAAGAAGCAAATACACACAACTTAAAATATAATTTCACGCCATGTTTAACACAACAGACGATAGACAGGCACGACATACAGACAGACAGACATAAAGAAATACATATTTTATAAACATTTTCATTCAAACAGTTCTTTAAAGGGATTTAAACTTTAAAGCGAAATCAACAAAGAAAAAAACTAATTTTTACAAATATTATTTTGTACAAAAGAAGTTGTTTGGTTAAAAAATGTCAATCGCTTTGGAAAATCGTTTTAAGTACCTTCCATGTGATATACATATTCTCTATGTACAGAACATAGTATCCAAGATATGTATTGACAAAAATATTGCGGGATTTACTATAGATCACGTACGGAAGATCGGCGAGTCAAGCCAAAAAGGTTTGAAAACCAAAAATTGGAGGCATTACTCCATGAATATTGTTGCCAAACTCAACAAGAGCTTACAAAATCATTGGGAGCTACTCGAGCAGCGATTTCAAAACGTTTGCGAGAAGCAGGATTCATCCAAAAGCAGGGAAATTGGGTACTATGGTAATGCTCTGCATTTGGTGGGACCAAACGGGTCCTATTTATTGTGAGATGCTGAAATCTGGTCAGACCATGGAACCTGTACCGAACCCAAGTGAACATTGGCCGCCATGATATGAAACCGTAATATTCCATAACGACAACGCTCGGCCACTTGTTGCAATACCTGTTAAATTTATTATAAAGTGGTTGGGAAGTTTCGCCTCACCCGCCTTATAGTCCAGACCTTGTCCCGCCCGAATACTATTTGTTTCGATCGATGCAGAACGCACTCTCTGGGATACGCTTCACTTTGGAACGGAGTAGCAGTTCTCTTGGCTAGGAATCCTTATGTTGCCTGAAAGATGGGAAAAGATCATAGCTAACAATGGCCAAGACATTGAATACATTGAAAATAAAAGCAGTTCAGACCTTCGGAATGCCATCGTTATATCAACTTCTATATCCAGATCCAGAATTTGTATACTTTGTAGGATCACATTAATTAATATTGTAGAAATTACAAACGGAATGACACACTTATATATCGATGCCTTAATATAAAAAGGCCCGTGCTCGTGTTTTCGAGATTTGTTTGGCTAATTATGATATATGGTCGGACCATTTATCGAAATAAACGAAAATCTTTTTATATTAACGCATCGATGTATGCTTATCAATTAAAGTCCTGCATTTTCTATAAGATATAGAGGAAAATTATTGAAGCAAGATATGGTTGAATATTTAAAATCTTCAATAATGGAATATATTGTTTCCTGTTTCCCTAAGAATCATACACAGAGAAAACAGATTCGTGATAGCAACCGAATTTGTTGCCAATCGAATGATTCTATCTTAGTGACCGAATTTTACAATTGTGGCTACAATATTTTGGAAGGGGTAACTAAAGTTTGGTTGCCTCAACTGAAATTCTTCTTTCAACTGACTTTCTGTTGTTAAAACTGAAAAATTCTATGTGTGCAACCGAATCATTCGATTGGCAACAAATTCGGTTGCTATCACGAATCTGTTTTCTCTGTGTAGGGCCGTAACAAATTTGTTACAATCGTCTCTTTCATTAGCATGCGTTTGATTTCACTCCGTGTCCTGAAGTTATTATTTAATAATCGAGCTAGCTTCTCCATGAATGTGCAAGTCCTCCTGACCAGTCGATGGCCATTCTGATCTGGTGATTTCCTAAGTATGTGCCCAATTCAAAGTCATTGCGCCTACGATTCTCTGTCTGAATGGGAATTTCGAGTCGAATAAACGAATTAAATTTTCTCAAGTGGAAAAAATGCATTAATCTGAGAGTTACTTAAATCACAGGAGTTGTGAAAGCTGTAATTTTAAAATTCTGCCTTAATCTTTAACTCGTACTTATTCAATTCATTCTGAGTGCTGTGTATTATTTGTAGCTCTTAAATAGTGTAAAAATCTTCTTTTTTTGTTTTGAAAAAAGTCTTTGGTTGGAGGAATTTTCAGTTTTAGTTACTTGTAAAACATGCAAATTCTCTGGCTCCCCACCATTCCACACTCACTCCTTTCCAACATTTCAAACAAACCAGTTTATTTTGTAAGACGACCATTAAAGGCTGTGTTCGCTGCTGCATGTTCCAAGTGTAAGATAACAAAAGGAATAACAAGGAATCTCGAAAAGAATCTTCCATCCAACTAAAACATTTAAGCTGAATGTGTTTGTAAGAAATGTGGAAGAGAGAAAAAAACCGATAAGAACAAAGGGAAATCTACAACAAAAGTAAAACTAAAGACACGCAAAAAGCCAAGAATTCTTTTTTGTCAAGTATTGAGACACAGAAGGAACAAATGTTGACCTCCTTGCTATAGAGATGGTGGTGGCCATGATGGTGTGGTAATATTGTCTGTCTGTTGCTGGTGGTAAATGATGTTTGATGGTGGGAAGTGGTGTGGGATGGATGGGAGAAATGTGCACAACAACGGAAATAAAACAATATCCGTTGTATTTAATTGTATTTGTGTATTTGTGTGTGTAAATAATAATCTAACGTATTGTTATAATAAAATATTTACTGTTTTGTGTTTCTTTGGTTTTAGACAAATAAATATTGGCTACAGAACTCAACTTAACTTAACGTTTGTGATGAAGGTCGCGCTGTTGGCTATTCACCAAATTCATTGTAATTTCTTGTTTTGTATAACGGATGCGTTTGATTGTTTGTTGGATTTTTTTTATTTTCGTTTGTCTGACTGTTGCTTCACACTTCACAAAATTAAATTAGATTTTGGTTTTTCGTCAACAATCATTGGCGTTGGCATGTATTTGACATGTTAAACGATAAGCCACAGCACAACGCCAATGGTATGGAAATACATACAATTTTAAAGTAAAACCACGATTACAAGAACATGGAAATATTAACAATTTGTCTATACTCCAAGTAATTTGAAAAGGGGTTGAAGGAAATTTTCAATTTGAGAGATGGAGATTTAACGTGCAATAAGATTATAACAGTTTCCCAATCCCTTGGTGAATAATGGGATAGCTTCAGCGTTTAGTGTTATTCAAACAATCGTCTTCATATTCGATATTCTAATACTTTGTGAAAGTTATTTCAACTTAGTTTTTTCTTCAATTGGTTATGTTTTGAGGCCAAGAACAAATCAAGCCAATATCGGATACTCTGTTCCAAAGTGAACCATATCCCAGAGCGATTTCTGCTTTGATCGGAACAAATACTAGTAGTCGGACGGGTCTGGGCTATAAAGAGAGAGGTTTCTGTTTCGATCGGAACAAATAGCAGTCGGAAGGGGTATGGTCTGGACTATAAAGCGTGCTCGGTTTAAATGAATCTGTTGTATTCTGTACATGTTCCCTGTGATGGTCTGGCCAGATTTCAGCAGCTCATACTACCAAATACAGAGCATTAAATTAGCGCCATGGATATTTGGCTTTGGTGTCGATTTTCATTTATGTTCTTTAATATCTTTAAGCAGCATTTCAGACATACAAAATGGTCTTTCAAGGTCTCTCAGATTCAATTCTTATGGTACTCAATTTCCCTGCTGCTTGCAAACGTTTTGAAATTGCCAATTAAGTAGCTCCCACTGAGATTGCAAGCTCTTCTTGAGTTTTATAACAATTTTCATGGAGTAATGCATCCAATTCTTGGTGAGCAATCGGAGTGCTTTAGCGAAACTTTTTTTCAAATTAAAGAAGTATAGCAAAACTTCCCGCATATAACGCTTTTTACTATAAGCTTCGAACTAGAGCGAAAATAAAGAAAATCTGTGATCACTCATATTTCCTACCAAAAATTCAATTTTCTGATGAAAATTCCAAAATATCTAAAATTGCTTATAATTCCTAAACTAAAGTACCTAGAGCGAAAATAAAGAAAATCTGTGATCACTAATATTTCCCATTAATATTCGATTTTCATGAAGAAAATTCCAAAATATTATTTAAGATACAGTGAAATACCTCCCAAATGAAATAACTCCCCACGAAAAAATGAAATAACACCCAACAAATTTTCCATACAACTTGGGACTTATTTCATTATGAAACAACTCCTAACGCATAGGGAGTTATTTCATAATTTTTTGTTGGGAGTTATTGCACTATGAAACAACTCCCAATGAAATTTTTGTTGGGTTTTATTTCATTTTATTTTGGGAATTATGAGTTATTTCATTGTATGCACACGCAGAGAAAAAATATAATTGGGCATGGTTACTGTAACCATTTATATAGTGTTACAAGTTTTTTAACTATATTATAGTCACAGTAACCATTTACATGATTGTGGTAACCATAATATGTTTAACTTACGATTCACATGATTGTCTCAACCATATATGTATATGGTTACAGTAAACATATATGTGTTTGTGGCAACCATATTTATGATGAATAATTTTATCATAATATGTTGTTCTCAGATTATGATAAGCCTTAAGCCGAGAGCACCATAATATGATAAGTCTTTCATCATATAAATGGTTGTCACAAACATATATATGTTTACTGTAACCATATATATGGTTGATACAATCATGTGAATCGTAAGTTAAACATATTATGGTTACCACAATCATGTAAATGGTTACTGTGACTATAATATGGTTAAAAAACTTGTAACAATATTGAAATGGTTACAGTAACCATGCCCAACTATATTTTTTCTCTGCGTGCAGTTATTTAATTTTAGTTGGGTTCTACTTTGCAATAGCAGAACCCATAAATATAAAAAACTGGCTTCACTCAGAAAAGTTTTTTGCACTACCGGCCTTTGGCCGTGCGCAAAGGTTTTCTCCTCTGGGGTGTTTCAAAAACCGGCTTCGCTCAGAAAAGATTATTTATACATCGTCGGCCTTTGTCAGGTTGCAACGATTACTTAATCTGGTGCGAAATGAAAATCGGGTTTCTGAAATATTATAAAACCTTTCTGCAATGAAAGAAATCTTTTTTGAGCGAAGCCAGAGTTTTATACACCCCGGAGGAGAAAACCTTAGCGCACGACCGAAGGCCGGCAATGCACAAAACTTTTGCAAAACAAATTTTCTGAGTGAAGCCAGTTTTTGACACATCCCAGAGGAGTAAAACTTTGCGCTACGCTATAGGCCCGAGCTGCAAAAAATGTTTGGTAGGCGAAGAATAATTTCACTTTTGTAGTTCCTTTTTTTAGATTGCATAAATAAATAGCTTCACATTGGGAATTATTTCATTTCTATTGGGAGTAATTTCATCATAATATTAATAGGCAAGAGGGTTTCTTTAGACCCCTTTTACGCTCACATTATACATTCAATTTGGACAAAAAATATACCATTTTAAAGAGATTTATTCACAGAAGTGCAGAATATATATTTTATTGAAATCGGTTCAGTTTTTTTAGGAGTTATAAGCGTTTAAAGATGTTACTAACACATATGCAAAAACGTGTACATGTGAACCTTAAGCAAAAAAGTAAACAAAGCAATGCGTGTTTGTGCAATATGTTGTTGTAAATAAATAAGAGAAACAATTAAACAGTATTGAATTCGCTCTGTTTTAAGTGAGAGTTGTTATAGAAAACAAAGAAGAAGAATTTAGTAATTTAAAGTCACAAAAATATATTTTGAAGGTGTTTTTTTTATTTTCTAACTCACATATGCATAAACAATTTTTAAATTTATCAGAGGTTTATAAAACAAAATTTCCATTCAAAATTAGTTTTAACAAGTAAGAGAGTTATATTCGGCTGTGCCGAATCTTATATACCCTTCACCAAATTATACTTTAAAATAAAAATTTTAAATATTTTTAGGTAAACAAAACTTAAATTTTTTTTCCAGTTGTTTTTTAAAAATTTTTTTAAAATTGTTTTTTAAAATTTAAAAAAAAATTTTTTTTAGTTTTTATTTTTTTTTTAATATTTAGTGAAAAAAATGTTGGTGAAAAAAAAAATTGGGGTTAAAAAATATTTTTTCCGATTTTGACCCATTGCAGGTCCAATTTACTATGGTCTTATATACGTCGTTGCACAGGTCTTTGAAATATCTATCATTAGATATGGGTCAAAAATAGGTCAAAAATCGAGGTTGTCCTGGTTTTTTCCTTATATCTCAGCCATTTGTGGACCGATTTTCTCGATTTTAAATAGCAACCGATCCGGAATAATTTCGGAGATATTGATGTATCATTCGTGTATGTAAGTTATTTGGGGGCTTCAGAAAGTAGATTGCAACACACAGACGGACAGACGGACATGGCTATATCGACTCCGCTATCTATAACGATTCAGAATATATATACTTTGTGGGGTCGCAAATGAAAAATGTAGAAATTACAAACGGAATGACAAACTTATATATACCCTTGCCACTCATGGTGAAGGGTATAAAAACATTTGACAAATTTAAAATCATATGGGGGTAAATTTGTAATTGTACATAAGTAAATAGTTATTTTATAATATGTATGTGCAGAACTATAATTGTGACGGTTTTCAAACTTCATACGAATGAATTACTTATCACTGCATGAATTTTAATCAAAAATGGGACGGGTCAGAAAAACTGGTGAGTCGCCTCCCATACAAAGTAAATAGTTATTTCTAAATATTTTTTGAACTATAATTGCAAGATTCTTCAAACTTAGTCAATATGGTTCTTTTATAATTTTGCATAGTTTCGCTGAAATTGTTCGGGATTGGAATAGTGGGCGTGGCACACCCTATACAAAGTATATAATTAATTTCGAATATCTGTAGAACTATAATTGTAAAAGTGTTTAAACTTTTAGCGAATTAATTTCTTAATACTGTGCGGAGTTTAGCTGAATATAGACGGATTTAGATTAGAGGGAAAATGAGGTGAGTCACTTCCCATATAAAGTAATAATTGCAAAGTTTTTCAAACTTTGTCCGCATAGCTCTCTTACCATTTTACACAGATTGGCTGAAAATGGTCGGGTTTGCATTAGTGGTCGTGGCACAAAGTAAATAATTGATTTTGAATATCTGGAGAACTATAATTCTAAAAGTATTTAAACTCTGTATCAATCAATTTATTACCATTATACGGAGGTTAGTTAAAAACGAATTTATTCCTGTTCCCTGTTCGAAGTTTAGCTAAGCATGGTCGTCTTAGTAGGAATGACCCCTTCTTTATAAAGGAAAGTTAAAGTAAAGCTTGATATTTACATAAGAGGTTTAAAAATGCAGTGTAGTGGTATCTCCCATACAAAATTAGTTAGTTATTTTCGAATATCAAGTGAACTGTAATGAGAGATTGAGAATTTGAGAGATTCTCAAATTTTGTATTTGTTATTTTCGTATTTCTATTCAAATTTTTTTTTAATTTTACTTGGGTAGGGGTAGCGAAGTGCACCGGGTTATGCTAGTTTTTAGTTATTTCATATTTCAAGTTTGGGAATTATTTCATTTTTGAAGGGAATTATTTCATTGGGAGTTATTTCACTGGGAGTTATTTCATTTGGTAGCTATTTCACGGTACCATTATTTAATTGTATTTATAATATGTAAAGGACCTAGAGCGAAAATAAAGAAAATCTGTAATCACTCATATTTCCCACCAA
Organism: Calliphora vicina; assembly: GCF_958450345.1. NCBI lineage: Eukaryota > Metazoa > Arthropoda > Insecta > Diptera > Calliphoridae > Calliphora > Calliphora vicina. Next base: position 168,593,449 of record NC_088780.1, read on the forward strand.
AAATTATTTTTTATAACGAAAATTCCAAATTATCTAAAATTACTTATAATTCGTAAACTAGAGCGAAAATAATGAAATACATCAAAATTCGATTTTCATAAAGAAAATTCCAAAATATCTAAAATTGCTTATAATTCGTATACTAAAGGTCCAAGAGCGAAAATAAAGAAAATCTGAGCTCACTCATATTTCCCAATAAAAATTGATTTTCATGATGAAAATTTCTAAATATCTGAAATGGCTTATGGTAATTTTCTTAAAGCCTATGTCCTCCTCTACGATTCGTTTATACACTGTTTTGCAATCGGACTGGTAGTTTAGAAGAGGCATATTTGTTACCATGTTCATTACCATTGTGCGTAATATGAATTTCTTAACGTATTCCGAATTGGGAAAAAAATCATTGATTAATCATTAAAATCAGTGATCCGAAATAACTGTTATTTTTTTTATATAAGCAATTGGTTATAGAAAAAATAACTGCAAAATAATAGGTCCCGTAATAACAATTATAAATAACTCCAAAAAATTTTAGACAATGATAACCATTATGAAAAATTTTAATTTTTTTAAGTCCTTGATAACCATTATGAAAGATTTTTTTTTTTTTTGGTCTTCAATAACCATTATAAAAAAATTTATTTTTTTGGTCTTCGATAGACTACACCCATTACAAATATTTATACCCTACACCACCATAGTGATATAGCGTATATTGCCCCAAGGACGAAGTCTATTGAATTTAGTTAGAATCGGTCTATTATTTCTCCTAGCCCCCATACGATTGTCCTATCTGATAGCACAAATATGTTTCATATATTCATAAGACATGTCACTTAATTTTATCCCGATTCGTTCATAATTAGTCATAGCTCCCACATATTGCACATTTTAAAAGAAAACTGTTTATAATCATAAATATTCTTGATTCTTATTAAATTCTGAACCGATTTATCTTTGTCTATTTTAAAATACAAGAAAACCAGGTTCATGCGACCAAAAAACTTTGTTGGTACTCATAATGTTTACGGAAGACCAACAAAAAAAATCTTTAATAATGGTTATTGAGGACCAAATAAAATAAAAATCGTTTATAATGGTTATCAAAGACCAAAATAATATTGGTTATTTTCAACTGTTATCAGAGACCATTTTTCAAAAATTCTTGATAAACAATTATTTCAGGATTTTTTCCAATATTGGTTATAACAGTTATGTCCCTTATTAAAATGACACCAATTGTGTTAAAGATTTTAAAGAAATTCACTATTATGAATCTACATACAAATAAAAACACAAAGTGTACATTCTAAAATCGTGTGCTAAATAATTTACAGAAAAAATAAATCAAACAATATTAATGTTTTGTAACAATTACTTCACATTTTTTCACATTTAAAAAATTCAATTAAATTTTAGTTACATTTAAAAAAAAAGAAAATCACACACAAAAAATCACATTCCTGCATGCAATTGCCGCCCAAAAGACCCACAAGGACACAAAACACCCACACAATACGGAGTTGCCATTGAAAAGGGAAATGGCGACGAGGACGTGCAAGTATGTGTGCACGTAACAGTAACTATTTCACAAAAATGATACATACAGGCAAAATGGCAACAACAGCAATAATAACAAATAACCGTTATATACAATTGAACAATGTGAAAAGAAATTATGTACTCAATCACATGCGCTCTCTATCTCTCTCTCTCGCTCCCTCTCTGTGTCTTATTTATTTGTGCTCGCGTTTAAGTGATTTTTCATTTGTTTTCGTGCCAACGGATAAACTTAAATTGTAGAACATTTATTTACAAAGAAATCAAATTGTTAATATTTAGTTGTGCTGGCAGAGAGTTTTATTATTGTATTTTATTTTAAGCTCCACCCATTTCTGAAACTCAGGGCGGAGTCGTATTGAGTTGAAATTATAACAAATTATATCATTGTGTGTTTCCTCTTCGTGTATTTGTAACATTTCTTACAGATACTGTAATGTGTTATTGTGTGTGTGTGTGCTTTTAAACATTTATATTTTCCATTATATAGAATGATGTTCACATACTCCTGCGGCAAGGATACATAAAATGTTTCAATTTTTTTTGTTTTTTTTTGGAAACTTTAGTAAAAGGTTGAAAAAGTAAAATAATTTTAACTTTAAAATACTTCTTCTTAGACTCAATTTAAATTTTGTATCGTCATATAAATAAATATTACATATTGAAATGCCTAAATTTTAATGAATACAATGTATTTTCGTTATTATTAGCCATTTTATGAAATTGTGTATCCCCTGTATAAAGGCGAGGTCATGTCCCTGATTACCCCCCTCCCCCAGCACACCCTACTTGTTGTACTATATTTTATATACAAAGTATTTCAAAAACAGTTACATTGTATACAAAAACAATATGTATGTATTTATGTATATGATGAATATTATTCCTCCTGAACAGACACATTAAACTAACTAACTGTTAACAAGAGTAAAGAAACAATCGTCCTTAGGCGACCTAGTGAAAGCAGGATAGTTGCAAGTTTCAGTTGCCACACAAATTGGCAAAAAAAAAAGAAAAAAACAACAACAAAACTTACAATATGTATCGGAATTTAAATAAACTCCTCTCTCGGAGTACACAAGCAATAGGTGACCTGCGCTTTAATTAAACAAGAGAATTGGCTTTTTTGACAAAACCGCAGTGAGAGATGAAAAACTCAGTTATAATCCTTCAGGAACTTGGAAATTGTATAAATTATATTCATACATATGTGTATGAATCTTTTCGTGACAACAATATGTTGCAATATTGTAGTTGTTCACTGCAGAAGCAGTGAAGTCAAAGTTTTGCAAAACTAGGATTTCACATGAAATATTTGTATACCCTTCACCATTATAAATAGGCTAATAATTGTAGCGCCTTTAATAATTTAGTAAACCAATCGATTTTGAATCAATATCCATCAAAGAACTAAGCTTATAGAAACTGAATTGAAAATCCAAATCGCATTGTATATATTCATTCTCCTGAATTAAAACCGCAAATTATAAGTTATTAAGTCAAAATTTTGAATAAATAAGTTGGATTGACCCAGAATTACACCTAAAGCCGCATGTCCACTTGCAAGTCACTTGTGGAAGATCTTATGCAAGTATTTGCTGAAGTGTTTCTACCCAAACCTATACCTGCGGAAGTCTGTTTAAAGAAGTAGTTTGTAGAAGTTATTACGATGAACTTGCTGCAAGAAATTGTATTTCCACGTATTTTTACGAATAACAGTTTACAAATTACATCGCAGCATATTTAAATAAAAAGAAAACTAATTAAAAACAAGTAAGAGAGCTATATTCGGCTGTGCCGAATCTTATATACCCTTCACCAAATTATACTAAACAAATTATAATATTTTTAGGTAAACAAAATTTAAATTTTTTTCCAGTTGTTTTTTCGAAATTGTTTTTTAATTTTTTTTTTTAAATTTTCTGAAAAAAAAATTTATTGGTGAAAAAAATTCGGGTTAAAAAATATTTTTCCGATTTTGACCCATTGTAGGTACAACTTATTATGGTCGTATATACGTCGGTGCACAGGTCTTTGAAATATCTATCATTAGATATCCATATTGTCTATATTAATGACTTAGTAATCCAGATATGGGTCAAAAATAAGTCAAAAATCGAGGTTGTCCTGGTTTTTTCTTTATATATCAGCCATTTTTGGACCGATTTTCTCGATTTTAAATAGCAACCGAGCCGGAAGAATTTCGGAGATATTGATGTATGAATCGTGTATGTAAGTTATTTGGGGGCTTCGGAAAGTTGATTTCAACACACAGACGGACATGGCTATATCGGATCCGCTATCTATAACGATCCAGACTATTTATACTTTGTGGAGTCGCAAATGAAAAACGTAGAAATTACAAACGGAATGACAAACTTATATATACCCTTGGCACTCATTACTCCAAAATACATTACTTGAAGAATTGCAGCTGAAAAATTTCCTGAGAATGTCTAATGATGATTTTATCTTTAATTCAAACAAAATAAGATTGGCTATACCTTCCACAGACCGTCTTTTAGTTACTCTACGAAAAAAATTTAAAACGAAACTGAAAACACAAGAGAATACCACAAACCGTTTAGCCGACTTCTTCTGCAAGTCTTCAAAACACTTTCAGTTCACAGCAAGTCGTTCAAGTTATTTCGAGCAAGCAACAAATACGCATTTCCACATAATTGCTGCAAGTAACTTCTATACGACAAAAACCTCTGGAAGTCACTTCTGGAAGCAACTTCCGCAAGAATACTTGGTAGTGGACACACGGCTTATGAATGTGGAGTTACGGCTCTTTAAAGTTCAGCTCAATTAACTGAACTAGTACGCTCGTTTAGCTCATTTGCTCAGTATAATTTTAAATAAACAGCTCTTTTTGTGAGTTTTTTGTAGTGAAAAAAATCAGTTGGTTCTGTTGGGAGAGGTTGTTGTGTAACTCGATTGAAAAGAAAACGTTTTTGTATTTCCATGTCTAAAGCATATTAATTCAAGTATCCAGTGTGGGAATATGTTTCTTGATCAATTGTGCTGAATCGATGACCTGCATATAAAAAAAAGCCAACTAGGTTTAAAAGTGCAGCCTTAAAATTGTTGTTTTATAAAGCAATTTTTAAAATCCACAATTTTGTCCAGGACTGCTGCTTATACAAGGTGGCGCAAAATTAATCCTCCTATCAGAAAATGCTATAAATTTTGCGATTGGCCCCTAATGTCAGTTCTGTTTTGACATTTGTGTAGTAAACACATGCGAAATACACGTTAATAAACAATGTTACGCTACACTGCTCCAGAACGCGGAATATTGCTGACTATTTATTTGACCAATATTCGGTCGGTTTTTTTATCAAAAATAATCATGAGTGATGAGGCCCATTTCCATCTTAGCGGGTACGTAAATAAGCAATATTTGACCGCTCCAGACTTCTTTTTGTTGGGCTTTTTGAAGTCGCGGATTTATGTCAACAAGCCTCAGACTCTTGCAGCTCTTAAAGACAATATCCGTCAAGAATGTGAGGACCTATCGCCGGAAGTTTTGCCCAAAGTGATGGAAAATGCCATAAAAAGGGCTCAAGTGACAATCAACTGTGGCGGCGGCCATTTACATGACATCATATTCTCGACTTGATGTTAGGAGACACATTAACATAGTGCCATTCGTTCCATGGAAACGTTGCGGATTACATCCAGAATTATGAACTTTTATCGAGCGTCCGCTCTAGATCCGCCATGTTCTGCTTTAAAAACGGAGACACCTAGTGTTTGGGTGCGGCTCTACATCGCACATGGACGGTCATTAGATACCGAATGAATTTACTGTTGAATTTGCCTACATATTATTTTGAGTGTAGGACAAAGTATATATCGAAGGACTATATTCAAAATCCTCTATTTTAGAAAACACAAGTTTTCAGGATAAGCAAGAAACCATAGGTGTTGGATTGATTGCTGAATATTATGCCAATAAAACTAATTTACATGAAAATATGTATAAAATAGAGGGTATTGAATATAGTATCACGATATTTACAAATCACACAACGTAAAACCAAATGTTTGCTAAAAATTGTGGTAATGATCTGTTGAGTAAATATTTGCCATGAGTGATCATAACTATTCTTGGACGCGGAACTGCTTCCATGGAGTGCATAACATTTCAAATTTAAATGTTAAATGTCAGATAAAGTGCTAGATGTGATAGATTAACTAAATGAACTACAATTCCACACAATACAAACAAGAATCTGGATTAAACTTTACACTTCCCGCTCCATAGAAGAGAAATTTATAAGTTTAATTAAAAATATTTTCAATTTACAAATTATATTGCAATTATATTGCATCTCGTTTCCAAAGAAATTTAAATCAGGTTTCATATTGCATCAACATATACCTCCTCCTTGTGAATTACATATACATACATACATATGTATGTATATCATAGAATTCCTTATATACTGCCCACACCAAATCTCACTTACAAACTGATTTGTCACAATTTATAACAAAAAAGTTATTAATTTCAATATTTTCAACTGCATGTTGATATTTTTTGTTCGGAATACAAACTGGTTGGTATTGGTGGTGGTTACAAACGAAACACGCCATGACAAACAGACTCAACATAAAAGGGGAGATGGTTGAATGGATGGCACGCACACACTTATACACTGGAAACCAAAAAAACAAAAAAAACTGGCAGATGGCAGCAGTAGAAACGCTTTTGGTTGGTTAGTTTTTCGACTGAATGCACACACATAAACACACACTGACATTATATAATGGAAACATGGCAACACAATGGAAACAAAAACAAAAAGCAGCAGAAAACAGAAACAGCCAGCAGTGATACTTAAAACCAACAACGACGGACGCATTTATTTTGTAGGCAACAACGATACAACTTTTGAACTTAAATGTTGGCAAAAGCAAAAAGACACAAACAACCACAGGGCACAAAGAGGGAAGAAGACGAAACTCTCTGCAACAACAAAAATATTAATAAAAAAAAACATTAAATAAGAAACAAAACTTAACGAACAGTAGAGAACAGGAAAAAACCCAAACGACAACAGAATCGGACCAACAATAAACAAAAGAGCTTTGAAGAACAAAAGAGAGAAGATACAACAACGACAACTATAACGACAAAAAGTAGCAGATGAGGGAATAAAATACAAAATGAAACCAACAACCACTTCCCCCCAACATAAACAAAATTACATACATATAAAGTTAAAACAACAACAACAACTACTATTAATATATTTCGAAGAACCCAGCGGTAAAAGGCCTTCCTAAGGGCCCTTACTTTCCTTTCCAAAAGCCGAATTTAAATTTCATCCTGACTTTCTTAAAGCCTTACGAAGTATTCAGGAAGCTTTTTTTTCTCAGAATATCATTTTCTTCTTACGATGAATGATAACATTTATTTGGGGGATTCAAACGGTCTGCTATTAGGTCATATTGTCATAATGTCGTAAAATTCTTTTTTAGTTTAAACAAATTCTTTTTGTGCTGCAAACAAAAAATGTGTTATTTTATGACAAACCAATAAACATACATAGTTCAAAAAGTCTTATTAGTTTATAACTTTTTTGTTTGAAACCCAACAAAAATTTGTTTAAACTACAAAAATATTTTATGACATTATGACAATACGACCTAATAGGAGACCGTTTGAATCCCCCAATTGTAAAAAATTCTTGGTTATTGACTGAGAAAACATATTTGTGCTGCGAACATTACAGCTAAAGAAAGCATATTTCTCGTAATCACTGGCATTGGCTCATCGTTCCTGAAGAATGAGAATTAAGTCAAATATTCGGAAGAAATGAGTTTGAATTTGAAGAATTTGTTAATTTTATAAAATTTTCAGGCTAAAAACAAATTACTAGAATCCAAACGAATTAGGACAATAATCGGCCTAATATCAGTATCCGTCAAAATTTGGCCGATACCGATTTTATAAAGGATCAACAATTCAATTCACACAATTCAAATCCGAATTTTTTCTTCAGAAAAAACAAAATGGAATTTCTTTGGAAATGAAAATGTTGTCAAATTTAAATCTGAATAACAAAATTATTTTTTATTTATGTGTGACGGATATTAAGGAAATACTTATATTTTATTGTAAAATGTTTAAGAAAAAAGATTTTCTACCAAGTGGAATCCTCAATATAAAGTGGGACACCAACAACTGTATGTACTCTAAAATTAAAATAATAAAGGTTCGGTTTAGGTTGGACTCTACAAATTACATATTTTGTATATTAATGTACAGACTCTAATTAGAGCGTATCACTTTACAAAATATTTTTATACCATTCACCTTCGTGAGAAGGGTATATAAGTTTGTCATTCCGTTTTGTAATTTCCACAATATAATTTTCCGACCCTATAAAATATATATATTCTGGATCCTTATAGATAGCGGAGTCGATATATCCATGTCCGTCTGTCTGTCTGTTGAAATCAATTTTCCGAAGCCCCCAAATAACTTACATACACGATTCATACATCAATATCTGCGGAATTCTTCCGGTTCGGTTGCTATTTAAAATCGAGAAAATCGGCCCACAAATGGCTGAGATATAAGGAAAAAACCAGGACAACATAGATTTTTGACCTATATCAGGATTACTAAGTCATTAACATAGACAATATGGATATAGATATTTCCTTTGCAACGACGTATATAAGACCATAGTAAGTTGTACCTACAATGGGTCAAAACCGGAAAAAAAATTTTTAACCCGAATTGTTTATTCACCAAAAGTTTTTTAAAAAAAAAAACTTTAAAAAATCAAAAACATTTTTTTTGGAAATTTAAAAAAAATAAAAATTTTAAATTTAAAAAAATAAAATTTTAAATTTAAAAAAAAACAATTCGAAAAAAAAATGTCCAAAAAAACAGCTTTGGAAAAAAAAAATATTTTCTTTACCTAAAAATATTTAACATTTTTATTTTGAAGTATAATTTGGTGAAGGGTATATAGCTCTCTTACTTGTTCCAAGGTAGTTTCTTTAAATGGTTCATTATATCTGTCATCTTCTAAATGACAGATAAGTAAATTTGTTACGCCTTCTAGAGGTCTTGTGTCTCTCAAATTAGGCCTCCTGGAAGGCCCATCTATTTAATATACTCTCCGCTAGATATGTATTACAAAAATACTAGTAAAACATAGAGAAAAGTAAGTGAATAAGTGAATGAATGAATGACTAAATGAAGAATGAATGTGAATTGAATACAATGGTTTCTTTTTTTGTTGTTTATATGTTTCTTAAGGTATTTTTGAGTGTGTGTGCGCAAAATAAAAATATCCAAATTGGAGATGCCAGATGATTTATTTAATATGATTTCAAATACACAAAAATTTTAGAATGAGCCTCCATTTCAATAGTTGAAATTGTGGTTAATGATTCAGTTCTTTTAAACTAGTTTTCCAAATGAGATCCATTAAAAAGTGTTTTTTAGAAGTGAAGAACTTTAAATTGGCGGCACAGTTTTCGATTGACGGTATGGCAGTTCTGGTTTGTCCATTTATCATGAATAGGCTCACGTCTGAGCAACGTTTGCAAGGTGCTCAAATTTATTTTAAAAATCATGGTTCATTTCGTCAAACTCGATCGTTACGTTTGTGCTTATAATCATCCATCGGATCTATTAATTCGAGAACCACTCACGAAACATGCCATACAGTGCACAGAACAGGCGATTGATGGTGTGCAGCGCAGTGTGGATTATAATCCAAATGTGTCAAAAATGAATTTCCATATGGTGGACCTCAAGTCGTTCCAATTTTTAGATTATTTCAGTTCTAGTAACAGAAGATGAAATTATCGCAGTTTCAAGTGGAAAATTAGATTAAGAACGAGTAATTCCATTGTCAACCAATTCGGTTGTCACGAGGAATTTGTATTTTTTTCGTGATCCCAATTTAGGAACAGCAGGTGTAACAACGACGATATTCTCGATATTGTAAAATGGAATAAAAACTCTACCAGATATCTTCACAATAACAAATCATAAATAACTTCCACACATGAATGGATAGTGGCCCTTTTGCTCCTTAGGTCTCAAACTATTCTTCGTTCTAAAAATCAAATGCTGAGAAATGGCGCAAAATCGCATAAGGTTTAGAGGTTGCTCATTTTATTTGAAATTTCGTGTTTAACGGTAGTAACTGTTATGGGTTAGGGGGGCAACCGATTGGCGGATTACGTACTCATTATTAGACTTGGGTCGCTGTGTGATCGACATTCTGTCATCTGTTACGGTCGCAGTCTCCGGGACCGCGAACAGGAAATAAAAGTTTCTCATCTTCTCTGTATACAGTGGTGGCCACGAATTTAAGACACGACTTGTAACGAACTTAGATATGATAATTTTTACAATCCTGCAATATCAAATTAGATCTTGTTTAAATGTTAAGAAGAAGTACCGTTATTTTGTTTTGTTTGTTTTTATATTTTGTTTCTATTTTTATTATACTTTCGTAAAAACGTGCTTATGAAGCTGGACACGAATTTAAAACATATAACAAATATTTGGTTTTTAAGTGATTATTTGATGTTTTTTGAAGCTAAAGGGTAAGTAATGAATGTTTCATTCCATTGTATGTTGGAATAGATCAAATTATTTAGTTAGAAATGGCCAGAAGTACTTGGATGCCGAGCGAAAACTGATCCAACAAATGAATACTGATGGAAAAACAGTAATGGAGATTTCCAAGCTACTTAAATGTTCCAGATCCAAGATTTACAACGCACTTGAACACATCAAGCAACATGGTACCACCAAAAATGTCAAATAGCACCAAAGAGCCCGAAAAACTACACCTAGGGAGGATAGCTTAATTTATAAATTAGCTGTTAAAGATCCTTTCAAGACCTCAAGTAAAATTAAAAGTGAGATTTTATCGGATTTTGGTATTAATATATCGTCCAGGAAAAGACGTCTGAATGAGAAAAATTTATGTGGGTGTATAGCCCAACGTAAACCACTTGTGTCGAAAAAAAATATTAAATCCCGACTAGCGTTTTCAAGAGAACATGTCAATAAGCCGATGACATTTTGGAAAAAATTTACTTTGGAGCGACGAGTCGAAGTTTTGTCGCTTTGGTTCTGATGGAAAACAGTACGTATGGCGTCCTCCAAACCTGCAGCATCACCCAAAGTACACCCTTAAAACGGTTAATCATGGTGGTGGCAATGTCATGGTGTGGGCAGCATTTTCCAGGCATGGTGTAGGTCCTATTCACAAGGTAATGACTAAAATGGACCAGCACATTTACAAAAACATACTGACAAGCATCATGATACCATTCGCTGAAGACAACATGCCTCTAATGTGGAAATTTATGCATGATAATGACCCTAAGCACACTTCACGCCTAGTGAAGAGTTGCTTAGAGGAAAATAAAATCACAGTTCTGAAGTGGCCAGCTCAATCCCCGCACCTCAATCCAATTGAGAACTTGTGGAATGATGTTGAGGAGCATGTACGAGTAGTAAAGCCAAAAAATTTGGGCGATTTATGGGAAGAAATTCAAAAGGCTTGGTATGCCATTCCAAATGAACGCTGTTGTTGAAAGTTTACCCAGAAGATGCGCTGCTCTGATCCAAAATAAAGGATATCCTACCAAATACTAGAATTTTTTTTATGAAACTGAGCTTTAATTTATTGAATTAACTTTTATTTTGCCTATGTTCTAAATTCATGACCAGGCTAAAACTTGTATTAATCTGTATAATATGTAAATACATATTCGAAACAAAATATAGGTAACAAACTATTGTTAATTTTTTTTCATAACATTACTAGGATCTTTAAAAAAATAACATAAATCTAAAATTTGTTCTATAAGATGTAAAAATTATTAGAAATATATAAGTGACATGTCGTGTCTTAAATTCGTGGCCACCACTGTATGTTCAGCTCTTCATTTCTATCTGAACATATCGTGAACCAGACTGTAAGAAAAGGTTGAATCTAATACTCTTTCCATTAGTATCAATTATTGGTCTGGATCTTCGATCGAGTCTACCAAAACTGAAGCACAAAGATTCGACAAAAAGCAAAAGATTTGGATTAAATGATACTGAATCCCAAATCTTCTTAGTATAAAAGTCATTGTTTAAAATTTAGTATAAAATCCAGGCAAATCTGGCAGCACCTGTAGCTGTAACACAGAGAGTTTTTTTTTGATGTGTGAATACGAGTGTAGCGATGGTAAATTTACCCATTTAAATGTGAGTGAACAATTTTATATACAGTGCCAAATTGGATTTTGAAACTTTTTTAATTGCGTGCGTCACACAGTCACCATCGTATTCGTAGATACATACAAACACACACTCGTTCATATGTGAGTTTCGTGTGCCAGTCTGACAGTCAATAAATCTACTGGATTGTTAGTTTGTTCACTAGTTACTCGCAACTTACTTATTCACCTTCATCCTGCCACCACTCAACAATATTCACTCAAATTGCTGTTGTTGTTGTAGTATGCTGAGTAAATGGATATTGAAACACACACACACTCAACTACTATACATATATAGTATAGTAGTATATTTGTATTTAAATACAATTTGTATAAATGTATTTATGTATTTATGTAGATACGAACAAACAATTTAAACATTTACATTTATGTATACTTTTTCATTTCTTAAAAATTGTGTTTTTTTTTTTCTTGTTTTGTTGTTTATTGTTACTTTAGTTGATAGAAACTGTGGTTCATATACACTCACACACACAAAAAAAAACCACGCACATAGATTCATTTCTGAAGGTGGTTGGTTGATTCTGCTGCATGCAGCAAAGCCTGTCAAGGCAAACATACCAACAAACAAGAGTAAAGAGGCAGCTACGAATCAACCCCCAAAAATACAGCAGCAGTAGCAACAACAAGAAATTAATATTGTATTCAATTGTTACTCCGCGAAACTGAGGATGGATGGATAGATGATGTTGCTTGAGGATGACTGGGTTGGTTGGTTGGTGTTTTTGTATTTATTTGTTTTTGTATTTATTTTTTTATCCATCAACAATATCGAAGAAATTTGAATCAGTTGCAAACGAGTTCTCAGTGCGTTACGACGACAACCAACAAACGCGCTGTGTTTAAAAATTGGTTACATTGATTTTCAACAAAAAAAAGAAAATATTCAAAATAAAAACAATTAAAATTGTTACATTTGAAATAACGGATTGTAAAAAAAAATACTATATAAATTTTTTAAAATAAACAAGTTTAAACAGTGACAATATTATATAACAAAAATATACATAAATATAGTGATTTTAGAATTTAAAAAAAAAATATTTCTGAAGCAAAAATTAATATAAAATAATTAAAAGAAATACTGGCTATGTGTTTAATAAGAAACTAATTTTGTGAATTTTTCTATTAAGAATTGAATTTAAATTAAAAAACAAACCACACACAATTTAATTAATTCACAATTAAAGGTGAATCAAGTTATGAGTTTACCCAGTGGTGTTGATATGCAAAACCTCATGTCTCAACATCCTGTATTAGGTGCTTTGCCACCGGCATTCTTTTTACGTGCCGCTTCGGAACGTTACCAGCGTACTCCCAAATGTGCCCGCTGTCGAAATCATGGAGTGGTCAGTATTAATTACTTGATTGTTTAAGACGCCACATTTTATTTAACAGAAAACTGGATTAAAAAAGTTATTAACACATTATTCTTTTTGTTGTAATTTCAGGTCAGCGCTTTAAAGGGTCACAAGCGTTACTGCAGATGGCGCGATTGTCTGTGTGCCAAATGCACTTTAATTGCCGAACGCCAGCGTGTTATGGCAGCACAGGTTAGTACACTTAAGATTGCTTTATATATTGTTACAAATTAAGGCGAATAGGAGTAAAACAATAGAATTCTTAAAAATTTAACGTCCAAAAATTAGTGAAGTTTTAATATCACAATCGTCACATGCTTATCGCAAATTAAATAACATAGACAGATTTGAAAGTTCTTTTAAGATTTTAAGCTCTCGTTCTATAACCGTAAGGGAAATTTTTTTAAGTCATACTCATTCATTTGTAATAATTTATCGACGCCTTACACAATAAGTAAGATAAAACAAAGATGTTCAGTGAAAGTAATATCTAATTGGAAATTATATGGCATATTCTTTTCTGACAAAAAATATTGCCGACATATTTTGGAAAGATCACGTTATTTCATGATCATTTATATCAGAATAAAGTCTTCATTTATGCCAGAAAAGAAAAAGCTGTAACAAATTTTAGATAAATTAAAATTTTAATTCCACCCACCCAATCCATTCCTAAAGATTTCCCTATTTATATTCCCAATTAAGACAAATTTGTAACAGTAATACGAAAGAGATCGACAAAAATATACAATTCTGTTTTGTTAAAGTTCATAAAGTTCGCAAATACTTAAAATTTTTCTCGATCACTTCGTTTTAGGAATCTTAAAGTTACAACTTCAAAGCATCATAAATATGTCGTTTTGAAACTAATTTTAAAATTGTTAATTTTGTTTGTAAGAAATGAGTTTTACCTTTTAAACCCAACAAGATTTGTAAAAATCGGTTGGAATATGGCTGAGATACTGTCGGCTATGTTTGAAAAAAGAACTCACAAGCATTTGTATGAAAAAATAGAAAAAGATTTGGAAAATTTGTTGCAAAATTACTGAGTTACAGCAGTTTAAAGCTCCCCAAAAAACATGCAAGCATTTGTATGAAAAAAAAGTGATCAAGAAAAACTATAAAGATTTCCGGACTCTATGGACTCCAGTAAAACAGAATTGCCATACATATGAGCATATTTTTGGTGTAGCAAAGTGTTATCTATTGAGCCAACGGCATTTCATTCGTTCGGTCTTCTAAAGTCTAAAAACCAATTATTTATTATTCCATAACAATTTAAAGTTACAAAAGACCAACCAATCAAAAGATTTTCTCATGTATTTCTTCTATTTTAGCTACAAAATTTTCAAAAGTTTTCCTCATGTATTTCTTCCACTTCCAAAATACATCATTTGCCATTTCCGATTTCAATGAATTATTCATAGTGTTAAATCATTGACAAGCTTTTGGGCTTTAGTCAAAATGTTTATGATTTCATATATATTTGTCACCAGACTTTCAAATTAATTAATTAATTCAATTTATGTTTAACTCATTCAATTCTTAATTCAGAATAGAATTCAGTCATTGTTGAATTAATTCATAGCGTATTTCATTTATAGAAAACTGCATTTTTTTAATGCTTTATTGATTTATTGAAACTGTCTGTTATCGACCTTACAATAAGTACTTAAATCTTATAACTAAAATTAAAACTATTTGCTCTTCAACAAGAGAGCCTTCATGGTAACTGGCACTCATCTTAGCGGGGTGGTAGATCTGCTCTACGGAGCCTGGATCGGGTTTGGATCTGCACAAGTTGTCTTGTCAACAGCTTTCAACCGTTGAATTGTCCATTTTTAAATATAATTTATTTGTATTTGATTAGCTTTCAATTATTTAAAAAAAAATATTTTCTATAACCTATTCTTAATAGATTTGAATCCATAGAAAAATACACATAGATCGAAAACTTTGCTGTTAAAGGCCTAACTCAGTTGTGAACAAGTAAGAGTGTTATATTCTTATATACCCATCACCAATATAATACTGACACCAACTTTTAGAACATTTTGTATAAAAACATTTCTTATCAGATTTTGCCGATATAGATAGATATTTTATATTCCGGGAAGACATTTGCATGGGTGCTAGAAGAAACCTTGTACCGATTCTTACAATTTTCCATACATATTTATGTTGTTAAAAACAAAAAGTATATGTTCAGGCAGAGAAAAGATATAGTTTACTGTAATTGTGTATATGATTGCGGTAATCATAATATAACATCATTGTAGCAATCATATATATGATTGTAATAATTAAGTATATCCGTGGTACAATACAACACAATATGTGTTGTTCTCGGATTATGGTTATCATAATCTGAGAACAGCATATTATGATATAATGATTCATCATGAACATGATTGCCATAAACATATATTTAATTGCATACTACAATCATATCGATGGCTTAATATAAAAAAGCCGTAACTCGTGTTTTGTTTGTAAGTCCAGATTTCCGTTTATTTCGATAAATGGTCCGATCATACATCATAATTAGCCCAAAAAAATCTCGACTTAAAAAAACACGAGTTAGGGCCCTTTTATATTAAGCCATCGATATATATGATTGTTAAAATGATGTGAATGGCAACTTAAACATATTATGGCTACCGCAATCATATAAATAATTACAGAGGGGGAAGCTAACGATGAAAGTGAGGAAGACGATCAACAGATCACGTTGTTTTCAAAGCCTGTTGCAGAACCCTGTCACACAGTGCTTTGTTTTCATATAGGCAATGGACAAAAATAGAAGGAGTTATTGCAGACGAATAAAAATTAGTGGAATATTACCTTTTGGTAAGATTAAGAAAAAATATAATTCTTGAAAAAATCCGTGAAAGGACACGGGTACCTCCCATATATCCTGAACATATAATTTTGAATAAAATTCACAGTTATACTCCTAACATTTTAAAATTTGGTTATAGTCATTTTAATAAAGTTATTGTTGTTTGTGAAATAATTTTTATCACAATCGCAGCACGGATTCGGGTGGCTGCCATACATCCTTTTCCTTAAAAAACCTATAAACCTGTATAAAATTATTAATTTTCAGAAATTATTGTTGTCTTATAATATTAGATGCAAAGTTATGAAAATTTTATCGGAAGGATATTCATAATTCCAAGACATCAAGATTTCAATATCCTGTATAACATCTAATTTTTTTTTTAAAAATTCGTAAAAATCGTTTCTTATTTTGGAACCAATTTGGTTATAATCATTTTAATAAAGCTATTGTTGTTTGTGAAAATTTTTATTACAATCGCAGCAAGGATTCGGGTGGCTGCCATACATCCTTTTCCTTAAAAAACCTATGAACCTGAATAAAATTATTAATTTTCAGAAATTATTGTTCTCTTATAATATCAGATTAATTTAGTAATTAACATTTTAATTCTAGCAAGGATTTACATAACTGCCAAATATCCTTTTGTAAAAAAAATACTGAAATATTTTATATATTTTCTAAATTCGGAAGGACGGATGGACGGACATTTTCAAGTATTGATAGCCTTATGGTTCAGCTGTAAAATTAGAAACTGGATGTTGGATTATATTTTAAGTGTTCCTAATATCAGCAGAAGCTCATATTAATATCTCAATCTAAGGCTATGTAGGTTATATTAAATTATTGAGTTACTTACATATACGGTAAAAATGTATTATTTATGGGTGCCATCAAAAACCAATTTTTTTTAAAGTTCTAGTCAAAACGGACAAATAATGATTTCACATTATAATAAATAAGAGATAGGCATTAGATAAAATTAAAGAAAAATTAAAATTGATTAACATGTTTTTTTTCAAAATTAAATCAAACTTTGGATTTTTTTTTTGATTTCAGCAAAAAAACATACAACATCAAGAACCAAATAAAGACCTATTAATACACTTTGTGCCATTAAACTACTTTTGTTAAATAACGCAATATTTCTTAGTTATTTAAAAGAAAAAACGGTATTATTTTATAAAAAACCAAAAATCTGGAGCTATTTCCCAAAACCATCAAATTGAAAATTTACGAAATTGTAATTTATACATTTAAACGAAAACAAAATTTTAATAGTTTTCATACGAAAGGACAACTAATGATTACATTTTCTTATAGATAATACTTATGGCTATTCTATAGTAAAACATAATCAAAATAGATTAACACGTATTTTACTAATATTCCAACAAAGTTTTAGAATTTCAGGCTTACAATAAAAAAAATTTTAATTATTAAAAATTGCGCAGATTAAACTGTTAAAAATTTTTTGACAAAAACAGTAATTTTCCATAATTCCACATTCATATTCTTTCATTTGCAGCCAATCGCGAGTTTATATCTTTTAAAACGAACTTTTAACAATGATTTTAGTTAACCATAAAAAAAATATATTTTTCTCCATAAAATTTATGTTGAAAATGTACTAACTTTAGCGACCTCTAGTGACGACAAAAAGAGATATTTATAAAAAAGTCTTTTTTACACGAATGAGTTATTTAGTTGTCTATTGAAAAATATAAATTTCATTAACATCAAAGACATAATCTTGTTTTTGATTTTTGTCCATTGAACAAAGCACTGTGTGTCAGCAGCATTTAGTTAACTCAAATAACTGCAATTGGCAGGCTAATTGTGCAAATATAATTAAATAATATTTTAAATGGTTATGGTAAACATGTACAACTATATTTTTTATCTGCGTGTTTACAACCGATTAATTTGTTTGCCACGCACAGACAAAACTGTGCTACGATTATTGCATTTTTTTTCAAAATTTAAAAAATACTTAAGAAATTTTGCAAAATTTACCTTGATTTGTCTAGAACCCATAGCTCATTGCAAATGGATTATAATTTCGAAGACAATATCGTTGATTGTTACAAAAGATATTCATCCATATATTGATATGTACATGTAGCATTTGACTTCCAAGAAGTGAAGTCTAATTTGTATTTTTGGTACTATTAAATGAATTTTTTTACGAGATTAAAAGACCTGAAATTTATATTTACCTGAATTTTAATTATATTTTCAACTAAATTGCACAATTTTATAATATTTTTCAATTGTTTTGATTTAGAACTTATATAAGCTGATTCAATCCCCAGCTCTTTACATAAAAGTTTTTCGGAATGGGCAATATTCCCAATAACTATTTTTGCTGGAATTCAAGTTGAAAGCAAGTGTAATTCAAGCAATTGAATTACAATTGTATTACACTTTATATCAATAGCATTCTCCAGTAAAATTAGCATTCATGTCAAATTCCAACAAAATAAGGTTTCGAACCAGTGTGAAAACATTGCGTCGATGTGTCATGGCCATGATCTTAACTCTATGATTATCATGTCCTAATTATTTTATAACGCTTTAGTAAATGGATTTTTCACGTCAAATTAAATATTACAACATAATTAGTCACTCCAATTGAGGTTATCATTTCATAGCAAAATGTAACTAAATTGTAGAATAAGCTTATCATAAGAGAAAAAGTTATCAATTTAAAAAATATGATTGCAAATGGCTTATGTACGCAATAGTTTTGTAAGTGTTGTTGAGAATGATGTCCCGTTATATGACTCGTGCGTGCATTTCGTATTATTTGTTGAAGTTTTTAGTTTTAGTGTTCTGTTCAAAGAGTAAAGTATTTTAAAAAGTTTAAAACTTTTAAAAAAGTAATTATTAAAATAATAAAACTTAATAAATAATTTATAAATAAATTTCACAAAGTAATTAAGTACAAATGAAAAACGAGTACAATTATTATTTGGTTATATTCCTATGCTTACAAAAATATTACGACTGTAAGCTTATTATATACTACAGACAATTAATATTATCGCAAGAGTTCAGTTTTCATTATAAAATAATTTTTAATAAGACTTTTACAATAGTAATCACAACACTTTTCTAAGCTTAAGGCTTATGTTGGTAAGCTTGTTAAAAGTTATTTCTATATAGTTTTGGTTTGTTGGATAAGTTTTCTAGCCAACTGTGCTAGTATTTTGAAATGGGTTTATGATGCCGCCGGCAATTGAAAAACTTTATTTTATGAATTTATTTTACTTTAATTCTTAGGGTAATTTTAACAGGTCCTCAAAATTTTTTGGGTAAATATTAAACAGAAATTTCGTGACAGGAGTCTAGTTATATTTATAAAATTTTTGAGGTGAACCAAGTGGAATTCTATTTAAAGAGTAGTGTTGTATTGGATTGTGACTTTCATTTGATGTAAGATATATTGATATAATTAGATATCATCATCACTATATCAACAATATATATATGAGGATCTAGATTCTAGAACAAAAGTTCATATGTATATAACTCATAGTAAAGGGTATGCAAATTAGAGTAGTTATACAAACAGAAAATAACTTTGGTTGCTTATATTATTATCATTTTACATATAATCAAAATTGAAAAATCGGGTTATGAAAATTTAATTATTCAAATTATTTACCAAACCACGGACAAAATATTATGTATTTTTAATTCTAATTAACAACATGGAAGGTCAATATTTTTAAAAATTTCTTCCGGATTCACCAACATGCACTGTTTTCTGATTATCGTAAGGTGTTAAAATTTATAATTTTAGCTACTAATTCTCATACTCATACAGCCCAATTATGAACAAAAATTCCCCGGGAGTTTTTTCCCTTTTCCAATTTGTCCTATTCAAATTCAATGGGAAATAACTTCCTGGGAACATTTTATTCAGGGAATTTTTTATTCATAATTGAGCTGATAGTCTCGAGCTGTTAGGTCCCAACAAAGATTAAAGCATTTTAAGATTACCAATACACGAGCTGAGTTATATTGAAAAGTTATAAATATTGTAGAAATTGTGAATAATTTAAATGCAACTTGCCACCTTTGGGAAGAAAATTACCTACATATATAATATAAATAAAAATTCAATTCTTTATTACTATTATTTAACAGTATCTCCCTATTTCTGTATGTAACCAGGTTGCCCTACGCAGACAACAAGCACAGGAGGAAAATGAAGCCCGAGAATTGGGACTGCTGTATACGAGCGTACCACCGCGTGTGCCATCACAAAATGCCAATGACAATACAAACACGGCCACATCATCACAACTATCGCCACAACAGACATCAGCCAATGGAGTATTTCATGCGGGCATACCTTCGCCACCCAGTGATGGACTCGATTCCACCAACAATTCAACACATCATCACAACCGCATGCCATTTAGCAATGGCAATTCGGGAGATTCTGATTCGGAAATGCGCATGAGAGCGGAAAGATTATCAATGGGTTTCTCACCCGATCGCACGGAAGTTGAAAGTCCTGGTAAGTTAAATTCTCAATATTTTCTCGTAAATTTTATTTTGGAAAATTAACATTTCTGCCGTCTTGCACAATACAACAAAACACTCAATTGTTGTGTATATGTCAAAGCAAAATGTAGACGAATTGTTTGTTGAACGAACGCATTGCCAGCCAAGCGTAAAGATGTTGTAATTCTTTATGTTACCACATGTGTTTAACAATAGATTTTCCACTTTTATTATTTGCCAAAAGAATTGCACACACACACACACACACACATTCAATGTAAAACTGCCGCTGCAGTACAAGTACTTTTGTGTACATTACATTTCCGCTTTGCCAACTTGCCACCTTTGGGTTTTTTTTCTAGTTCTTGCTTTTATTCACACTAATGTGCCACCCTTTTTTCTTTGTGTCTGCACTTTATTTATTTAATTTCTTGGCGAATTTTATTACAAATTTTATTAAAAATAAAGAAAAGAAAAAACGTTTAAAACAGCAAAACAATGCATGTTGGTACATGTTAAAGGCTAACGAGCTACAATTTGTTGAAAGAAATGAAAACATTGAGGCGAAAATATGTTACAGTATTTTAAGTTTCAGTTAAGCGATATTTACTAAGAGAGTTTGTGAAATTTTAAAGGAAATTAAATTTAAAATTAAATTTAAATGAATTTATTAAATGAAAATATCCATGTACAAATTCATGCACATAATTTACTTCTACTCAATCCCTACCATTTTCAGACAAAATGTAAAATGATAACAGAGAGCTATTGGGACATAGTTTGAATAATCTCGTAATTATATTGTAATTCCCACGATATTTATAAATAATTGTTTACTTTGTGTGGGAGGTTACTGATCCCCTTTTCCGATCCCTCCCAATTTCTGGTTAAACGTAACGCAGTAATACGAAATTGATTCATATAAAGTTTGAAGACTTTCACAATTATAGTTCACAAGATATTGGAAAATAACTATTTACTTTGTATGACATATGCCACGCCCACTAATACGATCCAGCCCATTTTCAGCCAAACTCCGTATAGTGATACATTTTTTATGATTATAGTTCTTCAGATATTTTAAATTAGCAGTCTACATTGTATGTAAGGTGCCACGCCCACTGACAAAATACCGCCCATTTTTAGCGAAACTATGTACAATAGTAATGGAGATATTTGGGCAAAATTTTAAGACTTCCACAACTATAGTTCTCCAGATATTCTACACTCCTGTTTCGATCCGTCCCATTTTTAGTTAAACTTAATGCACTAAACAATTGATTCTTAAAAGCGCACAATGATACCGAAGTAAATTACGCGAAGTTTTGCAGAATTCACAATAATAATATAACAAATATTCCATAATAACTATTTATTTTTAATGGCAAGTGCCACGCCCACTTGATAGAGAAACATACGAGAGATACAGAGAAACATACAAGAGAGGGAAAACAGTTTTATGTAATTAGAAATCAGATAATTGAATTGTTATTATTGCTTAAAA
This sequence comes from Calliphora vicina, assembly GCF_958450345.1. NCBI lineage: Eukaryota > Metazoa > Arthropoda > Insecta > Diptera > Calliphoridae > Calliphora > Calliphora vicina. The sequence goes on from NC_088780.1 coordinate 168,615,524, forward strand.
ACCTTCCTATAAGAATTATCATAACATTCAGTAGAAAGAACTTTAGGGTAAAAGTAAACACATTATAATTCTATGGGAAATTTCAGTCAGGGGTACCGCAAGGATCTAGTCATTCTCCCACATTATTTCATATTTTTCTTTGGTTTACTTCCAACCCAACTAAAATTGTATATTGAAGATGATATCAACGTTTGCCACTATAGGCCGATTCCGTCGGAGATTGGAGAAATTTCTGAATGGGATCTGAAAACGCTGGCAGGATTAAACATTGTATTTTAATAGGTTATTGCTTCGTTTGTTTTTATAGCCGTTGTAGTTATTAAGAAATCAAAAGCTCTTGATGTTCTGGGAATTTTATAAGAATTCAGTTTGATATCCGCTGGACTTAACATACTTGTTAGGTGTCGAAAGAAGCACTCACTCCATCTGATATTCTTACATTTTACACCTAGAGCTTCGAATTATTTCATTAAATTTGAGCTTAATTCACTAAAATCTTAATTCGGAATTAAAAAATGTCAGTCATTCAATAAATTCATTCCCAAAATCTAATTCTTTAGATTCATTTAAAGGCTTTTATTTAAATAGAACTCATTCGTCGTTGAATTCATTCACAATAGAATTCATTGAACATTTTAATGACTCAAGTTTTGTTAATTCAAATCTAATCCAAATCGAATAAAAATATTTGTTCTTGATTCATTTTTGTTTTGCTTTTAATCATTTACAAAATGATTAGAACACAATTGATGGATTTGAATTAAATGAAATGGATTTGAATTAAAGAAAACTTGAATGATTCAAGAAGTAATCTATTTTATAAAGAATGAATTCTTGAAGAAATAATTCAATAGGTTTGAAGTATAAATGTATTAATTCCTTCTGAATGCTTTAATGGAATTGTTAAGAGAATATATCCGACCTGGAATTAAATAGAATTGCCATGTATAGTGTTCGAAGTCTATTTTAAATATCCTTAACTTCGTACAGGAGAGGGCGAAAATCCTGATCAGATCATCATTGAAATATGACTTGTGTTTCAATGTTCTATTGATACTATAATTGAATGTGTTCTGCAGAAATTAGGGAATACATGTTCTTCAGAAACAAGTTCATTCAGTGGATCGCGCAACACACTAAAGGGACAATTCGTTATTTAGCCGTAACGTCCGTATGTCGAACAAAGTCCACTTTAGATGAAGAAAAATTCAAAAATAAAGTTCAGCGTCAATTTACAGCGATATTAGAATATATTAAGTCAGTCATTATAATCACGCTCACTTGATCCACAGTTTAAACTAAATTCCAGCTGTCCTGTGGAAATAAACTTTCTAGGAGTTAGTTACAATAGAATTTCTTCAAGATTTTAAAGATGTTACACATTATCTGTTACACACACAGAGAAAACAGATTCATGATAGCAACCGAATTTGTTACCAATCGAATGATTCGGTTGTACACATAAAATTTTTCAGTTCTAACAACAGAAAGTCAGTTGATAAAGAAGAATTTCAGTTGAGGCAAACAAACTTTAGTTGCCCCTTCCAAAATATTGTAGCCACAACTGTAAAATTCGGTCACTAAGACAGAATCATTCGATTGGCAACAAATTCGGTTGCTATCACGAATCTGTTTTCTCTGTGCACTATTTACATTCCTCTTCTCCCTTTCCGTTGAATCAATTGGCGATGAGTTTATTTAATAACATTTCATCACATAAACTTCAAATAAAAAATCGTTACATACATTTCCTTGAAACAAAGATGTTTTAATCAAATTGCCAATATATCCACTTTACAACAGTTATCTACAATTTGGTACACAGGATTATAAGAAACATCCGCACGCAAACAAATCAATAAATATTTATGTGGAAAGGGGCTTGGAACTTAATTAAATTTCAAATTCCAAAAAAGTGCTTCACAAACAACACAACACAATCAGAATCACAGTGGAAAAAATAAAAACAAAATGATATAAAAAATTACTTAGTGGAGTATCGAATGACTTCTGTAACTGTCTTCAGTTGTTTGTATAATGTTTTTTTTATGTTTGCTTGATTCCTATGCCCCTGTTACCAGGTTACCTGCCAATGCGGACTTATTGGTAGTTAAGAGTGAGTGGGCTCTGGTAGCATTAACCTGTATGTTGTATTTGAAATATAAATTTGATACTTTATTTTTATTTGTTTGTCTTGTTTGATGAACAACATAAGAACGAAAAAAAAAAGAAACGTCTAAAAGACAAACACAACTGAAGAGGATGACTAAAGCAGCAACAGAAGTATTAAGAAGTACTTGTACAAAACAGTTAAACTTGAGGCTGAAAGACACTGTATAAATTTATTTAAGAAAGCAAAATAATATTTGTAGTTTTAAGGTAGAAATATGAAAAAAAATGTTTATTTACTTTTACTAATAATGTTTATTTATTTTTTTGGTTGTGTTTTTTTAGGTTCAAAACGTGCACGTTTATCCAACGAAACCGATCAAGACACCGGCTCAGAATCTGCCCCCAGCAGTCCTCATCCAAAAGGTTCCAATTATAACAACAACGGCAATCTCTCACCGGCACGCACTGGTCCACCCAGTTCTCCGGAATCTGATTTGGATGTAGATTCGGCTCCCGACGAGGCTACGCCCGAAAATCTTAGTCTGAAAAAAGAAGATTCCACCTCGCCACCACATACACCCTCTAACGATAGCATGCACATGCTGAGATCATTTAGTAATGGCAATGCTCAGGGTTTTATGCCCTATCATCATACACAGTTCTTAGCAGCGGCAGCAGCCAGTGCTCACTCACATGCCCAACAACATGCTCAACACTCGCCCCATCATCCACATCCCCAACAGCAGCAAATGCCACCACAACATCACTCGGCCACCCAACAGCGTTCTCCTGTCGATGTCCTAATGCGTGTCTTTCCCAATCGCCGGAGAAGTGATGTGGAACAATTGTTACAGCGTTATCGGGGCGATGTTTTGCAAACCATGGAAGCCATGATTTCGGGAGAGGATATTTTAACAAGTTCCACAAATTCACCACCAAACGTACCACCGTCTCCACCATTTCCCTTGAAATCAGCATTCTCACCTTTAGTTCCACCAGCTGCTGTATTCGGTTCACCCACCCACCACCGGTATCCACCCTTTATGCAGGCCCATGCTAAACGTTTCCTGACAGCTCCCTACGCCGGCACCGGCTACTTGCCGGGCGTTATAAATCCTGCAGATGTTGAACAATCCGAATCGAATGGTGGTGCGTCAGTGGATCGTAATAGCAATGCTGGAGATTCACAAGATTGAGATTTCGGTTTAGCCGGTGGTGAGCACAACGGCATGTTTAGACCATTTGAGTAGCGCTGGCGCAATTTGGATTCGGACTAAGTACTCAATCCACAAAACCACAAACCACAATCATCCGATCAACCAATCCCCCGATACACAACTGGTTGAATCGTGTGTATTCAAGCTGTACATAATCATAATTAAGTTTAGACTCACAGACAAATTATTTAGGGAACTTAATATTTTAGGACAAATTGTGTAAGTATTTGCTAAATAAATACAAAAAAAGTTAGAACTTCAGACAGACAGACATAAATATTCTTAGAACTACATGTTACTTACTTCTAATGTTAAATAGTAATTGTTGCTTAAAAAACAAAAAACAAAAAAAAAACTTAATAATAAATTAGTAGAACTTCAAAATATACGTATGTACTTACATTACAACCATACAAATTACGCACATTACATAGTTAATTGTAATTTGTTTTTCAAAACAACAAAATTATTAATATTATCATGTGTATTATAAATTATATTGACCAGTGTTTAATTCCATTATATAAAATAATAAAGAAAAAATAAATAAATAAATCAATAATGTAACATATTAAATTTGGTGAGGAATACCAAACAACAATTCAAAGTAAATTTAATAATGAAAATTATATATTGCGATATTTACTCATAAATAAATAAATAAATAGTTATTACATATTGTTAAGTATTTAAGTAAAAAATGTATTTGTAAAAAATTAACAAAATAAAAAAAATCAACAAAAATAATAAAGAAACTGAACAAATAAATCTCAATATATACTGTGTTAAATTAAATGATCAAATCAAAAGTGTGGGTTTGTTATGACTATCTTAGGGGTGTCATCGTATTTGGTTTGAAGGACCATTAAAACATTTGAATTGTGGAACTAAAATTAGTTATGTGTACATTAAAAATTGCCAAAGTATCTAAAATTGTTTGTTCTAGAATTTAACATTAATGAACTGAGCTGAATGATATGGTCGTACTTGTTTGAGTCCAACATAAATAGTGCTCCGATAAAGTAATATGGATTTGCTGACTTTAGTGGACAAATATTTATAGATGGTGTGACCAATGTTTTGTAGATAAAACAAACTAAAATTTTCTAAATCATGTAAAAGTAACGATGTTATAAAGGTCACAATAAATACAAAGATCTGAAGTAAAAATAATCACAAGTAAGTGCTGGTTCACGTCAAGTCATTATCGCTTAAGGGCAATCAGGCCGTCCCTTTTTCGCTGCCTTCGAGAGTTTTGCGGCTCATTCTCTCATTGTATAATGTTTGGCGTCGTCCAACTGTACCACGTTACAGTTTCTCGAATTTTGCATTGTCCACACGCAATCGATTTTTGGTTTTCATAACCTAACTTTTTAATACATGATTTAATGTTCCAGCTTCATATATGAAGATATAGGTCGACTGGGAACTAAAATCGATGTGAGATAACCTGGCAATTTGAGAGTTTTAATAACTTATAGTAAAATTTCACGGACAATATTTTTAATCCCTTGGATTTAAATGTTTTAATGGAGTTTGTTGCTCTTTTTTAAAAGAAGGACAAAAAAGGCCCATGCCTTGAGGATTTTGCATAAATTTGCTGAATACATTTTATACCTAAAATGTTCTTTAAAATAAAATTCGTAATAAATGCGAAATTAACCGTAACCCCTCTTTTGTTGTGTCTAATTTCTGACTTTCTGGTTGAATTTTCCGTTTTGGTGTATTTAGGGACTTATAGTAAAATTTCACGGACAATCTTTTTCCGGAACATTTTAACCCCTTAAATCCATGTTTTAATGGAGTTTGTTGCTCTTTTTTAAAAGAAGGACAAAAACGACCAATGCCTTGAGGAGTTAGAGGGTTAATATATTCTACAAAACTGTTCTCCGTAATTTAACCCACCCTCAAATGAAATTCAGATATAAACTTTCTAAACGCCTATACACGTGTCTTTTTTTTGTCTTCTCTATCAAAATTTATTGGTCGGACCTAGTAATTTTTTTTGGTGTTGTATAGTGTTATTACACCATTACACAATGTATCATTTGTGTTGGAACTAGAGATATAGGTTATGGGAGAGAAAATAGAGGAAGTAGTATTTTTATACATTCGAGTTAAACATTCCTCCATTCAATGTGACTGGAAAGACTTCTGCAAGATGTTTATTTCAGAAACGGACAGTATGGCTAAAAGACGAATTTACTATGTAGTGTTTTGTTGGGCTCACTGGTCATTCGACCACATATGGATGGGGACATAATGTACAAATGTTCGATTATGTGGAACAAGATCCCTAATTTCATCAGACGATTGTGGTCTCGATAGAACAATGCGGCGGTGCTCAATTGAATTAATAGAGGAAAACATGCTGTCACCTTTGATCTCTCCTGTCCGCTTAGAAGTAGCCCCAAATAGACATTGATGCACTGGGAGTTGTATTCCATTCTCGGTCAAAGGTCATAGGAGATTTATATAGTAACACCTTTTCAAAAAACCGAAGCACTTGAATGCTTATTTCGCCTCTTGAAAAATGTGTTTATTGCAGCGGATTCAGTGTGATGAATTCTCATGTTCAGAACATTAATATTTACACAATTCATACATACATCGATCTATTTGCACGACCATATACAGAGATTGTACGAAGATCCTGATTAAGCGAATAACTCTTGTTTTGATAATTTATAGTCTCAATCTTTGGCATGCTCGGCCAATAATTGAATGAATATGATTGGCAAGTGTTACTGTCATCTGTAAAATAATAGAATCGAAGTTTGACAAAGAATTGGAAACAAAGCTTTGCGGTGCTCCTGAATTATTCTTTAACTCGTTTGATGAAATCTCATCTACAACAACTTGATCACATTCTGGCGAGTGAGAATTAACTACTTGCGAATATTTCAGCAAAAGCATTACCAAACGTGTCTGTGATTGTTTTATTATTGAGGAACTACCATTACAAACAAGTCATGGAATTAAATTTTTAACAAGTTAGAGCATTCTACAAATCCTAAATGCTGGAATACGAAAATTAACATGACTGGAGTGTCCCGTTGTCACCTCATTACATTTTCTTCATAAACATTTGCTATCTCTTATTAAACGTTATTGTTCCGTAGTAATATATTGACATGCTACTAAGTATTCAAAAGCTGCAATGTATTATGAATCCCACAATTCACAAAAAATTCCCTCTGAATAATATAATATTTAACCCGCCAATGGAGACATAAGTATATGTCTGTGAGACCGGGTGTGTTAAAAAAATCGAATAACTTTATTATCCGTTATTGTTTCTAAAAAGTATAAGCTCGTTTACTTTGATCACCATTGGCGGGTTTTTTGATTTTGACATTCCATTTGTAACACATCAAAATATTTGTCGCAGACCCACATAAGTATATATATTCTGGATCCCCATAATATTCTACGATGTCCGTCCGTCCGTCTCCCGGTCTGTTGAAAACACTATAGGGCCCAAACGAAAGGAGCTGCACGCAGAGAAAAAATATAATTGGGCATGGTTACTGTAACCATTTATATAGTGTTACAAGATATTTAACTATATTATAGTCACAGTAACCATTTACATGATTGTGGTAACCATAATGTGGTTAACTTACGATTCACATGATTGTCTCAACCATATATATGGTTACAGTAAACATATATATGTTTGTGGCAACCATATTTATGATGAATAATTTTATCATAATATGTTGTTCTCAGATTATGATAAGCCTTAAGCCGAGAGCACCATAATATGATAAGTCCTTCATCATATAAATGGTTGTCACAAACATATATATGTTTACTGTAACCATATATATGGTTGAGACAATCATGTGAATCGTAAGTTAACCATATTATGGTTACCACAATCATGTAAATGGTTACTGTGACTATAATATAGTTAAAAAACTTGTAACAATATTGAAATGGTTACAGTAACCATGCCCAACTATATTTTTTCTCTGCGTGTGGCTGACACAAATACTCTGTTGATAAGACTTGTTTGGTATTGAAAATGGGCAATATCATTCAGACAAACTTTACTAGCTAGACTGTTGATACTTCCATAAACAAGCAGTTTCTGGATATTGAAAAAAAAGTTTTAAATATTTTCTAATGATTTCCATACAAATTGTTTCGACTTTTTTGATTCGATGAACAGATAGTTAAGTTTAATTTGACAATTTGTTTTTTCGCATATTGTTTGTTTTTTTCGAATATGAATTCACAAATTGATAATTTTCTTTAAAACCAATTAAAAAACCTACCTACGCCCTCCTTTAATATTTGGCATGCGTTCTAAAATCTACAAAAGTCCTATTTTGTGATTATCCCAAAACAAACAATCAAACAAACAATTACTTATTGACTTCCCAAAATAAATCCTCAATTGCAAATATTTTCATATTCGCACAAAGGAAATGTTCATAAAATTACAATTACAGTGTAAAATTTTATATGAACTCGTATTGTACGAATATTTATTTATTTATTTATTAATTTCTACTACTACAATTTTATAAAACAATACAATACGTATCTATTGTAAGTAATTCAGTCCCCTCCGTTCGTCTGCCTGCTTATAATACATTTATGCAGTTTGTTGTGTGAAACAATGGAGCAGCAGCCAGCAACACAAACAAAAACAAAGAATTGTAGTCAAAGTCATCATCCGGCCATCGTACGAATGAATATAGTACTCCACGTATGTATTATTGTGGTCATTGTTAGGAATGTTTTGTGGCATGAATTGATTGTTGGGTTTTGTTGGTACAAAATATGGTCGGTTATGCCATTCGCCAAACAATACATACAATAGTAACAAGAACAATAACGACAACAACTAAAATTACAACCAACACAGTATCACAGGCTGACCTCTCTCTCTCTCTATCTGACAATTGAATTATTGGATAAGTTGCAAGGATATTTATTAGATTTGTCTAATATATGTATATATTTATGTATTAGTTGTATCTATGTGTTTGTGTAGATGATATACATCCCAGCAGTTCTAGGGTAATTTTAGTGATCTAGTGATTTTACATATAACTTAGGGTGACAAATAGTTATATAAGTAGATAGGTGACTTGCGGGGACCATTGACACTACATAGATTACAAAGAGACTATCTAGTAACTGATCTAAAGTACGACAATAATTGACTTCACTTGTGTCTGCTAAGGGTTAATCCAATATGATTGACCAATTCTAGATTACATGGCGTAAGTAAAATAACTAGTCTCTAAAGTAGAAAATAGAAAATGTTGATCAACGTGACTTTTAAGTGATTTTGACTTTTAAGTGACTTTGACAGTGGTGAATAAAGTAGCTAGTTTTTAAATAAAACAAGTAAGAGAGCTATATTCGGATGTGCCGAATTTTATATACCCTTCACCAAAATATACTTTAAAATAAAAATTTTTAATATTTTTAGGTAAACAAAATTTAATTTTTTTCCAGTTGTTTTTTCGAAATTGTTTTTTAAAATTTTCAATTTTTTTTTTAATTTTAAATTTTTTTTTTTAGTTTTTAAATTTTTTTTTTAAATTTAGTGAAAAAAAATTTTGGTGAAAAAAAAAATCGGGTTAAAATTTTTTCCGATTTTGACCCATTGTAGGTCCAACTTACTATGGTCTTATATACGTCGTTGCACAGGTCTTTGAAATATCTATCATTAGATATCCATATTGTCTATATTAATGATTTAGTAATTCAGATATGGGTCAAAAATAGGTCAAAAATCTAGGTTGTCCTGGTTTTTTCCTTATATCTCAGCCATTTGTGGATCGATTTTCTCCATTTTAAATAGCAATTTCGGAGATATTGATGTATCATTCGTGTATGTAAGTTATTTGGGGGCTTCAGAAAGTTGATTTCAACACACAGACGGACAGACGGGCTATATCGACTCCGCTATCTATAACGATTCAGAATATATATACTTTGTGGGGTCGCGAATGAAAAATGTAGAAATTACAAACCCTTGCCACTCATGGTGAAGGGTATAAATATAATTAGACTTTTGAAGTGACTACAGATTGATCTAACAAGGGACAGTAAAATAAATGATAATTCATCCAGCGTTATATACTTTGTAGTGAGTAAAATTGCTTATCATCACTAAAGAGAAAAATAAAAAATTTTAACACTTTAGATTATAAAATGACAATTTACTCATTAATAGATTACTTCTGGTGGATAAAATAACTACTTTCTAAACTTCAGTACAGTGACTACACACTAGATTTCTTAGAGACACTTAAGTGGCAATTGACTTCATGCTTGATTACCTGGGATGTATAAAGTAAGCAATTGACTTGTATCTAACTTAAAATATATAAACTGGAGTCAGCCAAGTGATCAGACATTAGTGCCAATTACTGTCTATAAGGGATACATTGTGTACTTGTAAAACTGCTGGGATATGACAATTGATAAAGTCCTATGTGTAAGCTTCACGAGGGTTAATTGGTAAGAAATTCGAAGATATCAGAAATCGTTACAAATAGAAAAATCTAATAGGGTAAAATCACAGCATGTTCTAGGTGTGATTTCCTTTTTCAGCCATAAGAAAATATTTAGAGCAGCCTGTTTTCAACAGAATAAAACTGAAGGTCTAAATTTTCAGTACCCGATACCGAATAGAAAAAGAAGATTCCATATATAAATGTGTCAGTAACTTAAAATCACTTTTGACAATTTATCTTTCCGAATCGAAGAATTTGCAACAAAATGACATCGATTTGTTGTTGCATAACTATTGCTAACTTTATACATATTTTTCCATTTTATTGTATATTTAATTTTCTTTTGGATATATTTTTATATTAGTATACACTGTATAATGTATTTCTGCAAGACAGTTACGAACATTTTTTTTTGCCGAACGCAGGGATCGCCTTTTTAAATTTTTCGTTATACAGTAGTTTTCACTTACCTGCCTTTCACTTAAGAGCATTTTGCATATAAGTGCACAAAACTTGTGTTTTGTATATTTATTTACCAAACTCCATATAAATTCGTTAATTTAAGTACATTGTTCATACCTGCACATTTAAGATAAGTGCATAATACTTTTGGAAGCTGTAATTGGTTTTCATGAAAAAATTTCATTTAGCTGCCTAATACAAAATTAAATCAAAACAAAATAAGGAAAATACGATTTTGAAAAAAAATGAAAAGTTTGCAACTTCTTAATAATTTGAAACGTAGCTAAAATAACAAATTTATCGTTATGTTTAGACGGAAAAATCACAAAGCTTCATGTAAATTATTTGCGGTTAGCTGCCTTTTTTGGGCAGTAAACTTAAATGCACTTACCAGCATCAATGAGCACGTAAGTGCATTAAGGTTAACTGGATTTGTAGTATTGGAAGTGTTGAAAAACTTAGCTAACCTCCAGGTCTACAGCATAATTATTGCAATTTTACCAGTTGTTCTCCAAATGGGCAATTCCATGTCATTGTACGTGACATTTTTACGACAATAGAGGGGGGATTGGTTTTTGCAAATATAAGGGTATCTAAAAAATAATATATTTTAAAGAAATAATAAGTTCTGTCGAAACATTGTTGTCCAAAATATCTAGCGAAATAAAGGTACGTGACATAAAACGGAAGTAATTTCGAAATATGCAAAAATTTTTTAATCGTGAGAGGCGTTATGTTTTCTTTTAATTTCTTACACTAAAACAAATATTTTTTCTTTACAATGCATCATATTAACATAAAAACAATCTTTGGGTGATTTTATAATAAATAAAATTTAATATCGTATCCTCTTTTTTAGAGGACAATCATCTATTTTAACTGGCTGTCATCTATAAAATTGGTGTCATCTATTTGTCATCTTTTTCCATAATCTGCCATCTTAATTCTCAAAAAACATGATCAATATTTATATTTATAAAAAGCATTCTTACTGAAATGCAAGTTGAAAGCATGTGTAATTCAAGCCTTGAATTATAGTCAAGCAATTGAAATTTGTTAAACAAAGTTTTAAAAATTTTAAATTAGTTTTGAAACAGCCGCTAAAAAATTAAATTTTTTTGGCTATACGTGCGAATAGGTTAACGGACCCTAACGACCCGAACGATTCTTTTAAATTAAATTGCAAAAGTAATCATTTATTCGCAAAATTTTGACAAAACCTGAAAAAATTGCAATTTTTCGTTACGCCGTAAAAAAAATGCTGCATTCAAATAAATTTTTGACTTTTTATACCCTGCACCACCATAGTGGGGAGGGTATTATGCGTTTGTGCAGATGTTTGTAACGTCCAAAAATATTAGTCTAACACCCTTACTCTTGAAGTATACCGATCGACTTAGAATCACTTTCTGAGTCGATTAAACGATGTCCGTCCGTCCGTCTGGTTGGCTGGCTGGCTGTCCATGTAAACCTTGTGCGCAGAGTACAAGTCGCAATTTTGAATATATTTCGATCAAATTTGGTACATATTATTTTTTCGGCCCATGGACCAAGCCTATTGAAACTGGCTGAAATCGGTCCACTATTTCACCTAGCTCCCATACAAATGTCCTTCCGAAATTGGATTTTATCGGTCATAAATGTTTAATTTATATATGTATCTACACAAATAAGTTTATATATACAAAATTCTTGTCACCAAATTTTGTTACGATCGGTCCATAATTAGTCATAGCTCCCATATAGACCCGCTTCCGAAAATCACTTTAACGTGCATAAATCGCTTAAAAATGTTGGTATACACACAAAATTCAACAACCTAATTTTATGGTGATCGGTCCATAATTGGTCATAGCTCCCATATAAGGCCCACTTCCGAAAATCACTCAAATATATAAATTATTGAAATTTTAAAAGAAAAAGGTATTATATGGTCGGGCTTGACCGACCATACTTTCTTATTTGTTTATTTATGTCATCTAATTTCATTTTCAAAATCTGGTCGCCTTAGCTTATAGTATTCCAGTTAATTAAGGTCCTAATTTTCTAAATCACGCCACCAAAGTGATATTTATGTGGAAAGCAAAAACAAAATTTCAAAAATTTTAAAAATTTGTTTTTGTTTTATATACAAATTCTGAACAGAACAAACGCACAATAATTCAGGGATTGATTTGCCTTTCATAATTTGAAAATTTTGTACATAAAACAAAAACAAATTTTGTAACATTTTTGAAATTTTGTTTCTGAAATTTTGTGATTAACAAAATTAGGGCCCAAAACTTGATTTATATGAAACAAATTTTCAATTGCCAACTAAATTTGATAAGATTATAATATGAATTATAATGTATTTAGATGACTTTCAGTGAATGGGTGTGTGGGTTAACTTGTATTGGATTTAGTTTTAGCTCGTTTTGCTGTCCGTCCATCTGTCTGTCCATTTGTTAATAAATTGCTCGGTTGCATGTTTTGGCAAATAGTTTTGTAATTTGTTCCCATATTCACAGGAATAGATAAATAGATGAACACAATCATTAGAGAGAGTGTGTTTTGAAATAGATTCACAGTCCTTTGTAGTAACAAACAATACAATGGCTGCTGGGTCCATTTATAATTAAACATATGAACACTCACTCATACACACACATTCTAACTCACTCATACATTCGTAAATATTAGAGGCAGTTGTTGTAGTAAATAGTTAAACGGAAACTGGGGCTTCTGTGTAAATGATACTATTATGTTTCCTATTGTTTTCTATTTTATTATGATTTTTTTTGTAGATTATTAATCTATTGTTGTGTACAACTACAACTTGTAATGAGTAAATGTGTGGATGGGTCTAAATGTTGGTCACTTTTCTTTAAACTCACTCCCTCAAACACACAAACTAATGTAATGGCCTTTAACCTTCAACATTTGTGTGGCAACCTTTTGGAAATGGCAAAATTTTGAAATTTGTTTTAAATCCTCATTGATCATTAGAGGATTAATACGTGTAGTGGTTGGTAGTGGGTTTATAGTTTTATTTTATAGTTTGGCTTCCAAGTATTTATGGTTTTAGTACCAGTTCTCTAAGTATGTGAAAGTGAAAAAAGGTTTTCACACTTGCCATTGTGATAGACACACACACAAACTTTCATACAATACAATATTCCCCATTATTACTACAAATAACAACAACTAGAACAACAACAGTAGCAGTAGCCACTACAACAAAGTCATCAAATTAACAATTGATTTCATTGGTTCGGTTTCATTGGTCATTGTTTGGAAGGAACTGCGAGTGTGTGCGTTATTTTATCATTGTATTGTTTTATTTAATAATTATAAATTTATTGGGATTATTATTTGGCAACTCATTTTGTACAAATAGAAAATTAAATTTAAATTCAAATAATAATGATGCGTCCGTCCTCCGTCCGTCCGTCCGTCTGTCTGTGTGTGGCCAGCGGTTGCTGTATTTCTGAGTTTTTGTTGATTGTGGCCCATTTAATGGTGTTTTTATATTGCTTTTGTTTTGATATTTTACAAAATTTAAACGGGTGTCATCGATATCTTTCACACAATTCCAATCTTTTGTTTTACTTTTTATCATTTGCAAATGTCAACAGAATCAATCTATCGTGTGAATTGAAAAATTTGTATGGTATTTAGATGTGAAATAAATATGTTAAAGGATGTTTTGTAGATCTTTGGTACGAGTTATAATTAATTTCGTTGATGTTTCATTGTAATGAAAAGGACATACATATATTATATACGTTTATATATACTACATATCATTAACTTAATATAGAAGGTAACGATGTTTTTTTAAGGTCGAGATTTTTTGGCTAATTATGATATATGAGCGGACCATTTATCGAAATAAACGAAAATCTTAGCTTACGAAAAAAACACTAGTTAGGGCCTTTAAAAAATTCCCGGGAATAAACTGATATGTTTCATTATTTCCAGGAAATGGAAAAAAGTCTGCGAAATTAAGAACTCTAGTTGATAGTCTACATAAATTTCCTTATACATAGTTTGATTCCGGATACAAATTTTGATTATAAAATTGTTAGTTTTGACGTTTCTGCTGCTATTGAAATTGTCCACTTACATATCGTTAATTTAATATGTTAAGGTTCCGGTATTCCCGGGAATTTTTTAATATGAAATTAAGCCAAAAGCCAGTCAAATAATCAGACATAATTTACTAATGTTAGTGGTCTGACTAAGTTGAACCTTCATTTTGTTTTCGAAGCAGAAATATAGCGCACTGGAGAGTCAACTCTTTCACTTTCTGCAACAAATCGATGTATAGTAAAAATCCTACATCATTTTCTCTACTCTTTCGCCAAAAAATACAGTTGTATCCGTCTTCAACTTTCATTGTAATGTATTATAAACAAAACAGTTTTTTGCCTCTACGATATGTATAAACAAATTAAAGTCAGCACAGAGAAAACAGATTCGTAATAGCAAGCGAATTTGTTGCCAATCGAATAATTCGGTTGCACACATAGAATTCTTCGGTTCTAGCAACAGAAAAAATAGTTGACAAAGAAGAATTTCGGTTAAAGCAACCAAACTTTTGTTACCCCTTTTAAAATTGTGTAGCCACAACTATAAAATTCGTTCACTAAGGTAGAATCATTCGATTGGCGACAAATTCGGTTGCTATCACGAATCTGTTTTCTCTTTGTATTAAGTCAATCAGTAAATTTTCATCTTTTAACAGTTTTCTGCTTTTGTCACACAGAGAAAATAGTTTTGGTTGTGATAACCGAATTGATTGATAATCAAATCCAAACGAATCAGTTGCGTTCGGTATAAATTACCTGTGGTAGTCTGGTTAGATTTCAGCAGCTCATGATAGATAGGAACCTTTTGCTCCCTCCAAATACAGAGCATTACCTTAACGCCATGAATATTTGGCTTTGGTGTCGATTCGGCCGGGCTACACATACGATCTCTTACGCTTCGGGTTATCGTAATCTCTATTTTTCATCGCAAGTAATGATTCGGTTCAAAAACAATTTTCTTTTATGCGTTCAAGCTTCATTTCGGATATGCGAAATCGTCTTTCAAGATCTCTCGGCTTCAACTCGTGTGATACCCAATTTTCCTGCTTTTGGATAAATCCAGCTGCTCGCAAACGTTTTGAAATTGCTGCTTGAGTAGCTCCCATTGTTTTGCAAGTTCTTGTCATCTTCTTGGAGTCATGCCTCCGGTTCTTGGTTCATATTTGTATTCAGTGGTAAAATCACCACTTCGGAACCCCACAAACCATCTCTCGCACATTGAAACCGATGAGACACATTCACCATAATCTTCGGTAGGCATTCGGTGTGCTTCAGCTGCACTTATTTTTAAATTAAACTTCCCGCATATGACGTTAAATCTGACATTTTCGAAGCAAGAAAAACTTTGTTGTTTACACTAACGTGTTCAACAGATAGCCATCTAATGTAAATCCCTCATTTTTAATTCATAGATCCAATAAAAATAACCATTAAAGTATAGAAAAGGTACTCTTTGTGGATTCTCACGCATTCATGATCCCATGCATGATGCACCTAATTTCTCAGATGATTATAATAGAAAAGTCGGAAAGTACGATTAAAAAAAAGAATCATAAAATCACCTTGTGGATTTCTACTCACTCAGGACATAATTTTATGTTTCCAAGTTCATTATTATAGAAAATTCAAAACAATTAAGAACAAATGTTAACAGCTAATATTTTTAAAAAATAAATAGATAAATTTTTGACCTTTAAAGATCCAAAGTTTCAAAAAGTACCAAATACGTTTTTGGTATTATTGAACAAGTGAAGAATATGATTTTAATTTTTCTTTGTTTAAAAGATACTTACAGTCCTAAAAAGTACCAAAATATACATTTTACCCGTTTGTTCGCCTAATAAGTTCGAATTTAAAAAAAAAACTAATAGAAATAAGAACGGAAGAGTCCTAAAATGACTCTTGAAAACATCTTTAAACAACACAAAAGTGTAACCAAACTAAACATAAATAATAATAATCATAATAATAACAATTTTGAAATGTTTATTTTGGACAAACTACGAATTGGAAAAAGGCTTGAGGAGGTACGCTGCAACAATTTGTCGGTATTTCAAAAATACTGTTTTATCTATTTGTTGGCTTAAAATTATAAAATATTGTTGGTAATTGTGTAAACAAAAATACAAACATATTTATTGTATTCATAGTCAATTTAAAATAACAACAAAAAAAAAAAGGAAAAAATATTTATAAAATTATGAATTTATTCTGTAAAGAACCAAATGCTACTTACTACTCTGCATTCTCCATATTGTAGATACAAGATTGAGTAAATATTGAAAAAGAAATGAAACAACAAAAGACACAAATGCCGATAAAATGATGAATTGTGATTTTGAGTTGTTGCTGTTGTTTCGTTTGTCAATTCGTTAGTATATAGGAAGATCATGGATACAGCGATCGTTTGTTGATCATGAATGGAATGGATACATCTTTGTATCTTGAAAATGCATAATATTGCCTTCATTAGGCTTATTAACTTGATAAATATGGGTGTTGTGTGTGCGTGTGTGTATTTTTAGGTGACTGACTACTGTGTGGTTTCAGTGCCCACCGAACAACGGAAAATAAATATGTATATGAATATATGTACGTATAAACATGTACCTTTGTACGAGGATCGAGCGGTAATGCTATTAATTTTTAAGTTAAAACAAATATTATCGGGAGTATGAGTTAAAAATTGGTGATTTTTAAACTGTTTTAGCCTTTATTTTAAAACATTTGTACAATATAAATTTATTCAAAATATTGGCCATTGTCAGCTATGATCTTTCGGTCAACATATGAATTCCGAACAAAAAGAGCTGCTCATATTTTGATCGAACCCATTTCGGATACTCTGGTCTTAAGTGAAGCATATCCCATAGAGAGCGTTCTGCATCGATCTAAACAAATATTATTCCGACGGGGCAAGGTCTGGGCTATAAAACGGATGAGGCAAAACTTGCCAACCACTTAATTTTAACAGGTATTGCAATATGTAGTCGATCGTTGTTATAATAGAATATTACGGTTTCATGTCTGACCTTATTAGGGTGGCTCTTAATTAACGAAAGTTGGATTATTGCCAGTTTGGCGAACAAAAAATCATCCTGAAAAATTTTTATCAGTTGCCGCAAGCCCTCTGATGTTTTGAGATGCATTTACAAGGGGAAAAATGCAATTTCAGTTTTTGCCATTAAAAAATTACTTTTGCAATTGAAAAGAATATAAATGTGTACGTAATTGTCGTTCTAATGAGCCATAAAAAATAGAAATTGGTCAACAAGTGTTAAAGTTATAAAAAATCCCCAGGCCACTAGAACCAGAAATGTACGAACATATTTTGAGAAATATTAAAATAAAAGCTCATTTTTACTTAAAATATATCCATATTTACTCGTATATGAGTTTTTGTCGTAGGATAACGTAAACCTATTCGCAGGTATGACCAAAAAAAATAAATTATTTTTAACGGCAGTTTCAAAATTCCATTTTCAATTTTTTATAAATTTTGTTAAACAAGTTTAAAAATTTTTTGATAATCTTCATTGGGATTTATTGAGAATATAATAGGGAATCCAAAAATATCAATACCTCCTATAGTTTTTCCGTACCTGCGATTTAAATTTTGTAATTTTCGAGAAAAACAAATTTTTTGGCCATATTTTGACGAATGTGTTCAATTTCCTTACTGTTATGAATTTTAAGTAAAAGCTATTTAGAATATTATAGTCCAGATAATTCTAAATATACTCTGAAAGTTTTACTAAAATCGGAATTCGTTATACCTTAAATCGTGAAGGTCAAATGTCAAAATTTTCAATATTTGGAATTTCTAATTTAAAGATAGCGAAATGTTATTTATTTTTGGGCTGATGTTGATGAAACTTAAGGAGAATATAACATGAAGTCTAGTATTTATAAAAAACATCAAAAATGGAAATTAACCCTTAATGGCACTTGGGCTTAAACTGATGGGTGAGACTGGCGAAAGTCAAACTTTCGTTAATTAAGGTCCTAGGCCTCATACTCTGGGCGTTTTTCTGTCAATGATCGCTTCAAACGAAGCAGTTACGTTCACTACATGTTCCCTGTGATGGTCTGGATCAGCAGCTCATAATAGGTAGGACTCTTTTGCTCCCATCAAATGTATAGAATTACCTTAGCACCATGGATATTTGGCTTTGATGTCGATTCGGCTGGTTGGCCGGGCTTCACGTACGATCTCTTCCACTTACGTCATGGAAACATTGGACATTTCGGATGCGCGTCACCCGGCTATAGTGATTGTCTTTTTCTGCACAAAGAAGTATTTGTAGATTTAATAGATAACGACAAAGCTACTTTCATAGAATTTAAAAATTAAGTCATTATTTCTCATACAAACCTCGTACATGTGGTTAGTGACTTCTAGCCATAACGACGGAGTACTTGAAATGTGCGGGATTCTGTTTTTTTTATATTACGAGTAAAATAAATTGGGTTTCCTGAGTCAATTGCCACTGATGTGTTTATTTTGTGAATGTGTGTACACTGTCAAAGTGATGTTTAATAAACGTCATTGTCAATAATAATGATCAATGATCAACATCATTATCATTATGATGCCACCGATGATGATCATAATTCCTCTAATAACAATATACATTTCAACATTTCTACTAAAACAAAATCTGGTGCATTGATCTATTGGTTTGGCAGCTACTAGTTGTCATTTTTACCATATTTCTTGTTTTTATTTTCAATATCTTGTATTTATTTGTAACAACGATGATTTTTCTTTGATAATTATTTCCAGTGTTTTGAAAATGTTGCTTAAAATAATACAATAAAAACAAAATAAATAGAATATGGAAAATGTGGTAGGATTTTCAGTTTTCGGGAAACCATTGTGAAATAAAGAAAACAATAACAGAAATTAATACCCAACCAATCAAGCAGCCAACCACATTGATGCCACAAAATCCCTTCACGAGTTCGTGCAGTACTCACCGCATTTTATGAATGTTGGTGGGCCCACAAAAACACAGCCATGGTGGGACCACCCTTGAGTCTGAAGACTCTTTCTGGTGTTTATTTAAAAATAATCGTACATTTAATTTCACTCATAAATTCTGTGGTATTTTCGTATTTATTGTTTTTTTCTGTTTCTCAAAAGTGCCAACAACAAAAACACATCAACATTTATTAATTGTGTTGGAAAATGTTTACCCCTTTTTCTGTGCCAGACCCGGTGTTTTGTTTATTGTGTGCCATGCAGTCTAATGTGGAAATGTTTTTTTTGTTTTGCTCTGCATTTGTACATATGCCCCTGGGGATCTTAGGTGTAACCCCACATTTGTATTGTTTTCGTTAAACGTCTTCTTAAACGTTTGCAATTTCTTCATCGTTTTGCCCTTTTTTGCTTCAATTACTGATTAAATACTTTTTAAATGTTGGCAATTTATTTTTGTGCAATTGTGAGAGAAAGTTAGTCAGTTGTTGGTGTATATTTCTTTAGCTGTGTTACAAATGAATGCTGTGACTGTTCGTTTTAACCCTTCTAAAGAGTGTCTAATGATGACGTTAATTGTTTTCATTACCATCACCCAGGGAGAGATTTAAGGAACACTTAATCGTATTTATTTAAAGGATTTTCTATTTCTTACCTGAGACACATTGAGGTTTCTTTACACAATGAGAAAATGTTATTAATGGTAAGATATTGAACAAATTTTAATAAAAACTGTACAGAATATAAAATATGTAGTTTTTAATTTGAGTGCTTAAATCAGGCGTGCTTTTACGATGATTGTGACCATATAGAAAACACATAGAGCGAAAACTCTCCTGCCAGAGTCCTAACTCAGTTGTCAAAAACCTAAGTGGTGAGAATGTATTAGTAAACAAAACTATGTGAAAACAAAAACAACACTCGTATGTGAACTTTTTTGAGAAATTTTTTTTTTGAGTTTTTTTCGAGTTTCCCATCTATTTGCTCTATGATTGTGACTTGGAGCATTTTTTCCAAAACAATATTTATTAAAACTTTATTTTCGCATTTAGTTATTAAAAAATTTTAATGTAATCCGAATTATCTGTCTAAAAATATATAAAAGCAAAAAATCGGTTATAAAATGTTTCAGATATTAAAAACTCCACCCATATTATAAAATATTGAAAAAATTTTACTCGTTTTTAGAATTTTTATAGTATGAGGCTAATTTCACCTTTCCAAGTTTTATAAATGCTCTGATATGAATTTTTACCTTGCTGTGATTAACCCTTAATGGCACTTGGGGCTAAACTGGAGGGTGAGACTGGCAAAAGTCAAACTTTCATAATTAAGGGAATATGCCTCATACACTGGGCTTTTTTCTGTCAATGCTCGAAGCAGTTACGTTCAGTACATGGTCCCTGTGATGATGGTCTGGTAAGATTTCAGCAGCTCGTAATAGGTAGGACTCTTCTAAACTTTTATAAAAGCTCTGATATGAATTTTTATCTTGCTGGGATAATGTTTACACACTCTAATCTGTGTCCAAAAACGTTAAAATTTTTACACCATTTTCAAAACTCCAATTCAAAAATGTTTTAATGTTTAAAGCACATATCGAGCCCTTAGCGCCAAATTATCGTAAGCGACATTTTCTAAAATTTTTTTTTATTGCAAAAATTAAAATTTTATGGACCGACTGATGTTTTAGCGTTCTCAGAATATCAAAATTGTTAATAACTTCAAAAATATAGGTGGTAAGATTTTATGGTAAGTTAATGATTACATTTTACAGTAAACGAACTTTATCGTAAGCGATACACAGTGGTATAGAAAACAAAGAGGGAAATAAATCTGTAAATTCTAAATAGTTAGATTGGTTTAAATGAAATTTCACATGCGCAAAGAAAAAGTGTTGTTGAGTTTAAGTTTTGAACGTGGACCTCATGGGCCCACCAGGGGCGCGTCCAAGGGTCCTCAAAGTAGGAAAGTGTGTTACATTTTTAAAACTCGTCGTAGCTCGTCTTATATCTTAGGAGATATTCGCATTTGAAAATTAAATTTTCAAAATTTTTACCCACCCTACTCCAGTTTTTTGATAACAGCGTATCAAAATATTTCCCGATTTTCTCCAGTTTTTCTTTATTGGACTAACAACTAACTAACAAAATAGAAATAGAATTATTTAAAAATCATGAATAAGTCCAAAATCATATGAATTTTAATTTAAAAAAGGCGATTTTTCGGTAAAAAAATAAAAATAAGAACTTTTTTCTTTTTAAGTTATCGCAAAAAATTTCTAAGAGAATGTATAAGAATTTTATACTTTCTGAAAGCTAAGTTTTCATTAAATATTTTAAATGAAAAAAAATTCGAAATCCATTCAAAAAACCCCTATTTTTTATGTAAAATTAAACTTTAGGGCAAAAATTTTCAATCGCATATTCGATATCAAAATATAGCAACCGACTTTAGATTGGCCAATATGTTCTTAATTATTTTCTAAAGGGTTCCGATAACCCCATCCCTGGTATGGATATTATAGGCAAAAAACTAAAAATTCACATTTTTGGAATTTTTCAACACTTTTTTGGGAATTGCGGGATTACTGATAATAAATTTCAAAATTCGTTTTCATTCTTCCATTTTAAATAGAAAAATCTACATAACTGTGAAATTTCATTAAAAACAATTCATACATAAAAAATTTAATTTCAATTCGAAAAATTTGTATCTATGCAAAAATTCAATAAAAAAAATTTTTTTGTCATATTTTTCAATAAAGTATTCCATGAATTTTTAATTGTCAAAAATATTTTTAAAAAATAGACAAATAGCTTGAACAAAATTATATTATATCGCATCATAACATTTTTATTTATATGTATAAATTTCAAAATAATCAAAAAAAACCTTCGCCTGTAAAATTTGTGTTTTGTCGCTTACGATAATTTGGCGCTAAGGGCTCGATATTATTGGATATTTGGGAATTTTTTCATAAAAAGATGTCAAAAAATATTAGCGGATTTCGATAAAAAATTCTTCTAATCGGTCTGAATATTAAATTTTATTCAAAACATTAAACCTTTGATGCAATTGGGGTCAAAATAATCTCAATTCTTTGCCATAATAAATAAATATTTAAAAATGTTTTCGGGGCATTTTGTTCCTATTTTCCATTTTTTAAATATTTTTCTATATTTTTTTTAAATTCTCAAATAAATATTGTGTATATAACTTAAAACTGCAGGATTTTTTAAAATGTTTAGCTTTTATTTGGAAACATTTATACAATATAAATTTATTCAAAGTATTAGCTACCTTTTCCCATTTTTCTGACAACATATGGATACCGCGCCAAAAAAAACTGTTCATCTTTTGAGGCCAAAAACTAATCCAACCAATATCGGATAGAGAGAGAGCGTTCTGCTTCGATCGAAAGAAATTGTAGTGGGACGGTGCACGGACTGGTCTATAAAACGAGTGAGGCAAAACTTCCCAACCACTTCATTCTAAATAGTTTTTAACAGGTATTGCAACATGTGGCCGAGTGTTGTCATGATGGAATATTTCGTGTCTGGCCACATATTCTGGGCGTTTTTCGGCCAATGCTCGCTTCAAAGGAATCAGTTGTGTTTCGTACATGTTCGCTGTGATGGTCTGGTCAGATGTCAGCAGCACATAATAGATATGACCCTTTTGCTCCCACCAAATACTAATAAGTATTTGCTTTTGGTGGCGATTCGGCTGGTTGGCCGGGCTTCACGTACGATCTCTTACTCTTCGGGTTATCGTAATGGATTCATTTTTAAAGCATCATTTCGGACAGTATGTACATAGCTGTCCGAAGTATTGTACATAGCACGGGGAAAATGTTTTCAAAATTCAATCAATTTAAATTAGAACATTGACTACTCAATTTTATGTATATCAAATAAAAAAGTAAAATTTTGTGAAAATGAGCGAATTCACTTAATTGTGAATAAATTCGAAAAGAATCAATCGATTTTCATGATCGATATCTCACTTTGTTGCTATTATATGTGGGTTTGTGATAAAGTAATAAACCTGAACAAGTTCTGCAGTTTCATGAGTTTTTTAAAGCAAAAAAATTAGCTATTTTCATGTAAAAAATATATTTTTTGCTTCAATTTGTTATTACAACCCAGAGACCGAAAATAACGGGTTCACTTTCATTTCAATCGTAAATTCTCATTCGCAGCAATTTAAAAAAATTGTTTGGTGATATATCACTGAGAGAGTGATTTATTCGAGAACATTTTAGGTTTGGGGTTGAGAGAAACAGAAAAGAAGCAAACACAAATAATCTGGATGAGTGATTTATAATTTATTTTTTTCGTAAAAATAAATCGCAAAAATGCATTTGATGCAAATCAACGCTTAATATATAAAACCTATCAAAAGATTAATAACAATTTAAAAACAAAAATCTCATTTCTGTTACTCAGACTTCATTACTTCATACTTATCATATTATTTCCAAAATTACTAATAATGTGTTATTGTATGTAAATAAAAGAGAAAATAACAGTTATTAAGAACAAGAACAAATGAATTATTTATCTCACACCAAACCATTAAAGCCTCGTATTTATCACCTGGCCTGCAAAATGCTCCTAGGCAACTTTTTTTATATGAAAGACAAATTATGTATAAAGTAATCCTTTGTGATAACTTCGATGGAGAATATTTTGATAAGGGAATATATGGCAAATATGCCTCTCATGTAATGCAGAAAAAAAATATTCTAAAAATTATACACGTCGCCGGACATAATTGATTTTCATTTGCAAAAACATAAATTTTGCCATTAGTTAGTAAACATATCAAAACTAAGGTAGCCAAAATATGTAAACATAAATATTTAATTTAAATATTTTATCAGATAAAAATGATCATAGCTAAATTATTATCGATAATGAACTGAATTTTTCTTTCTAAATTGGTTGGATTGTAGTCTTTGTTATAAAATATTTGTTAAAGTACTATATTTACGTCAATACATCGCCCAGATAAAGTTAAAAGTATTCTCTTTAACCCTATATATGATTTTATAAACGCCCGGACCCGCGCGTAAAACCTTAACATATTTAATAACAATTTTTATTCAAATAACGTTCATTTTCTCTATATTAGTTATGGCATTTTTTTAATGTATGGAAGATCCAACAATTTGTATGTGCTTAAATTGTTTACTGGTTCAACATTTTTAGTTAATTTTTGTCATAATATCCCTGCCAAATTTTTCGAACTGATTTTACTAATTTTCAACAGCAGAAATTTCAGATCATTAGAGTAAATATATAAGTTTTGATTTAGTCATAATAAAAATGGCTAAATGAATATAAAAAAGGCTAAAAAATGGCTAAAGGCTAAATGCATTTTTTTGTGGCTAAACAAGATTGAAAAGGGCTAAATTTAGCCCAAAAAGGGCTTAAAATTGTATAGTGGTTTCAAAAGCCTCTAAATTATGTTTCGATTTTGTTGCCCTGTGTAATCAAAGAGCAACATATTATGATAAGATTTATAATTGTAGTCCAAACATATTATGATCATTATTATCTAGCAACACAATTATCTTGTAGGTAATGCAGCGAAATATAATTAAAATCGGAATATAAATCATCTTCTTAAAGTCTTAAGTCAAATATATTTGAATAGATTATTCATTTTTCGACTATTCAAAATGCGCAGTAAAACATTTTTAATATTATATCGAAATTTATTCATGAGCATCAAAAGCAAATAGCCTATTTGGTACTTATGTCAAAAGTTGTCGATAAATATTGTTAAACAATTTAAATATGTTTTCTAGAGAAATCTCCACAGATACATCTGTGTACATTTACACATGCCAATGTCGCTATTAATTATTATTGTACATTAATATTAAAATATTTTGTATTGTTTAAAGTATTGATTTTTTTCTTACTTCTACTAAAAATAATAATAATAATCACATTTTTTTGGGGGTCTTTGAAATGTTTACATTACCCGTGATGCATGAGTATGAAAATATTATTTTTACCCAAATTTCTTTCTTTAAACAAAATAAACTTTTTTTTATTATTTGTTTTTTTTTACTTTCTGAAATAAATTGAACGTTTTTGTGTTTTTTTACATTCATCACATCATCTTATATTCTTCTTAACAATTCGTCAAAGGTGATTTTAATAAAAAAATGTGTTTAAACAAATGAAACAGTTTTAAAAGGGTAAATAATGAAAATACATATTTACATACATACACATGTATGTATATATGTACTTATGTAAATTCCCAACAGTTCCCAGCAGTTAAGCAAGTAGTCAATGTATCCCATATAAACAGTAATTGTAATTGTCACTGGGTAACTCCAATTGATATATTTTTGTTAATTTGACACGTATGTGCTATTTGTATTGCAGAGAGAAGTCAATTGGTTACTTTATACATCCCAGGTAATCTGGCGTGAAATCAATAGTCACTTAAGACTCTCTAAGTAATCTAGAGTCTAGTCATTGTAACCGTTTATCACTCACTTTTTAGTGAGTAATTCGTACAAACTGGTTTTATACAAATTGTGTTGATATAATTCTCATTCAGTTTATTTATTTTTTGCTTAAGTACACTGACATCCCATGTAACTTAGCGTGAAGTCAATTGTCACTTTAGTGTCTCTAAGTAACCTAGAGTATAGCCACTTTCAATGCTTTGGAAAGTACAAAAGTTATTTTACCACCAGAAAAGAGAGAAGGGAGAGTTGTCGGAGGAAGATTTGTTTATAAGCAATCGGTTATTGGTCTGTCTATGATGTCTTATTAACTGACTATTTGAGGTGAATTAGCATCCGTACATGTTAAAATAACTGGCTATATAGCTAGGGGTTACCAGTCTTTGTAGGTAAAATCACTAGTTCGGGACTGTCTCCTAGAACTGTTGGGTACATATAAATGTAAATCAGTGTGTATGTATAGTAAATGGATGTATTATGGCCATTAAGAAACAAAAATGCTACCGTTTTAGTGTTTTTATTAATGTACATTTATATTTATTTATTTAAATGTGTTTAAACAAAACAATATTAAAAAAAAACGGAGACATACAAAGAAGTAGAAACAAAATAATATGTAGGTACTTAAAATAACAACAAAGTTTAATGACTACCGGGAGGTACAAGGTAAAAAAATTAAAACAGAAAAAAAAACTAAACGGTGGACTGATTAAGAGGAATGTCAAATGTACACACAGGGACTCAGCAACATAAACTGAAGAAAATCATTAAGCATGTATCAAGTGTGTCTTTTTTTACGGAGAATAAAATTATAAATCGAAAATAAATAAAAATTTTAAAATAAATTATTTAAATTTGTTTAAATATTCAACAAAGTTCTATAAAAAAATAGTTTTGGAGCCACCAAAACTTAGTTTGTCGTAGTATTTTTGACCACACCCTATTAAAATTTTATAAACTGTTTCAGGAATACGCATTGACATTAAACCGGTCATTATTGGTCAAAATCCGTAGACGATCACAAAAAAAAACATTAATAAAATAATTGACAATACCATGGAAATTTGTCAATGAATAAGTCAAAATCGAAAATAATATACTTTTATTTAGTTTATTCACGTGCCGCGTGCTAGGTTCTTAGGGAAACCTAGCACGCGGTATAAGTTTAAAATCAAAACAATTGCATTTTTACATTAATCCAGGTTAGTTTATTATAAAAAGTAAGAAAAAATTAATCAAAAACATAAAAAACCACCACATTCCAAGGTTTTTTGTGGAGTGAAGTGGTTAGTTTATTAACCACCTTGGCATTAAAAATAACTATGATAAAAATGTTTATTTCGTATAATTTTTTTGGAAATCGAATATTTTTGACTAAATTTTCTGACCAAACATCCGAAATATCAAATCAACACTGAATTCGATGAACAATAAACACTCTGTGCATTTTTTATTGAATGCGTCTCTTAAAAAACAGATTTTTACAATATTTTCAAAAAATCATGCCGCCAGAGCACACTGACGGCAAAGTTTTGCAAAAAATCATAAACAATGACTTAAAAAATATAATTGTTTAGCAAAATGGCAATATATGACAATAAACTCTGTTTTAAAGACTATAGAAAATGTGGTTAATAAACTAACCACCAAACCGGAAAGAGTTAAAACGTTGGTAAAATTATAAGACAATTTATTGGAAAAAATGTCTGGGTTTTGGTTTAATTTAGTATTAAAAATTTCCCGGGAATGAAACTATTTTTTACCTTCCTACCGGGAAAGGAAAAAGTCCAGTCATTTTCTTAAGAGGGAGCTTGTATGGGAACTAGAGACAAATGTTGCCCTTATTTTGCAGCATAACATCAGAGTACTTAGAACAAATTTTTCCAAAATGTGATCAAGATTATCACGTAATCAACATATTTATTGCTGTTCAAACAGTATATTTATATTCTTGATCTTAAAGATTGTGGATGACGCCGTTGGAAGGTAGAAAATACATTCCAATTTGATTAAAATGAGTGACGAGAAAAAAGTGCGTACTAAAAAAATTACAAGGTCCGAACAATAAATTTTGATAGTTTACATCTGAAAGTTTGAAAGTTTACATCTGAATTTCATTTGAGGGGGGTTAAAGTTTCCCAACTCTGGCACATTCTTATTGTTAATCGGCATAAAACACCATGTGATCTTTACATTTTATGTATAAAATGTGTTCAGCTAAATTATGTAAAATGTTACGGGAAACATATTAATGATTTTGTAATCCAGATATGGGTCAAAAATCCAGGTGTCCGATTGGTGGACACCTGGATGGACCGATTTTAAATAGCAACCGAGGACCGATTTTAAATAGCAACCGAGCCGGAAGAATTTCGGAGATATTGATGTATGAATCGTGTATGTAAGTTATTTGAGGGCTTCGGAAAGTTGATTTCAACACACAGGCGGACAGATGGACTATATCGACTCCGCTATCTATAACGATCCAGAATATATATACTTTGTGGGGTCGCAAATGAAAAATGTAGAAATTACAAACGGAAGGAAAAACTTATTAAAATATTCCTGCTGGATAATGGATGATGAAACGTACGTATGGAAAATTTTTCGCAGCTTCCGGGTCAATATTTATACCCTACACCACCATACTGGGGAGGGTATAATGCGTTTGTGCAGATGTTTGTAACGCCCAAAAATATTAGTCTAACCCACCTTAAAGTATACCGATCGACTTAGAATCACTTTCTGAGTCGATTAAACGATGTCCGTCCGTCCGTCCGTCCGTACGTCTGGTCGACTGGCTGGCGGGCTGGCTGTCCATGTAAACCTTGTGCGCAGAGTACAGGTCGCAATTTTGAAGATATTTCGATGAAATTTGGTACGTATTATTTTTTCGGCTCAAGGACCAAGCCTATTGAAACTGGCTGAAATCGGTCCATTATTTCACCTAGCCCCCATACAAATGTCCTCCCGAAATTGGACTTTATCGGTCATAAATGTTTAATTTATATATGTATCTCCACAAATTCCGCTACAAATAAGTTTTATATACACAAAATTCATGTCACCAAATTTTGTTACGATCGGTCCATAATTAGTCATAGCTCTCATATAGACCCGCTTCCGAAAATCACTTTAACGTGCATAAATCGCTTAAAAATGTTGGTATACTCACAAAATTCAACATAGTAAACTTTCATGTAGACATAAATCACCTAATTTCATGGTGATCGGTCCATAATTGGACATAGCCCCCATATAAGGCCCACTTCAGAAAATCACTCAAACATATAAATTATTGAAATTTTAAACGAAAAGTGTTTTTGCTCTTTTACTTAGTGTAGGGTATTATATGGTCGGGCTTGACCGACCATACTTTCTTACTTGTTTTATGTTGTTGATGATCGAGGGAATGTTGCAGAAAAGTTTAGGACCCAAAAAGTTTAGCCAAACATTTTTTACAAAGGGCTCTAAAAATACCTAAATTTACATCAAGGAATGTATACAAAAGATAAGACTTCTTAATGTGTCCACTTATTTTTGGCCTGATTTGACATCCTGTCACTATGGTAAGCATGGTTTTGAGTGGTACAAGAACAATAATGTGTTATTTGTACCAAAGAGATAATGGGATCTTGTTAAAAGAGAATTGAACAGCACAAAGAAGGTATCAAAACGGAGATGGACTACCTTTTCGAACAAAGTGACAGAAAGCTCAATAAATTCTTAATGGAAGGGTTTCCGGAAAAGGTTCATAAATTGAATACTATTGATTAGAACTATAAAAATAATATTTTTTGTAAATTGTAATAATAATTTCAATCAAATAAACAAATTATAAACTGTAAGTTAAGTGGTTTAATTTCTATTAACATATATGAATGATAAGATTTTTTCCATCTCAGTCCTTACTTGAAGTCAGAATGAAATTAAAATACAGTTACAGAAATAATAGGAAATACCACTAAGTCACCATTACCTTTTTACCGAAAATTTATTGAATCCTAAAACTTTTTAAAAAACTAGGTTGTTTTTGACCCCATTAACATCAAAGGGTTAATTTTTACTAAGCTTTACCTTCAGATCTAACGTAATATTTCTCTTAATTTTCCAAAAAAATTAACCCTTAAATGCATATTGTTGCCAATTGCCTACATTGCAGTTCCACTTAATTTTAGACGAACATAAGCTAGATAGATACTAATTCAGATTCTCAATCAACAAAATCAAATGGAGTACGATAAGCCTCAGCTAAAGAAATTCTATATCAAATTAAAGCTATAGGAAATATAATAAATAAAAATCAAATAAATATTTGATACTTTAAGCAAAATAAAAGTAAAAATCATGCAATTAAGGGTTAAAAGCGTAAAGAAAAATTCTTAGAATATGTTTATGAATCTTGGGAAGGTAAAAATATAATTTAATAATAACTCGAACATTTTACATCCGATTGTTTGACTTTTATACAGTTTGTCAAAAAATTCTTTGCCATTCCTGAAGAATGTTTGTGTTTTAGTAGCACATTTTGGAGTGTTTCATGTGATACTCTTAGCCCATAATCATTTTTCACTTGCAGATTTTCCTTTATAATAATTTAAATACAAAAAGTATAATCTTTTTCGAAATGCGATTCCCTGCCATTATTTATATTTAAATATAAAGTCACTTGTAGAACTTAAAAAAAATATTTTTTAACTAAACGCTATGTAACCTCTTTCAAATGCGATAACATTCATAAAAAGGCCTATTTGCACAAAATGCGAGTATATTTAACCAATTTTTTGTTTTCTTCACTCAGTATGCAAAGATTTTTTTGACACTATTCATATTGAAAAAAACATATATGTTTGTTGTTGGTGTTGTAACGCGTTTGTCAATTTTAAATATGTTGGTGGAGTCAGATAGTCGTAAGAGGTCCAATAACGGAATATGTGAAAAAAAAAAACAAAAATGTAATGAATTTATTCTTGGAATTCTTAAATGAAAATAAAATTTTAAAAATTTGTTTACTGTGCAAAGATATTTTTGACAAACTGTATGTTTTTACCAATATAATCCTATATAGATAGCTATAAATTCTGGCATATTCTAATAAAAATAAATTAGAGTGATTTAACAAATTAAAACATTTAAAAAACTTACCCAAGGTCACCCACCACTCTCTTGATTTCTGTCGCTGTCATTAGCTGAGTGAAACCATACCGCCAACAAATGTTACATGTTATAGATTTTCTTAATTGACACATACTCCTCTAAATTCTGTTCATAAAAAAGAAACACTCACTCACATACACTTAATGTTTTTCTAAAGGATATTTAAAGTCCTTATAACAAATTAGCATTAAAGAGATTTAGAAAAAAACAATAACACACAAAAAAATAGATTTGTTTCGGTTGTTTTGTTTACATTTTTAATTGACAAGGTTAAATAAACCGTAATGTTTTCTAATTTCATTTTGACAAACACTCACGCACACGAATTGCACCGTTAATTGTCAAATCATTTGATCACTTTTAATGAAAATCTCGACAGATAGACAGACCGAACGACCGACCGACAACAATTAACAGGGGATGATTAATACGAAAAAACGAATTTAAATACCACCGAAACGTTTGACTGACGTTTTGAATGAATGACGAGATATTTGGCAGACACACTACTTAATTCCCGTGTTTGTGGCAGGAAAAATTATGATGACAAACATTTGTTTGTTGTTGGTGGTTTTTCGAACCAAAAGGCGTTACATGTAAACAGACCAGCGTTTACTACAACATTTGTAAACTGGCAGCAATGAATGACACTTTCTAAAATAAAAGTTCCCAAGGTTCCTGATTCCTTAATGTGCCTTAGTTTAGTTTCAATTAGTTTGGCAGCCAGGCTGGCTTTTAGACTGCTGGCTCGTTCGGTTTGACAATACAACAAATGTCACGTGGATCTCTGCGGTTGACAACAACGACACATGCAACTCACCCACCATCATCCATTCGAAAAAGCCTAAAAAGATTTCAAAAACAACAACAAAGGAAACACATAAATGAATTGTTTTTATTTAAATGCATTTTAAATAAAGTTTTAAATACTCGCACAATTGAATTGTAAGTTTTTCAAATCAAAGTTGAATTTTAAAATTGAGGGTTGAATTTGTCAATGAAATTAGAAAAAGGATTTATATAAAATATTCAATTCACATGGTATAAAAGTGGTTTTCAAACATAATTCAATAACAATGAACATGTTTTTATAAAACATGATTTCTCATCTCTTTATGCATAAAGATCCGTCCTAATGATTGTCAAATCTTAAACAAAAACATTGTTTTATTTTCATTGTAAATATCACGCGTTTTATAAAATCAAACTGTTGTAATCCGTTTTTTGTTTCACAAATCCCTACATCTTGTTTTTGCATTATCGAGATGACAGATTTGTAAAAGTCCTGTATTGTTTGTTTTCATTTTCTATTTATTCGCGCATGTGACTTTTATTATAATATTATATTTGGTTTATTCTTTACATATTTATTATTTTGCTTATTATTTAATACTTTATTATTTTTTATCATGCTGAGTTTTTGTTTTAAACATAAATACTCGTTAATGTTCAACATTAAATTGGGTTGTAAGAGGAAACTTCATATACATATGAACAACAGTTTAATACTATTAGTCATTTACTACCCAGGTAAATCTTTGTTGTTTTCGGTTATTCATTACTTTCTAGATTATAGAATTGAGTGGTGGCTAGTAGGTTTGTCATTCGAATAAAAATTATTCGAATAGTCGAGGAAAAAATATATTTTTCATTAGAATGAATAATTCTTAACACATATTAAAACTTTTAACCCAAGTATTATTTAATTTTTTAATTTTTTTTTTTTGATCAAGTTACCTTTGAAAAATATGTCAGTTATTATGTTTAATGTCAGTTATGTTAACTTGTTCTTAATCTGATTAAAATGAGTGACGAGAAAAAAGTGCGTATTAAAATTAATAAATATTTTCAACAAAACCCAACTTGGTCCTACAAAAAGTTGGCCAAACAATCAAAGGTCTGCCGTCAAACTGATTCCAATTTCATTAAACAGTATCGGGAGATCTTGTCCATTGATAGGAAACCTGGTTCAGGTAGAACGAATGGTCCACATGATATTTTTAAAGCCCATAAATAGAAAGCATTTTCGAAAGAGCTCCCAACACAACCGGTATGAAAGCAGTCCGGTTAGCTCTGTACTTGGACTACTTCGTGCAGGTTTAATACAAGGCTCAAAAAGTTCCTGACAGGAACTGTGCTAAAAATTTAGAGGCCAAAGACAGAGCACGGAAATTAAAGTCAAATTTTATAAAAAAATAAGAAAGTATAATAGGTCAAGCCCGACTATATGATACCCTACACCAATCTAAGTATGAACCAATCGCTATAAATTTAGGTGGGGATGACTTATGTATATATGAAACCATTTTTTGTTGAATTTTATTTGAATACCAACATTTTTAAGAAATCTATACTCATTAAAATTATGAACCGATCGTTATAAAATTTAGTGACATGACTTTTGTATATATATAAATTATTTGTGTTGAATTTTATTGGAATACCAACACTTTTAAGATATTTATGCTAGTTAAAGTGATTTTTGGAAGTGGGTCTCTATGATTAATTGTGGACCGATCATCACAAAATTTGGTGAGGCAAGTTCGGCTTTTTAAAACTTATTTTTGCTGAATTTGGTTTGGATATCTATATAACTAAGATATTTATGAGAGCTTAACTATTTTCAGATATGGCAATCTTATGGGGGCCAGGAGAAATAATGTCGAATTATCTTTGAAATGGTAAGCAAGGTCTTGAGTGGTAAAAGAACAATAATGTGGTATTTATTCCAGGAGAGGCCAATCCACCAAACTGTCTGTAGCTAAGGCCAGTAGAGAAATATTGGGCTCTTGTTAAAAGAGAAAAAATTTAGGAAAATATTCTTTAAATAATTTTTAATAACTCCTAAACTCATAGGACTAATAATAAGCATTTATTTTTGAGACCTTTGAACATCTATATCTCGAACAGCGGTGTAAAATGCTGGTTCACACACTTCAAGTTTACTTACACAAGGTAAGTAAAGTTTGTAGATGAGAGAGGAAACGAGATTGGAAAGATTTGTCTCTTTTTCTTCCACTCTCTTCTATAAACTCATGAGTAGGGGGCGGATTTATATGCAAATGCATGTTTTTTCTCGAACGTCTAAGTACTATGTAGATAGGGTGATCGATTCTTCGACATTTTTTAGAAACCGGTTTCGGTTTCTTCGAAAAATGGCAATTTAATATAAACTGGTTTCGATTTTTTTATAATAACCGATTAACCGGTTTTTTGGAAAAATATTAAAACGCCTAGAAATAAGAAGAAAAAATGTTTTATTTATTAAAATAATAGTGATTAAAACAATTTTGATTACTTTTTTATCCTTCACAAGGTCTTCGTTTCAAATTTGACCCATTTTGAAATTAATATTTAATTTTTTCTAAAAGTGAGTGGTTTTTAGAAAAACAAATTAAAAAAATATCTATAAACTTGTTTGGACTTAAGGTATTTTGTTACGCACAATTAAGTTACATTTTTTCAGAGCTTTGGTAGCACTACAATATATCGTTGGTAGCTCTAATATATATCTGTCTCTTTTCATCATACTTGTTGAACATTATACTCGAACTACTGTTTTTCTTATCCTTCATAAGGTCTTAGGTAAAATTTTACCCATTTTAATATTAAAATTATTTTTTTTCTAAAAATGAGTGGTTGATATTTTTGATATGTTATGACTTTAATTTTATTTCTAATGTCAACAACTACGTTAGTTTTTTTTTAAAAAAAAATCTATTTTCTATTTGGGTCAAATTTGAATCGAATATCGTTAACGTCAGTAAATTTGAAGACCTTATGAAAAGGGGTTTTATCCCGGGAATTCCCGGTACAAATTTCCCGGGAATTTTGCCAATTTTTCACTGCCCGATTCCCGGGATTTGTAGTCGGGAATTCCGGGAATTAAAAAGTTTTTTTTACAGTTTTCTGCTTATATCTTGACAATAATAGACCGCTTATTATAATTATTTATTTGGGGTATTTCGTATGAAAATTTAAAAAGTGAATTCATTATTTACATAATTTATTTCATATTGAATCATTCTAATTTCTTTAAATTTCTTCTTCAAATCCATAACAAAAAATTTTTTAAATGATTAAATTTATTTTCAATTAAAATCTAGTACAAAAAGTAGACAATTTTTTCAATAAATTTTGTAAATGATTTGATTTAACAAAAATTTAATCATTCAAAGTTTGATTAAATTCTGTTATTAATTAACTTTAAAATTAATTCAGTTTAAACAAAGGCTTTGGAATGAATCTAAAAAAACTCAATATTATGAATGGATTTATGGAATGAAAGGCTGACATTCTTTAATTACGGATTAAGATTTTTGTTAATTAAGCTCAAATTTTATTAATTAATTCGAAGCTCTGATATTTAATAATAACACTTTTTTAATTTACAGTATCATTATATATTTCGGGAATAGCCGGGTACCCGGGAATGTAGAAAAAAATTTCCCTATTCCGGGAAATTAAAAAAACTACTTATGAAGGTAAAATAATCTCTTAGGAATAAGTAAAACACAGTTTAAATGCTTTGGAGTAATCGATTTTTTTTTTGTTTTTATAAAACTAGACATTGAAAATCATCTTTTACTCGGTGTATTTGTATGACATATAGAAAACAAAGCATTGAGTAAGTTTTCAGGTTTACCAGATCACTTGTGACATTTTCTAAATATAAAAAGTCTTCTAAAATAGTTGAAGTATTTGTTATAAATTCGTTTTTTTGGATTTTGAATATTTTTTAATATTCAAAAATAAGTTTTTATTAATACACTAAAACGCATAAAAACACACTTTTAGAAAAAACCGGATATTCGAGAAGAAAACCCCGGTTTCTTCGATATTCGAAACGTGAGCTTTTTATAAAAACCGAGTTCGCCCCCTACTCATGAGTCATGACTTGCTCCAGTAAACTAGACGTACATACATATGTGACCCAACACAAAGGCTTAATTAACTATAAGAAAGTAATTATTATTAATTTAATTCCAGTAAAGGGCTGTAAATAAGAAAATCAAACTATGGGCTTGATCCTGAATCACGGCCAAAAAACAATTTTAAAATGTTTATACGAAAATCACTCAGTTTTCAAATATGTAATTGAATTGAGTGTTTTTCATACAAAAATTGTTTTCCGGTCGTGTTTCTGAATCAGGCCCTATTCCACCATTAGTATTCCAAATTTCAAACAGTTTGGTTTCATTGTGAGCCAAAACTTCATTAAAAATTAATATGAATAATAATGTATAACAAGTTTAATATGTAGTTGAAACAATTGAACTTATATTTTAAGACGCAAAAGAAACACTATAAACGAATTTCATTGTTATTTAAAAAAAAATCCTTTACCAACATCCTTTAGATTAAAACATAAATCTAGATTTTATATAACATTTTTAAAAGAAAAAAAACTTTATTTCTTAGAAATGAGTGGCGAAGAGTAAGTGGGAATGCGTTGTTGGTATGTACCTTTTAACAGTCAGTTTCTTATAAAATATTTTTTGAATTTATATTTCTTTTTAATTTTATTAAAAAAGTATGTTTCTTATTTCTTTATGAAATAAAAAAAATAATAATAAACAAAGAAGCAAAAAACAAGAACAGCAACAGCAACAAAATCAACAGCAACAACACAAACAAAAAGAATCTTATAATTTTATTTGTTGTTCTTTTGTTGGATCTTGAAATTCTTTGAAGAAACTTCTTCTCTTGAACTCAGCTCGAAATAATTATAACAACAAAAACAAAAATACATCAGATTTATTATGAAAAATACACTCACACACCCACAACAAAACGCACACTTTTTCACTCACACACACTCGTGCCAGTGAGAATGAAACATCCGGTTGTGCAAAACTTTGTGGAACACTCTACAATCTAAATTTGCCTCGATGTCTATCAAGACGTATAAATATATAGAGTTGAGAGCCAAACTGATCGCCGCTTATACACTATTGTTTTATTAACCCTTTACGGCGCAAGAACTCCAATTTTGTTAGTTTTGCTGTTATTGGGTGATAAATAGGCTATTATTAATAGACAAATTAATCAAAAATGTTTTATTAAAAATTAAGTTACTATTTTTTGAAAAAAATTATATGTAATTTTGCAGCATATTGGTAGTTTCGGAGGAACGTGTTGAGGCGGATTACTACATTAGAAGATGCTACTGTAGACTTCAAATTTATATCCATATCTAGAAAAAGCACATATAACAAACATTTTGTTTGTTGTATGTGATTATCCGGTAAATACTGTTTCAACACACTTCTAGCTTTTGTTGAAAATTTGTTCATCTATAGATAACTGCGCCTCAAATGGAACTTTTTTGTTCAATTCCTCTATCAATGCCGAATTTTATACAATCGTTCACAATCATCGTGAAGTGAAGTAACTGCCTAAGTGATAAAAATCGTTTCGACGACATTGTCTCTCGTTGGCATCTTTCTAAATAGAGTATAAATTAGTCTGGTCTCTTATGAGTTTGATAATGTTCCCAGTAAGTAAACAGGAAATACCCCTTTTCTAAGGGAAGTATTTCTGAAGATAATATATCAGATCCATGAAAACGTAGCTGGTTATTATTCAAACTTAGGCTTTTCCACAAGTTCTATCGTAAAGTTAAGATGTTAAGCAATAATTATTTGCAGAAATTATAATTATTATGTCAACAGAAGTATTCGAAATGGCGACAGAACACACTACTCTCGACTTTAAAGATTTAATGAGTTAAAATTATACCATATTCAAAGGCGTATTTTTAATATTTATAATTATTTTTTTTAGGATTGTTATACCTTGTTGAAAATGGTATCTTGTCCAGATTCTATCTTTGTAATGAGTTTTGTATATATTGTTAGCAGATTTGAAATTTATTCATTTAAAATGTATAATGTTTTTTTGGCTTACCTACGCAACATTGACTAGGATTTTAATTATTGGCGCCGTTTGCCGCCGATCTAGTTTTGACATAGAATTAACGTTTGACTTAATTCTAAAATATATATGAAAATTAGCTGCCTTTTTGTGACTATAAACAAATGGCATGCAAAAATGTTGAGCAAAAAAAGGCTTTTATAGAAAAAAATTAAAAAAATTGTTGAATTTGAAAAATTACGAAAAAAAAAAATGCGAAACTTTTTATAAAAACTAACATAATTTCATGAAATATGCAGACATTTATGAAAGACTAACTCGATGCCTCTCCATGATTGTTTAACATTTTGAAATCGGTCTAAAAATATGTTAGTACCTCTAGTACTATTACTTTTATATAAAAACTCAAAAAAAATCAAAAAATTAATTTTTAACCGTTCATAACTTTTTTTTCATAATTCGATTTTTATGATTAAAAATTCATATTTAAAGCATGATGTCCCACCTATTCAACAATAAAAATCTTACATTTTCGATCCGAAAATGACCAAAATTTTCCATTGTGCTCCGTACTTATAATATATACCTACTAGCAATTTATGTGCACTTTTCAATACATATTTAATAATTTTTTTTAATTAATTTTATAAAAAATTTTATAAATTAGAAATCAACATAAAAAAATACAAACATTTTCATTAAAAACATAAAAATTTCAATAATTGTACTAAAAGTATCACCAAAAAGTCTCCGTGCAGTTAACCGTCCGTTTTAAGGCAAGGAATCCCAATATTAATCTTAATTGAATTTAATATGTGGTAGGTCCTCCTTTCTGAGCAATTGAGAGAAGAATTGTACGATTTGTAGAAGGTAATCCAAAAATTAGCGCATGTGTTATTAACGGTAAACCCCCAAACTGTAAGAAACGCTCTTAAACTAAATGGATACAATGATCGGGTAAGCCGTAAGAAGCAGCTTGTTCGAAAAGTGAACATGAGAAAGAGATTGAATTACACTATTTACTTATCGATGAAAGTAAATTTTATATTTTTGGTTCTAATGGAATGTTCCTAAGCAATTAAATCGCCCACTTCAGTCATCTGATCTCAACCCGATTGAGCATCTATGGAATCACTTGGAAGGAAATATTCGGCAGAACATTATATCGAGTACAGATCAGCTAAAAGCCGTTATAATGGAAGAGTGGTATAAAATAGATTCCTTAACAACAACAAAGCT
Source organism: Calliphora vicina (assembly GCF_958450345.1). Taxonomy (NCBI): domain Eukaryota; kingdom Metazoa; phylum Arthropoda; class Insecta; order Diptera; family Calliphoridae; genus Calliphora; species Calliphora vicina. The sequence goes on from NC_088780.1 coordinate 168,654,622, forward strand.
GGTCCATTCCATGCACTGCCATTTAAATGCTGCAATTCATTAAAAAAATTTATGTTTTTAATGAAAATGTTTGAATTTTTTATGTTGATTTCTAGTTTATAAAATTAATTAAAAAAATGTTTTAATATGTATTGAAAAGTGATCATAAATTGCAAGTTTATATTATAAGTATTTCTGTCTGGAGACATAATTGATAATTAGTTGGTATTGGTGAAAACCTTAGGACTTGGAGATTAACAGTTTAGTGAAATTAAATAATTTTAGGATAGGACGTCATTTACCTTAGAAACTAAACAATTATAATAATGTGTTCCAAAAACTGATTTTATTTACAATATTATAGTCACAGTAACTATTTACATGATTGTGGTAACAATAATATGGTTAATTTATGATTCACATGATTGTATCAACCATATATATAGTTACAGTAAACAAATATATGTTTGTGGCAACCATATTTTGATGAATAATTTTATCATAATATGTTGTTCTCAGATTATGATAAGCCTTAAGCCGAGAGCACCATAATATGATAAGTCCTTCATCATATGAATGGTTGTCACAAACATATATTTGTTTACTGTAACCATATATTTGGTTGATACAATCATGTGAATCGTAAATTAACCATATTATGGTTACCACAATCATGTAAATGGTTACTGTGACTATAATATAGTTAAAAAACTTGTAACAATATTGCAATGGTTACAGTAACCATACCCAACTATATTTTATCTCTGCGTGTACGTATTTAATTAACATATAGGTTTATACAAGTATGGAGCTTCATTTAGGAACGGTGCTTTGCATTTGTAGAATTTTTTACTCAAACCTAATTTTTTTTTAAAAATTGGTCGAGTTTTGATTGTACATAATAATACTGAAGAAATTGTTTTTCTATAAAAGAATATAGGGAATTTTTTGAGAAAAAACGTAAAAAAAACCGGTCGTTTTTATATGTTCCAATTTTGTAACTAATGTAAATAACTTGTTACAGCTAGTTAGCAAGTTGTTTATATTTTATTATGAATTTTATCACAAAAAGAGATGATCTACATGTTGTAAGAGGAACCCATTATCCGAATTTCAAGTTTCTAGCTTTATAGGATTGGGCTGGGCGATGATGAATGAATTAGTCAGTCTATCAGTCAATTATGTACTGTTTTATATAGTATATCGTCCCCTCAATAAAACAATAGTGTATAAGCATATACACCATTATGTTTTTATTGCATAGTTCATTTATTGGTGAAATTCTACTTCCACAAAGTGGGTCAAAAGATCAATTGAAATATTACTTTTGTTCTAGATGTCTACTAACACAAACATTTTAAACTCAATTATTTCGAAATGGCAACAAAATTATATACTATTGTTTTATTAAGGGGACGATATATAGATTTTATGTTGAGTTTTCCTATATTCAAGACCTAATAAAACTCTGTTACAGTGCACTATGGCATGATTTCCAAATTATGCTGATAATATATAAATTTATTCTAATTCATGTTATAAATTGTGTGAAGCAGTATAATTTTTTATTAAATAAATCGTCGTTTTCAAAAATATACTTTCAATAAAATAAATCTTTGAATATGGATTCTATTACTCGAAGTGTGTATTTTTAACTGTTGTAAAGATATTTCGTAAATATTTGTATTTAGAACTTATTTTGATGTTTTTACTGGGTCATCTTTTTTGTGAAATTGTGAATAGTGTTATTGTCTTTTGTGGAGTAGAACTCCCGTGGATAACAACCTTTAATGGAGTTTCCTACATGTAGTTGTTCGTGGGAAACTAGGGATTAATGCTATGTAAATTTTTTTTGCAAATAGTTGCAAACTCACGACTTTATGATGCTTTTGCAAAAGGTAAGTTCATATGGGAGCCCCACGAAAAAACTGATACGACTTTCGTAATTTTGTCTAAGGTTTATTGAAATATATCTATCAAATTATAAAGGGGGAGTTTTAGAGAGTAAGCATTAATTTTTTTCGAAAATCCTCCTTATGGGCGGCCCACTACAAAAAGGGGGCGTAGTTTGACAGTAGAAGACTGCATACCAAATTTGGAGTGTCTAGCTTGTCGGGAAATAGTTTTTACCGCTACTTTGGGTTTTTCGGCCATAGTGCAGTATTTTGAACAGAACATAGGTATGTTAATTTCCTATTTCCCTATTTCTAAGATTTATTAAATATTTTTTTTGATCAGAAATACATATTCATTTTGGTACAGCAGATCCCTGATTTCGCCCCAAGACTAGAAGTAATTAAATATATCAATTTTTATATGTTAAAAATATTGACTTGTGTTACAAATCCAGTGACAAATTTATAAAAGTCCTGACATTGGTGGTGGGTATAGAAATACTCAGCATAATCAACAGAAGCAGAAATCGCAGGCAGCATAGAAGAGCATAAAACATAAAAACATACATTTACAAAAACAAAAACACTTATATATTAATGTTCAAAGCTTTATACATAAATATATATGTATATATGTATTAATGTGCATTTGTATATTGGTATTTTTGTACACACATACATAAATACATAAGTAGTTTTCTTTTCTCTTTTTTTTATTATTTTATTTTTATTTATTCTTCTTTTGTAAGCTTTGTGAGTTTGTTTTATTTTATTATTATTATGATTTTTTTTCTGTTCAACAATTCAAACAAAAAAGGAATTAAATTTCAATTGTTCTTATTGTTGCCATATTGGTGTAAATTTTTAGGATTTTCTTTCTTTTATCGTGCCTCTCTGCTGCCTCTTCAGCTTCATCTCCAGCTCTTTCTTTCCTTTGTTCATCTCCTTTTTTTTAAATTGTTTATTGTAGAACTTTGTGAGTGATTTGTTTAAAAAGACAACTAAATAAAACTAGGCTTTCGTTTGTTGGCTGATTTGTTAATTTTGTTAACAAAATCTTTAATAAAGAAAAACAAAAACTAATTGAAATTGTATAACTATTTGAGAGAATCTTTGATTTTAATACAAAATACACTCAGAAACATTCAGGCAATTGGCAAAGTCATTAATTAGAAAATGAAGTCTTAATAGTGGAGGAAAATTATCCCAATTAAGAAGCCTACACGCAGAGAAAAAATATAATTGGGCATGGTTACTGTAAACTCAATGTCACACAGTGGTTTAGAAACATTTTATTTTTGCAAATAATTCGGTATCTCGAGAACTATTAGAGATATTGTTACGAAATTTTCGAGTTGACTTACGTTTGTTCAGCTTCCTAGCGCTAATAGGGGCCAGTGTTTCAATTTTTTAAATTAAATTTGGAACTTATATAGACTCAAATGTCCTTAAATCAATGACATTCGAATTTTTGATATATTTTATTTTCAAATACCGAAATTCCTAAAACGGGGAATATGTGTTCCAAAACCTGTTTTAGAAAAGTTCCTACTGTGACGATATTTAACGTGTGATAGTAAGAAAACTTTGTAAATATTTACAAATATGGAGCTTTTTCGTGGATCCGCGCTTTTAGAATTTTTTTACTCAAACCGATTTTATTTTAATTGGCCAAGTTTAGATAGGTCGGGGGAAAGTTATGTGAGCATTTTGCATTACGTTATCTTTTCGGATTATATAAAAATTTTATATAATCCCAATGAAAATGTTTGTATACAAAAGAAAAAATATATGCGATTTTTTGGGAAAAAACTTAAATAATATGGACCTTTTTACATGTTCCAACTTTGAATGTGTATAACTTTTCATAGAGACGAGATAACTGTTAGCAAGTTGTTTTTATTTTATTTAGAATTTTATCGCCAATATAGCTGATATTTTAAAAATAAATTTCGACCCTCCGTAGGCCCGTCATATCTAAAAAGCCATAACAAGATCGAGAAAAAAAAAAAAAACATTCAACAAACCTGAATATCTCTTCAACTAATAGGGATAACCTACACATTTAAGCGCATTTTTTGTAGATAGTTTCAAGGAGTATTTATATTCTAAATATCAGCTCATTCGGATCGTAAATGAATTTTTGGCGATTTTGAGGGTCTAGGAAGCGAAATTTCTTAACAATATCTGCAATAGTACCCGATTTACCGAATTATTTCCAATAAAAAACGTTTCTAAAACACTGTGTTTTACTTCCGAAACCCTTTGGATGTTCCCATTGCTTACACTGTTCAATCAAGTTCAAAAAATTCAGCATTCAAAAGTTTGCACAAAAAAGTGGGATACAAAATGTATGAAAGTTACTTTTGTAGGCTTTGATTTAATTACTAAAGGATACCGTATTTATTTTGAAAATATCTTTGATCTTCATTACAAAAAAACATATTATTTTTCCTGCAATTATTTTCACGAAAGATTTTAATGTCACTAATTCCTTGAACATTGACTTCCTGTGAAACAGGCGTATGGGTCATTTGGTCGATTAATTGTTATTAAAGATTAAATTACTTTAAATTATAATCTCATCCGTCTATGGCTCATGATCTGAAAAAAAAGAAAACATTTGGAAAAATCTACTTTGTGTAGAACAATTTACGCGTTAATTAAATTATGCATTCGTACATTAAGAAACGCCTTAAACGCCACAAAAATAATTGAGGGCGGATGCAAAAATTGAGGTTTATTTTCTACAAACAATAAAATAATTGTTTTTCTAAATAACAAACCATAGAAAATAAATATCAATTACAAATTGCATTCAGAGGAAGTTCTTGTCAAATAATAAAAAAGAAATAAATTCAATTATACAGATTTCTTTTGAAATACAATATGTCGACCTATAGAAAATGAGTATTTTATTAAAAATGAACTACAATCAAAAGAATTTGGAACGAGCAAGTACTTGGGTGCGTTATAAATTGCACTTTTCAAACAAATAATCGAACAAAAGCCAACAATACAAAGAGCAAAAGTGTGTAACTAAATAAAGTAAGCGCGCTTGCGCACAATTTCATTAAATTTAAAAAGAATTATTCGCATTATTTGTCAAGTACATATAAAGAACATTTAAAGAATTCTAAAGAAAGAAACTTAAGAAATAAGAGTTCTTAAATATCAAGAGCGATTCTGTTCATTCCTTTCACTAAACAAATCTGCCACACTACTTCTCTACCTGAATAATTTCTTACTGTACAAAAAACAAAAACACATACAATGTTTAAACTAAAATTTAACCATAATTGAAATTTATTCCAAAAAAAATAACTACAAATTATGACAAAATAAAACTGATTTTATGTTTAAAAAAGTCTTTAAAGATCACTTAACAGGATATTAAAGGATATGTATGAATTATTATGATTATTATTGTTGTATGTGTATTGTACGACTGTATCTTGGTCATTCAACAATAATTTAATGTCTTCTTTTGTAGCTGTTGTGGCTGGCTGGTTTGTTGCTGGATATTTGTGATTTTAATTATTTTTTTTTTCTTGGATAATACACAGATGTGTACTTAATTCCAGGAAATTTAACAAACAAGCCTTGTGTAAATAATACTGTTGAAAAATACGTTAAAAAAACAATATCGCATAAAAGAAATATTAAACTTAATCACAAAAAGAGTTGACGTACACATCATGGCTTTTTCGCAATTGTACATTAAATTCTACATACAAATACATTTTCATATGTAATTACCCACTAAATATTTTGTGCAGAATTTAGTCAGAATGAACTAAAATAAAAGACGTTTTTTAAACCCGATAGAACTTACGAACTGTCATGCTGCGCTCACTTTTTGATATTTATGATCAGTATACTCCGGCAAATCATCATGATGAGATTGACGCTTGAACAATGCTACCAAATTATACAAATTTACTTTGAAAATCAGTTATCGATTCGCGCAACTTATAGACAACTGTTCTATCGAAAAATTGTGTTCAGCAATTAGGCTAATTATACCCTACACCACCATAGTTGGGAGGGTATAATGCGTTTGTGCAGATGTTTATAACACCCAAAAATATTAGTCTAACCACCTTAAAGTATACCGATGGACTTAGAATCACTTTCTGAGTCGATTAAATGATGTCCGTCCGTTCGTCTGGCAGGCAGGCTGGCTGGTCGGCTGGCATGTAAACCTTGTGAGCAGAGTACATATTATTTTTCGGTCCATTATTTCACCTAGCCCCCATACAAATGTTCTTCCGAAATTGGACTTTATCGGTCATAAATGTTTAATTTATATATGTATCTCCACAAATTCCGCTCCAAATAAGTTTTATATATACAAAATTCATGTCACCCGGAAGGCCCACTTCCGAAAATCACTCAAAAATATAAATTATTGAAATTTTAAAAGAAAAATGTTTTTGGCCATATGCCCGAAATCAATTTTAAATGTTAATGTCATGTATTGTTCTTTCGAATAAAAAAAGTTTTGATTAAAATTTACTTTTTTGTGTTATTTTTACAATTTTAAGTTATATCGAGCTTAAAAAACCTCCTGTTGTAGGAGTTATTGTACGAATAAAAATTATCAGGTGTATGACTTAAAAATATTGGATTTTTTAAATTTTTAGCTTTTATTTTGAAACATTTGTACAATATAAATTAATTCAAAAGTCAGCTATGACCCTTTCCCATACTTCTGTCAGCATATGTATGTATTCTAAACTTATCGGACCAAAATCGAATCATGCCAATATCGGATACTCTGTTCCAAAGTGAAGCGTATCTCAGAGAATTCGTTCTGCATCGATCAATACGGGGCACAGAGGGATTTTAGTGTCAAAAAGTAAATTTTTCAAACACTTAATTTCAAAAATCAAATGATGCAGTTTTGTAGATAAATGTTTAAAGATGAAATGTACACTGATAGTTTTAAGAATTTTTTTTTTTTTTTAAAAATTGTAGTCCATGCAAGGGTGTTAAGCAAAAATTTACTTATATTTTCAAGCAATTCAGTGGTTTATTTATGTATAATTTTCCTAATAATACCATTTAACTTTAACATATTCGAAAAATATAGCATTTCTCCATAAATACAAAAAAAAAATATGGGGATATCATAAACCGTTATGAAGATATGGCCATATTTATAAGCCTCTAAAAATTATTTTATTTTTGATTTTTCAAGGAGAAAAAAAATGTTGCCCCACTTTACCCCAAGCTGTTTTTATAATAAAATGAAAGGTGGGATTGTCTTGTTTCGATTATAAGTTTTCGGAAGTTTTCGGAACAGGATGAAAACTTCACATTTTTTGTAGAATAATAATCGAAATATCAAAAAAATTCTTATATATGTATGGGTTTCGTGGGCGGTGGGCGTGACCGATTTAATTGAAACTCGGCATGCGTTCCTTTTTTGTATCAATAAATGTACGTACCAAATTTCTAGACTTTTGCTTGGATATAAACAATTTTATGGAAAAAAATCAATTTGGATTGTATGGGCAGTGGGCGGTTGGCGTTGGGCGTGGTCGATTTTGATAAAATTTTTTTTTTTTCTTAATTTAGTCCATATAATTCTCGGTGCCAAATTTCAATGCTCTACGACCACTGCTTATAATTTTTGCACAAAAATGTATTGCATTTAGATTGCATGGGCGGTATGCGGTGGGCATGGCCGATTTTAATAAAACTTAGCATACGTCCTTCTTTTGTTTCAGAAAATATATGTACCAAATTTCTAGACTTTTACTTGGATAGAACAAATTTTATGCGAAAAAATCTATTTGGATTGTATGGGCAGTGGGCGTTGGGCGTAGTCGATTTTGATAAAATTTAATTTTTTTCTTAGTTTGGTCCATATAATTATCAGTACCAAATTTCAGCGCTCTACGACCACTCCTTATAATTTTTGCAAAAAAAGGTCTGGACTATAAACGGGTGAGGCAAAACTTCCCAACCACTTCATTCTAAATAGTTTTTAACAGATATTGCATAATGTGGCCGATCGTTGTCATGGTGGAATATTACCGTTTCATGTCTGGCTGCATATTCTGGGCATTTTTCGGCCAATGCTCCCTTCAAACAAATCAGTTGTGTTCGGTACAGGTTCTCTGTAATGGTCTGGTCAGATTTCAGCAGCCCATAATTGATAGGACCCTTTTGCTCCCACCGAGCATTACTTTAGCGGCATGGATATTTGGCTTCACATACGATATCTTACGCTTCGAGTTATTGTAATGGACTAATTTTTCATCGCGAGTAATGCTTCGGTGCAAAGTGATTTTTTTTTATAGCGTTCAAGAATCATTTCGGACATGCAAAATCGTCTTTCAAAGTCCTTGGGCTTCAATTCGTATGATATCCAATTTCCCTTCCCTTTTGGATGAATCCTGCTGCTCCCTAACATTTTGAGATTGCTGTTTGAGTAGCTCCCAATGATTTTGCAAGCTCTTGTTGAGTTTTACAACAATCTTCATGGAGTAATGCCTCCAATTATTGGTCTTCAAAGTTTTTTGGCTGGCCTGGGCGATCATTCTCTTTCGTGTCAAAATCACCACTTCTAGACTGGCTGGATGTTCATGTAAACTTGTCAACACAATTAAGTGAACACTAATAAGTTTAATATAGAAAGAAATCACGCTACCTAACTTTATGGCGATCGGTCCATAATTGGTCATAGCTCCCACACGCAGAGAAAAAACATGGTTTGACATGGTTACGACAACTATAATATGTTCGTTGTAACAATATATTGTTGTCGTAAACATATAATTGTTGTTTTAGTTTAATTTTAACAATAAATTAAATGTTATAAATATGAATATGGTTCACCGAATGGTTCGGACAACTAAATAATGATAAATAGGTAAACATATTATGTTATGTACAACCATTAAATGTTATACGCGTAATCATAATATGTTTAAGATGCAACCAAAATATGTTTACTTTTAATAGTCTTTTTACCCACCATTTGGGAGTGCTGGTGTTTGTCTAAGCTGTGTTAATTTTACAAGTAAATTTTGAGTATCTGTAATTCCCATTCGCTCTATAGTTTTATTTGCATATTATCTCTAACTTTCCTAGAGCGAATAAGAATAAATTTCAGTGAATTTATCAATAATATTTTAATTGGGAATTTAGTACCTCAAAACTAAAACCTATTAACTTAAAATTTTGTATTTATAAAAACTAATTTTAATAATAATATGATTACATTGGATCATAATATGTTTTCATTGGATCATAATAAGATTTAATTGGGTCATAAATATGATTACTTTGGGTCATATTATGATTGATTTATATCATCAGAAGATATTATGATATTTCATGATACCAATAATGATCATAATATGTTTTGGACTACAAGCATAAATCTGATCATATGTTGCTCATAGTTTATGGTTACCACAACCATGTTTTTTCTCTGAGTACATACAAAGCCCACTTCAGAAAATAAATTTAACGAGCAGAAATCTCATAACAATTTTAGTATCCAAACAAAATTTCACATATAGAAGTAAATCAGGTCATAGCTCCCATATAATAAGGCCCACTTTCGAAAATCACACATAAGAATAAATTTTTAAAATTTTAAAAAAATCATGCTTTTGCTCATTTACTCAGTTTAGGTAGTGTAGTTGCCTTGAGCGACTATACTTTCTTATTTGTTTTATAAATAAAATACGTATTAAATTTTAGTTTTTATTTGTTTTTTATCTGAAACAAAAATTGCAGACTATTCTGTCAAGTTTCAGAACAAATATTTAGACAAGACGGTTAAGTTGCTGATCAATTTTTAAAATTAGCTCAGAAAATTCTGGCATCAGATACGTCGGCAAATAATGTTTACTGGGTATTTACAAGGGTATCCAAATTATTTGATTTTTCTTTTATTCGAATAAAGCGAATAATTCGATTAATGTTTAAAATTAATCGCATTATACGAATAATTAAAATTGTTTAATTAATATAAAATATTAAGTTTTTTTCTTCGTCAAGTTGTATCGTCACCTTTAAATGTTTTGCTACTAAATAAATGTTTATGAGAAAAAATTGGTTTTGGTTGTACCGAAAAATGTATAGGAAAATAAGGACGCTATCCGTTTTTTGCATCAAATTCATTAGTTTTGGGTTGAACGAGAAATCTAAAACAAATATATTTATTCGTTTTATTCGATTAATCTTTACAAAATTATTCCAATTATTCGTTATTTGAAAATGTTAGTTATTAAATTCATTGAAATTTTTCGATTAATCGAACGATCATTATTCGAATAGATACCCTTGTATTATACATGAATTTGTACCTATGTAGTTATATATTGTACATAAAGGCTTTTAAAGGGAATCCCAAAAAAACAATTACAATTGGACAGGAATACAAAAAGTAAATTCTTGATAAATCATAGCAAATGCGTAAGGACGACATCGTTAATGTACGAGTGTTTTCATGCCAGGACAATAAGAAAAATTTGCATGTTGAGTATTGAGTTCGTTTTTTTTTTTTTTTTTTGGTTTTTCGATTTTGAAACCAAATTGTAAAGTATTTTAAATCCGTTTTTAATTGCATTTATACGTGAGCACCCCCATGGAGTGGTACGTTTATGAGTAGAACGTTTAAGCACTCTTTCTCTATTCAATGTGGGTTAAACTTACATATTGCCCTGCAAAAAGTAGTAGAAGGTACTAAATACAGTTACACTATACACAGGATAACAGAACAGTACTAGAGAAATATTTTTTTTTTTTTTTTTAAATAAAATCTTTAAAATCTCTATGAACAGAATTGGGCCGTTATACATCAGATACAAGAGTAAACAAATATTCAAATTATTTGGAAATAATACATACACCGATTTTATTTGATTATATTTTTTAAGTCGCACAGTGGCGCCCGTAGAACAAGTGAGGTTGCAAAAATCAAAAATTCAGGTGCCCCTAAAAAATATTGAATAAACCTCTTTTACTGTAAATTGTCCAGCGATTTCAAAAATGCTACTCTTATTACAATCAGATTTTCAGAAGATATAGCCCTTCAAAGTTGACTGATTTTCAGTTTTCAAAAAAAGCAGAAAATTTTTAGGTAATTTGGTCCGCTTTCAGATACAATATATCGATAACTATGTAACTGATCGTCATTATTTTTGATTATTTTGATAGATATATTTATTAAGAAAAGAATAAACAAAAATTGTACTGTTTGCTTTGTATTTGTCCAGGTAAATCGATATTTACCAGCTATCCATTTTTTCAATATTTCTCAACTTTGAAGGAAAATAAAAAAAAACTATCAATTACTATATTTGCCATATTTTCAAAATAAGTTCTTTGATTACTCCTTTACCTAATGTAAAAATTCCCAGCTGCCCGTTCTTGCCCCATTTTTTGGTAGAGGTAAAATTTTGAAAAAAGACATGGTTTCAAAAATGACATATGACCGTGAAAAACTAACAAAAAAAATTATTTTTTTAATGTTTTCTGAAATAATTTTAAATCATAAAAGCCTTTAAAAAGAAACATAAAAAATTTTAAAAAATATTTTATTTTACTTCCCATAAAATAGCTTTTTCCACAAATTTCAACTTTGCTAACCCATAAGTATTCACCTGAAAGGCGTAGAACCATTTTCAAGCACTCATTTCATAGACTGATCAATTATTTATCATATGGCTTTTAAATTTTTTGATTATCTCATTTGCTTCAAATTTTTGCAACGAAAAAACTCAAATGGCACCACTGTGCGTAGTTGAAATTAAATGAAGTATAAATCGGGACCCTAACATATAAGGTTCATACATTATGGTAGCTTCGGCAATGTTCTGGGTTTGTTTCCCTGTGATGGCCCGGTTAGATTGCAGCAGCTCATAATAGGACACTTTTGCTCACACCAAATCGGACATGCAAAATGGCCTTTCAAGGTCTCTGCTTCAATTCTTATTATTCCCAATTTCCTTGCTTTTGGATGAATCCTGCTGCTCGCAAACATTTTAAAATTGCTGCTTGAGTAGCTTCCAATGATTTTGCAAGCTGTTGTTGAGTTTATCAACAATTCTTTGGCTAGCCTGGGCTAGCCAAAATCAACACTTCTGAGCCGTATATGGCAAAACTATGCAAAGGGAGAAATAATTGCCGAAAAGAAAATTGAAATTACGAGATTCCAATGGGATATCAAATGATTACATTATAAGCGATGATGAAGAATGGCATCTTTATATGTATTTCCTACAAAAAACAATGCAGGAATTTAATTTTTCCTCATTACACGTAGAAAGTGATTATTGAAGAACTACGCAGCATAATGACTGAACTTTTGAATAGTCTTCAAAACCGTATAAAAGAATAATTTTATCGAAGCCGGGTCGCCATTCTTTTGAGCAAAGCCAGTTTGCAATGGAAATTTTTAATATTTTTTTACAAAATGCTATTATTTATTTGAAGAAAAGTTATGATTTCGAAGATGTAGTTATGAACATTGTATAACACAAGTAGTTTCAAAATAATTGCTCACATGACTGACTAAAAGCGGTTACAAAAACTAATTAATTACTCCCTCATGTTCATTAAACGATTTCATTATATTACGAATCGTAATTAAGGCTGTTGTAATCATTTGCCAACAACATTAAATTAAACTTACAAAAATTCAATTCAACACAATACAAAGCAATATTAACTTGAGGTAAAAGAAACCACCCTCCCTCCATTTAAAGTGTGTACGTTTGAGAGAATGTTCAAAATGAATACTTCCTGGTGATAACATTTATACAATATAATAAGAGGCATACAATAACTATTATTTCATTGGTTGATTTTCAATTTCAGTAGAATTCTTGCAATACAAAAAAAGGAGCTTCTCTCATTTATTCGAACGTTCAGTCATCCATTCATTCAGTCGAACCACTTGAAATCAATATCAAAAAATATTAAAGTGTAACCTTCCATCATGATGTGTGTAAATAAATGTAAATGTTCATACTTATGTGTGTGTGTGCTAACATACACATATGCATTTGTATACAATTGTATTTTAATACATTTACAATAATAAATACAAGTACATACTCATGTACATACATCTATATTTACATATGTAGGAAAGTATATACATACATGCATTAGGGTAGCTCCATTTGTATGAAGGAAAAAATTAAGTGTCAATGTTCGCAACTAAAATGAAAATCTATTTTGTTTGAAGAAATCATTTCTCAAAATTTGTATCTTGGATGAGCATTTGGTGAGAACCATATAATACCCTACACTAAGTAAAAGAGCAAAAACATTTTTCTTTTAAAATTTCAATAATTTCTATTTTTGAGGGATTTTCGGAAGTGGGCCTTATATGGGCGCTATGACCAATTATGGACCGATCACCATGAAATTAGGTCGTGTGATCGGTCCATACAGTTAACTGTGTTGAATTTTGTGAGTATACCAAAATTTTTAAGCGATTTATGCAAGTTAAAGTGATTTTCGGAAGCGGGTCTATATCGGAACTATGACTAATTATGGACCGATCGTAACAAAATTTGGTGACATGAATTTTGTATATATAAAACTTATTTGGAGCGGAATATATGGAGACACATATATAAATTAAACATTTATAACCGATAAAGTAAAATTTCGGAAGGACATTTGTATGGGGGCTATGTGAAATAATGGACCGATGTCAGCCATTTTCAATAGGCTTTGTACTTGGGCGAAAAAATAATATGTACCAAATTTGATCGAAATATCTTCACACTCTGCGCACAAGGTTTACATGGACAGAAAGCCAACCAGCCAGACGGACGGACATCGTTTAATCGACTCAGAAAGTTGATCGGTATACTTTAAGGTGGGTGTTAGACTAATATTTTTGGGCGTTACAAACATCTGCACAAACGCATAATATCCTCCCCACTATGGTGGTGTAGGGTATAAAAAGTGCAGCTGATGCATACCGCTTGATCACCAAATGTGTTTCGGAAGAGAAAGATCGCCCAGGCCAGCTAAAAAAGTTTGCATTACACCGTGAATATTGTTGTCAAACTTAACAAGAGCTTGCCAAATCATTGGGAGCTACTCAAACAGCAATCTCAAAACGTTTGCGAGCAGCAGGATTTATTCAAAAGCATGGAAATTGGGTACCATACGAATTGAAGCCGATAGATAGAGAAATACCCATTTGAATGTTCGAAATGATGCTTGAAAGCTATAAAAAAACATAATTTTTGCACTGAATCATTACTTGCGATGATAAATGGATCCATTAGATAATCCGAATCGTACATGAAGCCCGAACAGCCAGCTTGATTGGTTCTTGGCCGCAAAATATGAGCAGTTGATTTTGTTCGGAATCCATGTTGCCAAAAAGATGGGAAAAAGTCATAGCTAACAATGGCCTATACTTTGAATAAATTAATATTTTACTAATGTTTCAAAATAAAAGCTAAAAATTTTAAAAAATTTCGCATTTTTATGTCATGCATCCAATATAAAATTTATTGTTTTACGACTTTATACAGTGGTCGACATAAGTCTACGTACGACCACAATTTTTGCCACTTTATGAGAGAAATCCCGGTAAATAAAAAAAAATAATGCAGTTTTGTTTGAAATCTATTTTTATTGCTATGCACCAAAAAAAATGTTGTTGCAATGTAAACTTGCAAAACTATTCATAAAAAACATTGACAAAAGTCTACATACTACCACAGCATGTCCTGGTTTTTTTGAATACTAACAGATAGCAATGCAATTTATTAAGTCTACAGTTCAAAAAATATTCAGTTACTTTAAAAACAGTGGTACAGTTAAAAACAAGCTGCGAAGTGATCGCCCAAAGAAACTACATTGTAGAGATGTAATCTTCATTTTAAAAGATGTCAACAAAAACCCAAAAAACCGCAACAAGATCAGAAGTTATTGTTTAACCACGAACAATTCAAAGAACCTTAAATAATAATGGTAATTAAAGCAGAAATCCTCGTAAATTAGCGAACGGATCGTAAACTTCGTTTGGAATTCGTAATACGGATCATTATCAGTACAAATCCAGATTTTTCAGCAAGATAACGATCCGAAACATACGTCTCAAATTGTCAAAGATTGGCTACTCTCTACCATGCCCACGACAATTGTACATACCACCTCAAAGCCCGGACTTAAATGTTATTGAGTACGTGTGGGAAATTCTACAACGGAAGATCCGAAAACATCTTATTACTTGTGAACCAATGTTAATGGAGAAGCTTGCAGCAGAATGTCAAAATATAAAGTCCGCAGAACTGGAAAATTTAGTTACTTCGATGCCCAGACGCTTGTAGATGCCCGTGGTGGCCCAACGAAATATTGAATTCAATGACAATTTGTATTCGCTGAAAAATCTTTATTTAGTGTACAGATCGTATTTAGACTTTTGTCAACATATTTTTTTAATTTTTTGTGAATAATAGTTTAAATTAATTATAAATTTAGCGATAATTTTTTGGCATATTACCAAAAATGCATTTGAAATAAAACTGCGTCATTACTTTTACTTATTATGGTTTAGAAGTCCGCGAGTTACGAAAATAATGGTCGTACGTAGACTTTTGTCGGTCATTGTTAGATAATTTAGGTAAACATTTTGAGGCTTCCATGTCAAAATTTAAAAAAACGTTTTCTCCTCTAGTATAAAAAATTTCATAATTTTCATGGAATATAATAACCAAATATCAAAAAAGAATTATTTCCCGATAATTGCGAAAAATCTTCATAAAAATTTAGGTTATTTGTCATATTATATTTAAACATATTTAACTTATCTTTGTGTAATTTTTCTAGCGGCCATTCATGTCACAAAAACATGGATTAATATTTTCGAAATTATAATTTTAAAATGCTACAAAGAATAGTTTTCTAGTTATTTTTTATGGTTTTGGTTATTTTCGCGAATGTCATTTCATTTTACTTCAAATAACTTTATATTTTTTGTTCTCTATATGATTTTTTTGCTAAAGGCATTATTTTCTAAAACGAATGTTCTTCGTTAAACCAGAAAAATACTGTAGCAAATCCATATAAAAATATAAAAAACAAGTAAAACTGGGTTTCCGCATACACCGTAATCGGCGCCGATAACTATAACTGAAAATCGTTGATCACCGTCTCGTTTCTGAATTGTTTTCGTTTCAGTTGGGTGCATTGCGGCATAAAGACACGAAATTATTTTTTAAGTTGTCAATTGGAAATTAAATAGAATTTCATTATTTTTGACAAAATCTATTATTTTTTCCTCTTCCAATAAAGAAAATTTATTTTTTTATTCATTATGATTTGCTTTAAATTTGAAATAAAAAAAATAATTAAAATAATTTCGTTACTAAAGCACCGAAAACAACCTACTTGAAGTTGTTTTCGTTCCGGCCCGAAATGACAGGTTTTTCGTTACTGATCGGTGCCGTTTCGTTCCCAATTTTCGTTACCGATTTCTGAAACGAACTTTTTTCGGTGCAAATGTACGGAATTTCGTTTTCGGTGCCGATTACGGTGTATGCGAAAACGTAGCTTAAGAGTGCTATATTCGGCTGTGACGAATATTATATTCCCTTCACCATATTATACTTCAAAATAAAAATTTTAAATATTTTTAAAAAAATATTTTTTCCGATTTTGACTCATTGTAGGTCCAACTTACTATGGTCTTATATACGTCGTTGCAAAGGTCTTTGAAATATCTATCATTATATATCCATATTGTCTATATTAATGGCTTAGTAATCCAGATATACATAGGTCAAAAATCGAGGTTGTCCTGGTTTTTTCCTTATATCTCAGCCATTTGTGGACAGATATTAAATAGCAACCGAGAAGAATTCAAGAGATATTGATGTATGAATCGTGTATGTAAGTTATTTGGGGGCTTTGAAAAGTTGATTTAAACAGATAAGGATCCAGAATATATATACTTTATAGGGTCGGAAAATTATAATGTGGAAATTACAAACGGAATGACAAACTTTAATAACCCTTCTCACGAAGGTGAAGGATATAAAAACGAAAATTTGGGTATGTTAGAACTTGATTTATTATGTATTTTGATACGCCTACAAAGGACCATCAACAAATTTAGAGAAATTGTAACTTTGATTTTTATTTTATGAAAATCGAAAATTTTCTTAATGAAGCCACCCTATTATTCATACATCTGAACATAAATATGAATATGTTCTTTTACATAAAAGTAAGTAAGTAAGAATGTATGTATGAATGAATGATTGAATGAGAGTGTGAGTGTATGTTTTCAATTGATTGACAGAAACAATTGCTTTAAAGCACAACTGCTGAAAAAATGCGCACACAACCCCTTCACTAAGTATGTAGTACAATAACTACCAACTACAATAATAACAACTACACACTACAGCAACAGCAACAAAAACAATAACGAACAACAACTTCAACTACATTTTGATTAAAATTTTATTTATTTATTTGCCATTGTCATTGATGTTTCTTTCATTGTTTCTTTCGTCCTTTTGTAAAAATGTCCCCCCCTTGAGTTTTTTAAACTTATTTTTTTTTCGTGTTTTTTTTTAGAGTAGAGAATGATTCCTGTGTTCTTTTGCCATTATTGTTTGTGTATTTATTTAAATTTTAACTACAATATAAAAGAAAAGAAAAGCAAAAAAAATTAAAAAACAATTGTAAATGTATGTACATTGTATATGAAACAACAAGAACTATCATCGTCATATCAATCGCAACTTATTGTTGCAGCCACATAACAACCAAACAATCTATGTAGAGTCCTCAAACACACTGATGATGAAACACAATGACTGAATGAAGTATGAAAAACAAATTGAATTAAAAATCATGCTTGATTTTCGCTGTCCCATTCTTTCTTCATCTGATGACAATTGTGATCGGGGTGGTTGTTATTGATGCCGCGACTGATGTGGTTACATATTGCATTTAATGGTAATTAATTGCAATATAAAAATGGATGTACTGTTTTTTGTTTAATGCGAAATGTTTTATTATCGAAATCTAATTGAAAGTTAAATAATATTTAAGACATTTATTTTTATATCAATCACCATTAGATGAACAAATTCATCTTTTCGCTCAATATCTCAATATTTCCTTCCTGCTCATCTTTTGAGGCCATGAACGTTTCAAGCCAATATCGGATACTCTCTTTCAAGTGATGCGTATTCCAGAAAGCGTTCTGCATCGATCGAAGCAAATAGTAGTCTGACGGGACATGGACTGGACTATATAGCGGGTGAGTCAAAACTTCCTAACCACTTCATTCTAAATACTTTTAAACAGGTATTGCAACATGTGTCATGATGGAATATTAAAGTTTCATTCTGGGTGTTTTTCGGTCAATGCTCAGTAGCGTTCGGTACAGGTTGCCTGTATGATTTTCTTTTATAGCGTTCAAGCTGCATTTCAGACATGCAAAATAGTCGTTCAAAGTCTCTCGGCTTAATTTCGTATGGTAACCAATTTGCTGCTCGCAAAAGTTTCGAAATTGAGTATTTCCTAATCATTTTGCAAGCGCTTGTTGAGTTTTACAACAATAGTCATCCTCCAATTCTTAGTCTTCAACTTTTTCTTCCGTGTCAAAATCATTACACTGAACCTCACAAACCATCTCTCGCACGTGGAAACCGATGAAACACATTATAAATGTTATGATCACATACGAACCATACAATATGACAACAAACATAAAATCCAATCATAATATGATGCTGATGTCTAGTCTAGGCTGTGTTAACACTCAGGCCGCTCCATCTGTTAAATACCTTCTGCACCTTAAATCATTAACAATAAACGTTACTAATGCAAGCATATTTCCTAACTCATTAAAATTGAAATAAGTATAGATAATTTGTAACCACAACACTAACAATGATCTGCACCCCCTTTCTAAATTTTCAGTTGCAACTACAAACAAAAAACTCATAAATAATTTGAAATATCAACAAAATAAACCCAACAAAAAAACGAAGAACTCTTTGACATTTATCCTTACAAATTATTTATACACATTCAAGTACTTCAATAAAAAAGGGATACTTCAATGGCAAATAGAAAAACTATATGAAAAACCCCCGAACGCATTGTGTGTCTCGGAGAACATCTGTTTTATCAGTTGCTAATACCAAAAAAAAAAAGTAATTATTTAAAAAAATTACACTTTTATTTCACTATTGTTGTTAATTTAATTAATTTAATTTGAGAAAAAGTATTGGATTCATTGTATGGTTTTGTAGTGTAACAAATAATATATTATACGAATTTTAAAAACTATGTGAACATTTCCTTGCCCTAGTGGAAACAGAGAACCATGAATCTAGGCAATTTAAACGTTTCTGCCTGTGTTACAAACCAGGGAAAACGGAAATATGCTTTAACAAATACGCAACAAAACCCCGAAAAATTTTACAAATCTATCTTCTTCTTCTAAATATGTATATATAAATGAAATTGTCCATGTATGTAATGACATCACGTGAGAACGGCTGGAGCGATTTGGCTGATTTTTTTTATTCGATTCGAAATTTTCAGGAGATGGTTTGTAAAGAAAAAAAATTCAAAAATTCCTGGTAAAACTCGGAAATTTTAAATTTTTTGAGTCCAGTCAACTGTTATAAAAAAGCTCCTTAAAGTATGCAGTACAAATTTAGATATTTTATTTGCAAATAAATAAGAACAGGCAGGTGTATGTGGGTTGGAGAAACTTGAAGAATTAACGAAGCCGGGTCAACTAGTAAAAATATGATCTTAATGGCAAATTATGCAAATATATGCCCAACAAATCGATGGCAAAATTCTGGAAAAAACATGCATTTGCATGACTCCTGTTTCCCTGGTTATAACTCATTGGTTGTAATGACTTGCAAAAGTCGTTTTTAGTAGAAAACAACTGATTCGAACCGGGTAAAAGGTAACGCTAATTTGTATTATTTCGACAATGTCTTTTTAGCGATACGGGTATTGCATTAATAGAGAAAGAATACTCGAAGTATAATTAAAAAACAAAAAAATATTTAAATTTTGGTACAAGTTTAAGAAAGTAACCAACCTCATTGATAATTATGAAAACTTCGAAATAAACTTTAAATGAAATAAAGTCTTTAATTATGCGGTTCCTATTGGTTTAATGGATTAAAAATGCAGAATTTTTAAAAAAATGTTTAGCTTTTATCTTGAAACATTTGTTCAAAGTATTGGCCATTCCCATCTTCCTAGTAAGCTATTGATTTCGAGACAAAGGAACTGCTCATATTTTGAGGCCAAGAACGAATTAAGCCAATTTGGGATACTCTGTTCCCAAGTGAAGAGTATCCCAGAGAGAGCGTTCTGCAACGATCGGAGGAAATAGTAATAGCGGTTGAGGCAAAACTTCGCAACCACTTCATTCTAAATACATTTCAACAGGCATTGCAACATGTGGCCGAGCGTTGTCATTATGGAATATTACGGTTTCAAGGTTGATTGCATGTTCTGGGCGTTTTTCGTACAATGCTCGCTTCAAACGAATCAGTTGCGATCGGTGCAGGTTCCCTGTAATGATCTGGTCAGATTTCAGCAGATCATAATATATTTGGCTTTGGTGTTGACTCGGCTGGTTGGCCGGACTTCACATACAATCTTTAACGCTTTGGGTTATCGTAATGGATCCATTTTTCATCGCAAGTAATGATTCGGTGCAAAAATGGTAGCGTTCAAGCATAATTTCGGACATACAAAATTGTCAAAATTGTTCAAGGGCTCTCGGCTTTAATTCGTATGGTACCCAATTTCAAATTTCAGAAGTAAAGCAAAACTTACCGCATATGACGCTCAAAATTTTCGAATCAAAAAAAAAGTTGTTCTTTACACTATAATGTTAAATAATAAATGACAGATATGTACCGTTCAAAATGACATATAAGTTATTGAAAACAAAAACCGCCTTCGAATGATACACCATCTATTGGCTATCTATTAGGGTATTCATTCAACTAATGATTGTTCGATTAATCGAATAATTATTTGAACAATCTAAATATGGGCATTTTCGAATAACGAATAATTCGAACAATTTTATGTAGAATAATCGAATAAAACTAATAAATGTTCATATGTATTTAAATTTATAAAATTGCTTAAAATTTTTCATAATTCCAAATTTAACTAAGTAATAATGACTCACAAAACTTGTATTGTTTCTGAAATTAGACAAATAACTAAAGACAAAGGGACTTTCGATCACTGTAGATGAGTGTTCCGATAGCTCCTTCTATAAATATATAAAGTTACAATTCTAAAAACAAATATTTCAAAATTTTTAACCTAGGACTTGAACCAATGAAAATGAATAAAATATTTGTTATTTAGTTGGAGAAATATTAGATTTTTTTTTTTCATCATTTATTTATTGTATCTTCATTATTTAATGAACTAACAATAAGTGGTTCAAATCTTATATCTAATAATTATTATTTAATTAGTCCAACCAGTGCCGGACGAGAAAATTTTGTATTCATAGTTGTTTTGGTTAAATTGGCATTCTTCCTTCTAGATTAGGTCTGTTGTGTCCCTCCTTCTTAATCGAGTGTGGCCACGGTTATCTAATATGTTGCGGGCCAGCGGGTTTGGGTGAACTTCAATTTTTTTTTTTAATATTTTTGTACATTTTTCGAGATTTCAGTTTTTACAGTGGGCACGTTAAGATCTTTGTGTATATTCGCATTTTTGATATACCAGGGGGCAACTGTGATCATTCTTAGAAACTTGTTTTGGCGTCTTTGGATCTTTTCTACATTTGACGCTGAGGCCCGCAATTAATAATTAAAATTTTAATGTGATTTTGAACGTTTTGTTGCAAGAAAAGCATAGAGTTCGTTTTCTACATGATTTTGAACATCGTTGAACATCTTTGTCTAACATGGTAATAAACTGCTTGGGTATTTGTAAATGCGTCACTGCCAATGATATCAAACTTTGGACAGATTCCCTTTATTGTGTAATTCCCCAAGACCATTTTATTAAGCAAAGAATCGGCAACGTTGATAAAGCTTGATGTATTATAATTCAATTTGTTATAAATAATTTAGAAATAGTGAATAATTAATTAACTAAATAATTAGTTACTCAATTTAAAACCCGAATTAATGAACGACATAAAAAAGTTCTTAATACGTTTATATTGTATTTGAATTCAGGATCATGTTCAACTAGCTCAAATTTTTTAAAGCATAGCTCCAAAACGGAAACTAAGGGTTTGCTAGTTCATTGTTTTGTAGATTGTTCGGGAGTTAATCTGATCAGAATATTTCTGTTGAAAATTTAATGATGGACTTTGTTTTTAAATGTTTTTTAACATTATCAATACTTGAATTGTTAACTTTAACGTTATTTTTTGTTTTTCTTTAACAATAAAATACTAAAAAAACCGACATCAAAACTTCATTCTTTACTTTTTTAAAAAAAAATTATTTATTCGAATAATTCGATTAATTTTCAACGTGTGAACGAATTAGAAAAATCGAATAATTCGAATACCGTACGATCTATATATATTTAAATAAAATAAAAGTGTGTGCGAGATATCGTTGAAATAGGCCTATCGATGTCATTATGTATGGAATATATCATCGTGCAATTGTCCGCCAATCGCACGATCTTGGTGGCCACGTGAGATGACCATGCCCTGAAATTGCTCGCTCGCGGTTGAGGCTGATGGCGCCGCCAGCCCAAAATCCTCGTCAGTGACTTTTGGACCCTCTTGAATATCACGTGGATTGGTATTGTCCCAAATTCGACAATTTTGTTAGTTGACGTATCTATAGATCCAGAAATGGTAGGTTGATTATGGCGACTGTTTAATGGACAAAGAGCGCGGAATTTCCCTAACAGAACACCCATTTTTATAAAACAGGTTTATCATTTGAACGCTGTATCCTTCCATTTTGATTTGGCAAAACAAACAGAATAAATGACAGATAATTCGACAGATATATCTTCAACAATAACTGTCAAGGTTCAGTCCCTATTGCAAGACCTTTTATATATTTGTACACACAAATATTTTGTTTGCAAATTGTAACTAAGACGCTAAAAGTTTATATTAAATTTAAAAAATTTCAAATATGCAATAACAATTTAAAAAAATGCTAATTTTATGTT
Source organism: Calliphora vicina (assembly GCF_958450345.1). NCBI lineage: Eukaryota > Metazoa > Arthropoda > Insecta > Diptera > Calliphoridae > Calliphora > Calliphora vicina. Next base: position 168,677,673 of record NC_088780.1, read on the forward strand.
GTTACGAAAAACAAAATATGCAACATTAAATCTTTACTTTAAAATTCAACCCATTATTTCTAGTCACACTGTAAATTGTGCTTCATTCCTTAAATTTATTTATGAAACAGGTATGAGTAATTTGAAATTAAAAAATAAAATAACTACTTAATGATATTAATAAATAAAGTAAATAAAAAAAAACAAGTCATTGTGTCATCTAATTGTATTTATCACACCCGTTAAATTAAAAAGTCCTCACTCCTTCTGCCCTCTGCCATCTCATCATCCAGCATACCTGCCGTTGTTGTTTGTATCCACCCGCCGTATTCACTTAAAAACATCAGTATCTTTTTTCCATTAACCTTTAATTTTCCTTGGCTCATGATGTTAACGGAGATGGCGGGGAAGTTTCCAACGACCCTTGTGTATCTTTTTCACTTTGCTGTTGTCGGCAAACTCGATTCTATAAACTTCTCGTTCGCTCACTTGCTCATCTAGTCAGTTATTTAGTTGGCCCTTAAGCGTGGGAGAGCTGGTGCTGGTGCTGGTTTGGGAAGGTATTATTGAAAAACACCAAATAAAATTTGTTTGGTGTTTGGAATGTCACCCGCAGACATTTGTACGCTTCAAGTGACGTGCCTTTTGATTTCTTTTTGCCAGCGCTTGTTATTTTGGGGAGTCAATGATACGCTAATGTTGCAGCTTGTTTTATTGCCATCAAATGGATGCGAGTACGAGAATCTGAAGTTCGAACTCAAAAAGGGGGTGGATGGCTGGCTGGCTGCTGTCGCTGCTGAAAAAAGGAGTCTTTGAATGGCAAAGAATTGTTGTCGTGCTTGCTGTCGTCGTTTGTCGTTATGTTGCGTTTAGTCACTTGTTAGAGTTTGAGCTCTTTTTTTTATTTGTTCTGTTCCAAATCTATTGTTTGAAAACCCCCTAGATACAAATATAGCAGGGAGTGAGGCAGAGTCGAGTTAGAGTTTAGGAGAGGAGTGTGGGTGTTAAGTTTATTATTTGTGTTTATAATTGTGTTAAACGTTGTGGGTCTGGGTTGGAATTGGAATCGTAGTAAATGGAATGTGCTGATGACAACATTGACATCAACCGTACGTCGTGGGTTTACGATGAGTGTGTTGTCAATAAGTGGGTCGTTTGTTTGTGGAAATGCCAGGGTTTGGTTGATAAATTACACATCTTTGATGGAAACATCCAAAAGCTGTATAGTTGAATGAATGCATAAATAGATAGATAGATGGATGGATACGAGTAGATGGAAGATTGAGTCAAATGTGTAATTTTCCGCTTGAAATATTTTGACATAAATGTTAATAAATTCATTTATATTGTTTTGGGTCTTAAGGAGAGCATTAGCAAGAGGAGGTGGAGAAGAATGAGTTAAAGGATGTTTAATATAATTTATGTACAATATTGTGGTGGTATTTTTGTTATTAAATATTTCTTAACTTGTTTTCATTTTTTTTGTTATTATCATTATTATTATTTCTTCTTTAACAATTGCCAATGATGTTTATAATGTTGAGGGGGTGGTGAAATGTTAGGAATAAGAAATGTCACCAAAAAATTTTATAAAAAAAAGTTATCGTTTCTTTAGGATTATCAAACCTTTCCTTGATGACATCTGCAAGTTACAATCTTTTTATTCAAATTTTTATAGCCAAACATTTGAACAAAGTCGTTATGGATTTTCTATTGAATTTTCATTTACATTCTAAGCACAGTAATTTGGGTTAGATGAGACTTATTTGTATGAGATTAAATGTAGTTATTTATTGTAACTAGGGTTTTTGATTTCCCGACCTTTTCTGATTCCCGGTAATCGGGAAATTTTTGTCTACATTCCCGGTTACCCGGCTATTTCCGAAATATATAATAATACTGTAAATTAGGAATATTATAGCCAAATTTCATATAAAAGCTTAGTGTTATAATTAATAAATATCAGAGCTTCCAATTAATTAATAAAATTATAGCTTAATTCACAAAAATCTTAATCCGTACTTAAAGAATGTCACCCATAATCCATTCATAATATTGAATTTTTTAGATTCATTCCAATGCATTTGTTTAAACTGAATTAATTTTAAAGTTAATTAATAACAGAATTTATTCAAACTTTAAATGATTAAATTTTTGTTAAATCAAATCATTTACAAAATTAATTGAAAAAATTGTCTTAAGCCTTTTTGTACTGGATTTGAATTGATGAAAAATTTTATCATTTCATAAATTTTTTAAGCTATTTTGTTATGGATTTGAAGAAGAAATTTAAAGAAATTAGCATGGTTCAATAAGAAATAAATTCTATAAATAATGAATTCACTTTTTAAATTTTCAATAATAATTACTGCCGAGATATAAGCAAAAAACTGTAAAAAAAACTTTTACTGTTTTTTGGTGAAAAAATAGAGTTCTAACTTGTTTTCTATGTTTTTTCATCAGTTTTTAATTCCCGAGGTTCCCGACTAAAAATCCCGGGAATCGGGTAGTAAAAAATTTGTACCGGGAATTCCCGGGATAAAGACCCTAAGTGTAACAAAAAAGCATTTATATGTGTTTTAAAATTCAGTATTTGTACTGAATTGGACTTATTTTTGAAAATTTTATATAAAAGTGTAGAAAATTGCATCTTCTTATGAAAAAATGTCAGTTCAAAGGGCTATACTGCATAATCATTTTATTGAAAATTCAAAAAAAATTTTCAAAAGTCCCAAGGATGGTATTTTTTATATTTTTAACAATAGTATTTACATTATAAATATTTTAGAAGATATTAGCGCATTATTTAATTTGAATTTTAACGTTGTGATTTAAAAAATTGGACATAAATTTGAAATTTACATTAAAAGTAGGTCTAAAATGGGGGAATATAGTCCTTGCAGTAACACAAATTTTTATTATACCCTACACCACCATAGTGGGGAGGGTATTATGCGTTTGTGCAGATGTTTGTAACGCCCAAAAATATTAGTCTAACACCCACCTTAAAGTATACCGATCGACTTAGAATCACTTTCTGAGTCGATTAAACGATGTCCGTCCGTCCGTCCGTCCGTCCGTCTGGTTGGCTGGCTGGCTGGCTGTCCATGTAAACCTTGTGCGCAGAGTACAGGTCGCAATTTTGAAGATATTTCGATCAAATTTGGTACATATTACTTTTTCGGCCCAAGGACCAAGCCTATTGAAACTGGCTGAAATCGGTCCATTATCTCACCTAGCCCCCATACAAAGTCCCCTTGAAATTGTACTTTATCGGTCATAAATGTCTAATTTATCTATGTATCTGCACAAATTTCGCTCCAAATAAGTTTTATATACACAAAATTCATGTCACCAAATTTTGTTACGATCGGTCCATAATTAGTCATAGCTCCCATATAGACCTGCTTCCGAAAATCACTTTAACGTGCTTAAATCGCTTAAAAATGTTGGTATACACACAAAATTCAACATAGTTAAATTTAATATAGACATAAATCACACGACCTAATTTCAAGGCGATCGGTCCATAATTGGTCATAGCTCCCATATAAGGCCCACTTCCGAAAATCACTCATGAATATAAATTATTGATTAAAGAAAAATATTTTTACTCATTTACTTGGTGTAGGGTATTATATGGTCGGGCTTGACCGACCATACTTTCTTACTTGTATTATTTTTAATTTTTAGCATTTCCTATAAAGTTATCTTTCAGAGAAATGTAAATATATTAAACTCTTTATTAAAATTTCTCGTATAACTAAAAAAATAATGAAAGCACTTTTTTTCGCCAAAAAAATTGGTTTATGAAAAAAAACTTGAATTAAAAAAAAATTTCCGGATTTTGACCCCTTGTAGGTCCGTCTAACTATGGCTTTATATACGTCGTTGCAAAGGCCTTTGAAATATCTAACATTAGATATCCATATTGTCTATATTGATAAGTATAAAATAGGTCAACAATCGAGGTAATTTTTGTTTTACTTCTTTAATTTGATAAAAAGTGCTGCTGAAGCACACCGATTGCTCACCAAAACTTCGAAAATGTAGAATTTTGTGCCAACAAAGCGTCATATGCGGGAAGTTTTGTTTTCCTTTTTTAATTTGGTAAAAAGTGCAGCTGAAGCACACCGATTGCTCACCAAAACTTATGGTGAATGGTCGTGGATGGTGCGGTTCAAAAGTGGTGATTTTGACATGGAAGACAAAGATAACCCAGCCAAAAAAAGTTTGAAGACCAAGAATTAGAGGCATTACTCCATGGCATTACTCCATGAAGATTGAGCTTGCAAAATCATTGGGAACTACTCAAGCAGCAATTTCAAAACTTTTGCGAGCTGCAGGATTCATCCAAAATCAGGGAAATTGGGTAAAATACGAATAGTACCCAATTTCGAAAATCATTTTTGTACGGAATCATTACTTGTGATGAGAAATGGATGCATTGCGATAACCCGAAGCGTAAGAGATCGTATGTGAATAACCGCTAACCTGCCGAATCGACAACAAAGCCAAATATTCAAGGCGCTAAGGTAATGCTCTGTATTTGGTGTGAGCAAAATGGTCCTGTATATAATAAGCTGCTGGAACATGTACCGAACGCAACTGATTCGTTTGAAGCGAGCATGAAGTGGTTAGGAAGTTTCGCCTCACCCGCATTTTAGTCCAGGGACCAAATTACTGCATTCGATATCGAGTAAAATAGATCGTAATTTTCTTATTTGAGATTATGGCATTCGATATCGAGGAAAAAATTTAATACATTTTATCATAATTTCGATATCAAAATCTTTTTTCGATACGATAGCTCATTCGATCACGAATGCGGTAATTTGGCCCCAGACCGTACCCCGTCGGACTACTATTTGTTTCGATCGATGCAGAACACTCTCTCTGGGATATGCTTCACTTTGGAATAGAGTATCCGGTATTGTCTTGATTCGTTCTTGGCCTCAAAAGATGAGCCGTTCTTTTGACTCGGAATCCATATGACATACTGGGCAATACTTTGAATAAATTAATATTTTACAAATGTTTCAATATAAAAGCTAAACATTTGAAAAAATCCCGCATTTGTAACCCGAAGAAATCAATTTGAAATTCATGTCAATTTACCTTGTTCTATTAGGAAATTACGGAAATAATTTCCTCAAAGTTCATCAAGATGCCTTAAAAAATACGAAACATTTTGCTTAAATTTATTTATTTCCATATCAGATGTAAGGCCAAAGAGCCAAATAGCTTCAGACTAAATCCATACTTTGACACAATTAGAAATAATAAGTTAACCATAAACCCCCATTTTTTTTTTCCATACAAACACAACTGACAAGAAATAATAGTGATGATTGGCAGCAACCTTAACGACTGGAATTTGTAGAAAATATGAGAATCTTCTTTCAGTATATGGAATAATCGAATTCCATATTCTCTCCACTTTCATAATAAAAGTTCTGTGTATAATAAGAGTAGAATGCATTGGGTAGATTGATTATCGTATTGAACCTCTAAAAACAAATTTATCAGCCAAGTATGATTCTATGCTCCTTGTAGGAGTGAAAAGGAACAAATATATAAGTATGATTTTAAAATACAATATGATCTGTAAAATCATGCTAATTTCTAAAACAGTATAAATGTGACCTTTGACCTCTGCACTGAATGTTTTAAAAAAATTTAAAACATTAAAACTTTGGAGAATTTGTAATAATTTCAGTATATATTACAATCTTCCTCATACATATATGAGGCATTTCACATCAAGTGAACCAACTTTTGAAATCGATGTCTTCCGATCGGGATGAAAAGCACCAATGTTAGTTCTATTGGATAGTAATTCGGACACAATTTTTCAACAAGATCGGTCAAGAACTCTCTGAGTTAGTGGAGGTCAAAATTTGACATTTTGGCCAAACAGGTGTTTTTTCTTATCCATGTAACTTATTACCTATTGTTCTTAGCAAAATGTGTCTCAAATTGTTTAGATAGCTATTTATGCAATCTTTCGGAAAAAAAATTAAAAAAAATAAATAAAAAATGTTTGACTTTTTTTTAAAAAAATGGCCCATTTTCAAAATGGGCCCTTTTTTATTTTTTTTAAGAAAGCTTAGGTCTTTTCCTAAGCGACCTATATGGTCGCTTAGTGGGATGCGAGTTTGATATCTAGCAAAAAAAAAATTTTGTAACTCAGGATATACAATTTTTGACTTTTTTTGCAAAATCAAAAACAAAAAATTTCATCCCGATCGGAAGACATCGATTTCAAAAGTTGGTTCACTTGACGTGAAATGCCCCATATAATAAAATATAAAACATAATTTCCTAGCAGTCTAATGGCATTACACACCACTGTGCTTAATGCTATCTATTCCTCTATTCGAACATTAACACTTTCTTATTATTATTGTAAATATGTATGTACAAACATTTGAAATATGCAATTTATGTGAATGTGAAAATATACATATATTTCTTTTTCAATTGAAAACGAAAATTTGCATATTTATTTCAAGTAGTTTATAAACTCTTTTCCGCTTCGTTTCATATACAAAAAGGTTTTTTTTTTGTTTCCACAGACCAAAAAGAGAAAATATGGAAATAAAAACTGAAACTCGAAGCCATTATTTTCATATTTCACATGCCACATTTTAATACTCGTATCAATAGCAATTTTTCTTGTAGCAATTTCAGATGTGCACATTCATATTTATTTTGAATTTTTTTTCTAATATTTCTTAGGATTTTTTTTCCTTTTTTTTTCTAAGAAAGAAAATTGTTCTTTTGGTTGAAAAAAAAACATTCAATAAACATACTTTTATGGTCACCACACACATCCCACCACAACTAACATTTGTTGAGTGCTTTTAACGACCTTGTTATGGTACTGAAACGAGGAAGAACACATTAAAAAAATGTTAACTTGTGATCATTGTACATATTTTGTAAGTATATTCTGTAGGATTTTACTATTTTCTTATTTTTTCTATAATCCTTAACATTCATTCAAACATACGAGTAAATAAAGTACAAGTTATGATGTGTCATATATTTCATTTTGGTATTTCAGTCCGGAGTGTATGGGCAGTGTGACAGTGTGACACATATACAAAACTACAAGAAGTAATGAAATACAAAATTCTTTGTAAAAAACTTTCGACCTAACTGAGGCAACAATCTGAGAAAACAAACATTTGATAATTTCAACGATGTTACAAGTTTTCTACCAATATTATGGGCACTGTAATTATAATCACGATTCACATGATTGCAGCAATCATATTTATGACTGTAGTAATTAAGTATATGTTTGAGGTAATCATGTTTATGTTGGATCTTTATATCATAATATGTTGCTATCATATATGATTGCTGCAATCATGTGAATCGTAACTTTAACATATTATGGTTGCCGCAATCATATAAATAATTACAATAACCATAATATTGGAAACAAAATTTTGCGGTGGTCATGTTCTGTGGATTTAGATTTTATTCGGAAATATGGAAGATTAGTCTAAATAAAAACAAGTAAGAGAGCTATATTCGGCTGTGCCGAATCTCATATATCCTTCACCAAATTATACTTCAAAATAAAAATTTTAAATATTTTTAGGTAAACAAAATTTATTTTTTCAAAATTAGTTTTTTTTAATTTTTTGTAACAAAAAATTTTTCGAATTATTTTTTTAAATTTTTTAAAATTAAAAAACAAAAAAAATTAAATTAAATTTTTTTTTTGTTTTTAAATTTTTTTTTTTAATATTTAGCGAAAAAAAACTGTTGGTGAAAAAAAATTCAGGTTAAAAAATATTTTTTCCGATTTTTACCCATTGTAGGTCCAACTTATGGTCTTATATACGTCGTTGCAAAGGTCTTTGAAATATCTATCATTAGATATCAATATTGTCTATATTAATGACTTAGTAATAAAAAATCGAGGTTGTCCTGGTTTTAAATAGAAACCGAGCCGGAAGAATTCCGCAGAATCATGTATGAATCATGTATGTAAGTTATTTGGGGGCTTCGGAAAGTTGATTTCAACAGACAGACAGGCGGACATGGCTTAATCGACTCCGCTATCTATAAGGATCCAGAATATATATAGTTTATAGGGTCGGAAAATTATATTGTGGAAATTACAAACGGAATGACAAACTTATAAATACCTTTCTCACGAAGGTGAAGGGTATAAAAATGATTTTGGAAAAAAGAGATATTTGTAAGAACTAAAATGATTAAATATTTTATACGTAAATTGCTGGAAAAGAGGTAAGTGACGAATTGTAGCTTTTATTTAATGACACCCTGTCGTCCCATGTTTGGGAAGGATGTGGTCTATTAAGGATTCTAAAAAGAGAAGTGTTGGTAACAAAGCTATTTCTTTACAAATAAATACATACATGTTCTTCTCTAACTCCTATGTACGTACATACATATGTGTGTACATTGTACAACTAAATAAAATATATGTATTTATGTATTTCAGTTTGTTGGTTAACACGTTTTCATACATTCTTAACAAGCATTTATTACAATGGCCATAAAGGCTCGTGTTGGTATTTTAACAACTTCCCATATTTTCCGGTTGGGGCTTTTTTTTTTGCACTTCCCATTTTGTTTGCAAGTTTTTATTATGTGTGACATATTAAGAAATTGTACTCTATTGTATTGTGTTCTGGTTGTATTTATTGTATTGAACAAAGTTATTTTTTATGTTTATTAAACATACGAGACGACTGTTTGGAAACATTCATGGTGTCACTCCCATAACAACCAACAACGACCACTTCAAATATTTCTCACAAATGTCCATAAAAACGTATGATAAATATGCTCAATAATGAGAAGGAGCAGTATGATGACGACCGTAACAAATGGATTATGTGTAGAGATATTTGTTAAATTAGAACGTGTTTATAATTTTAATTTAATCGGCAAAACAGATTAGTTAGTGTTTCTTATCTGTTATTGGCTTTGTTTTCTGGGAAAATATTTAATTGAGAATTAGTGAAGTTAAAACTAATTGTTATAAGGAGTGAGTTTTTAATTTTCCATACAAAAAAATAATAAAGAGAGAACTTTAAAAAAGTTTATAAAATTTTTTTAATTTGAGCCGATAAATCTATGATTGTCATTTATATTGAGAATTACACACAGAGTGGAAACTAGAAAAAAATCAAATTTAAAAATTACTCAAAAAAAATCCCACATTCCACAGGTCTTACATCGGTAGAGGTATTACAAAAAAAAATTGAAGTCAATATCTCAATTAGATTCATAAATATGCCACTTTTAAAACTCATATTTTTTTTTTTTAATTTTTAAATTGAAAATCATTTATTTTTGGATCCATAATCGATATTGTATGCTAAACATTTAGTCGTAAAACTAAAAAAAAAAAAAAATCGAAATTTCAATTTTGAAGTGCCTATAACTCTTAAATTATAAGAGATAAATAGTACAGGCAAGTATGTTTTGTCAAGACCTATCCGAGCGCTTTCCCAAAATATAAACATCTTTGGAATAGGATGGGACACAAAAAAATGTGTTTAAAAATTTTACATGTCGAAGGTACCCTACTTTGAGCTAATATAGCGCCTACACTGGAGTATTTGTAGGGCTCATTTTAATAACATAGACTCGAATACTCCTTGGCTATGCCCGCGTCAAATTTTATCCCGATCGGAAAAGCCGTTTAGAAATGTCTGATTTATTTCCAAACAATTTTGATTCTGCCTCACTGTGCATTCGAGTGTTGTTTATATTTTCACCACTTAGGTTATTGAAAACTGAGTTAGGTCTTTGACAGCAGAGTTTCCGATCTAAGTGTATTTATCTATGGAAAGTACCACTTTCGAGATTCACATCTAATACCTCGCTAGTAACAAGCAAAGAGAGTCTGGATCCGATTTAAATGGCCAAGTCACAGGTTTAAAATTACTCACCAACATGTATGTCATTAGGCTTGTTTTTACTTATTCGAGAACTGCGGGTCTGACAAGTTTAGTATTGCCACACGGCCTCAATACATTTCAATTTAAAAACAAGTTATAAACAAAAAATTTATTATAATTCCATTAAATTTTACTGAAATTCACAACTACTTAGTTTTAAATCGAATGCATATAGCTAGAACAACTCCATGTTTGACTTTTAAATTAATGATTTTTGATCTAAATTTTTATTTCTGAACAATTTTAATGGAAGCGTTATGGATGAAAGACGCCGGAACACTTTGAAACTACACCATTTTTCACTGAAATTGAGAAAATTCCATATGAAATTGAGAATTTCAAATTGAAATTGAAAATTTCCATTTCCAATTCAGAAAATTCCAAATGAAATTGAGAAAATTCTAAATAAAATTGAGAAACATTATATAAATTCGTTTATATTAAAAAAACAAAATTAACGACTATATCAGATGTGGACAGATGTGGTGGTCTGGATAGAGAGACCAATATTAATTTATTTTGTCGTAGAAAACATGGTTGATCTCCTGTTGGATCCCAAACAGTTCGATTCCTACTTTCGGTGGCCGCAACATCTACTTGATAGGTGCAATTGGTACCGCAGGCATTATTCAAAAGGATAGTCGTAGAGGTTCGTTCACTGCCGAAAGCGCAAACGAATGGATGAAAAGAGTTCTTGATAGATGACAAGAGTTGCTCAATCAGTTATCTTAACTCGTTCTGGCATTTGACAGTGACCCTTGCCACAGTCGTCTACGTGAAATTCACACCAATGCTTATCCTTATTGAAATAACCTAATGTAGGAGAGCAGAAGATTTTATGGATATCTTGAAGAATTAATTAACGATTCCATATAACTATGATGGAATATTAAGGTTTCATGTCTGGCTCGCTTAAATGAAATCAGTTGCGTTCCTTGTAAAGCAGCTCATAATAGGACCTTAGCACCATGGATATTTGGCTTTGGTGTCGATTCGGCAGGTTGAAAGGTCTTCACATACGATCTCTTACGCTTCGGGTTATCGATATAGATCCATCGTAATAGATCATCGCAAGAAATGATTTTCTTTTATAGCGTTCAAGCATCATTTAAGACAAGCAAAATCGTGTTTCAAGGTCTCTCAGCTTCAATTTGTACGGTACCCAATTTCCCTACTTTTGGATGAATCCTGCTGCTCGCAAACGTTTAGAAATTGCTGCTGGAGTAGCTCCCAATGATTTTGCTAGCTCCTGTTGAGTTTTACAACAATCTTCATGGATTTTTTTTGTCTTTCGTGTCAAAATCATCACTTCTGAACCGTACAAACCATCCCTCGCTCATTGAAACCGATGGAACACATTCACCATAAGCTTTGGTGTGCAATCGGTGTGCTTCAGTGTGCTTTTTGTAATTAAAGAAACAAAGCAAAACTTCCCGCATTTGACGCTTTATTGGCAGAATATTCAACATTTTCGAAGCAAAAACAAACTTTGTTCTTTACACTATAATGTTTGGTCAGAAATATGAGTGATCACAGATCGAGCTCTTTTTCATGATTAAACGCTTATTGGCCAATATATTACCGAATTTAGATATTTTGAGTTTTTATATAAAAAATCAATTTTTTGTCAGAAATATAAGTGATAACAGATCGGGCTCCTTTTCTTGATTAAACGCTTATTGGCCAAGTTATTAGCGAATTTAGATATTTTGGGTTTTTATATAAAATTTCGATTTTTGGCCAGAAATATAAGTGATCACCAGGGAAACCAAAATATGCAAATGCATGTTTTTTCTGGTGAGTTTAATGGGCACATGGATAAGATATTTACACGTTTCAGAACAATTTAAGAATTTTGGCATCGATTTGTTAGTGCATATTTTTGCATATTTTACCCTTAAATGCATATTTTTGCATATATTTGTTTTAAAAGCATATTTATGTCATATTTGTTCATTTTAGAGCATATTTTACTGTTTAATAGCATATTTTGACTTTATCAAAAACAAATTTTGTCTTACTTATTTTTCGCTGTTGTGTTACAGATTTTTACTTAAAAATTGAAAAATATATGGCTTTTTTTAATATAAAATAAGCACTATTTTAATAATAGCGCCATCTAAATATAAAAATTTAGTTCTAATTCAAACTGAACCGTTCTAAGAGTTAAAGAAATATTATCATTTAAATTTGCTCCTATAACAATATTTTCAGATCCAATAGACAACGATTTTTATTTAAAAATTTAAGTCAACATTTTGAAATTTATTGCAATAATAACCTTAATTGATGAAGTGACTTTATATTTATATAAAATATCATCAAAAAATACCTCTCGGGGCCTTTTCATAACTTAAGTTCCTATTGTTTTTATGTTGTATTTATTTTTTGTTATACTTGTTTTAGTTCTTGTTATTTTTGTTTATTTATGTTACTTTACCTTTTTAAAAATGAATTGTATTGATTTTTTTAAATAAAATTATATTTTTTGGTGAAAAATTATGTAAAAGTTTGTTTTTTTAAGTGCATATTTTTAAATTTTAAGAGCATATTTTAAAGTTTTTACTGCATATTTAAAGCGTTTAAAATGCTTTTTTTGGAGCATATTTCCGGTTTCCCTGGTGATCACAGATCGAGCTCCTTTTCTTGATTAAACGCTTATTGGCCAAGTTATTATCGATTTAAGCTATTGTGAGTTTTTATATAAGTAATCGAATTTTGGTCTGAAATATGATTGATCACAGGCCGATGTATTTAATAAGTGGGCGTATTAGTGGACGTGGAAAATTTTTAATTTTGTAAAAACTTTTGCGGACTATGTGTTATTAAATATTATTTAAATCGGTCCAGACTTCCTGCGATTTTAGATATATCGAAAAAAAAATTGGCGTTGTCAATTTTTCATTCAGTAAAAACTTTAATTGAATTGAATTGATCATTTAAACAAAAAATTAGCCAAATCGGTGTAGACGTTTTCCCGTTTTTAGATAAATCGAAAAAAGTGGGCGTGGCAATTTTTCATTCCGTAAAAACCTAAGTTGGACCAACATTAAAAAAAAAAAAAATTGCCGTTCTCTACTGATGCAATTACCAGCGAACGACATTTGATTTTTATAGATATATATAGATATATTAAAAACAAAAACTGCTTATTCTATGGGTTTAAGTAAGTCTTTAACCAAAATTCTACGAGTATCTTTATTATTATTTTTTCAAATACTCAATGACTTGACAAATGTTTACCCAAACAATTATGGATTAATTGAAGCATCATTTTTAATTCTAATAAAAAAAACAAACACACTCAACTAAAACATGAGAATAAAATTCAATTGAATTGCAATGCAATGAAATGAAATGTGAAAATAAAATGATAGATATTTATCATTGTTTAATTTTATTGTTTGTTGAAAAGAGTACGAATATTTTCGAAAATAAATACAATAAACAACAAATTCAAATAATTGGATAGAAAATAAAATATAATGAAAAGAAATCAAAAACCACAGATGATGATGAACATATGATTTCTATCTATTATTTTATTTGCTGTATTGTATATTGTGAATCCTTTTCTTGAAAGGATAATAATACAATTTAAAATTGTCTCCCAGCATTCGAAAACACAAACAAAAAATACTTGTGGTTATTGTGGATTTAAACAACATACAGCAGAGGACAGCAGTAGGACCCAAGTACGATTATCTATCTATCTATTGATTTGTGAAGCAATTGCATATTGAAATTGCCCCCTTAAGCAAAAATATTCATCCTTAAAACTCCACTCATGCATGGCAAGTAATGATGAACAATTTAACAATAAATTTCTAAGTGCATTTATCAAAAAAAAAACATACAACAAGCTGAGGAACAAGAAAAATATCATTTCATTTGTTAAATATAAAATACAAACACAAAAACAGCACCGGCAGAAATTAAGAGAGAGTGAGAGTTTTTTTTAAAAAAAAAGGATAACGAGCCTGTTAGAAAAACATTTAATTCTTTATATATTTTTTTAGAAAAAGAATGAAAAATTTTGCCCCATTTCTTTTGCTGGCAAATCTTGTTTATTTTTGTTCAACTTTTTCTAAGGATACCAGAGTATGTCCTTACTGTGTAATGTTTGCCTTTGGACCACACTTGTGCACTTGCAAGGCAAGATTTTACCCCAAATTTAAGGGTGAGAATTTTGTGTGTTTTCCACTTGACTGATAAAATAAATACTTATTGCTAGATAAATTCCTATAAGTACTCGCATGAAGAAGGTTTATTTATTTATTTAAACCTAAAATGTTGCAATTATTTGTCTATTTTATCCTTGATTTTGATCTTTTGGCAAATATTGTTATAAATCATGTAATTGCCAACAATTTAAAACCAATTATTTTTCATGTTTTCGTTTACATTTAATGTAATTACAAGTATTAAAGCAATGTGTGTGGTTTCTTTTATTTAAAGAAAATTTCAAAAGAAAAAACAATTCACACAATTCTTAACATATAATTCCTTTGTTTGAGAAAGACAAGAAAAAAATCCCTAAAAATTTTTGTAATTACATGATTCAAATATTAATAACAATACAAGTATAATTTCACACCCCATACAAAACTTAATTATTTATTTATTTACTTCAAGTGTTTCTTTCGTATGTACTTAATTTAAGTATTTGCATCATTCCACTCCACTCCTCTCCATCGAATATGTGTACGATTTGTTCCACCTACATACATATTTTGAATCCTGCTAAATATTTATTCATAGTGTAATGTCTTCGTTGTCTTATGATTTATGGTTTCTTTTTATAACAAATGAAATATACATATAAATATTCTATTTTTTATAAATTTGAATAACGATAAATACATTTCTTCTATGTTTTGCCGTGCTATCTTGAACGGGTTGTTGAAATTTTGCACAAATTTCCACGTATTTTTGTAGAGAACAGTGCCGTAGCAGATATAAGAAGATAAAGCCTTACCTGGAGATTTAAAAACATGAAAACGATAAAGTGTGATCGGAACTAATTCAAAAAAGTACATGCGATGTTTGATCTTATTATAACAGCTGGAACTACAGAATATTTAATCAGGGGATTATGCATGAAGGTCAAGTCCAAGCACTTGTGCTATTTAAATTGAATCAGTAGTGTCATAGGTTGGTTTGTTGTTTGGACATTTTGATATGTAAACTTCTACTTTTATTTTTAAAAAGGGGATTTAAATTATTAAATTATTCCAATCTGCTCACAATCACTTTCCGAATCAATTAAGCAATGTCCGTCCGTCTGTCTGTCCATGTAAACCTTGTAATCAAAGTACAGGTCGCAATTTCAATGATAATTCAACAAAATTTGGTACAAGCTTTCCTTTTGTCCCAAGGAGGGAGCCTATTGAATTTGATTATAATCGGTCCATTATTTCTCGTAGCCCCCATACGATTGCCCTATCTGAAAATAATTAAACTCTAATAAATATTTTATTTATATTGATATCCAAACCAAATTCAGCACAAATAAGTTTTATATATGCATAACTTGCACCACCAAATTTCGTGATGATCGGTCCATAATTAGTCGTAGCTCCCATATAAGGCCCACTTTCGAAAATCACTTTAAACAGCATAAATCTCTTAAAAATTTTGGTATTCCATTAAAACTTAATACAAATAAGTTATATATATGTGGGATTTCATGTCAAGTGAACCAACTTTTGAAATCGATGTCTTCCGATCGGGATGAAATTTGCACCAAGTAACTCAGACACAATTTTTCAACAACATCGGTCGAGAACTCTCTGAGTTATAGGGGGTAAAATTTTGACAATTTGGTCAAACAGGGGTTTTTTCTTATCCATGTAACTTATTACCTATTGTTCTTAGCAAAATGTGTTCCAAATAGTATAGATAGCTATTTCTTCGATCTTTCGAAAAAAAATATTTAAAAAAAAAAATAAAAAATTTTTAATATTTTTTTTCCGAAATCAAATACTTTTTTGACTTTTTTTTTAAAATACGCTATTTTTTTTTATTTTTTTTTTTTCTTAAAATAAAGTTTAGATATTTTCCTTGAACACCTACTTGGTCGCTTAGTGGGATGCGAGTGGGATATCTATCAAAATAAATATTTTGTAACTCAAAACATAAAATTTTTGACTTTTTTTGCAAAATCAAAAACTTTGTTGACTTTTTTTTTTCAAAAAAAGGAATGGACCTAGGCTTTCTTTTGAGCAAAAAAAAAAATTAAAAAAGGGCCCATATTGGAAAAAAATTTTGATTTTGCAAAAAAAAATTAAAAAATTGTATGTCTTGCGTTACAAAACATTTATTTTGATAGATATCCTACTCGCATCCCACTAAGGGACTAAAAATATCTTAAAGGAATGGACCTAAGCTTTCTTTTGACTACAAAAAAAATTTTAAAAAAAGGGCCCATTTGGAAAAAAAATCGTATTTGCAAAAAAAAAGTCAAAAATTGTAAGTCTTGAGTTAAAAAATATTTATTTTGATAGATATCCCACTCGCATCCCACTAAGCGACCAAAAGGGTCTTCAAGGATAATATCTAAGCTTTTGTTTGACCTAAAAAAAAAGATTAAAAAAGGGTCCATTTTGAAAAAAAAAAGTCAACAAAGTTTTTGATTTTGCAAAAAAAGTCAAAAATTTTATGTTTTGAGTTACAAAATATTTATTTTGATAGATATCCCACTCGCATCCCACTAAGCGACCAAGTAGGTGTTCAAGGAAAATATCTAAACTTTATTTTAAGAAAAAAAAAAAATAAAAAAAAATAGCGTATTTTAAAAAAAAAGTCAAAAAAGTATTTGATTTCGGAAAAAAAATATTAAACATTTTTTATTTTTTTTTTTAAATATTTTTTTTCGAAAGATCGAAGAAATAGCTATCTATACTATTTGGAACACATTTTGCTAAGAACAATAGGTAATAAGTTACATGGATAAGAAAAAACCCCTGTTTGACCAAATTGTCAAAATTTTACCCCCTATAACTCAGAGAGTTCTCGACCGATGTTGTTGAAAAATTGTGTCTGAGTTACTATCCAATAGAGCTAACCTTGGTGCAAATTTCATCCCGATCGGAAGACATCGATTTCAAAAGTTGGTTCACTTGACATGAAATCCCCCATATACAAAAGTCATTACAACAAATTGTGTAAC
This sequence comes from Calliphora vicina, assembly GCF_958450345.1. NCBI lineage: Eukaryota > Metazoa > Arthropoda > Insecta > Diptera > Calliphoridae > Calliphora > Calliphora vicina. The sequence goes on from NC_088780.1 coordinate 168,694,779, forward strand.
GATCGGTCCATAATTAGTCATAGCTCCCATATAAGACCCATTTCCGAAAATCATTTGTACGAGTATAAATTTATTAAAAATGTTGGTATTCAAATAAAATTTATCACAAATAAGCTTCTTATATATAGAAGACATGCCACATAATTTTAAAAGAAAACTACTCTTCTCGGTGTAGTGTATCAAATGGCTAAACTTTCTTACTTGTTTTAATTTTCATTCATTATTTATTAACTTTGAAATTGATTTACAGTTTCTCTTAATTCTAACCCAGCGAAGCCTAGTAATACTATTTTAAGAAAGTAGTAGAAAAACTACAATCTTTTAAAAATATAGTGGAAATAATACTTTTGAAAAAAAGTAGTAGTAGTTTAAAAAATGTAGCAGAAATGCTATTATTTTTAAAATAAGAAGTAGAAATACAACTATTTCAAAAAGTACTAGAAATACTACTATTTTTAAAAAGGAGTAAAAATGCTACTTGTATAAATTAGCAAAATGTATTGTTATATATTGAATTTTGTTTTTCTTAATAATGAATTGTATTTAGTATTGAATTTAATTATATAAAATGAATTGTATGAAATATTATAATTAGTTATAAGCTTGAATTCTGTTTCCTCTATTTTAATGAAAATCGCGATATATTTAATGAATTGTCAACACAGAATTAACATTGTATAAAAAATCTATGTTAAACTTAACGAAAAAGAATTAACCGTTATAACGTTGTGAAAAAAAGCCTTCAAGGCATAAAACATAAAATAATAAAATTAAGTTTCAACACATCATCCAAAGGGTAAGCATCTCTTGCTACAATAAAAAATCTCTTTTACTTAAAACTAATTCCATTGGTTTTTTTATTTCTCATTTTCCTTTTTTCTCAAGCACCAAATCCTCAACTTATAATTTCTCATTGCTGAGAAATTATAAGTTGCAAAAATATTTATTTATAATTAAATAAATAAATATTTAATTAACACAAATTCCCTAATTTGTACATGATCCTTCTCACCTTCAAAGGGGTTTTGAACCAGTTGCCTTGGAAGATATTGAAGTTGTTCCCAACAACGTTTTGCCGACGGAAAAAACACAAGCAAGTAAAACAAAAAGCTGAGCCAAAGTGAGTATTCATGAAATTTATAAGTGTTATTTAATAAAATTGCCAAGAGAAATTGCCAAATAAAATAAAGAATTTAAAATTGCCAAGTGAAAAGCCAAAAATTTTTATAAAAAATCTGGAAAAGTGCCGAAAAATTCAAAAAAAATTATAAAAGATGGCCGAAAAATTTTAATTTTCCAAAAAAGTGCCACAAATTTCCATTAAAATAATAAAGATGTCGGAAATTTTGCAAAAAAAATTCAAAGTGCCAAAGAATAACTCGACTTAATAAAAGAAAAATCTTTCGTAAAATTCAAAGTGCCAAAGATAAACTTTATAAAAGAAAAATTAAAACAAAAAATATTTTTTGTCTGAAAAAAAAAACAAAGTGCTATTAAATTGCCGGAAATATTAAAAATATAATTTTTTTCCTATAAATATTGTCAAAAAAAATCCAATAATATTTCTAAAAAGTGAATAATTTCTTTTATTTAAAATTGCATACAAAAATTTGTTTGTTATAAGAGTGCATAATAAGCAGTGTTGCCACTTCATGTGTAATTACACATATTGTGTGTAATTTTAACTTGGATGTGTAGCCCATGTGTAATTGAGTGAATGTGTAATTCATGTGTAATTTTAAATTCCAATTATATCCAAAATATATTGTCAATGTATGTCTTTTATCTATATTTTGAATTTTAATTGAATGAATGAATTATGGATTGTTCAGATTTCAAAACCGACTGAAATAAATATGTACATTTATATGAGGGAAAGTAGCTATATCCTCTATTTTAGTTGATAAATACAAATCCAGTATCTCTAAATGTATTCATATTTATTATATTGTACTCGTTTGTTACTCAGTATAATGTAATTATATGTACTAGGATCGCCCGGTGGCCGAAATTCGAAAATCACATATGTTTTATTAATGGTGGACAATAACATACTTAAAAGTGTACCACAAAAAAACGTGTTGGAATTAAAAGTCTTATATATAACTAAAATTTAGTTTCTATTACCAATATTATGCAAACAAAACTATCACAAACGGCGAAATGTCCACCTGGAAAACCAAACATAGCAATCTCCAAATTACTTATCGTATTTTTCTGCAAACCTTAATGTTAATTTAGTTCAAACTTGATTCATATCTTCATCTTATATTGTATAAATAATACAATATAAGTTATTGGAAAAACGTTAATTTTCAAGATAACCCCAAATCGAAAATTTGTATTTTTATAATTTTAAATTGTTTATAGAATAAGGATAACGGTATTTACAGATAACGGTATAAACTATTATATCGGTAACGGTAATTACAGTTAGCCAATCTTAAGAGAAAAAAACAAGAACGTAGGAATTTTTGTGAGAAAAATTAATTTACAAATTGTTACTAGTTATATTTTATACCCATAAGAACTGTTTTGTGTTCATGCTATTGGTTTGTGTTTTAAATAATAAACAATAAAATTGACTTACTATTTTGGAAGTTTTATTTCAAATTTATAACTACAAATTTTAAAAATATAAACGTTACAATATTTTACTGGTAAAGTATTTACTGGGAAGGAAAATGATCAGAGCTATAACACTGTGCAACAACCAAAATCGGAATGGGATAAAACGAAAAGCAAATGAAATTTTGAAATTTGTAATCAGGAATCCCGCAATTCCCAAAAAAAGTCTTGAAAAATCACAAAAATGAGATTTTTTAGTTTTTTGTCTATATTATCCATAATAGGGGTGGAGAGATCGAAAGGCTTTTACAAAATAATTAAGAACATATTGGGCCATCTAAAATGGATTACTATATTTTAATACCGACTATGCGATTTGAGAATTTTTGCCATAAATTTTAATTTTACATAAAAAATAGGCGTATTTTGGATGGACCTGGTCCCTCGGTATAGAAAATTTTAATTTTTTTTTTCATTTATGATATTTGATGTAAAGTAAGCTTTTCAAAAAGTATAAATTTGTTATACATCTTCTAAGAAATTTTTTAGATAAATTAAAAACATAAAAAGTACTTTTATCCCAAAAAACTTTCCCTATTTTCTATTTTTCAAATTAAAATGCATATAACTTTGGACTCAGTAATGATTTTTAAACAATTCTTTTGCTGTTTGTTAATCCAATAAAAGAAAAATGGAGAAAATCGGAAAATATTTGGACCCGCTGTTATCAAAAAACTGGAGTAGGGTGGGTAAAAATGTTGAAAATTTAATTTTTAAATGCGAATATCTCCTAAGCTATAAGTGTTAATTGATAGCTAAGATAAGGTTTTTTGTAGTGCTCGACGAGGAGATTCTAGACATGTATTTTTCTTTTAAATCAGAGAGCAAACGAAAAAATAGTATTGTATTAAATATTTAACATACCGAGGTGTCCTACTTTGGGAACCCCTGCCCGCGCCCTTGGTGGGCTCATGAGGTCCTAGTTCAAAACTTTAATTCGACAATACTTCCTCTTTTCGCATGTCAAATTTCATTAAAATCGGACCAACCGTTTAGAAGTTACAGACTTATTTCGCTCTTTATTTTTCTACACCACTGTATATATCAAAAATGGATTCCCCGATCCCAAAAATTTTAAGATACCACAACTTTCCGGGATAATAAAAATAAATAGGCATTGTTTTATCAAATTTTTATTGATTTTTTCTTGTTAGCCAGCGTTCCAAAATCACTAACTTCAAATGCGTGTAAAAAAAATCTAGCGCTGAACTAGAAAAAAGCATTGAGGGTTTTGTTATGGAAAACGTAAGCTTTCATTTGCTTTTGGTTTCATTCCATTCCGATTCGAAAAGTTCGATTTTGTGTCACAGTGTAATTTTTAAACAAATAGTAAAAAATATTTATCTTTGAAACTGAAAACAAAACTGATTTCAAAGCACTTAATATAAATTAGGAATAAATTAAAATTCGAAAGCAAACATTGTGCTATTTTTTAAATATTGTTAAATTTTTCATAGAAAAGTAACAATTTCCAATGGAACAATCTCCGAATGGACATTGATTAATATTTCTTAAAAGCGTATTTGTGATTGACATATTTGACTGATCTCAAGAATTCATTAAATTAGAAAAGTTCACTAAAAAAAGAGATTGCTAACCTTGCTTTAATACCCCTCATATATCCAATTCCTGGATAAATTAAAATCACCGCAAGTGAAAATTGTCCATTGACAATAAAGTGATCGTATTTGGTCCAAACATCCCAGAGTCCACTGTGACAAACCTTTTATATTCATGACAATTTTAGAAAATTTCTCCTATTGAAATCACGAAAATTTATTTACATGTGTAATTTTTTCTCGTATGTGTAATTTAGGCATGAGGCATGTGTAGTTTATAATTGTCTTGGTGGCAACACTGATAATAAGTACAAAAAACCACCACCTTTTTTCAATATAAATCAGCGATGTTCACGCCATACAACAATTGTTTGAAAAATTTAAACACATTTGTTACGCTCTTTTAAAGAGCGTAATAAATGTCTCATTTTTTCAGAAATTCAATAAGCATTGTTGTTGGTTGGTTTTTGGATGAAGCATAGCAAACACACGCGTTTCAATTACAATTGAACACAAAAAAAACAAAGTTAAAAATAAATAAAAAATTTGCGAGTATTTCGGCCGTATAATGTATATTCTTTCATTTACTTAAAATTTAAATTATATTCATTTAATAAATTGGTTTTATTTGACAAAAATTCTAAATTTAAACTTTCTTCATTTTGTTATTATTTTAAGTGTTTGACATTATGTTTGCTGGGTAGCTCTCTCACCAAATATCTTCATTTTTATTTTTGAACATCACTGATATAAATATATATGATCAAAGATAAGATTAACAAAAGAGAATAACCAACGTATAGTATATACATACACACGCACACACAATTGTTTACTCTTAAATACAACGGCTGAATAACAATACTCACACTCTCTTCAATCTGCTCCTAATATAACTGTGAAAGAAGAAAAAGAAAACAACGAAAACAAGCACAGTGGGTTATATCAATAAAAAATTTGGTGAAAATTTAAAAATACACAATTATCAAAAAATTACTGATAAATGAATAATAATTACTGGTATTAAAGAATATTAAACGAATTAATTGTTCTCAATAAATACAGCAAGTAATTTAAACTCAATAAATAAAAATATAAAAAAAAAATTACATAGCAGCGAAAAATATATGAGCAGTGAAAGGGAGTCAGAATTAAGAGAAACTAATAAATTAGTTAAAGCTAAATGGTTGGTTTAAGCTCTTCGGTGGTGTGTTGTGCATTTTTATGTCAGCTAAACGAAAAATAAAAGAAATTAGTTGCAATTATTTAGAATTAATTTGATCAATAAAAATTCAACAACCAAATCTCTTTGGTAAAAAATTTTAAAATTAAATAAAATTGAATCTCTTTCAGAGTGGCAATTTAAAAGCACAGTGGAAAAAAAAAAGAAATTAACAAATTAAAATTTGTGCACATTTAAGCAATTCCTTGCTTATACAAAATTTTATAAAATTCAACAAAGTTATTTTTTGGCAATAAAGAAAAATTTTAAATAAAGCAAATTCTTATAAAATAAAAACAAAATTTTATAATAATTTTTGAAAATAAAGCAATTGCTTGCTTCTTAGTACAGTGAGTGAAAAAATTTATGAAAATTTTTGGCAATTTACAAAATTTAAAATTTAAAATTAAAGCAATTGCTTGCTTCTAAATACAGTGCGAAAAATTTATCAAAATTTACGAAAATTTTTGGAAATTAATAAATTTTAAAAATAAAGCAATTGCTTGCTTGCGTCTTAATACACCGAACGAAACATTTTTACAAAATTTAATAAAAATTTTTGGCAATTTATAAATTTTAAGTACAGTGGAAAAAAAATTGTTTTTATCAAATTTACAAAAATATTTGGCAATTTACAAAATTTAAAATTAAAGCAATTGCTTGCTTTTAAAATTACAGTGAGCGGAAAAATTTATCAAAATTAAAAAAAAAATTTTTTTTGGCAATTTACAAAATTTAAAATTAAAGCAATTGCTTGCTTTTAAAATTACAGTGAGCGGAAAAATTTATCAAAATTTAAAAAATTTTTTTTTTGGCAATTTACAAAATTTAAAATTAAAGCAATTGCTTGCTTTTAAAATTACAGTGAGCGGAAAAATTTATCAAAATTTAAGAAAATTTTTTTGGCAATTGACAAAATTTAAAATTAAAGCAATTGCTTGCTTTTAAAAAATACAGTGAGCGAGAAAACTTATCAAATTTTAAAATTTTTTTTTTTGGCAATTAACAAATTTAAAAAATAAAGCAATTGCTTGCTTCTTAATATATAAAAAAAAATTTTTTTTTTTTACAAAAATTATGAAAATTTTGGAAATTCACAAAGTTTAAATACATACAGTGAAAAGAAAAATTTCAAAATTTGTTTTAATAAAAATAAAGCAATTGCTTGCTAATACACTGAACGAAAAAATTTACAAAATTTTCAAAATTTTTTTTTCAAATTTACGAAATTTGTTGGCAATTAATATTTTAAAAAGAAAAAACTAGCAATCTCTTGTTTTTAATACAACAAATATTTTTTTATGAAAATTTACAAAAACGTTATACAAAGTTTTGAAAATAAAGCAATTTCTTGCGTTTTACAAAAAATTAAAATATTTAATAACTCAAAATTTTTAAAATCAAGAAATTTACGACTTTACAATAAGTCAATTAAATCACACATAAAACAAAAATTTTGAAAAATACTGTTTTTTGACAAAACAAAATCCGAAATCTTGTAATTTTCATAAAAAATTGTTTGTCTATTACTAAGACAGTTTATTGCTGCAAATTTATTACTTATATTCCACATAATCTATAGTGAAAAACATATTCGGAAGTAACTTCTTGTTCCGTTTATATAAACATTTTTTCTTCGAAATTAATTTTGCGGTCATCTTTAAAGAAAATCTTTTCTTTAAAGTCATTTTTTGCTTTACAACTAAGCAAAAAATATTTTTTTTTTTACACTTTCTTACTTTTAACTCACATTTTACAAAACAGCTATTTACTTGCGTCCTTTATGAAACGTCTACTTAATTGCGTTAGTAAAGTTTAGACATCCATTTACTATCACGTAGTACAATTATACAGTCCACTTTTTATACTCAAAATTATTACAATTATTAGGAAAAAGGGAAAATCCGTAACAAAGGATTTCTATTCTCTACAAAGTGTCCGAATTACAAAGGATTTACTTTTAAAAAATTATTGAAATTCGAATTACAAAGAATTCAATATTACTCAGTGAATTTCCGATTCACATAAATACAAAGTGCTTTCACGAAGCAAATAATTTGATTATCAGTCTCAATTGGTCGACATCCCAATTAAATCTATTTTGAAATTCGAATTACAAAGAATTCAATATTACTCAGTGAATTTCCGATTCACATAAATACAAAGTGCTTTCACGAAGCAAATAATTTGATTATCAGTCTCAATTGGTCGACATCCCAATTAAATCTATTTTGAAATTTGAATTACAAAGAATTCAACCTTACCCAGTGAATTTCCGATTCACATAAATAAAAGGTGCTTTTACGAAGCTAATAATTTAATTACAAATCCATTTTGATTAAGTAAAACTTTAAAACTTAATCGTAAAAATGGAAAACCTTCAAAATCGATTTGCATTTGATGCAAAAACCCTCATCTCACTTTGTAAGAAAAATGCCGATCAAGATCTCTCGAATCAAGCAGATGCTCTTTTAGACATCAGAATGAAAGATATTGATTCGCGCTGGGAAAAAGTAGAAAAATCTTACGAAGAACTGATGCTTTCCGAGCTAAGTGAAGAGATTAAAGCTACTGCCCAAGAGCAATACGACTCGTGTGTTGATATATATTATTTAACAATATCGAAAATCCTAAATCTGGTAAAACCAACGAAAATTAGTATCGAAGCGCGTGAAAGTATAGGCCCAACATTGCCTAATCCCCCTAATAGTAACTTCAATTCTGGACTGAAGCTTCCACCATGTGACACTCAAATTTTCTCTGGAGGTTATGAGGACTGGCCTGCATTTCGTGATATGTTCACGGCAGTTTACATCAATCACCCAAGGCTCACAAACGCTGAAAAACTCTATCATCTTAGAAACAAAACAACTGATACTGCTGGGGCAATTGTAAAAAGGTTCACACTTACCGACGACAATTTCGAATTAGCCTGGAACGCTCTGAAGTTGCGATACGAAAACGTTCGTGTACTGGTGGATAACCAAATTAGGAATCTTTTCAACATTCCCGCAGCCGTAAAAGAGGACAGCGAGTCTTTACAAAGGATCCACAGCTCCGTAACTGATAGCTTAGCAATGCTCAAAGGTTTAGGCGTTTCAACAGATGGTTGGGATCCAATGTTAGTTAACTTAGTTTACTCGAAATTACCTCACGAAACTTTAGCGCATTGGGAGCAATCTTTAAATGCCAGTAGAAAATTACCACCTTGGTCAGATTTAAGTGATTTTCTCTTAAAAAGATGTGAAGTGGTAGAAAGAATTTCTACTATAAAGATTACGAAATCTCCTTCTCTCAACAATAGTGATTCTCAATCACCGATTCAGATGTACGCATCTCAGGAAAAAATCAATTTAAAGTGCAAAATTTGTGAAAAAGACCACAATTTAAGAGTGTGTCCTCAATTTAGGAAACTTTCTATTCAAGAAAGAGTAGATTTCATATTCAAAAATCAATTTTGCAACAATTGCCTTTCACCATCCCACACTAAAAAACATTGCACAAGCAAGAATACTTGTCTAAATTGTAACAAACAACATCATACATTGCTTCACATGCGTGCATTTAATCCTTTTCGAAAAAATAATAACGATCAGTTTAAAAATGGTCAAACGAATCCGGACAATAAGTCTGATCCCAAAAACTCAAATAATCGCTCTTATGATTTAAATGAGGCGGATCAAAGACCGTCCACTTCGCAGGCAATTAAACCTAAAATTAACGCAAATTATGCTACAGACAGCACAAATATTTTATTACGAACTGCATTAGTTCAGATTGAATCCAGAGGGGAACTGTTCACAATCCGTGCGCTGATAGATCCCGGTTCAGAAAGAACTTTTCTCTCGGAAAAAATTCAAAAACGACTCAACTTACCATCAAGAAAATCTTATTCTGAAATTGTCGGAATTGGAGGCCAATGTCAAACAGCAGAAAAAGAATGTGACATAGTCTTGGTATCAAAAATAAAAAATGTCAGATTTTCGGTAACAGCCATTGTGCTACCAAAAGTAACGAACCAAATTCCCTCCACCTCATTTGATGTTACAAGTACAGCTAATCTTTCTGATTTGGATCTAGCCGATCCTCACTTTAACATATCGTCACCTATAGACTTAGTTCTGGGAAATGACAGCGAACGCTTTATAAATCTGGATGGAATTAGAAGAGATGTGTGTGGTTCGGCCACAGCATACAAAACAGTATTTGGATGGGTTCTCAGTGGTTCGGTTCAAACAAAACCTATATTTTCGTTTTCAACAAGTGTCAAATCAGCAGAAGATAATAATTTAGATAAATTGATCCGGAAATTCTGGGAGCAGGAAGAGATACCTTCAGCCCGTCCAATCTCCTCTGAAGATGAATATTGCGAACAATTCTACAGCCAAACGACGAAACGTTTACCAAATGGTCGTTATATGGTCAGATTGCCATTCCGACAAGATTTTCCAGAGACTAGATTCCTTGGCCCATCAAGATTTGTCGCTCTAAGTCAATACGTTCGGCTGGAGCAAACTTTAACAAAAGACCCTCTACTCCAGAAGCAATATAATGAAGTACTCAAAGAATATATTACCTTAGATCACATGGAAGAAACAACGTCAAAGGAATTCTTTTCAAATGAGAAATGCGACTCTTTTTACCTCCCACATCATGCAGTAGTTCGTCCCGAAAGCAAAACGACCAAGGTTAGAGTAGTGTTCAATGCGTCCCGTAGAACAAAATCTGGGTTTTCACTAAACGATGTTTTATACACAGGTCCCACACTGCAAGCAGATTTAATGACAGTAATAATAAATTGGCGGTTTTATAAATTTGTATTTAATGGTGACATACAAAAAATGTATCGTCAAATATTAATAGATCCAATAGACAGACCATTCCAGCGAATACTTTTCCAAAAGTCCCCCCGGGAGGCTGTCAAAGATTACCAAATGAAAACTGTTACATTTGGAGTCAATTGTGCACCGTTCCTTGCCATTAGAACTTTACTTCAATTGGCCTCAGATTCTCAAGATCAGTTCCCAAAAGCAGCAGTAATACTGCAGAAAGAAACATATGTCGATGACATTCTTACTGGAGGTCATTCGATAGAAAGCGCATTAGAATCACAAGCTCAACTTATAAAAACGCTAGAATCCGCTGGTCTTTTACTCAAAAAGATCACTGCAAACAACTCCCAGTTGTTAACTTCTTTTCCCAAAGAAGACTTATACGATTCAGACTTTCTTAAATTCCACGACGCTAGTACAATGAAAGCTCTCGGCATTCGTTGGAACGCATTAACTGATTCCTTCAGTTATTATTTTGAGCCTATCCCTCAGGCATCACAAATAACAAAAAGAAAAATCGTATCATCCGTTGCCAAGTTGTTTGACCCGGCTGGCTGGATCTCTCCAGTAGTTGTCAAAGGAAAAATTCTAATTCAACAACTTTGGCTAGAAAAAATTGATTGGGACGATTTGGTAAGTCCAGATTCTCTCCGAATCTGGAATGAAATTACAACTGATTTACAAAAAATTCAAGATATCCAAATTCCTCGTTGGATTCAGTTCACTCCCGTGGACAATATTCAAATACATGGGTTCTGTGATGCCTCCAAATTAGCCTATTGTGCTGCCATATACATACGAATAGAAACGTCTTCCTCAGTAGTGTTCTCCAATTTGTTAGTAGCCAAAACTAAAGTAGCGCCATTAGCCTCAATCACTCTACCTAGACTGGAACTGTCTGGCAGCGTTATGCTCGCAAAACTAGTACATCATACCATCACATCACTTAACCTGTCTAATACCGAAATAATTCTATGGTGTGATTCATCAATTGTCTTAGGATGGCTAGCAAAACCACCAGCTACTTGGAAAGAAATTTATGTGGCTAATCGTATTGGACAAATTCATACGCTACTTCCAAATGCAAAATGGCGTCATGTACCAACACACTGTAATCCTGCTGACCTAGGCTCAAGAGGTTGCAGACCTCAGGATCTCATCGGTAACACTCTTTGGTGGCATGGCCCTGCTTGGCTAATAAATCCAAAAACTGAATGGCCACGGAATAACCCATTAAATTCGTTTAAATCTTATGAAAAAAGTTCCAATAATGTTATAGAAAAAGAAAACTTACAGGTTCCCACCAGTAGTTTTCATATTTCTCTTCTCCCTGAAGATATACTTAAAAGATTCTCATCTTATACTAGAGCTTTAAGAGTTTTAGCCTACGTCTTTCGATATATAAGACGATTTAAAAGTTCGTTCGCAAATCCAAATTTTCCTTTACAATACCATAATACTGAACTTGGTCAAGAAGAAATTAAATCAGTCAAATCCAGACTAATAATGCTTGCTCAGAAAAGGTGCTATCAGATGGAATATGATGCTCTTTTAAAATCCGAGCCAATTGCAAAAAATTCTTCCTTATTCACACTCAATCCATTACTAGACCAAGAAGGTATTTTAAGAGTTAATGGTCGATTGGCCAACTCCTCACTACCCTTTAAGGAACGATTCCCAATAATATTACCACGAGATTCCCGACTTTGCGAATTATATCTATTACATTTACACGAATTTCTAGCTCATGGTGAATGCAGTCTAATGTGTCGCATGATACAAACGGAATTCTATATCTCTCGTCTAAAACTTCGGGTAAAAAAGGTAATCAGATACTGTAAAACATGCATCATATATAAAAAACAAGCTTGCTCACAAATCATGGCAGCTCTTCCTCCTGATCGCTGTACATATTCGTTCCCTTTTAATATTACAGGCATTGACTTCGCAGGTCCCTTCGAACTAAAAAGTTCCACTCTCAGAAGAGCAGCTACTGTAAAAGGTTATGTCTGCGTTTTTGTATGCTTTGCCACAAAAGCAATCCATTTGGAACCTTGCTCAAGCCTGTCGACTCCAGCTTTCCAAGCAACATTTTCTCGTTTTATAGGACGAAGAGGTCTTCCACAGAGAGTAGTTTCCGATAACGGTCGCAACTTCGTTGGCGCAAACCGAGCTCTACGTCGAGAATTCACCACATTTATCAACACTACTTCCCAAGATATAGCGCAGAAGTACATTTCCCATGGCTTTGACTGGTCGTTTATTCCACCACAGGCTCCTCACATGGGAGGCCTCTGGGAAGCGGCAGTTAAGAGTTTTAAATTCCACTTAAAACGAGTGGCAGGAGCATATCGCTTCAATTTTGAAGAGTTCACAACTTTATTAGCAAGAATTGAAGGAGTATTAAATTCTAGACCGATTTCCTCTTTATCTGAGGACCCTAGCGATCTAACTGCCTTAACCCCCGGACATTTTCTGCGAGGTGGTCCAATTATGTCTTTCCCTGAACAAACAAATGATAATTTATCTCTAATTAACCGATGGGAAAAACTCAAAGCTATCCATCACAAACTTTCCCTACAATGGAAAGAAGAATATTTGAAATCAATGCATAAACGTTATAAATGGAAGTTTTCCACTCCCAATTTAAAAGTAGGCGACTTTGTGGTAGTAATGGATGATCTTTTGCCCCCTTGCGAGTGGCGTCTCGGACGCATTGAAAAAGTTCATAGTGGGTCTGATCATCACGTACGGGTAGTAGACGTTCGGACACAAAACGGGACTATAACTCGTCCCATAACAAAATTATGCTACTTGCCCTATAATAATTCATAAACCAATAATGTCTTTTCATAATTATTTGGTTAGCGGCAAGTAGAAATTAAAATGTAAAATTAATCTTACATACAATATTTCCCAACTCTCTCTATTACATTTCAGATATATATCCATTTATCAACTTTCCATAGTCCACCTCACTTATATTTATTTTACTTCCAGCATGCCAAATCAACGTCCACGCAACCCGGCCGTTCATCAGTGCCAACTGTGCTACCGATACCACTCACTCCGATTCTGTCGGAGCTTCTTAGCGATGGGGCCAACTCAAAGAAGTCAGGTGGCTCGCAGTCTTAGGTACTGCGTCAACTGTTTGGCCCGGACTCATGTCGTAGCTGAGTGTGACAGTAGTGACACCTGTCTTTACTGCCAAGAACTGCACCATACTCTGCTACATCCAAATAGACGCAGTCGCACGGTGCACGAACGCCTGGGAGAACGGCCTAGCAACAATGGCTCACCCATCCGAAGTAGGATGTCCGTAGTGCGTGCAACAACAATACGTAGAGTACGCTCCAACACTCCGGGCCACACCGCAAGAAACGGCAACAACTGCACCCGACGCCGCCATACCAACACCACCAACATCAGAAACAACACCATCCGCCGCCGCAATCGCAACATCAACCGCAACAACAATCGCAACCGCAACACCAGTCGCAACATCAACCACAACAACATCCGCAATCACATCCACACCCAACCACCGGCTCCAAATCAACGCATCCTTTCCGAGGCAATCCGTTCATTAGCCGTGGTCCTATGCGCTTCATCCTCCAAAAACTAATTTGCACAAGTGCAACGAGGGGCGCCATGTATAAATTAGCAAAATGTATTGTTATATATTGAATTTTGTTTTTTTAATAATGAATTGTATTTAGTATTGAATTTAATTATATAAAATGAATTGTATGAAATATTATAATTAGTTATAAGCTTGAATTCTGTTTCCTCTATTTTAATGAAAATCGCGATATATTTAATGAATTGTCAACACAGAATTAACATTGTATAAAAAATCTATGTTAAACTTAACGAAAAAGAATTAACCGTTATAACGTTGTGAAAAAAAGCCTTCAAGGCATAAAACATAAAATAATAAAATTAAGTTTCAACACATCATCCAAAGGGTAAGCATCTCTTGCTACAATAAAAAATCTCTTTTACTTAAAACTAATTCCATTGGTTTTTTTATTTCTCATTTTCCTTTTTTCTCAAGCACCAAATCCTCAACTTATAATTTCTCATTGCTGAGAAATTATAAGTTGCAAAAATATTTATTTATAATTAAATAAATAAATATTTAATTAACACAAATTCCCTAATTTGTACACTACTATTTTAAAAAAGGAGTAGAAATACTACTATTTTTAAAAAAAAGTAGTAGAAATACTACTATTTTTAAAAAGGAGTAAAAATGCTACTACATATTTTAAAAAAGGAGTAGAAATACTACTATTTTTAAAATAAGTAGCAGAAATACTACTGTTTTTAAAAAAAAGTAGTAGAAATACTACTATTTTTATAAAAAGTAGTAGAAATACTACTATTTTTAAAAAAAGTAGTAGCAATACTACTATTTTTAAAAAAAAGTAGTAGAAATACTACTATTTTTAAAAAAAGTAGTAAAAATACTACTATTTTTAAAAAAAGTAGTAGAAATACTACTATTTTTAAAAAAAAGTAGTAGAAGTACTACTATTTTTAAAAAAAAGTAGTAGAAATACTACTATTTTTTAAAAAAAGTAGTAGAAATACTACTGTTTTTTTTAAAAAGTACTAGAAATACTACTATTTTTAAAAAAAAGTAGTAGAAATACTACTATTTTTTAAAAAAAGTAGTAGAAATACTACTATTTTTTAAAAAAAGTAGTAGAAATACTACTATTTTTAAAAAAAAGTAGTAGAAATATTACGATTTTAAAAAAGGTAGTAGAAATACTACTATTTTTAAAAAAAGTAGTAAAAATGCTACTATTTTAAAAAAAAGTAGTAGCAATACTATTTTTTAAAAAAGTAGTAAAAATACCACTATTTTTAAAAAAAGTAGTAGAAATACTACTATTTTTAAAAAAAAGTAGTAGAAGTACTACTATTTTTAAAAAAAAGTAGTAGAAATACTACTGTTTTTTTTTAAAAGTACTAGAAATACTACTAATTTTAAAAAAGTAGTAAAAATACTAGTATTTTTAAAAAAAGCACTAGAAATACTACTATTTTTAAAAAAAAGTAGTAGATATATTACGATTTTTAAAAAGGGAGTAGAAATACTACTATTTTTAAAAAAAAGTAGTAAAAATGCTACTATTTTTAAAAAAAGTAGTAGAAATACTACTATTTTTAATAAAAGTAGTAGAAATGCTACTATTTTAAAAAAGGAATAGTAGAAATATTACCATTTTTTTAAAAAAGTAATGTACAAGAATTAATTACTCGTAATTGTAGTTATAAAATACCACGCCACTGTTTTACCACAGGTACATTGAAATATTTATAAAATTAATTATTCAAATTAAGTACATTTCAAATTGAAAATCGTAACTAAAAGTAAAGAAAATCCACTTTTTAATTACAAACGTTTAATTGAAATATTTAAACGAGAATAAATTTATTATTCTCCTTTAAACATGTTTAGAATTTAAAATGGATCTAAGATGATTAAAACAAAATAATGAATATTTCCCTGATGTTAAAAATATGGTATGAGTTTTATAAATAAATAAATAAGTATAAAATCATAGCATATGCTATTATCTATTTGAAATGCCAGTTATTTGCTTTTTTAATATTAAAAAAAATCCTTCTTAAAGGATAACATTTAATTCATATGTTAAGCAAATAAAATTTTACTGAGTTTTTTTTTAATGCAGCCTCTCTTCCCTTAAATATTTGTAACAATAAAATTTGACTATAAAGAAAATAAGTTTTGGAAAATTTGTTACTTATTAAAAAATCTACCACACAGCGCACGTGTCAATTACAATTCAACAACGACAGCTACAACAACAATAGAAAAACCAACGAAATTTTAAAACTCTGGAATGCATAAATCCTTGCTGGTTTTAGTAACCAGGCCTACACCATCATCAACAACATCAATCTGCCTGCCACCACGCTCTAAAAATTTATTTGTATTTTTTATTTTATTTTTAATTTCATTGACTCTGTGTGTTGGCAAACAACGTACGTACTGGTTTAATCCTGTTTTCAAAAGATTACTGTCACCAAAACATATTTTCTATTTAAACATAATTCTTTTTTTTATTTTTTTGTCAATTTTAAATTCCTTGCGATGGCACTAGAAAACAGCAACAACAATAAGGAAGAATATAAATAACCAAAAGGATATTATTTATAATCAAATTTGACCTGGCAAATTGTCATTGTGTTGAAACTTGGTTGTTTATTTTCTCAATTTCTATTTCAATTGTCTGCTTGTGAGGGGTGTTTATTGCGTGTGAGAGGGTGAGTGTAAAGCATTTGCACATGGATACATGTGTATAGATTTGTGTATGAGTGTGTGAGAGCAAAGGATATTTGCTTAGAAGGCTGCTATAGAAAATATGTTTTTATGTTTTAATGGTCAAAAAGTTAACTGTATTTCAATAAAAATATTCCCATAAATTATTAGTTTATAACTGTTTTTGATTTCATCTTTTTGGGTTATGTTTCCATTTATTTGAAATATAAATACATAATAAAGATAGGATGATGTGAGTAGTAAAACTGTATGCAATGACTGTAAAAGAATAATGGCAATAAACATTTAAATTCATTTTTATTAAGCGTATGTATGACTTAAAAATGCGGAATTTTTTAAAATTTTTAGTTTTTATTTTGAAACATTTGTGCAATATAAATTTATTCAAAGTATTGGCTATGTTAGCTATGACCTTTTGCCATCTTTCTGGCAATATATGGATTCCGAGCCAAAGGAACTGCACATCTTTTGAGGCCAAAAACGAATCAAGAAAATATCGAATACTCTGTTCCAAAGTGAAGCGTATCCCAGAGAGAGTTTTCTGTATCGATAGACACAAATAGTAGTCGGACGGGGTACGGATTTATTTCCAAGTCGCTGTAAATACTTTTTAACGGTTTCACGTCTTTCGGCCTATGATCGCTTCAAAGCCATCAGTTGCGTTCTGTACAGGTTCACAGTGATGGTCTGGTCAGATTTCAGCAGCTCATAATAGATAGGGCCGTTTTGTTAACACCAAACACAAAGCATTATCCATCAACTTCAAATACGATCTCTTACGCTTCGGGTTATGGTAATGGATCCATTTTTCATCGTAAGTAATAGTTCGCTGGAAAAATTATTTTTTTTCGTAGCGTTGATGCAGCATTTCAGACTTACAAAATCGTATTTCAAGATCTCTCGGCTTTAATTCGTATGGAACCCAATTTCACTGCTTTTGAATGGATCCTTCTGCTCGGAAACGTTTCGAAATTGCTGCTTGAGTAGCTCCCAATGATTTTACAAGCTCTTGTTGAGTTTGACAATAATCATGCATTGAGTAATGCCTCCAATTCTAGATCTTCAAACTTTTTTGACTGGCGATCTTTGCCTTCCGTGTGAAAATCAATCGGTGGCCGGCCCTTTTTATCGAATTAAAGAAATAAAGCAAAACTTCACGCATATGACTCTTTGTTGGTATAAAATTTGACATTTTCGAAGCAAAAAAAAACTTTGTTGTAAAATTTGAATTTTAATCCGTATAAAAAATATTAAAATGTAAAATCTCTAAAATTTTATTTAAACATATTTAAAAATTTAAGCGGTTCGACTAAGTTAAATCTGAAAAATTAGTATTTCTTTCCGATATTAACAGTATTTTGTCATTATTTTCTCTAAATATAACTTCCAGATCAATTTGTAGTTTTTCCACACCATTCAAATTCCATGCATTTTTGAACTTTTTAAAATAGAGGAGAGTTTATAGATTGTTTTAAATTTTAAAAATATGTCTTTTTTTGATAAAATTCTAGCCAGCTAAAGAAAAATATTCATTAATAGATTTTCTGAATTCTTTATTTTTAATTTTAAGTATTTTTTTTGTGAATTGCACTCGAAATTAAAAGAAAATTAATACACGATTTGAAAATGTTCTGCCAAAAGAAAGTTTTGCTTGGCGTTTTTAATATAAACTCGTATTCGAAGTCGCAGTCGTACTCGTAATAATGCGTAATTAGGAAACTATTTTCAAGTCAATGAAATGCCTGCATTTAAAAGCAAAACTTTGGTAATTTACTGCAACATAAAATATGCGACAGTAGAAAACTTTTTCATCTTCTATTTACTTCCGTTTCTTCTACGTCTTGCTGTTCATTCACTCTGTACAAGATTTTTGCAATTAAAATGAGCTGGCCAGGTGTTTAGTTAAATCTGAGGATTAATAAACATTTCAAACACCCATCATATGAAGCCCCTGCGAGACGTTATTGCACAAAGAGATGAATATTGTAGTCGAATCTAATAAATTAGATGGTTTTTAAACAGTCAACTGATTTCTGACTGATTCTTTATTATTTAACATATTGTTACGAAATTGCACTATCAGTTTGAATTTAACTGTTTTAACACGGGTTTCCACATTGTCGTAAGTGGGTACTTGGCAGCACAGTGCTGCCAACATTAACTGTTAAAGCTGCAAACATTAAGGCTGCTGAAAGCTCTAGAAATGGATCATTCTAGTTTTGTCCGTTAACCCTCTAACCGGCCAATTTTATTTCGAGGTAAAATAATATACTAGCTTATTGTTTGAAAAAAAATAAATACGTTAGAATAAAAACAAACAAAATACAAGTGCACGTTCTTGTTTATCACAATAAGTAAATTGTTTGTCTCTTTACGTTATAGCGGGAAAAATAACCAAATGAAGCAGCATTACATACATTTAACATACCCGCCTAAAGGCAGCCTTGCCGGTTAGAGGATTAAATAATTCATGAAACTTCTATAAGATGTTACTGTGTATATAAATAGTAGGGTATTCAATTAATCGGGTTTCTGGTTTAATCGGTTAATCGAGCAAATAATTAACCGAGGTTTACATTTATTCGGTTAATAATCGGTTAATTTAAAATTATTCGATTAACCGAATAATTTCTATTTTCATTTTAAATTGAAAATACAACAACGAATTTTGTGTACAAAAACATAAAAAAACAGCTAATAAGGTATTTGAGATCATTTTTGTATTTGCTGCAACAACGTCATAACTCAAAATCCGTGTTTTATGAACTGAGTAATACAAAATGCGTTGTTCTATAATCTTTCATATAGTTTCATCAGTTTTCAAAAAAGTCAATTATTTTTTGTGTGAGAGTGCTTTTTTGTTGTAAACATCAAAATTAAAATTCATGTTTTCTCGTATATTTGATAAGTAAAAATTTAGGTTAAATACAGATTAGAAAGATATTAACATCTACTATTTAAATTTCTGAAATCGCCTAATTTGTTGAAAATTTATTTAAGAAATAGTAAAATGTCGAAAGGACTTCTTTTGAATTATGACGTTGTTTGCAGCAAATGAACGATATGTGAGTTTTTTAGGGTTCTGAAATAATCTTTTATAAAAAGAATATAATTTAAACGATTTTTTTCTTTAGATTTAATAAAACTTTTCTTGGAAAAAAACTCTCTCGCTGATTGTATATGTTTGATAAATCAAAAACATGATAAAGAATATTCCTTTTTGGATTGTTTTAGATTTTGATTAATTTAATAGTTGCGTTTAGTTATGATAAAAGACAAAGTTTCAAATACATGTAAATTTAATATGTCAGTTGTTATACATACTCATTAATCATGTTTATTGGATGTTAAAAAAATATCTAATTTTTATTTGAAATCTGTATTTGAATTGAAACGGAAAAATGAATACAAAAAAAATTTTAAAGTGCAAAAAAAAGGAATTTCGGTTAATCGGTTAATCGACACAATTTAATCGGTTTATTGTTATTTGAAAATCGGCTATTTCAAATTATTCGAACAGTTAACCGTCCAAAATTAATCGGTTAACCGATTAACGGTTAATCGATTGAATACCCTAATAAATAGGTACAGCAAATTGCAGTTAGTTTTAGTTTATCATAATCGCTGTTAGAATTAACATCAACTGTATTAGCAGTGTATTCTTCTACATTACCAGTGTGTTTCTAAAATGCGTAATATAAGTGTGTGTATTAAAAGACAGTGACTATTTAAATTCTTGTATAAATTTAGATAAATAAATAGTTGTTCCAAATTTCAAACTACTACTAAAGTGCTTTTATTTGCAATCAAAATAATACGGTTTATTTAAAGTTAATAATCCAATCTTTTTAAAAGGTAAAAACGTAACAATATTTACATGAAATAAACTAAAGATGTTTTTATTGTTATTCTTACAGATTAGCATTAATTTTCAAAAACTATTCAAAAATAAACCTCTGGCCTTCCAAACTATTTCTACAAGCACCCTTTTTCTTCATTATTTAACGTCTTGCTGTTGCGGCAAAAGAAAATTAAAACAAAATGTGGCATGTGTATGTAGAGTGTTACAAAATGGAGAAAAACTAACTGACGTACATACTGATATACCAAATCCACTCCACCTTACTCCTATTGTAACTAAAAGAAAATCATACAATTCATAGTAAAACCAGTTAAAAAGTTTTCTTCTGCCTGCAGTTGCAGCATAGAAAAGAAAAAAAACTCTTCTTATAAAGAATGCTAAAACAGTCGATAAGAAGAAAGTTATGAAACATTTTTTAAAGTTTTTGTTCCATTATATTCCCTCCATCTTAATTCTTGGCAGTACAACAACTACTACGCCTCCAGTTATAGGAATTAATCCATGTTGTAGAGTGAGTGCATAGTATAAATAAATGTGTGGAAACTTTGTAAGCAAAACTAAAAACGTAGAAAAAAAAATTGCACAGAAATTAAAATAAAAAAAAAAACTATTAGGGAAACTTTACACAATTTCATTTCATGCTTGGCAAACTAAACTAAAATTATGCTAAAAATTGCTAATGTATGTTTGTAAATGAACGCAGTAATGCTAGAAAATGCTACCCTCCAATATCCCCCTCCTGCTCAATTCCCCTCACTCTGGCAGAGTTTTTAATTAAACGCAATTAGGGCGCTTAATACTATTGGCATCATCAAGTTAAGCCCTCTTTTGGCTCATGTCGCGTATTTAACGGTTTCGCAAGTAGCGCTTATTACTATATGCCACCAGTCAGTCGTAGTCTGTACAACTCGTTGCTACATTTTTCCCCTTTCCCTGTTTGTATTCAATGTGTAGAATACAATATGAATATGGTTATAAATGAAATTATTATAAAGATTTTTTATATTAAAATGCATTTAATTGCGAAAAACAAAGAAAGAAAACCAAATAAAAATAAAATGGTAATTATAGCAACTGCTATTTGTTTATTGCTGGCAGCTGTAGAGTCCGGGGAAGAGTAACGATTTCTACAGTTACTTCATAATGGCCTTGTGTATATGAACTGTTTTATTAGATTGGTACGAAACTAATTTCGTAGTATTAACAATTTCCTTATGCTGAAGAAAGTTTGAATATGAAAAGTAATGGCTATAAATGAGCTCTTTTCGAACACTTTAAGCACCAAAGTCCCAAAAATTCAAGCACTTGAACATCTTGTTGGAATTTGACTTGAATGCAAATGTAATTATATTTTAAACTTGAAAAATATTTGAATTTATGTTTCCTTTTTACTAGAGAATACTATTGAATTAAAGTTTAATACAACTGTAATTCAACTGCTTGACTTCAATTCAAGGCATGAATTACAGTTGTTTTCAACTTAAATTCCAGTAAAAATGCTTATTGGGGATCGTTTAACTTCACTTTGGAGAGCCCGAGAGAGAGTTGAGAAGGGCATGGATGATTTTTCTGCAAGTAATTAAAACAAAAAATCAAGCACTTGAAAGTATTAAATATTTTACAAATAAAAAACATATGGCTTGACTTTATGTTTCCTTTTTACTGGAGTATTCTATTGAAATAAAGTGTTATAAAACTGTAATTCAATTGCTTGACTATAATTCAAGGCTTGAATTACACTTGCTATTAACTTGAATTCCAGTAAAAATGCTTATTGCGTACTTTCATTATTTCTCAAAGTGGTAAAGCTTCAAAAATTTAATTGTTCATCGACATTTTTAGTTAAGAAAAAAGCTCAGCATTGAGCAAAACAATTTATTTTCAAATAAACGAAATCACTTATTTGCCAGCCCAATAGAATGATTAGTGAAACCCGTGGTCAGTAATTCTATGAAAGCGCATTAGCGCCGCTAAATTAAAACAAAATACCAAGTGGTTTACGCCCTTCTCTAAACTCGTCTTTTGTTGGCCTTTCCAAGTCATCAACATCATTATTGTTATCAAACTGCTGCTCCAACCTTTTTAGCCACTCTCCAAGTATTACAACAGGAGCAGGATAATGTTAAGTAAAGAAAATTGGTCAGTTAGGCCAAGTTAAATAACCACAAGTGCTTGTATAAGTCCTTACGATTTTTGTTTTAACTAACTGAAGAGGCTGACGGTTGATGGTTGCGGTGGGGCTGTTTGTTTAGAGCTGGTTACTGTGTAATATAAAGTGCGTGGCAATTAGCATTAATTTGTTTAATAATCCCTTAAATAAAAGTGCCAAGGACTTGTGGCAAGAAAAAGCCTTTTCATTATTTATATCTTGAGGTTAATTGCCATTAATATACACAAATATTTCGAAAAATAGATTTATATTTTAGCGTTTTTAAAACCAATATTTTTATTTCTGTTATGTTTTGATATTTTTTTTCTTTCTTTTTTAGGGAAAATCGTAAAAAAAATAAATCGTTTGAAGATGTTACAAAACTATAAACATAAAAATAGCAGTCTGTCTAGTTAAGTTGCATTTAAATTGGGAAACAATTTCTAAATGGCCTTAACAATCTACCACTCGAGTTTCTGTTCCTTTTTTACACAAAAGTTCTGACCATCCATCCAGCTTTTTTTATCCTGTGGCCAGCAACTACTCTCCACACTCACATGTTCATCATCGTCAGCATCATCATGGGAGTATTAAAACCAGTAAATATATGTGTGTGTAGTATTCCACTAAACATTTTTTGCCGAATTCGGTTAGAATTCGTAATGAATGTCTGCCCAAGTTGCCAATTTGGTACCCGATGAGTAGTTGAGAATAAATCATAACTCTTTGTCTGGGAAAATTTTGTCAGACTTGTCGGACAGAATTCTGTACGAGTTCTTAGGTAAATTACTAGGGAATTTTAGAAATTTCTGTTTGATATACACAGTGCAACACGAAAAAAATAAACATAACCGGACACCAGTTTTACCCAAAGTCATGCACTTTTTTATGGGCCCACAAAGATTTGGGGCCTCGTGTAAGTTTAGCAAAAAAAAGTGATCATTTTCTCAGGCTCATATTTTGCAAACAGTTCTGAATTTTGATTTACTGTCTGAG
Organism: Calliphora vicina; assembly: GCF_958450345.1. NCBI lineage: Eukaryota > Metazoa > Arthropoda > Insecta > Diptera > Calliphoridae > Calliphora > Calliphora vicina. The sequence goes on from NC_088780.1 coordinate 168,718,346, forward strand.
GCAAAGTTTTTTCTAAAAAACTTGTCATAAAGAAAAAAAATTGTGAACATATAAAATCAAAACAAGTAAGAGAGCTATATTCGGTTGTGCCGAATCGTATATACCCTTCACCAAATTATACTTCAAAATAAAAATTTTAAATATTTTTAGGTAAAAAAATTTATTTTTGTTTTTTCAATTTTTAGAAAAATTTTTTTTTTTGGTGATAAAAAAAATTGGGTTAAAAAATATTTTTTTTCCGATTTTGACCCATTGTAGATCCGCTATCTATAAGGATCCAGAATATATATACTATATTCTCACGAAGGTGAAGGTTATAAAAACGTCATATTCAAGATCAAAATCGCAGAAAACCCTTCGAAATAAATTTAGAAATAATTTTTTAAGGCTGCCTAAAAGTATGCTTTAGTTTATAATAATTTAATAGTTTATGTCCCAAAACACTTAATTTCTTTAGCCGTTACGGCCATTCTCACAATGTACGATTAAAAGTTAACGTGAACTTTAACCGCAAGTTAGGCTAATTTGAATTTCACAATGTACGATTAATTCTTAATTGACACTATTTAACAACAAAGTTGCTGTTAAATATAACCGAACAAATTTCGCCGGTTAGCATCTTAATTGTAAGAAATATAATAAAAGAACATGGAAAAACATTTATATTTTTGTAATATTTAAAAGTGTAAAGCGAAGAAAAGTAAATTTTGCACGGGGTGATCCATATACCACCCGGATATTGCACTTACAAACCAAACAACAAATGTGCACTTTTGCTTGTTGGTTTTCAGTAAGTGTTGTTCAGTTTGTTCTGTAAATTTTACAGTAGGTACCTTAATATTTTTGAGTTTTATACGTTTTTTTTATTATACCACTAAGAAAACTCAAACTATTATTTTTTATGCCGTCTTTTAGACAATTTTTTATATTTCAATCTTTCATTACACTATTTTTCGTAAACAAATGTATGCATTATTGCCATACTTTCTACTGAATGCTTTGGTTAAGTAATCAAATGATGGTGAAACGTATATCGGTAACCGTTGGTTAAATGGTCCCCGTTAAACAAACCGACAGTTAGTTAATTTCCCGGTTAAAATGAAATAATCGTACATTGTGAAAATGGCCGTAACTTATACGGTGTTAATAATTATTCCTAGGAAGTTCATTTATTCTAGAAAGTTGTTTATTACGATCTTAGGTACATTTTTGTAGTTGATTGTTTCCTTGAATTTTGAAAGGTTTGCTACCTATAGACCTAACAGGGGAAAAATTACTTAGTCGAACGAGGCACGGTCTGAACTATAAAGCGGGTGAGGCAAAACTTCCCAACCTCTACATTCTAAATACTTTTTAACAGGTATTACAACATGTGACCGAGCGTTGTTATGATGGAATATTACGAGCCTTTTGCTCGGACCAAATACATAGAATTACCTTAGCGCCATGTATATTTGGCTTTGGCGCCGATTCGGCTGATTGGCCGGGCTTCACATACGATATATTACGCTTCGGGATTCATTTGCCATCATTACTTATTCAGTGCAAAAATGATTTTCTTTTATAGAGTTCTAGCATCATTTCGGATATGCAAAATCCTCTTTCAAGGTCTCTCGCTTTTGGATGAATCCTTCTGCTCGCAAATGTTTTGAAATTGCTGCTTGCAAGCTCTTGTTGTGTTTGACAACAATCTTCATGGAGTAATGCCTCCAATTCTTGGTCTTCAAACTTTTTTGGCTGGCCTGGGCGATATTTGTCATCCGTGTCAAAATCGCGGTGTGACACATTCACCATAGGCTTCGGTGAGCAATCGGTGGGCTTCAGCGGGACTTTCTTTAATTTGAAATCTATTTTATTTATAAAATTTTAATTTGCATAGAGCGGAAACTCTGCCGTCAAAGACCTAGCTCAGCTGTCAAAAACCTAAGTGGTGAGAATGTATTAGTAAAAAAAACTATGTGAAAACAGAAACAACACTCGTATGTGTAACTTTTTTGAGTATTTTTTTTTTGTTTAAGTATTTTTTCTATTTTCCGCTCTATGTATATTTTCTCTATGGTTCAATATTTTATAACACATTTTGACGATAACTTATTCGATCACGAGTACAGTAATTCGGTCCCAGGTTTTTAAATCGTTGCTGATAAAATAAACGAAATCAAGTAAGAGATCTATATTCGGCTGTGCCGAATCTCATATACCCTTCACCAAATTATATTTTAAAATAAATTTTTTTAAATATTTTTAGGTAAATAAATTTTTTTTTTTAATTATTTTTAAATTTTTTGTTTTGGAAAAAAATTTATGACAAAAAATTTTTTAATAAAAAAAAAATTCGGATCAAAAAATATTTTCCCGATTTTGACCCATTGTAGGTCCAACTTACTATAGCCTTATCTACATCGTTGCAATGGACTTTGAAATATCTATCATTAGATATCCATATTGTCTATATTAATGACTTAGTAATCCATATATAGATCAAAAATAGGTCAAAAATCGAGGTTGTCCCGGTTTTTTGCTCATATCTCCGTTATTTCTGGACGGATTTTGCTGATTTTAAATAGCAAACTTCTCGAAAGCATGTCTGACAGAATTATTGAAGATTTGGATCTCAGAAAATTGATTTCAACTAACAGACGGACAGACAGACTGACAGACGGACATGGCTTAATCGACTCCGCTATCTATAAGGATCCAGAATATATATACTTTATAGGGTCGGAAATGAAAAATGTAGAAATTACAAACGGAATGACAAACTTATATATACCCTTCTCACGAAGGTGAAGGGTATAAAAAAATTTTCGTTAGAGAATAAGCATAATTTTCTTTCTATATTCCAGAAAATGTCCAGAAATGTCATAAACAAACATTATTCTGTCAAATGTCAGAAGGAAATTTAGGCAAATCGTTTCATTATCTGATAAATTTTCAGAATTATTTCAGAAAATTCTGTAAATAATGTTGACTGGGATTTTCTATATAAAACGTCAGAATGAAAGAATAAAATAAAATGTGCAAGTGTGTTTGGCATGTGCCATTCACCAAACAACAAGTGGCACTTTAAAAAATAAAACACAGTATTTTAAATAAAAATTAATTGGAGAGCACATCCATCCATATACACTGTGTTGTACACAAGTACACGAATACAATGGAGCATTTTTAAACATGAACAAATCGAAACAAAACTCAACTAAAATACAGTATTAAATATTGTACATCATCTATACAAGGTTACCAACGGACATGTCGATGGATTCGTGTTCATATGAATGTGTTACGTTTATGCCACATACCACCAACATATACATATATGTATACGAGGTTCGAGCACTAAATCTGTTGCATTTATATTAATTGGAAATATATCGTTACGAAAAACGATAACCAGAAAATCAGAAAATGGGGCTTAGAGGGATAAAGTCCAAAGTCCAAATGACGAGAAAAGGCAAATATACACAAAGAAGGAACATGGTCATGATAGCAATTCTCTTTTTTCGTGACAAAATTTTGAAAATATGTTGGTCCATGTTAGCAATATCATGATTGCTGCAACATTGTCTTGTAATAAACTTTTCCTTACAACTGAATTAACCACCCACCTAAACCGACTGTGATTTAAATGAAAAATATACATACCAACATAAGTTATAGAATAAAAAGAAAATAAAAAAAAATAAAAACAAAATGTTGAAATTATTATTTTGAATTAAAAAGTACTTGAAACGAATGAAAACACTGACCATTAAGTTAAACCGTGCATGATTGTGCCACAGCAAAAAAAAATAAAAAATATGTATATAAGAGAAATCATCAAATTGTTAACATGTGGTCAAAATTAAATGTTTATTTTTATTTAACAGAAAAATAAAAATTAAAAAAAAAAATATACAATACAAATAGAGATAAGGGGGCATGGCAAATAATCCACCAAGAGTTTTGTACAACAAGTTTAGTTAGTATTACTTTTTTTGTTGGTAGGGTCGAAAATCACCGAAAAATCCAAGGAGAAAACAATTGAATGATTTAATTTACAATAATAAACACAACAACAACCACATACAAAAAATAAAACGAGAAAAACTAAAGTGTTTCGGACTCCCTTCGAAAGAATTTACTGGCAACTTGAATTTACAACGAATTAACAACAAATCAAGTCAACAGGATTTAAAAGTGTTTGAATTGTTAAGTTACTTGTTTTGGGGGATTATAACAAACGGACTAGATTATATTTTCAAAAGACCTATTACGAATGCTATGAGGAAGAAAATACTGGAACATAATGAGTGGCTTAAGAACTAAAATAGAAACCAAGATTTAGCTGATGCTTGAATTATTTCAAAGAATAGAAATATTTATATCAACATCGATATGATTCCAATTAGACTGTATTTTCCCATTTGAATTGAACCACTGCGTTGAAAAGAAGCTTTTAAATAATCTGGCAATGTCGAAAAATTTCGAGGGGGAAGTTTCTACTCGTGCAACAACAAGCAGCATGGATTTAAGCACTATGTTCGCGATTATGATGGAAAAATGGAAACAGCCAACGAGAAACTTTTAGCTAAAGTTCAAGCAAATTCTAGAAAAGTTCAAGAAACTTCTACTGTCAACAACGATAAATTTCATGCTGAAGTTCAAGAAACTTCTACATTCAACAACGAGAAACTTCTGATCGACAACGAGAAACTGCGTGCTGAGCTTAAAGCTGTAGTTAAAGAAACTATTAAACACTTAGCTGAAATGGAAGCGAAACTTCAGGAATCCTCTAGAGCCACAGATGAGGAAATGTCTGAGGTTATTAAAAGCAGAGTGGATGTCATTGACAAGAAGGTATCAGATTTAGAGAATGGTGTCGATCAAAAACTGCATGATCTAGAAATAAAGGTGAATAATCTTTAATGACAAGATGAACCGGTGCGAATTATTCCAGAAGCATCTAGTAGGGTAAAGTTGCCATTAGAAACATGTGGAACAATGAAGAAAAAGCTATAGAGTTGATATTGGCCTTAAAAGGAAATGTAGCAGTAGTTCTTGCGAGCGGGCCAGCAAGCAAACGAAATTGTTATGATGACATAATGAAGGCGCCGAATTCTACCGAATGGAATTGCGTGGTAGAGTGCAGAATGCCAATGAGACGCTACAAGTTTTTGCGATGGAAATTTGAAGAGGCATTTCTGAATGGTATTCGCGATCCTGAAATAAATCACTGAAACCGTCTCATTCAAAATGCTATAACTGTTGTGAAATCGGTAACATTCAGCGAAACTGCAAAGCACCAAGGAGGCGAACCAGATATGTTTCACCATCAAGAAACAACCAGCATTACAGGAGCCACCTTTAAAACGAACTAGCACTGAGGGACATGGTCTGACACCCCTACCATCTCCATATCGGTATTGCAGCAGGAAAATAACAATCTTACTGCTAGTGGGTACATCAACGGTCAGAAGCACATCTTTACTATGGACACGGAAGCATCGCAGTCTATCATCAGATCAGATTTAGTAAGAAAGCAACCGAACCAATTTGCAATGTAAGTCTGCAAACCCTTAATGTGAAACTAACTATTGTTGGCATTAGCGAAAATCATGTCTTTGTTGTTGCCGATATTGTGGACGAAGCATTACTATGGATTTGGGACAAAAAAGTCATGAATTGGCGAAATATTAAAATACCCCTTGACGTCGGATATGAGAGCAAGTCTCAAATAAGAAATCTAGTATTTGTTGAGCACCAAAAGTTGCCACCGCAGTCAAGTCAAAGGATTTGGTATGGGCCCGTGAAGAGGGGGATTGTATAGACAATGGTTTGTTGGTGTTGGAACCAGCAGATGCAACGACGGAATGGTTCCTGTTGGAGTGTCTGGTCTGTCCAGCAGTAAAAAGGTCATCAGGATGTTACAAGATAGGTGAATGTGCTTCAGCAGAGGCAGTGACAAATTGTGAGGAAGATACTGAATTCGTTTGGACACGAATTAAAATGAAAACCAGATATAGCCCATAACGTAATAAAGGTTTGTCCTCCAAAATAAAGAATCACTGGAAAGGACCACACAGAAATTGAACGACGTGGTCTATAGAATACGGAAATATGAAAGACCGATATCGGAAATAAAGGTTGAATATCTGCAACGAATAGCTGCCCACGGAGATGGTGAATCTGTGCCTATTTGGACCGAACAAGATTAAGTGGAAGACAGTGTTACGAATTTGCAATAGCGATTTGAATTTAACGGTATGTAACGACTGCCTGCAACATAATATCGACTACTGCAACCGCAGTCACTATTTATACACACTGACATGTTCATCTGAGTATCCTAGATTGTTTTTAACGGTCAAAACTAGTATATTAGAATTCGAGAGCTTTCGATGTTAATGTTAGCTGCTTAAATATTTAGTGTTGCCATACTTAAAAGCAATGCTAATCAACCGCATGCTATCTACATTGTTGATAAGCAGAAGTTTCTACTGATGGAAATGTTTATTAACATAATGAATTTTGCAAGCAATTCAAATTGATAGTGAAATTTCGTAACAATAACTTATTTACGAGAAAGCAGCGTTTGCTGCAGGGTACGGAATGCGCAACACAGCTAATCTGTTGATAATGCTTAAGCCTCTCCGGTATCCAATGACCGTCCATGCGCGTTGTAGAGCCGCACCCTACACGAGGTGTCTCCGTTTTTCCTTAAGCAGAACATGGAGGATCTAGAGCGGACGCTCGATAAAAGCCCGTAATTCCGGATGTAATCCGTACCGTGTCCATGGAATGAATGGCACTACGTTAATGTGTCTCCTAACGGTGGCCTCCGGACAAGGGCATTGTCCGGTTGTATTTTTGCCCATCAACAACAAGGGGCTCTGTTGTATGATGTCCTGTATTTTGCCCATTAATTATATCTCTTTACAGATGGAAGACAAATTAAACAAAAAAAATATAGAATTTGAATCAGAACAGGTCGCTATGGACCTTACTGAATCTGAAATAGGATCTCAAGATCCTAAATCTCTCATAGAAGAAATGGATGATACCTTGGTGTTGGGGGGCTCTTGTCCCGAATCAAGTGGGGTATCTATCCCAACGGATGAGGAAGATGCTTTGCAGGATCCAACACCTAACACACAACCATCTACACGCAGAGAAAAAATATAGTTGGGCATGGTTACTGTAACCATTTCAATATTGTTACAATTTGTTTAACTATATTATAGTCACAGTAACCATTTACATGATTGTGGTAACCATAATATAGTTAACTTACGATTCACATGATTGTCTCAACCATATATATGGTTACAGTAAACATATATATGTTTGTGACAACCATTTATATGATGAAGGACTTATCATATTATGGTGCTCTCGGCTTAAGGCTTATCATAATCTGAGAACAACATATTATGAAATTATATGAAATTATTCATCATAAATATGGTTGCCACAAACATATATGTATATGTTTACTTCAACCATATATATGGTTGAGACAATCATGTGAATCGTAAGTTAACCATATTATGGTTAACCATATTATGGTGTAAATGGTTACTGTGACTATAATATAGTTAAAAAACTTGTAACACTATATAAATGGTTACAGTAACCATGCCCAATTATATTTTTTCTCTGCGTGTACATACGCCAATACCGTTGCCACGTCGCAACAGACAAAAAACGTGAACGAAAAACCTAGACTATGTGGGGCTGCACGTAAACGTCTAAAGCTCTATATTGAGCAAGGCATGGTCATCGAGGAGGCAAGAATTATGTGCCTAAAGCCGATGAAAGAAGTTAGGAGCGAACTGAGTGACCTTAAAATCCCAAGGAAGAAGGTAGGTCAGACGGATCAACTCCTGAGAAACCGAATCCCCCTAAAAGAGTAGCCAGTGCATCTGTAGATGGTACACAACCTACCAAAAGCACAGTCACAATTAAGACTCCTCTACCCACGTACAGCGATATGGCTCAAATCATTCGGCTGGGGGTAATCCCATCAGACTTCCCGAGGGCAATATACAAGCAGCAGTCAGCATTATGTTCAGACTTGAGTTTTTAAACGCGTTTAGGAAAAGTGTTGATTAAGTTAATCAAAGTCAGTAAAATTATCAGCAGGTTATTTTAAACTATATTTAAACCGGCTGTCAGCCGACTAAAGAATAACTACTCAAATTATAAATAACTAAAAATTTAAAAAGTGAAATTCCGAAAATTTTATGAAATTACTATTGAACTTTTTTCAAAACGGCGGCTATTTTCAAGCCGACTTAAGCCGGCTGTAAGCTCAGCCGGCTTACAGCCGTTCGGCGCAGGTCTCTGATGGATAATCATTTCGATTTTGATGTAATTTGAGCTTAATCACGGTTGAGATGATTAACTATGCAAATTATTTTAGTTACTTACAAATTCACCCCCAAGAACATATGACTGGTCAAGTCAATAGCATGCCACAACAACTACAATACTATTGGGATTTCTACTTCGCATACTTTTTTTCAACTTTTATTTTTCAAAAATTCATAAACTTTAGTTTCAAACTATGACGGACATTCATAAATCTAGAAAATTTACGCAGTTTCCTTCGATGGTTTTTTTTGTTTTTGTATTCACAACAACAATTTCTGTTTTCAATTTCAAATTTTTGCAGTTAAAACTACAAATACAATACCAACAACAATTGACAGGCTATAGTGAACAAGAGAGACGGGGAGAGGAAGATGAAGAGAAAGAACAAGTGGTTTTGGTTACAGATTTATAACTCTTCAAAAATGGTTTAAAATTTTGGTTCGTTCGTAGCACTTGATAAATGTTGTAAATGTTAAATTGCTTTTATTTTGCTGCAAATTGCCAGGCCAGCTCAACAACAACAAAAATAGCAGAATATAGAAAAAATCAAATGCCAAGTTAAACAATCTTTTGATTGGTTGACGATTACGTATGATTTAACTTCAAGTTGTTTGACGTTTACTGTTTATGACAACATCAAGTCACAAACAGAAAGAGAAAGAGGGTGGGAGAGGTAGAGGAAGACCAGGGAGGTGTAGTTAGCAAATTGGTGTGAAGGAAGTGAAGTGAAATTTTGTATTGCAATAAATTGAAAAATAATTGAAAAGGTTTGTGTCAAGAGGCCCATATATGTTCATGTTCATGTAACACCAAAAACAACATCACAATATCGCACACATGCGACAAAACAACCGAAAACAGGAAAAGGAAATAAATGTAAAGAATTGTTAAACGTTGGCGAATGCCAAAGCAAGTGTTTTAATTGTTTGTATTTTTTCAATTCATAAATGTCGTTTTGTAATTTTCAATAAATCTAAACGAATTTTTCTATATTTTATTTGTTTCAGCCAAAATCACACACAAACACACCTTGTCATTGTATGTTTGTATGGATGTATGTATGTGGCAGGAGTTTTATTAGCTTTGTCAATTATTCACGAAAAATCAAAATGAAATCAAGGTACATATTTGTATTTTTTTCATTTGTTTTCTTTTAATTTTTTTGCAGAAAACATGTCATTAAATACTAAAACAAACAAATTTTAATCAACAATAAAATCAATTTGAGATCTTTTTCTTCCACAAAAAAGTCAAAGTATTAAAAGTAAGCAAGCAGCACACACATGCTCACAAAGAAAACTTTAGTGCTGCCAAAGTGTAAAATGCAAAAGTGCATTTAGAAAAGATTTCAATGCATCTCACTCAGTTTATATTAAAAGCGTGTGTTTGAGTGTGTGTTTGCAATCAATTATTTAGTTTGTTTTTTTTTGCTTAGAGAACAATGTGTGCTGTTGTGTGTGGTAAGTAGTGTGGTTGTGGCAAAAGGAAAACAAAACAAAACCTACAACACACTCATGCAACACAATTAATAACGTGACACTGAACATTGATTGTTAAAGTACACTTGCAACATGCACACAACACTCTGCTTTTGCTTCTACGCCTCCTTCGTCTTCACTCGTCACTCGTCAGTCGACAGTCTTCAGGTCTTCCAAACCATTAGAGTTGCATTCAACAAAAATACGTCTAAGAATGCAGTGGACCAAACGTCTATAATTACATTTTATCGAAAGACTTAATGGTTGTATTTACTTTTTGTTTGTTTGTTTGATTACTTTTATACAATTGATTTGACGGTAGGGGTTTCAATGCACGAAATTTACAATAATTTCTATATATTGGATTTTATTCCAACTGCATTAGACTTAAGACTCAAAAACTAGATATTTTTACCAAAACTCTTAACTGAAAGGCTCCTGTCAACAGTAAGAATTTTAACAAGCTACATCATTTAGTTTGTGTTTGACAGCCATTGATACCAGAATACCTCGTGACTTGAGGAAAAATTGGAAAAAAGTGAATTTCGACTGCTAATTAAGCATTATTTAAAAAAAATCCATATCTGAAATACTATGGGATCTCTGCACCATAAATTTAAGTTCACTGAATTTCGTTGTTGCCGTACATGCATGAAAGATGCCGAACAAGGTTTACATGGTCAGACAGACGGGCGGACATCGTTTAATTGACTCAGAAAGAAAGTCGATTGATATACTTTTAGGTTAGAATAATATTTTTGGACGTTATGGTGGTGATTTGGTGTTTGCCGATCGGAGATTGTGAAAGCCATAGGTATCTCACATGGCTCAGTGGTTTCTATTTTGAATGATCACTTGAGTATGAGAAAGCTTTCCGCAAGGTGACTGTCGCGCTTGCTCACAACCTGGTGAACAAAAGGGTACATTAGGGTGGCCCTTAATAAACGAATATTGAATTTTGGCCATTCTCACCCCCCAGTTCGGTGAACATTAGTAAAAAAATCATCCTGAAAAAATTTTAGGTAAATCGGTTGGGCCGCAAGCCCTCCGAAGTTTTGAGACGCATTTACAAGGGGAAAAAATGCAGTTTTTTCAGTTTTTGTAAAAAATTTGACATTAAAAAATTACTTTTGCAATTTAATTTAAAAGAATAGAATTGTGTACGTAATTGTCGTTCTAATGAGACATAAAAAACTGAAATTGGTCAAAAATGTTAAAGTTATTAAAAATTCGCCAGGCCATTAACGTGTCTCAGGCAACTAGAACAAGAAATGTAGGAACAGAATTAACATATTTTGATAAATATTAAAATAAAAGCTCAATTTTACTTAAAATATATCCGTATTTACTTGTATATGAGTTTTTGTCTTAGTAGGAAATCGTTAACCTATTCGCAGGCATGACCAAAAAAAATTATTTTTTAACGGCAGTTTCAAAACTCCAATTTCAAATTTATAAAAATTTTGTTAAACAAATTTCAGAATTTTTTTATGATCACCTTGGAATTTATTTGGAACATAATAGGGAATAAAAATTTGGAAAAAGTATGACAATACCTCCTATAGTTTTTATGTACCTGCGATTTAAATTTTGCGATTTTCGAGAAAAACAATTTTTTTGGCCATTTTTTGGAGAATGAGCTCTATTTCCTTACTGTTATAAATTTTAAGTAAAACCTATTCAGAGTGTTATAGTCCAAATAATTTTAAATATACTCTGAAAGTTTTACTAAAATTGAAAAACGTTAAACCTTAAATCGTGAAGGTCAAAGGTCAAATTGTTCAATATTTGGAATTTCTAATTTAAAGATAGCGAAATGTTGTATATTTTTGGGCCAATTTTGATGACACTTAACAAAAATATAAAACAAAGCCTAGTATTTACAAAAACACCAGACAAATTAAAATTAACCCTATATAGCACTTGGGGGTCTATCGAGGCACAATAAATCAAAGTTTTATTAACTTTTATACGCCCGATCAATTCGAAATATTTTTATTTATTTCCTTTTCATTAGTTTTTCAATAAAATCGTATCATAATTATTGTTTTTTACACTTAAATCGGCAACAATGCCCTGAGGCACTCTTCACCTTTTTGCGCCTGGTTCCTAAACTTAATTTTCTGATGGCTGTTCTGAGTTTATTGGGTCATAATTACCCTAAAAAAAATATTTTACAACTTTTTTTTAGCTTTTTAAAGTTTGCGGGTTAGAGGGTTACTAAATTAAAGATGAGTGTATAAACCATGTTTATACAAGCTCGAAGGAGACTATATTGAAAAATAAAATAATTATTTATCCGAAAACCTTAAACTACGACAAACTAGATATTTTACTTATGTGTGCCAGAGAAAAAATTATAGTTGTACATTGTTACTGTAACCATTTCAAAATATTTACAAGTTTTTGAACAATATTGTCATTGTAATTATTTATATGATTGCGTTAACCATAATATGGTAAAGTTACGATTCACATGATTGTAGCAAGCATATATATGATTGTAGTACATGTACCACTATTAGTGTTTATAAAGCGGTTAACCGAGAAACCGTGTTTTCTTCACAATTTCGGTATTTTGTTAACCCGGTTAATTTAACATTTTGATTTTCGGTTAATCGGTTTTAAAAATTTGGACCTAAAATCAATAAATTTAGGCCCTAATTTTGTAAATCACGTCACCAAAGTGATATTTATATGGAAAGCAAAAACAAAATTTCAAAAATTTTAAAAATTTGTTTTTGTGTTTTATATAAAATTTTCAAATTATGGAAGGCAAATCAACGCTTGAATTTTGGTGCGTTTGTTCTGTTAAGAATATGTATATAAAACAAAAACAAATTTTTAAAATTTTTGAAATTTTGTTTTTGCTTTCCATATAAATATCACTTTGGTGACGTGATTTACAAAATTAGGGCCTTAATGTTTAAGTGATTTTTTTATTTATTTTCACTGCTAACGACAAGTGTTGGAAATCGATTTTGAATCGTTGTAAAAATTCCAATTTTTTGGAAAAAAAAAATAAATTTTAAAATTTTTTATATTAATGTATTAACAAGGTGGCAGCGTAACTACAACAATTACAAAAATACAAGAACAATAATCATTTTTGTTTGTGCAAAACAGTGTAAAATGTCAAAAAAAAAATTCACAAAAACGCACTTTTATAAATGAAATTGTTTTTTAACACTTTTAAATATTTTATACACATAAAGCGGTGACAAATACTCACTTTTTTTAAATATAAAATAATCTTTTTAATCTTATAACAAATTTAAAAATTTTTGTAAACAAGCTTTTGACATTTCACAAGGCAAAACACGAGTAGAGCAAAAAATAGTCAGCTGGCGTTACGCTGCCACCTGGTTAAATATGCCTTGCTTTAACCCCCATATTCATAAAAAAATTTAATTTTAAACAATGTTTTAAAGCAAAATTTCCATACAAAATTTGATTTTAAAACATTGTTTAAATTTAAAAATTGTTTATGAATAAGGCCTTAAATGTATATATAACTTTTGACTCAGTAGTGATTTTTAATAAATATTTATTGCTAGTTGACCGCCCCGGTAGCATTTACTAATGTTAGTTCTTCAAGTTTGTCTGCCTGTTCTTATTTATTTGCAAATAAAATATCTAAATTTGTACTGCATACTTTAGGGAGCTTTTTTATTACAGTTGACTCAAATAAAAAAAATATTCCGAGTTTTATCCTGAATTTTTAATTTTTTATCTTTACAAACCATCTCCTGATGGCTCCGCTATTAGCAAAAAAACAGACTAAGGTAGGTAAAAAAAGAGCAATATATTGCTATGGCGATGTTTTTTTTTGTATCAAAATTGTTCCAAATATATAGACCGATTTTATTAAAATCCGTTTAAAAATTAGAGATTTATTTACACTTTTTTTTAGAAATTCAACTTGAGGGGAATAACAAATATTTCAATTCATAATATTTTCCGTAACGGATGAAAATATTTTTGTCTACAAAAAAAAAAGAATTATAGTTTAATATTTCTAGTTTCGGCAAACCCTATTCAGCTTTCTCGTACACAACAATTACTGCAATATTAAGTTACATACATTTTTTTTTTCTTATTACTTTCAAATACTTCGTAATTGCATTCGATTATTTTGTATTATTATGTAAAAGTAACGTAAACGTCATTATAAAAAACTTTTCACAGGATGTTTGTTATTTAAAGTCCTTCTTTCATAAGGTTATTAATATTGCATAAATCAAATTAAAATTTAGATTTGGATTTAGAAAAGAAACTGAAAAATGCAAAAAGGAGAACTCAAACTTACCTGTCATTAGTGAAAGCGATTAAATATGTATGTAGGAACTTGATTTCATTGCAGTTAATTATAATTATTTGAAACAGAATTTAGTCTGAAAGAAAAATTAAAATTCGATTAAATTTATATAATTAAATTAATTAAAAAAATCTCTATATTTATATTTATAATTTGTACATCGGATTCAAAATGTTAGCAATTGATCATATTAAGTGTATGACTTAAAAGTGCGGGATTTACAATAGATAGCGTATCTTTTGAAGGATAAATATGTCATTATACCCTACACCACCATAGTGGGGAGGGTATAATGCGTTTGTGCAGATGTTTGTAACGCCCAAAAATATTAGTCTAACACCCACCTTAAAGTATACCAATCGACTTAGAATCACTTTCTGAGTTGATTAAACATTGTCCGTCAGGCTGGCTCTCCATGTAAACCTTGTGCGCAGAGCACAGCTCGCAATTTTGAAGATATTTCGATCAAATTTGGTACATATTATTTTTTCGGCCCAAGGACCAAGCCGATTGAAACTGGCTGAAATCGGTCCATTATTTCACCTAGCCCCCATACAAATGTCCTTCCGAAATTGGACTTTATCGGTCATAAATGTTTAATTTATATATGTATCTCCACAAATTAAGTTTTATATATACAAAATTCATGTCACCAAATTTTGTTACAATCGGTCAATAATTAGTCATAGCTCCCATATAGACCCGCTTCCGAAAATCACTTTAAAGTGCATAAATCGCTTAAAAATGTTGGTATACACACAAAATTCAACATAGTTAACTTTAATATAGACATAAATCGCACGACCTAATTTCATGGTGATCGGTCCATAATTGGTCATAGCTCCCATATAAGGCCCACTTCCGAAAATCACTCAAAAATATAAATTATTGAAATTTTAAAAGAAAAATGTTTTTGTTCTTTTACTTAGTGTAGGGTATTATATGGTCGGCCATACTTTCTTACTTGTTTTTTATTGAACATTGTTGTGTAAGCAACGAAGTTTTTTTTTATTCGAAAATATCGAATTTTGTGCCAATAAAATGTCATATGCGGTAAGTTTCGCTTTACATCTTTAATTTGAAAAGAAGTGCCGATGAAGCACACCGATTGCTCACCTAAGATTATGTGAATATGTTTCAATTTCAATGTGCGACAGATGGCTTGTGCGGTTCAGAAGTAGTGATTTTGACACGGAAGACAAAGATCGCCAAGGCCAGCCAAAAATGTTTGAGAGCAAGCATTGGAGGCAGTATTACATGAATATTGTTGTTAAACTCAATAAAAGAGCTTGCAAGATCATTGAGAGCTACTCAAGCAGCAATTTCAAAATGTTTGCAAGCAGCTTGATTCATCCAAAAGCTAAGGAATTTATTATCATACGATTTGAATCCAAGAAACCTTGAAAGTTGATTTTGCATGGCCGAAATTATGCTGGAACGCTTTAAATAAAATCTCTTTTGCACCGAATCATTACTTGCCATGGAAATTGGATCCATTACGATAACCTGAAGCGTTAGCGATCATATGTGAAGCCCGGCCGACCGGCCGAATTGACACCAAAGCCAAATATCCATGGCGCTAAGGTAATTCTCTGTATTTGGTATGATCTGCTGGAATTTTGTCCGAAAATGCCCAGAATATGCGGCCAAACATGAAACCGTAATATTCCATCACGATAACGCTCGGCCACATGTTAAAATAATTGTTAAAAAGTATTTAAAACGATGTGGTTGATAAGTTTTGCTTAACCCGCTTATTATGTAGGACGGGACAAGGTCTGGAACCTGGTTCCGTCCGTCTACTATCTCTTTCGATCGCAGAACAGCAGATCACTTTCTCTGGCATACGCTTCACTTTAGAACATAATATTCGACATTGGCTTGATTCGCTCTTGGCCTCAAAAGATGAGCAGTTCTTTTGAAGCGTAATCCATATGTAGCCAGAAAAATGGGAAACATAGCTAACAATGGCCAATACTTTCAATAAATGTATATTATACTAATATTTCAGATTTAGAGCAGATTTAGATCAAACTTGAACATCTCTTTTTGAAGCAGTCTAAAGCTACACAATATCTCGATATCAATTCAACAAATATTAAATACTATAAAACCACGAATAAATCGCCGGTAAATTTGATAATTTTCAGCGATAATTAATAATTTTAATAACAAAATTTTATGAATGAAATCTAAACTATTTGCAATAAAATTTATTTAAACACATACACATTGCTGATAACCACACAGTAAATTTGCAATTCAGCATAAAATTAATCTGTCGTTTCATAATTACAACAAATTAAATCACTTTCCTTAGCGATTTAATTTTACAAAAATAAAAAAACAGATGCCAGCTATCAATAATTTACAACGTCTACACGAGTAAATTATTATCAAAATGCATGAAATTTTGAAGGTTAAAAATGAAATTATTATTTTAAAATCATAATGCTAATCGTATTGTCTATTTATTAGAAAGCATATGAACATGGGTGAATGAATTAATTATTGACTATAAAACATTATTATCATCAGTTCAAATACAAACAAGTACTGAAAAACATACTTATTTCTACTCTATGCCATTCTTATCTCAATTAATAGACACAACAACAACAACTAAATATAACAATAGTATCATCTCTTAATAAACTTTACTCTTCCCCCTCCATCCTCCTCCTACTCCTGCTAATTGAAAACGTAATACACCCGTATAAATAAATATTTCCGAAAGAAGTAAAAACAGTCAGTCTTTCATTTATTTTATGGAATGAGTACTTTGCATTACTATGGCAATTTAATATCGCAATTGTATTCATTGGACTCATTGCTGCTGCTACTGCTACTGCTGTCAACTGCATCGTTTTGTGCAAAACAA
The DNA here is from genome assembly GCF_958450345.1 of Calliphora vicina. NCBI lineage: Eukaryota > Metazoa > Arthropoda > Insecta > Diptera > Calliphoridae > Calliphora > Calliphora vicina. Next base: position 168,735,378 of record NC_088780.1, read on the forward strand.
TTGTATTCAAATTATGACTCATGACCAGAGCAGGGGGACGTTTAAGTGTGAGAAATTTTAAGAGTTAAAAAGTATAGAAAGAGTTGCAGCATTAAATTTGAATTGAAACCTTGCCAACTAATGCAAGAACAATAAAAGCCAAGCCAAATACAAAAATTACTAAAAATCCACAGATAAGTTTATAAAACTCTAAATAAATTGTTTGAGGGAGTTTCATGTTATTGCTTTTGGTATGATTTTCAAAAATGTACTCAAACCATGGTCATGTAATCAGAATGTATGCAAGACCAATGTCGGTGTAAACCTGCCATATAACACCCTACCCTACATAAACAATTAGGTTCAAAATTTCAATAATTTGTTATTCATGAATGATTTTTAGAAGTAAAAATTCGGGATTTACACTAGATGGCGTATGTTTTGAACGCGGTTTTTTTAAAAACATATGTCATATCTGTCATTCATAGTTATTGAACATTACCCCCTGTCTATACCTGATAAATTTTTATCATGATAAACTTCAAAATTGTTGTCTAGATAACAACATAAGTTCTCATGGTTGTGTTAGCCATTTTCTGAGCATGTTTCTGACTATCTGACAACCGTTTATACGTAGCTTAAGCAACAATGTTTTTTTGCTTCGAAAATGTCGAATTTTATGTCAAATTACTTCGTTAATTTGAAAAAAAGTACCGCTGAAACACTCCGATTGCTCACCAAAGCTTATGGTGAATGTGTTCCATCGGTTTCAACGTGCGAGAGATAATATGTGCGGTTCAGAAGTGGTGATTTTGACAAGGAAGACAAAGATCGCCCAGGGCAGCCAAAAAAGTTTAATGAAAAATAACACTCAACAAGAGCTTGCAAAATCATTGGAAGCTTCTCGCAATTTCAAAATGTTTGCGAGCAACAAGATTCATCCAAAAGTAGGGAAATTGGATGCCATACGAATTGAAGCCGAGAGACCTTGAAAGACGATTTTGTATGTCGGAAATGCTGTTTCAACGCTATGAAAGAAAATAATTTTTGCTCCTAATCATTACTTGCGATGAAAAATTAATCCATTACGAAGCGTAAGAGATTGTATGTGAAGCCCAGCCAACCAGCCGAATCTACACCAATGCGAAATATCCATGGCGCTATGGTAATGCTCAGTATTTGGGTCATATCTATTATGAGCTGCTGAAATCTGACCAGACCAGACCATCACTGAGAACCTGTACCTTGAAACCATAATATTCCATCATGACAACGCTAGGGCAATATCTGTTAAAAAGTTTATATAGTTTATTCACCCGCTTTATAGTCTAGACCGTGCTCCGTCCGACTAGTATTTGTTAAGATCGATGCTGAACGGTCTCCCTTGGGTACGCTTCGCTTTGGAACACAGTATCCGATATTGGATTGATTCTTTCTTGGCCTCAAAATGTGAGCAGTTGTTTTGGCGCGGAATCCATATGTTGCCAGAAAGATGGGAAAAAGCTAGCATTGGTCAATACTTTCAATACGTAATGTTTGAAAATAAAAGCTAACAATTTTAAAAAATCCCGCAATTTTTAAGTTATGCACCTAATAAGTCCCGTGATTTCCTTCTATATGAAACATGATTTTATTGAATTTCATTTGGATACCATTTTTAAGAGATTTATGATATTTAACGTGATTTTCGGAAGTGGGCCTTATATGGAAGCTATGGTCAGTTATGGATGGATCCGCACAATATATTCTAATATGATTTCCTTATACATATTTATAAGAAAAAGGTCCTAATTCGGGAGGACATTTGTATGGGGGCTATGTGAAATAATGGAACGATTTCAACCAGTTTCATTAGGCTTTAAGGTTGGTATTGGACTAATATTTTTTTCTTTGACAATTTTGTTCGCATAAATTAATTTAATTTTGTTAATTTTGAAGAATTTACATTTAATTCCATGTTGTAGCTTCATCTTGAACTGAACCGGAAAGGGTTTTATAGCGAACAGTTTTTCTGGAGGGCACAGAGGGGCCAAACATACTAATTTTGCGGATTAATTGAAAAAACAAATTTCAAGTATCGTGAAAACTGAAAGTGCCAGCTTAAAGAGCACGAAATTCTACATCAGCAGGCAAAAAATTAATGTGAAATATTAAAAGGTATTTTTATAGTCACGTGTTGAAATTACATATTGTGAGAAAAAAACCTAAAAAATTGATAAAAACAAATAAAAAATTACGCAAATAAATACTATTTGTGATAGGTAATTTAAAAAAATTAACAAATCTAATTATGCAAACATCAAGTTCAGGCATTTATTGATATGTTTTGGTTAAATTTAAATTTGAATTATTTGTGGAAGTGGCTTTGATATTAGTTTTTATATTGGAAGTGCAAAAAAAAAATGGATTTTGTCAGTTCAAATGGACATAAAGTTATTAGCTGGGCTCAGCTGGACAAAGAATTTAATATAATTTAAAAGCCTGGACAGTTATGCGTTGTTTCAGAAAAAATTAGGTTGCGCATTGCTGCGCCTCATAAGTTATATGTAAATTAGTAAAAGCTTCACCCTTTAAGTCTACCATCAAAAAGCACTTTGCGATTCTGATAAACGTTTTATTGCTGTCGTTGTTGTTGTTATTATCATTGTTTTTTTTTTTTGTTTTATAAGAGATGTGCAAGTGTTGTGATTAATAATACGAGAGTCACGTGTGAGTCAGGCCTGGACGTGGCTATATTCTTGTATTATAATGAGATAAATAATAATAAACTTTTACCAATTACTTTCCTTTATTTCAGTTTAGTTTTCCATCCATTGATTTTCTAATCGTGAATGAATAGCACGCGGAATTTTAACAATTTAACTCTCATGCACTCACGCTTGTATATGCTTGTTTAAAAGTTTTTTTTTTTGATTAATTCGAAGTTTTTTCTTGTGGTTAATACGAAGTCATCCGATAGCAGGCAATTTAGATTAATAAAAAAATCATGTTAGTGAGCGCGATCGCGAGAATTTTTAAGTTTTATATCACTCACGTTCAGATCTGCAGTATTGTCTCATTTCAAATATTGTGTTGTATAAATTTCAAAGCAGTGCATTTAAACTTTGCAAGTCTTTTAGTGGCAGGAGTTGGGAAAGATCTCTATTATTCAACCTCCCATTACAAATTAATATAATGATATCATTTTAAAACAATATGGTAGTCTTTTTATCAATAACATGCATAAATTTAGTGTGTCTCACTGATGTAGTTCTATAGATATAGGAGAATTAATAATTCATTTGTATGGGGGGAACCCGATTCCACCCTTGTATACCCTTCCGATTTTGGCGGAACGTGCAGTTTGTTTTTAGAGTTCTCCTCAGTAAATTTAGTGTGCATAACTATTGTAGTTCTATAGATATAGCACAGTTAATAATTAGTTTATATGGTGGGTAATTGACTTCCCCCTCCTATATCCCTAAAATTTTGTTACAATATGCGGATTGGTCTAAGGGCTACCCACGTAAAATTTTGCGAGTGTCGCTATTATTGTTGTTGAGCTATTAATAAATCCGTAAAAAGGGGCATTTGACCCCACTGTGCGTTGACTGCCAACTACGAGTTATCTCGTACTCACTCAACCAAAATATTAAAAAAAGACGTCGTAGATGGCTTCTGCGTAGCGATTTCTGAAAATTGCCGTGGCAGTCAACGTGTTAAGTTAAGATTTTCTAAACATGCTGATTCTCTTTTAAAATTACATAATCTTTGACTTTTCATTATAAAAGTTTTATCCTGAATACTGGGTGAAATTTAATTAGTGTGCTAGTCTGTTATACTGGGTTGTTGCGGGTTCGATTCCCGTCTGAGAATCTGGTCTTTTTCATTACAACGGTATTCGTTATTCAGCTGAATAAAATAAGTTAGAATATAATTTGTAATTGTATTGTAATAATGAAAAGTAATGAAATAAAGTAGAAATTAATGCTCGTTTTTTATCAAAACGAGCTTTTTTGTATATTAAAATTACAGAATTTCAAAATGCCATGCTTCATAGTATACTGCGAAGGTCTGGTTTTTGCATTCCAAGGAAAGCTTTGAGATGTTTCCCTTCCATATAATCTTGAAATGTTTCTAATATACAAACATAATTAGTGGTTTTACGAGTGTTAATTTATTTTTTCCACATAATCCCACTCACAGAATTACTGTTGTCAGGATTCGCCACATATTTGTTAAGTTAAGAATATATAAAATCCCCCCCTCTCCACAAAAATCCAACCCTTTCGTTTTGGCTTGATTAAAGAACATCACATACTTGAAATTTACTTAAATTTTAAGAATTATATAGAAATAAATTCATTGTAGTCTATGCCATTCTGTTGAGAGAAGTACAAGCATATTATTCTAAATATTCTATTGTACCAGCACGATAGTATTGTGTTCTATTATACGAATGGATTTGTCGTGGGTCAAATTCTCAACACTTCTTCTCAGAGAACCACAAACTTACATACAAACAAACAAACATACTTGCAACAACAGTTCTGTTATTGTGTAAATATGATTGTGTGAAATCAAGCAGTTAAAAGTTCATATTAACAACCAGTTAATATGCTGTTGCCTGTCCGCCCCACAACGCCACACCACCTGAAGTGGCAGAGGGAGAATATGGATTGTGGGATGGCTGTATGAGATGTGAGTTAAATTTAACAATTCAAAACGTACACAGTTCATTTTTAGCTAAATAATGGGTATGAGTTGCAAAGTTAAAGTGTTTGTGCAACATTTTCACAACATTTACATTTGAGTAGCGGTAGAGTGGGTGGATGGTTTGTGTAAACATGAATGCCAGAACCCAGTTGGTAACTTTGTTAAGGATAAAGGAACAGAGAGCAATATAATCATTATCATCGTCATGATGATGATTTTGATTATGGCCATCATCTATTTATTAACATCCAGTCGTACACATACTGTGAGGTGTTATTTGTTTATAATTTATGTTTGTTTATAACAATCATTTGGTTCATTTGTTCGTTGTTGGTTAGTTATTTAGTTACCATGCTCCATGATTACACATATTTATTAGGAAGGAAGGATGTATGTCTGTGAATAAAACTGTGCATAAGTTTTGATAGTAACAATATAGTCCTGTATAAATTTTCACTAATGTGTATTTATTTGATTTATTTTGAATTGCAAAAATAATTGAAGTTGCTTCTAAATATTCAGCATCCCAGCCCTAAGTAATGTAGAGTTTAGGTTAGGTTCCATATGTCGCCATTCATCAAGCAGATCACTTGGGTACATTTAAAGCTTATTCGACATCCGTTGTTTCCAAATTGAGCCAACCGGATTCTCTGATGAAGGAATGGATACGTCAAATATTCGTCCATGATAACTCGTCTAAACACTAGAGATTTTAGTCAGACTCTAACAATGAAATACATATCTATTTTGATGACTTTGACAAATTTTATTTTTTGAAAGGAATAAAACAAATTGGCGAAATGTTGGACAAAGTACATAGAGCTCAAAGGGGACTAACCCTCGTATCCCTCGCTACAATAAATTCCTAGTCTGGTTATTTGACAATCTACCGGCCATCTAGTTATTCAATTACTATATCATTTATATCAGACGCGGATCCAGAGGGGGTGATATAGGAATTCCGCCCCAAAACCGAAAAGTTTTCATATAAAAATGAAATAAAAAAGGAAAATGTAGAACAAATTTGAATTTTGTCATCATACATAGTTATCTACACGCAGAGGAAAAATATAGTTGGGCATGGTTACTGTAACCATTTCAATATTGTTACAAGTTTTTTAACTATATTATAGTCACAGTAACCATTTACATGATTGTGGTAACCATAATATGGTTAATTTACGATTCACATGATTGTATCAACCATATATATGGTTACATTAAACAAATATATGTTTGTGACAACCATTCATATGATGAAGGACTTATCATATTATGGTGCTCTCGGCTTAAGGCTTATCATAATCTGAGAACAACATATTATGATAAAATTATTATTATTTTTGGCAAAAAAAAAAAATTTTATAAAAATTTTAAAATTTTGGTTTTTTAAAACGCCATTAATTTTTCCTACGCGCATAGAAAACTTAGTTCCAAACAAGCCCCAAATGATTAAAACCTGTCAACAACTTTTGATTTTATACACAAAAGAAAACACAAATATCCCCTAATACCATTTTAACATTTCTTCTTATATTTTTGCAAAAAGTATTTTAAAAATTTCTTTCTTAATTTATAAAAATTGTATATATTTCCAAATTTCCTACACGTTGATACATAATATCTGTGTATATCTTATATTTTCCACTAGTCAAATTTATGAATTCAAAATCAAAAACAAACTGAAAATTTACAGAATCTTGTCGCTTTGTAATATATTTTTGTACACTGCATTGCCGACTATTGCAGTACAAAACATAGGAGAACACTAGGGTTTTTAATGTCCCGACCTTTTTTGATTCAAGGGAATCGGGAAATTTTTTTCTACATTCCCGGGTACCCGGCTATTCCCGAAATATATAATGATACTGTAAATTAGGAATATTATAGCCAAATTTCATATAAAAACTTAGTGTTATTATTAAATATCAGTGCTTCGAATTAATTAATAACATTTGAGCTTAATTCACTAAAATCTTAATCCGTAATTAAAAAATGTAGGCCTTTCATTCCATAAATCCATTCATAATATCTAGCACAGCCCAAACGGCTGAAGCTAGAATCACGAAATTTTAACTGTGGGTTCCTCCCTCCCCAAAACGATCCGGATTTTTGGAAATTCGAACGTTTAGAGGGTAAGAACGGGTAAATTCGGTAACCTTATATCTTCAAAACTAATAAAGATACAAAAAAACTCAAAATAGCATGTTACTCATTTAAAAAATAAGCTGACAGATGTTTCGTACTTTTTCGAAATTCGAATCTTTTGGGGGAGAAAACGGGTAAAAACTGTATTTTGGTACTTTTTTTGCACCCTATGTATATTTTAAACCAATAAACATAGAAACAAATTTTAAATCGTATTCTTTAATTAACAAAAAATAAAAAATATAAGTTTGGTACTTTTTGGAAATTCGAACCATTAAGGGATAAAAATTGTGTTTATTTTTGGTACTTTTTCATAAAATATGTTTTTCTATAATTTGACATAGACATACGAATATATTATTATGAGCTCCCACCACGATACAGAAATTTATTTGAATTAAATTTTAATTAACAAAAAATAAAAAATATAAGTTTGGTACTTTTTGGAAATTCGAACCATTAAGGGATAAAAATTGTGTTTATTTTTGGTACTTTTTCATAAAATATGTTTTTCTATAATTTGACATAGACATACGAATATATTATTATGAGCTCCCACCACGATACAGAAATTTATTTGAATTAAATTTTACCAAAGCAATGGGGATAAAAAAGGTACCAAAAAGGGTATAAAATCGGGAAAATACATTTTATTGAAATTATTAAGCCAATTTTGATAATTTTTTAACATTGGTTCCTGGCTTCGTACAAATATTAACTAACAGGGTGTTATTTGGAACTCGAGTGCCAAGGTGTATATTGGGCCAAATCCGGGTAAACAGTTTGGTACTTTTTTTAAAACATATTTTTTCATTAACACAGATTTTAGAATTAGAATGATTCAATAAGAAATAAATTCTATAAATAATGAATTCTCTTTTTAAACTTTTTATACGAAATATCCCAAATAAATAATCATAATAAGTGGTCTATTATTGTCAAGATATAAGCAAAAAACTATAAAAAAAACTTTTCACTGTTTCTTGGTGAAAAAAACAGAGTTCTAACTAGTTTTCTATGGATTTTCGTCAGTTTTTAATTCCCGGGATTCCCGACTAAAAATCCCGGGAATCGGGTAGTGAAAAATTGGCAAAATTCCCGGGAAATTTGTACCAGGAATTCCCGGGATAAAAACCCTAGAGTACACTGCAAGATGTAGCTAATTACTGCTAGTTATGTATTTTGTTAAAATATTATGGGATATTTGTTTAATGTTTTGTGAATAAAATCAAAAGTTTTGGACAGATTGGCGCGTACTTCCTCGAAAACAAAAGCTGTTCCGGATTAAACAGAATGTTGAGTTTTTGTTATATTTATTGATTTTATAAAAAAAAATATTATAACAAATTTTGAAATGAAAATTTATTCTATTAAAGACTAACCGGTTAGCCGTTTTTGCCACTAGTTTTTTCTAATCGAAAATCGGTTTTTAAAAAAAAAAAAAAAAAAAATGCTGATATTTTTTTATTTACCTAATTTTCATTTTCCAGTTTGTCTAGTTTTTTTTTTAAATTGTCTGCCTAGAAAACCATGTAACCTTGTTAAGGCAGCACGTGTTGCTAATTCAAGTATTACGGTAACAATTAGAGATAAATATGCGTTGAAAGTGTGAGTTTTTTTGTACTATTGTACAATTTGAAATAATGCTACTCAGAAATATAAACAATTAGAAATCCCAAACAAATGAAAACATATTTTTAACAAAAAAAAAAAAATCTAACACTTGTTGACAAACAGCACGGGAGAGTTAATGTCGATTCTGGTTTCTGATTTAAACATCTCTCTATGTTTATTTGTTTTTGATTTGAAAAGAAAATATGTTTTAAAACATTTTTTTATAGAAATAAACATTTGAACAAGTTTGTTTTTAAGAAAATGTATTTATAAACTTTAATTTTGTATATTATAAACTTATAGATAATTTCGTATTTTTAATAAACATTTGATTCCATGGAATTCTATGTACGATGAGTGAGTTTTTGTCTCTGATTTTATCGCAAAGCGTACAAATAATAACGAAAATATTTGTATTTTTGCGGTCAAATAAACAAAAATAATTACTAACAGGTAATAATAATTAATTTTTGTTTGTCTTTTCATACACCCTACATTTTAGAATAGGGTCATGTTGATTTGCTTAATTAAGATTTTTAGAATATTAAATATTTATATTTATATTCAAATAGTATTTTATTTATTGACAAGTGTTTGGTACTTTTTAAAAATCCTTTTTGGGGAGAAATCGGCTAAAACTGGTACTATTATGACAACCACTAAACAATTTACTTATCAAAAAATACCAAATATAAATTTGATACTTTTTGAAAACTCGAACCCATAAGGGGTAAACATTTTATTTACTTTTGGTACTTTTTGTTATAGAATATGTTTTTCTATATTTTTACATATGAATATTCTATTTTGTATCTCGGAAAATACATGTTATTCAAAATTATTAAGCCAATTTTGTCTAAGTTTTAAGCTTAAAAACGAGCAAAATCCGTTTAAACAGTTTGGTACTTTAGAGGGAAAATGTATGTTCTAATGGTACCTAGAAATATAAAATTAAGCAGAATATATGGTTCTGATTGAGTGACTGAGTATCTAAAGGGGTGACTTTACGGTACTTATTCTTTATTCTTCTGATACCTTTAAGATAATTTATAATAATGTACCTAGAATCATGAATTTATAATTGACGTAGAGGTACTAAATGGTACTTTTTATATTTTATTAGAATTGGACCTGGAATTGTCCTGAAAGAATGAGAACCCACATAGAGGTAATTAATAGTACTTTCTTCATTTTAATGATATTTTTCTTGAAATGAAATTACGCTTGAGAAGTGAGAATCCACAAGTGAGGTTTTACGGTACTTTATTTTTATTTTAACAGTACAATAGTACCAATGGTACTTTTTAAAATTTTCCTGTTAATGTACATGAAATTAAGCACATACGAAGTCAGCACGCACAAAACCTAAAAAAAATTCAAAAAATTAGTTCTCGAGTGGGGAGGCGAAGTATAATATAGAGGAGTCATACACTCGACTTAATAACTTGATAATGCAGTTAGTTGCCTTTTTTCAAATAATTAATTAAAAACTGTAATGAGTATCTGAAGAATTGGAAATTGACACTTGACTACTCTGTATGTGTCATTAATTTATATTTATATACATATACTCGTAATATTCGTCTTACAAGTGTCTATTTATTGTATATAGTTCAAAATGTACATATATACAAAGTTATTCCCATTTTATGAGTATTTATGTCATTGTTACAAACGGGTATTAATATTCCGTCTACACAAAGCCCTCAAAATTTTAAACACGTAGTTTAAGTAATAATAATTACAGTTGAGTGCACGTAAATAGTCATTGTTTTAATAATTTTGTTATGTGACCGGTCACAGAATGTTACACAGAATTTACAACACCCTTTTAGACAATCACAATATTTATAGTGATAGCTCTTTTTTATATAAAGTTTTAGAACTACAAGGTGACGCAAAAGTAAACATCCGATGTTTTTTGGCTGTAATTAAAAAAAAAATGAAAAACTTTGATTCTTCTTGTGGATTATTTTTATTTGGTTTTTTAATTTTTTTTACATCAAGTCGAGAATATGATGTCATGTAAATGGCCGCCGCCACAGTTGATTGTCATTTGAGCCCTTTTTATGGCATTTTCAATCACTTTGGCCAAAACTTCCGGCGATAGGTCATCACATTCTTGACGGATATTGTCTTTAAGAGCTGCATGAGTCTGAGGCTTGTTGACATAAACCCGCGACCAAAATGAAGTCTGGAGAGGTCAAATCAGGCGATCTTGCTGGCCAGTGCAAATCGCCAAAACGGTAGATTAGGCGCTCGGGAAATGCATCCTTCAGCATATCGGTTGTGGCACGTGCAGTGTGTGCCGTTGCACCGTCCTGTTGGAACCACATGTTTTCCAATCCCAATTCATCAAGTTGCGGCAAAAAGAACTCGTTGATCATTGCTCTGTAGCGCTCACCACGGCTTCGAAGAAAAAAGGTCCGATGACTCCTCCAGCGAAAACAGCACACCATATAGTGACTTTGAGCGGGTGTAATGGCTCTTCGTGGGTTACACACGGATTTTCAGTGCCCCAGAAGCGTAAATTTTGCTTATTTACGTACCCGCTAAGATGGAAATGGGCCTCATCACTCATGATTATTTTTGATTAATCACCGACCGATTATTGGTCAAATAAATAGTCAGCAATATTCCGCGTTCTGGAGCAGTGTAGCGTAACATTGTTTATTAACGTGTATTTCGCATGTGTTTACAACACAAATGTCAAAACAGAACTAACATTAGGGGCCAATCGCAAAATTTATAGCATTTCCTGATAGGAGGATTACTTTTGCGCCACCTTGTATATCCGGTCACTATATATTCTGGTCCTCATAAGATTCTAAGTCGATCTAGCTACTACACTAGCTGATATTTTCCAAAAATACTCTCTGCTGAAAAAGGTTTATTTGGTATTGAAAATGTGCCATATAGGTCCGTGATTTCACCTATCCCCCATACAAATGTCCACGCCGAATACTGTTTGAACAGTCATAAATATGTTAGTTATGCGGCAATCCTGATAACATTTTAAACATATAGTTCTAAATACTCTGAAATTACTGTAAATTATGGCGAAAATCAGGCACCATTAGTCCCTAGTCCCCATACAAGACCCCCCTCAGAAAATGACTTGAACATTCATAATTGTCTTATAATAACACTGTGCACGAAATTTACACTTTTTTTCTGTCAAGAAGGGCACCCAGTGGGTTAAACTAATTCGGATATGCTAAATTCAGTGGTGCTAACAGTTTTTTTAGGTTAGCTCGTATTTTTGAGATATACCTTTCTTTCGAAAATGGAAGAGGTTGATCAACATATATTCGCGTAACTCAGAAACGGTTTAGTTTGTGGAATAAACTGAATAAATCGAAATTCCGCAATAAAATTACCTTTAAGTAAGGCTTAACACGTTTTTAATCATCACAGTCGTTTTAGAGATATAATTTTTTTTTGGGAAAACAAATTTTTTTTTAGAAAAATTTCAAAATTTTTGGTTTTTTAAAAGGCATTAAAAATAGGAAAATGCATATAAGCTCTTATTTTTTTCACACGAACTTCCAAATAAAACAATGATTAAAATTTTTCAACAAGGAAATGTAAGAAAAGATAAATTACGGTTTATATTTTTACGGCTTTGATATTTTTACAAATAAAGCTTGAATGTCTGTAATTCTCATTCACTCTAGTGTTTTTTTGGGAAAAGGTTTCCTGATGATCTGGCCTAAGCAACCAGTGAAATGCGCATAGGAACTAGCTTATCCCCCAACAATAAATTTCAGTGAATTTATCAAATTAAAACTATTTTACTAAAATACTAATTTTCTATTCCCGAATAACCTTTTAACTTTTAATTTTGTTCACAAAAGATAAATACATACATACTCGTAGTAATTAGCTACATCGTGCAGTGTTCTTCTATGTTTAGTACTGCAAGAGTCGGCAATGCAGTGCCGTTTTTACAAAATAGCTATATTCTGTAAATTTTCTGTTTGTTATTGATTTTGAATCCATAAATTTGATTAGTGGAAAAGATAAGATATATATGTTATGTATTAATGTATCAATGTATAGGAAATTGTGTCTTCTTTTCAAAAATGTATACAATTTTTAAGAATTAAAAAATTTATAGAAGACTTTTTGTAAAAATATGGGAAAAAATGTTATTAGGGATATTTGATTTATCTTTTGTTTTGATATTTGATTTATCAATTTTACATGCCGTTTTAAAAAACAAAAATTTCGAAGTTTTGCCAAAAAATTATTTTTTTGGCCAAAAAAATTTATATTCCTAAAACGACTGCAAAGATAAAAAATATTTGTTACGTTTTAACCTTTTCAAAACGCTGGTTTATTTCCTTTAAATAAACCGGATACTTTTGATTGCAAATAAAAGCCGTTTAGTAGTTTGAAAATTGTAACAACTCTTTATTTCTTTAAAATATACAACAACAGAATTAAATAGCCACTCAATGTTTTTATACTCGTTTATAAATTCTCAGAAATACAGACACAATTTATGTACACGAATTTACTTAAAAAACACAACACACTTTAAGGCACTCAGTTGATGTTTATTCGAAAAGCGTCTCTGATAAACTCACTCAAGACTGCAACCTCTGCCACTATTTATAACACTGCATAACCATCTACAAAGCTCTATTTCTACAATGTTCTTTAACATAATATTCGAATTCGAATACAGCGTTGCCAACTTACGATCAATGGTCAACTGAAAGCTTTTATTTAATAATGCCCACAGATATGTTACAGTTTGCTATTACAGCACTGTTATTTGAAAGCATTATGCTACTTTTAAATCAGCCCTTAAAATCGTTATATTTGAATTCAAGTACAATTTCGTAACAATATGTTTAGTCTTTCTTAAAGGTAATTTTATTATGGAATTTCGCTTTTTTCAGTTTATTCAATAAACTAAACCGTTTTTGAGTTACGCGAATATATGTTGTGCAACCTCCTCCATTTTCGAAATAACGGTATAACTCGAAAATACAAGCTAACCTAAAAAACACTGAATTCAACGTACTAGAATTAGTTTTAACCACTGGGTGTCAAAGTGTCAATTTCGTGCACAGTGTAATTAATAAACACACAGAAAATTGATTCCTGATAGCAACCGAATTTGTTGTCAATCGAATGATTCTACCTTAGTGTCCGAATTTTACAGTACAAAATTTTGGAAAGGGTAACAAAAGTTTGGTTGCTTCAACCGAAATTCTTCTTTATCAACTGACTTTCGGTTGATAGAACTGAAAAATTCGATGAGTGCAACCGAATCATACGATTGGCAACAAATTATGTTGCTATCACGAATCTGTTTTCTCTGTGTAGTGATAAAATTAAACATAAACAAGATTTATATGAACCTAAATCTTTCTACCAATTTTTGTGAAGATCGGTTCATAATATAACCCTTTAACCTATATCAGAAAATTATTGTATGAATATCAGAAATTATATATGTACTGCTATTTTATTTTGCACAACTGTAAGAATAATAAACTTACAAAATACTTAGAACGATCTTATGAAGGTTGTCAAGTGACCTAACTTAACAATTATAAGATACACACAGAGATATTGTTAGAATAAAAATTGTATAAATACACACGAGTATGAGTCTAACTTTAAATTTGTATAAAAAGTATTGTAGCATTTTAAAATTTCTAATTTAATTGCTAAATTTAATTGTGCTCATACGCATTCTGTTACCGCTTTTCTAGTAAATTTATTAAATAAACAACAGCAAACGAAATACATAATAATAAAAAAACAGCAATAAATAGCCGCAATTAAATAACAAAACGTATTATTTTTGTATTCAAAATATAAAACGTTAGAAAATAAAATTATAAACAGTTTTTAATTGTAAATCGACTGTCGAACACGTAACATTACACTATTATTAACTGTCTGCAGCTCCTCAAATAATTAAACAAAAATTTTGAAAAATGTTTACTAAATACTGTGCCTTACTTTTGTTAATGGTGAGAAGATGAAATTATTTAAATTAAACTGATAAAATATCTCAATTATTTCTTAGTTAACATGCGTAAAAGGTGAGCTGTGGAATATGCCCACTGCCACGGATATACAAACGTCAGTGGAAACCTGTCAAATCTCCAACGAATCTTTTCTTAATCTACAAGAAAACTACGACAAGGATTCCGGTGATATCCGATGTTTTGCAAAGGAATTGGGATTATGGACAGATGAAGACGGCTTCCAGGCAAAACGTATAATAAAACTGCTAAAGAAATACAACCAACCTATAGAAATCGTGGTGGTGATTGGCTATTGCAACAGGTCCCACAAACAAACCTCCAACCTTGATAGATGGGCCAATGAAGCCTATGGCTGTTTTGCCAATGGACGCATAGGCGCATGGATTAACGACTACATCAACAATGTTTACAAAAATAAAATAACAACAAAATAAACTCAACATTTATGGTTTTCTCATACACAACAAGTTAAATATTTATTTTTTTTCTTTTCAATTCATTTGAGTGCAATTAATGTTTGTGTACGCTACCCTTGACCAATTGCAAATTGGAACGAATGAAACACATGCCACCGCGATAGGCCCAGGTGCAGGCATCACTGCCTTGAGTATTCTTGTCGGCACAGTGCTCGATTTTATGGTGAGTTTCATCGTTGTGATCGACCGTGCCATGTTCGCCTACCAGCTGGTGGTGGATTTTGTGGACATCGAAACCCTTGTGTTCATCAAAGAAGCCAAAGTGTTCAAAGATACATTTCATGTAACAGTGTGTAGTTTCATTATCGGGATATTCCCAGGATTTGTACTTTTCCATTAGTTCAGGGGAGATCTTCAACTTGGAGCTGCATTCATCACGGAATTTCACCAAATCATCGTGATGTTTGACAACATAGTCATGACTTTCATGGTGGACATGATGATCATGATCATGGGCATCGTGGCCCTCATGATGATCGGCCAAGGCCTGTCAGAAATACAGTAAAAATTAGAACAACATTGCTGCAAGTTATGTATATGTTTTGCATTGTACTTACCGCTACTGTTAAAACTAAAATCACAAAAAATACTTTCATTGCTGTGGTTGATTGATTGGCTCACAATTGCAACTGATCGTATTTGCAGCAGCTGTCAAGGTTTTTATATGCTCTTCGAATTGTTTTCAAATTATCTTGTAGGCAGAGAGAGGTTATCTGACTGAAAACTACCTCCTGCATTTTCGCATCAGTGCAGTTGTTTGTTGTACGTTTAAAGCAATATTTATGTAGTATAGACATAAAAATATTCTTAATATTGATTTGATTTTATTTGTTTATTTACTTTCGAGTTTTATTCACACAAGAATATTATTAACCGCGATAATAGACACTGCTTGCTGGTTGATTTAGTATTTGACGTTGACAGTTCAATTGATTTGAAATTATTTGGTGGCATGTTTGGTTTCAATGTTTATATTTTTTGTTTGTTCTTCTTTTTGTAAACAAATAGTACTTAAAGTGATAATTTTATTTCAGTCATGCATCGCTAATCATTAAATGATACATTAATCTGTACCACAACTCAAAAGAATCTTCTTTAATCAGTGATTGACTACGACATTCTGAAGAGTTGTATCTTCATTTACAGTTAAATGAGGTTTTTACACTTCCACTATAAATGGAAAATTTCCATTACATTGACGATGGAAAGTTTTATTTTTGTTTTTATTTACATTGACTCTCAAATTAAAGACATGTATTTAAAAATTGTTAATATGCATGTATGTGATTAAACTTAGGAGTATTTTTAAGTCTGTCAACTTTTCGGCAAAGAAATAAGGAAAACACAATAATAATTTTGAAGCCAATGGGTAATTTGTGTCAATTGTTTTATACTCAATAGTCCCGTGACATGTGAAAATAGGGCATATTACTTATCTCCAATTGTGGGATAAAGTTGACAAATTGTCAATCAATTTTACACAACTTTAACAAAAAACAAGCAAGGCAATGAAGAATTTTATATACACTTCATCAAATTATACTTTAAAATAAAAATTTTAAATATTTTTTGAGGTAAACAAAATTAAAACAAAAAAATTTCCAACATTTTTATTCAATTTATTGAAAAAGATTTTATAGTAAAAACTTTTTTTTAAAAATTTTCAAAATTTATTTTTAAATTTTTTAAAAAATACATTCATTATTGAAAATTTTGTGACAAAAATTATTTTTGCTTAAAAAAAAAAATTTTTGTTAAAAAATATTTTTCCCGATTTGGACTCATTGAAAAGGTCTTTGAAATATCTATCATTAGATATCCATATTGTCTATATTAATGACTTACTAATCCAGATGGATAAAAAATAGGTAAAAAATTGAGGTTGTCCTGGTTTTTTCCTTATATAGATTTTAAATAGCAACCGAACCTTGTCTATAGAGGATATATTGATGTATGCGAATCATGTATGTAAGATATCAAGAAGAGAAACGCCCCTATATCATGATGGATCCACCGCCGTGTTTTACAGAATTCTAGGGCTGTGATCAGACGAAACAAAGATACATTTGTTTGGATCCGATGGGAAACATTATGTTAGGCTCCCAGACAATAAGTCATATGATCAAAAATACACCAAGAAGACGTAAAACACAGTGGTGGATCCATCATGACATGTGGTTGTTTCTCCTTTTCTGGTGTCGGTCCAATGTATTGGATTAAGAACAAAATATGAGCCCCGGACTACGTAAATTTATTGCAAAGCATAATGCTGCCTTTTGCTGAGGAAGAGATGCCCTTGAGATGGGAGTTTCAGCAGGAAAGTTATCAGAAGCACTCTTAAAAATTGGCAAAATACTGGTTTGCTGTCAACAAAGTACCTCTAATGTAAAGGCCTTCGCAGTCACCGGACTTTAACCCAATAGAACACCTATGGGGAGTGCTCAAGAGGAAGCTGGAGGGTTTCAGCCCGAAAAATAAGGACGAATTGTGGGAAAAAATACAGGAAGAGTGGTTTTCCATTGACAAGGACGTTTGCTAAAAAATTGGTTGCTTCCATGAGTCGCAGATACAATGAAGTTGTAAAAAACAAATGTAGAACAACAAAATATTAAAATAAAATAATTTTCTAACAAAAAATATAAAGATGTACCTCTAAAAATGTAATCCTTCACGCGTTTCTATTATTTTTCCAGTAAAAATATTGACTCTATATTTTAGTCATATAATATATTAAAATATAAATGAAAATAGGAATGATTATATTTCAAATTTTTCGAAATGGCAAAAAAATTATACACTATTGTTTTATTAAGTGGACGTTATGTTGTATGCCTGATAAACAAAACTGCATATAAATTTTGTTTTACAAAACTAAACTTGACTAATATACTTACAAAATTTAAAAAAAATGCAATCGTTTCTATTATTTTTTCTGCGACAAATATGTTAATGTGTTACAAACGGAATGACAAAATCAAAGGTGGTTATAAAAACGGTACCAATTTCGTTTGTGTTAAGTCTTTATATTCCGCTGTGTCTTTTATAAGGCTGTTGCAAATCAAATTTTTATAATTACTAATTAATTACACAAATCTATACATTCGAAACAAAAATTAACCGCATTTAGAAACCACAACTTTTGTTTAGCTAATACATCAACAAATTATCGACATTTTATTATGCACACCGTTATCGACATTTTCTTATTGCGCCTAAAGTATATGCTGTACTTTTTAGTTAATTTCAAACGGATATTGCAGTATTCATACCTTAAAGTAGCAGTAGTAGTAATCACAGATTGAAGAAGATTTGCTTTGAGGAAATTTTGAATTTAAATGTAAAAAATAAGTTAAAATTTTACTAAATATAAAGAGTACTTCCTACACAGAAAGAATTAACTTTGTGATTCAGTAAAGAAATTTACAAAATCAGAAAAAATTTTGTTCGAATTGTGACCTATCAAACAATTTGTAAATTCAAACAACAAATTTCGGAAAAATTTAATTGAAAAAACAAAAAATTGTTTACAGTATTTTGATACCTTATACAGTATTTTGATACCTTTGATACCTTATACCTGATACATTTGCTTTGAGGAAATTTTGAATTGAAATGTAAAAAAATAAGTTAAAATTTTACTAAATATATAGAGTACTTCCTACACAGAAAGAATTAACTTTGTGATTAAAGAAATTTACAAAATCAGAAAAAATGTTGTTCGAATTGTGACCTATCAAACAATTTGTAAATTCAAACAACAAATTTCGGAAAATTTTAATTGAAAAAACAAAAAATTGTTTACAGTGAAGAAAAAGAAAAAAGCTATTGAATAAATAAGTTATTTGAATTTGCAAAACAATAGCAAACAAATGTTTATTTAAAACAGAAAAAATTTTCACTGATGCTGGTTTTTTGGAATTTCTTAGTTTTACTTATTCAGTAAGTAAACATATCAACAGTCAAGTTTGGCGATGGCAATATTATGGTGTGTTCAAGCCAGGAGTCCAATTAATATCATTTAAGACAATACATTTTTGTAAAATGAGGCTGACTGCAGAGAATTTAATTGGTACAATTTCTAAAATTATAAATATAAAATTGTTGCATTTTATACATCCCAATGTGTGATGATGTAGTGTAAACAAAATAATTTCTTGTAAAATGTTTATAATTAATCAGAATAAAAGTAGCTATTTATTTATAAGATAAATATCATGTAACTCTTCGTTTCGTGAATGAGTAGTACGAATCTTCGATTTAATTGCCACAAAATAATTAGATAATTTGTTTAGTTTTTGTTTTAACCAATAACCAATAATTAAATACCCAAGAAACAATATTTCATACAAAATTACCAGCCTCAAGAATTGGTACTTAAAAAATATTAACACTTCATAACAATACAATTTATCATTTCGCCAATTTGTTAATAAAAAACCTTTTTAACAACAATGTCGTGAGTTTACTTGCCCTCACTTGATGCAACACTGATTAAAGGGAAATTTTAGGAATTAAAAAATAACAAATAAATCAATAAAATGGCAATGATAGCCATAGAAGTAAATAGCAATTTAGGAATGAACACGATATATAATAATAATAATAAGAAATTGAAAATTCCCTTGAATTTAATTGTTCAGATGATTAAATTTTAAATAATTTCACTGTTGAAAATATAAATAATAAAGATGAAAACAACAAATGTTCACTCCCACTAAAATAAATCAAGAAAGTGAGTTTTAGTGAATCATTATTTTGGGGAAACCAGTAGCAACAAAATCAGTCTGAGACTATTTACAGTTTTACTTAGCGTTTCAATAAAACTCCAAAATTTTTAAAATTCGGGTGATGTGTAATCGTTTAAAATATATTACATTATGACATACATATTTTTGTATGTGAATAAATAACAGACAATATAGATTATTGTTTAAATCTTCCGATTGGTTTTCAGTATTGGAATATGTATGAAAGTATGTATAAGAATGACATTGACCTTATAACGCTTGTTTACTTGACAGATATTTAAAAAAAAAAAATTATTCTTTTTATGGTGTTGTCTAGGCATCATTTGTCTAATGGGAACAACTATTATATTACAAGAGTGTCTTTATCAGATTTTCCTTAAACTGCAGAATCTCGATTTTTGCTTTAAAAATTTCGATTATTTGCCTTTGTTCTATAAAGCAGTGGTCGGCACTTATAGCATTCCAATAAACGATTGCTTGTAAACAAAACTTTCTCCGATAGCTCTCTTAAGTGCAATACAAAATAAACGTTTAAAGTGACTTCACTTTAGGTTACTAAGAGACACTAAAGTGACAATTGACTACACGATAAGTTATATCACATGTTAGTGTACTTAAGCAAAAATAAAAATAAACTTTATGCGAATTATATGAACACAATTTGTATAAAACCAGTTTTTACGAATTACTACCAAAACGTATAAAGTGACTACACTCTAGATTACTTGGAGACACTTAAGTGACAATTGTCTTCACGCTAGATTACCTTGGTTGTATAAAGTAACCAATTGTCTTATCTCTGCACTACACAGAATTTTTAATTGGAGTCAGACAAGTGATAGGACATTGACAATTAATGTCAGTAAGGAATACATTGACAATAGCCACCATGGGCGAATGCGATCGACTATTCAGATATTCAGCACGAAGCACTTTAGAATTATGCAATTGTCACTCTAAGTAACCCGTACTTCCCGAAATTCGAAAAAAAACATGTCCGATAACCGATCAAATTAAACCTTATAAATATAATAATCTTCAATAAATCTTAAATGTAAATAGATCAATATTGTAATAAAACCTTTTTTTAAAAAAAAAAAACAACATCATCATAACAAACAATCAAAAACACATAAAATAATTTTTGCAACTCAGCATGATTGCCACCTTCATTCATCATTCCGACCTACACAAACTTCAAACCAAATTTCTTTCTCCACAATCAACCCGTATTAGAAAGTTCAATGGAAAAATAATTGAAGTAATTTTCAATTTCATCTTTCAATCTAAACTCACAGTACGTGAGTAACAGATCCAACTACACGTACGTTTAGTAATTTTCAAAAACAATAAAAATATGATCGAATCCATCTCAGCTGTAGACAGACTTCATACATACGAGTTCATTTGGCCATTGTTGTGTGATCATGCCAGCAACAAAAGCAACAAGTGAGGGAGGCAGTGGCAGTGGAGAGCCTAATAAAGCATGATCAGCGAGGAAGTGTGTCTAAAGGTAAATAAATAAATGTTAAAGAAAACAAACATCCAATTTCAGAAACATCATTTTAAAATTATTCAAATGAAAACAAAAGTAAATACGAACGAGTGTAATGGACTTTTTTTTCATTTTGTTTTTGTGGCAATTTATCAAAAGAAAGTGAAATTTGTGTTTATTGTTTTTGGGTTAAAATCGATTATGTATTCATTTCGATTTCAGAAATAAATAAGAATGAAAGATAATCAATCATTTTCCATAAACACATGATGAAATGTATTGAAATTCGTGGCAATTACTTGTTAATATTATTGTTATTTATAATGATTTGTTAAAGTTCATTAAAAAAACGGTGGCGTTTAGATATATACATATATATCGTTCGATTAGAGTCCAAGGAAGCCACTTCACTATTTATAAATATTGTAGGCCACACAAATCTGTTTAAAAGTAACATTACTGACTCACTGACTGATTCATCATCGCACAGCCCAAACGACTGAAGCTAGAATCATGAAATTTTAACTGTGGGTTCCTCACTCCCCAAAACGATCCGATAAGAAGGGATTTTTGGAAATTCGAACGTTTAGGGGGTAAAAAAGGGTAAAAACGCGTAAATTCGCGTTTTTACCCTTTTTTATATCTTAAAAACTAATAAAGATACAAAAAAACTTAAAATTGCATGTTACTCCATTCAAAAAATAAGCTGACAGTTTGGTACTTTTTGGAAATTCGAAACCTTAAGGGATAAAAATTGTGTTTATTTTTGGTACTTTTTCATAAAATATGTTTTTCTATAATTTGACATAGACATACGAATATTTTATTTTGAGCTCCCACCACGTTACAGAAATTTATTTGAATAAAATTGTACCACCTCAATGGGGATTAAAAAGGTACCAAAAAGGGGATAAAATCGGGAAAATACATTATATTTGAAATTATTAAGCCAATTTTGATCATTTTTTAACGTTGGTTCCTGGATTCATACAAAAATTAACTAACAGGGTGTTATTTGGAACTCGAGTACCAAGGTGTATATTGGGCCAAATCCGGATAAACAGTTTGGTACTTTTTTTAAAACATATTTATTCTTGGGCACATTAACACAGATTTTAATATTTTGAGACATCCTGTAGCATAAACAATTTTGGCAAAATGGAATATTTTTAAATTTCAAACTTGCGGATTGTTCAAAGAAGAAAAGGAAATTGGTACTTTTCTCCTAATCGTACTTTTTTAACATTTTAAATTATTTCAGTTATCGACATTAAAGTTAGCTGATATGTATCTGAGTGAAGTTAGTGTTAGGAATAGGGGATAATATTTAGGTACCAAAATGTGTGAACTGAACTATAGGTACTTTTTTGTTCCTCTAATGGTACTTTTTTGAATTTTCTATAACAATGAACTTAGAAACATGAAATTAAGCATATACACAGAGAAAACAGATTCGTGCTAGCAACCGAATTTGTTGCCAATCGAATGGTTCTATCTTAGTGACCGAATTTTACAGTTATGGCTACAGTATTTTGGAAGGGATAACTAAAGTTTGGTTGCCTCAACTGAAATTCTTCTTTATCAACTGACAAATTCTATGTGTGCAACCGAATCATTCGATTGGCAAAAAATTCGGTTGCTATCACGAATCTGTTTTCTCTGTGTGAGTGAGAATTCTAGGGGTAGACTTTTTGGTACTTTTTCTTTATTCGATTGCTACTTTTTGTAATTTCTTCACCAATGCACATAGAAACATGAAATAAAGCTTATATGTAACCGAGTGAGTGGGAAACCACAAGTGTGGGCCTTTTGGTACTTTTTCTATATTCTAATGGTACTTTTTTGAATTTTCTATAACAATGGACTTATAGACATGAAATTAAGCATATATGGTCCTAAGTGAGTGAGAATTCTAGGGGGAGATTTTTTGGTACTTTTTCTTTATTCGAATGGTACTTTTTGCAATTTCTTCACAAATGAACCTAAAAACATGAAATTAAGCTTATATGGACCGGAGTGAGTGGGAATCTACAAGTGACTGCTTTTTGGTACTTTTTCTATATTCTAATGGTACTTTTTGAATTTTCTGTAATAATGGACATAGAAATATGAAGTTAAGCGTATATGGTCCTAAGTGATTGAAAATTCAAGCGGATACCTCATGGTACTTTTTGTTTATTCTAATGGTACTTTTTTTTAATTTTCTATAGCAATGAACTTAAAAACATGAAATTAAGCATACATGGTCCTAAGTAGGGATGCCAATCCCGAAATCCCGATCCCGAAAATCACGGGATTTTTCGGGATCGGGATTTCCCGAATCCCGGGATTTGTGAAAAAGAATCCCGGGATTTTTCGGGATTAACAAATCCCGAAATATTATGAGATTTTTGGTATTTTAGGAAGATTTTTGAAGCACCCAAAATACTTAGAAAGCTAAATTTCACCATATTTTTTATAATACTAATCTCGCTTCAAATCCAAACGCAGACAGATTTTTTCATTTGAATCGGAGAGCAGCACGTCTCCCTTGCATTAACAGGCTTTTACACAATTTACACTTTTACGAAATTTATGTTCAAGTTATTTTCTAAAGGGGACTAGGGGCAAATGTAACCCGATTTCCGCAGTACTTTACAGTATAATTTTAGAGTATTTACAACTTATTTTGTGCAAAATTTTATAAGGATTGCCGCATAATCAAGATATTTATGACTGCTCAAACAGTACTCCGGGGGACAATTGTATGGAGCTAGGGGAAATCATGGACCATTTTATTTTAATTTAACGCATTAGTTTTTGATTTGTTATGTTTTTACTTAAATATATTAATGATATAATAGTTTTTATTGTTGAATTTGATGTTTTTGACGTTTAACTAAAATCCCGAAGTCCCGAAAAATCCCGAAATCCCGAAAAATCCCGGGATCCCGAAAAATCCCGGGGTCCCGAAAAATCCCGGGATCCCGGGATTTACATTTCTAAAATCCCGAATCCCGGGATTTGTAAAACCCAGTCCCGTTTGGCATCCCTAGTCCTAAGTGAGTTAGAATTCTAGGGGGAGACTTTTTGGTACTTTTTCTTTATTCAAATGGTACTTTTTGTAATTTCTTCACCAATGAACCTAAAGCCATGAAATTAAGCTTATATGTGATAATTTATTAAATATTAAGTATTATAGAAACAAAATTAGTTGATAATATAGGAAATGATATACAAATCTACAATTCAAACTTGACGGGTTATGGTACTATTTCCTTATTGCAATATTACTTTTTGAATATTTTATAATAATAAACCTAAAAATTTAAAATTAGGAACACATTTTGCATTTTCTATAATAATGGACCCAGAAATATGAAATTAGACATTTACAATTAGATTCACAAAGTGAGACTTGATAGTACTATTTCTTTCTTCTAATTGGGGTGGCGAAGCGCACCGGGTCAGCTAGTATAAAATAAAAGTTTAAAGTGACTGCACTTTAGGTTACTAAGAGATACTAAAGTGACTATTGACTTCACGCTATGTTACATGGGATATCAGTATACTTAAGCTAAAATAAAAATAAACTTTATGAGAATTATATCAATACAATTTGTACAAGTACACTCTAGATTACTTGGAGACACTTAAGTGCCAATTGTCTTCATGCTAGATTACCTGGGATGTATAAAGTAAACAATTGTGGACTACGCAGAGAACATACTTGTCAAATTACCAAAAAATATATATAAATTGGAGTCAGCCAAGTGATAGGACATTAGTGTTAATTACTGTCAATAAGGAATACATTTACTACTTGCTGAACTGCTGGGGTATAAGAAAATCGATCCATAAATGGCAAATGTTCATCTGTTGTTGCAAATGTTCAGTTGTTGTTTACACTATAATGTTCAATAACTAAGTGGGAATAAATGACAGATACAGAACAAAAATCGGGTTCAAAAGATACGCCATCTGTTATAAATCCTGCATTTTTAAGTAATTTTAAGTCACCAAATATTTTAACATTTTTGTTAATAAGTTTTTAAAATATAGCAGTTTTTAAAATTTAGACTAGAATATATGTATAATTTTACCTTTCATAGTTAAAAAAGCAATAAAAAATCGAAAACTGTGTCAAAACTATTGTAATTATAATAGTTAGGTAGGGGAGGAAAAACATTTAACAAAAACATTCAGCATTTAAAAGGAAATAAAAAGTGAAAGAAATTCATTCAACAAATAATTCCCATCATAAATTATGAACTAAACAATGGTAAAAGGTTTAAATACAGTTTTTCTTTACAGACAAACAAAAAGAACTTTCAATCTCAAACGAAATGAAAAAGAAACTTGTGCAGCTACAAACTTAAATAAATACATGGTTATTTGTTAAATATATATTGTACTAAGTATTTGTACTCGTACGAGTATTATGGACAGCACACAATTTCAATTCCTTAAAGATCGACTCTATAAAAGTTGTGAAAAGGGAAACTATTTTGATACAAAATTACCTCGTCATCACCGTACAAAGCAACAACTTTAAGCTGAAATAAAAAATAAAACATTGTTGACTGTACACAATACCCTACATCAATATAATAAATTAAGAAGAAATGGTATAATCGTATCTAAATTATAACATTCTATAAAAGTAATATTACTTATCTCATTGATTACATTCTGTTGAGTCCCTCTTTCCACTTGTTGGTGCTTTCTGTCAAATATAGCCTATTTTTAATTCATAACTTCCAAGTAATGCTGACACAATTTATTAGGCATTACATATCTACTTTGTAATGCCTAATTGTTACGAAATTGTACTTGAATTCAAATATAACGATTTTGACGGCTGATTTAGAGTTGCTTTCAAATAGCAGTGTCTCTCAAACTGTATCATACATATCTGTGAGTATTATTAACATTGAATAAAAGCTTTAAGTTGATCATTGATCGTAAGTATGGCAACGCTGAATGTTTGCTGCAACTCGTATATTCGAATTCAAATATTCGAGTTTTGACAGTTAAAGAACATTGTAGAAAGTTCACCAGAGATGGCGTGTGTATTCGAAAGCTCTAGGCTTCGTATGTACGAGCTTTGACAGTTAAAGAACAATATAGAGTACAGAGGTTGCAGTCGTGAGTGAGTTTATCAGAGACGCTATTCGAATAAACATCAACTGAGAGCCTTAAAGTGTGCTGTATTTTTTTAAGTGAATTCATGTACATTATACAGTGTGTATGTATTTCTGCGAATTTATAAACGTGTATAAAAAACATTGAGTGGCTATTTAATTCTGTGGTTGTTGTACATTTTAAATAACAAAGGGGTTGTTACAATTTTTAAACTACTAAACGGCTTTTATTTGCAATCAAAAGTATCCGGTTTATTTCAAGGAAATAAACCAACGTTTTGAAAAGGTTAAAACGTAACAATATGTTAAATAGTAATGCAATGTTCGCTACCAAGTTTTTGCTGGTTTCTGTGTATTACCAACTACCAAACCTACAATTCCCCTTCCCACATTGTAGTGTACAGGGCAAAACAATAACAAAAATTTAACCTAAATAATAATGCCACAAACTAGTAACATTGCAATTGCGTTTTAAAAGAAAATATTGTTTTGGAAAACAATAGCAACAAAAATACATACTCGAGCATATACAGCTTTTCATTCATACGAAAAAAAAAATGATAGAAAAGCGGAAATTGACGACAACGACGACCACAACCAACAGACAAGGTGACGACGCCAAGGCGGACTAAGTTAAAAGCCCGTGAGTGAGTGTTTGCCTGAAGAAAGAATGGAGCAATTTTTAATCATACCAAAGAGTTTAGTGCAGAAATCATTGATGGCATAAATACCATCATGGCATACAAAAATACTTGAGATCAAACTAAAATGATTTAAATGAATTTTTAAAACGTACTCGACTCGCAAGTAACAATCTCAACTCAATTGATTTGTTGTTGCTGGTGTTTGGCCCACCGATACATAGATTCATATGAGTCTGTCCGTCCGTCTGTCTGTCTGTCTGTCAGTGTGTTTTAAGAAATAAATCATGTTGCAGTGTTTACATGAAATGCAACATACTCAAATCCGTTTAATACCCACGCGCTGCAAAGGCCCTCAGAAGCCAACAACAATGAAATTCAAATTGTTTTTTTTTCAGTTTTCAAATGACAGCCAGACCAACTGGATATGTTAGTAACAACTGGCTAAATGCAAGTACACACGTACAAACATAAGTTACATATAAATAAATAAATTATTTTGCCTTCTTTTATAATAAAATAATGTTATTTTGTTAAAAGCAGGGAATTGGGTCATTTCACAGCCATCCCAAATATTTTAGAGAAAACTCATTTTATAGCAAGAACATTTAACGAAAATCAACGCACAAATCAAGGGTCATAAATAAAAAAACAACATAAAAATAAAAACTGCAGCCTTTGGGCAAGTAATTAAATATTTTCGATTTAAAACTGCATAAATTGTGAAAATCTTTGTCAAATCACTACTATTTATATTTAATGCATTTTTTTACAACTTGTGTTGGGAGGTATTTTTCTTTACTATTTATAAGTTCTTGTAGTTGTTATTTAAGCACGCTATACCAAAAAAGTTGATGTAATGTGTGCAAGTTTAGTGAACATTTAAAAAAACAAGTAAGGGTGCTATATTCGGCCGTGCCGAATCTTATATACCCTTCACCAAATTATACTTCAAAATAAAAATTTTAAATATTTTAAGGTAAACAAAATTTATTTTTTTCCAAAGTTGTTTTTTCATTTTTTGAAAAAAAAACATTTTCTAATTGTTATTTAAAATTTTTAAAATTTTTTTTTTTTAAATTTTAAATTTTTTTTTTGGTTTTTCCATTTTTTTTTTTTGTGAAAAAAAAATTCGGGTTCAAAATATTTTCCGATTTTGATTCATTGTAGGTCCAACTTACTATGGTCTTATATACGCCGTTGCAAATGTCTTCGAAATATCTATCATTAGATATCCATATTGTCTATGTTAATCTCTTAGTAATCCAGATATAGGTCAAAAATCGAGGTTGTCCTGGTTTTTTCCTCATACCTCAGCCATTTGTGGACCGATTTTGCTGATTTTAAATAACTTCTCGAAAGCATGTCTGACAGAATTATTGAAGATTTGGATCCGGAAGATATCTGGGGTCTTCAGAAAATTGATTTCAACAGGCAGACGGACAGACAGACGGACATGGCTTAATCGACTCCGCTATCTATAAGGATCCAGAATATATATACTTTATAGGGTCGGAAATGAAAAATGTAGAAATTACAAACGGAATGACAAACTTATATATACCCTTCTCACGAAGGTGAAGGGTATAAAAACAAGTAAGACAAGTAACAAGTAAGCACAGCTCTTCACCAAATTATACTTTAAAATACGATTTTGACCCATTGTATGTCGGACTTACTTGGGCCCATTGCAAAGGTCTTTGAAATATCTATTATTGGATATCCATATTGTCTATATTAATCGAGGTTGTCCTGGTTTTTCCTTATATCTCAGACATTTATATGCAGACATTTGATTGTCTCGATTTTAAATAGTAACCGGAGATGTAAGTATGTAAGTTATTTAGGGGCAACGGAAACTTGATTTCAAATTACAGACGGTTCTGAAGTGAAACGTATTCCAGAGAGCGTTCTGCATCGATCGAAACAAATGGTAGTCGAGGTGAGACAAAACTTCAATCTAAATACTTTTTAACAGGTATTGCAACATCTGGCCTAGCGTTGTCATGATGGAATATTACTGTCTCAATGCGTATCAGTTATGTTCGATGGTCTGGCCAGATTTCAGCAGCAGCTAATAATAGATACGTCCCTTTTGATCTGACCAAATACCTTAGCGCCATGAATATTTGACTTTGGTGTCGATTCCGCTGACCGCTTCACGTACGATATCTTTAGCTTCGGGTTATAGTAATCGTTTCATCGCAAGTAATGATTTGGTGAAAAAGAAATTCTTTTAAAGCGTTCAAGCATCATTTCGGACATGCAAAATCGTCAAGGTTTCTAGACTTCAATTGGTATGGTACCCAATTTTCCTGCTTTTGGGTGAAACCAGCTGCTCGCAATTGAATTGCATTTTGAAATTAGTTCCCAATGATTTTGAAAGGTCTTGTTGAGTTTTACAACAATCTTCATAGAGTAATGCCTCCAAATCTGGATATTCAAACTTTTTTGGCTGACCTGGGAGATATTTGTCTTTCGTGACAAAATCACCACTTCTGAACCGCACAAAACTATTTTTCGAATCTTGAATCCGGAACACATTCACCGTAAGCTTCGGTAAGTAATAAACAATACAGTGTGTAATTTTTTAGACATGGAAATATAACCATTACGTGATAAAATACTGGGATACCCGTGTATCCCAGTTTTGTCCAAAGTGTATTTTTTGCAAAAAAGTGATAATTTTCTCAGACTCATGCATATCTTGCAAACAGTTCGGAATATTGATTTACTATCTGAGGCAAAGTTGTAGCCTTTGTCATAAAGACTTCCTAGAACATATGGAATTCCTAGGAATGATTCTTAACACCGCGGTGCACCGTTTAGGTAGGTCAATATAAGTTAATAAAAAAAAACTAAAGGAATTAAGTGTTTTGGGCCATAAACTATTAAATTATTATAAACTAAAGCATACTTTTAGGCAGATTTAAACAAATTTATTCCGAATTTTTAAAGTTTTTTGCGATTTTGATCTTGAAGATGATGTTTTTTGTTTTTTATGACAAGGGCTACATCTTTGCCTAAGAGAGTAAATCAAAATTCCGAACTGTTTGCATGATATGAAAATTTGTTGGTCTTTTATCACGTAATGATGTCCGTATATGGTTATTTTTTTAGTGTTGCACTGTGCAAGTAAAGCAAAACTTCCTGCATGTGACGCTTTGCTGGAACAAAATTCGACATTTTCAATAACTAAGTGAGAATAAATGACAGATATGTACCCTTCAAAATTACGTATAAGTTATATATATTGTAAATACGGTATTTTTAAGTTTACACTCAATATATCAAAATTCACTGATCACACATATGTAGGTACATATTTATGACAAAAAAACCCATTTTTATATAAAAATTACACTCAAATTTTTAATCGTTGATAACTTTGTAAATATGCGCCTATTTGGAAAAATAAGCTCAAATTGTGATCACTCATATTTCGTACCAAAATTGGATTTTTATATGAATATTCGATTCAAATCATTAATGGGAGATAACTTTGTAAATAAGAGTTTATTTAAAAAAAGAAGCTGAATTGGTGATTACTAGGGACGGATTTTCATGCATTTATTATTGGAAAATATGCGCCTTAAATATGCTTCAAAAAAATCAAAATATGTACTTATATTTTTGTGCAGAAACATAAAATAATTAAGTATGGAATTCGAAATGTCCAAAAAATACACAACACTGTTGCCAGCAGTAAGAACTCTTTAAATTATACCAGGAATTAAACTATTAAGTCCTAAAACTATTTTTAAAATAATTTTTCTTCTGAAAAAACGATGGACGATATATTAATTGTAACATCTTGGTAAGAATACTTGTTTAAAGCCATCATTAAATCATCAATATTTTTATCGTGCTGTAAAGTAGCAACCAACCTTAATTTTTATATCGTAATAACCCAGCAATTAAGCAATTAGTAAATGTATCCCTTATAGACGGAAATAATATCTGATCACTTGGCTGACTCCAATTTATATATTTTGTGTCATTTGACGTGCTATTTGTAATGCAGAGAGAAGTCAATTGGTTACTTTATACATCCCATGGTATCTAGCATAAAGACAATTGTCACTTAAGTGTCTCTATGTAATCTATAGTGTGGGGACTTTAAATGTTAATTGTGTAGTGCATTTGTCTCTAAGTTATCCAAAATCACTAGTTAGTTTACGACAGTCTCGTAGAAATGACTGTCAGGAGCGGTAACTGTGTATGTGAAGTTACAAAATCTTTCGATAACGAAATCTCGTATAAATCGAATTTGCACTGAAAACAAATACATATGAACATTTAATGAATTTTTGATACTTAAAAAAACTGAACTTTTTTGAAGAAAAATGTTTTGAAATGATAATTTTCAATTACTGATAGAGAAATGAAGAACTTAATGTCAGTTTCTCGATGTCGAAAGAAGTTAGTCGATAACATTTACTGCTATTTCTATAACAAATTCGACAAAAAAAATTGTTGTCGAAAAATTGTTGTATTAAAAATTGGCATAATATGCATATAAATATGCATTTTGAAGCAAAAATATGCACTAACAAATCGATGCCATTCGGATAGATAATTAGTCTACATTATATTTGGACGTTCGAGAAAAAACATGCATTTGAATATAAATACGCCCCTAGTGATCACTCATGTTTTTTATCTAACATAAATTTTACATTGAATATTCAACTTAAAACTTTAAAGTCCATACACCACCTTCCTTCCGCATCGAGATCATACAAGACCTCTGTATGAAATATGCAAAGCCTGCTGTTAGGTTCAAAATATTTCTTAAAATATTTTCAAACTGATAAATATCTAATCACAAACAAGTAACATGATTTAACAAATTTTCGATTTAACTATTAATGAGAAAATGTATGTGAATGTGTAAAATTAAGAAAGAACACTTTCGGTGTTTATCAACATTATATTCTGTGTTCCAAACTTTTTATGATTTATAAGCATGCTTTAAAATTGTGTACGAGTGAGTACTTGAAAAGGAAATTTAAAAATACAATAAAAAATAAATATTAATAAAAATAGAAAAAAAAATAGACTCTGTGCCGTTTTAATCCTATTAGTAATAGTTTCAAGTTGGCGCTTTCACAAATAAGACAAAATATTATTTATTTTCTTTTATGTGAAATATTTTGGTAAAGAAAACTGAAAAAAAGAAGAAAAAAAAAATCAAATCTTAATGAAAAAAAAAAAACTACCAGCATTTTATGAATGAATAGAGTTAGTTGTCAGTAAATTCAATCTTACTAAAAATACATTTATTTATATTATTATTATTATTACTTTGGCAAATATGAAATTGTTATTAAACACAATAACCAATGGAGAATAATATTTTAAATGGCCTAGAAATATCACAAATGGTGAAAATTTTTGCATAAACAAATTGAATGGCCAATAAAATTTATAGCTCATTGTTTAATTTCATCTCTTTCGCTTCAATTGGACATGATGAATAAGAAAATAAAATATAAAAAAAGCCCCCACAAAATTTAACTAATTTGTAAGTAATTAGTTAGTAATTACAACTAAATCTGCATAGTTGTAACTAACATAAACTTCATAGATTTGAACAGCTCATATGTAAATACAACTTTTAACTGAATTCCTTCCACAACCCACACCTTGTTTACACAACAGTAAATTCATATTCGCAGATACATAAATAATTTATTAGTTTTACAATCTAAAGAACTAAATATTTACGCTGGCTATTGTTAGAATTTTAATTTTTAAACACATTTTCTATGTATAAATGGTCAGAGATATTTAGTTTTGTATAAATGAATGTGCAAAAATATTGATAATACTCGTAGTTATAATAATAATAATGGCAAACAACCATTAGACAGACAGATAAACACTTACGGGTAAGTGCAGCTGACCCAGAGACCAAAAGACAAATTCATCAAAAAAAAAATTATGACTCAAATAAAACCAAAAACAACTTCAGTGCAGCAGAGATCAACAACAACTTTAGCTGGAGGTAATAAAAAACAAACCAAAAGATACAAGAAAACAGTTTCAAATGGATGCAAATTTTACAGATCTACAAATTACTTTTAAGTTAAAGCGCAACAGAATTCAACATTTCAAAGAGACATGAAAGAACCGCACAAGCTGTTCGCTCAAGTAGTCAAACAATTAATAAACAATGAGTGGCTCCATGTAGACAAATGTACATTTTTGTGTGCGCTCTTTTGTACTTAAAAAAGTACCATTCATTTCTTTAATGATGAAATGACCATATCGGCTAAACTGAATTTTTATACCCTTTACCATCATGACTGGTATCGGGCAGAGATACAATATAAGTTTGTCATTACGTTTGTAGTTTTCACATTTTTCATATATACATATATTCTGGATCGTTATAGATAGCGGAGTCGATATAGCCATGTCCGTCTGTATGTTGAAATCAACTTTCCGTAGCTCCCAAATAACTTACATATCTACATGATTCTTATATAAATATATCCGCTATATCGGTTGCTATTTAAAACCTTTGTGAGAAGGGTATAAGTTTGTCATTCCGTTTGTAATTTCTACATTTTTCATTTCCGACCCTATAAAGTATATATATCCTGGATCCTTATAGATAGCGGAGTCGATTAAGCCATGTCCGCCTGTCTGTCCGTCTGTCTGTTTCTGAAGACCCAGATATGAGCAAAAAACCGGGACAACCTCGATTTTCTACCTATTTTTTATCTATATCTGGATTACAAGTCATTAATATAGACAATATGGATATCTAATGATAGATATTTCAAAGTCCATTGCAACGATGTAGATAAGGCTATAATAAGTTGGACCTACAATGGGTCAAAATCGGGAAAAATATTTTTTAAAATTTTTTTAAAAAAATTTGGAAAAAACTTTTTTTAAAAAAAATTAAAAAACAATTTCATTTCTTGTTTTATCTATATCTGAATTACTTAGTCATTCATATAGACAATATGGATATCTAATGATAGATATTTCAAAGGCCTTTGCAAAAACGTATATAACACCATAGTAAGTTGAACATACAATGGGTCAAAATCGGGAAACATATTTTTTAATCCGATTTTTTTTTTACCAAAAAAAATTTTTTGTCTTAAAATTTTTGTCACAATAAATTTAAAAAATTAAAAATGAAATTTAAAAAAAAAAATTTTGCCATAGAATTTGTTTCATTAACAAATTAAAAGAAAAAATTTAAATTTTTTTAAAAATTTTTAAATTTTTATTTTAAAGTATAATTTGGTGAAAAGTATACATATATAATTCGGCATTGACGAATAAGCTATCTTACTTGATTTAGTTATATCTAAACTGCTGATATATAAAGTTCTGCCGATACAAAATTTGAAGCATTACAATAATTATAAATAGTAGAGGACGCTAAGAATCAATATTGAATTCAAAACTTGCAGATGATTTTACCAAACGCGTAATATTTGAATTTGATGTACATACAAATTATTATATTCTATCCATAAATTTATTAATGAGCATTATTCTTTAGATTTATTATACCCTTCACCTTCGTGAGAAGGGTATATATAAGTTTTTCATTCCGTTTGTAATTTCCACAATATAATTTTCCGACCCTATAAAATATATATTCTGGATCCTTTTAGTTAGCAGTCGATTAAGACATGTCTGTCCGTTGAAATCAATTTTCTGAAGACCCCAGATATCTTCGGGATCCAAATCTTCAATAATTCTGTCAGACATGCTCCCGAGAAGTTTCCTATTTAAAATCAGCAAAATCGGTCCATAAATGGCTGAGATATGAGGAAAATACCAAGACAACCTCGATTTTTAACCTATATCTTGATTACTAAATCAATAATATAGACAATATGGATATCTAATGATAGATATTTCAAAGACCTTTGCAACGACGTATATAAGACCATAGTAAGTTGGACCTACAATGGTTCAAAATCGGAAAAAATATTTTTTAACCCTAATTTTTTTTTCACCAAAAAAAATTAAAAAACCAAAATATTTTTTCTAAAATTTAAAAACAAAAAAATTTTAAAAGTTATAATTTAAAAAAAAAATTAAAATAACAATTCTAAAAATTTTTTTTTACAAAAAATTTAAAAAACAAATGGAAAAAAATAAATTTTGTTTGAAGTATAATTTGGTGAAGGGTATATAAGATTCGGCCCAGCCGAATATAGCTCTCTTACTTGTTTTTTTTAATTTGTAAATATTCCAAAACAAAATTGCAATATTTGGAATTTGTAATGAAAAGATAACGATAGTTTTGGCTGGATTTTTATGAAACCATCCAAAAAACATTTTCAATTTGAATTCTTAAATGATTTGATGATTTTTGTACAAAATAATTGATTTTAACACTTTAATGCACATTAGACTTATTAAATTTAAAAAACAACTTAAATTATTCAGTTTATTTAATTCTAAAAAAACATTCAAATTGACAATACATATTCTTCATGGTTTCAAACATAGTGTAACATAGAGACGAGACATAATAGTCAGAAACCAAAGTCTGTTGTCAAAAACATATCTCTGGAAACAACAACAAAATCAACGTATTTTGTTATTGTATCAGAAATATGATTTGTTGTATTTTTGTTTCACAAATCGGAGTGTCTTGTCTCTATGTATAATTCTCTATGGTTGTATTTAGTTAATTTGAACCCAAGGGCGTTTCATTTATTTTTAATATTGCAGAATTTTACCTTTGACCTTCATAATTTAAGGGTTAACGTTGTCCAATTTTAGTAAAACTTTCGGAATATATTTAAAATTATCTGGACTATAATAGTTTGAATAGGTTTTATTTAAAATTTATAACAGCAAAGAAATTGGACTTATTCGCTAAAATATGACAAACAAATTTAGTTTTTCCCGAAATCAGGTCAACCATTTGGTGGATAGGGGTACATATGTATATAAATTAAAAATTTATTTTTAATTTATCTTTTTTCAGTTTTGGGGTAAATTTTCCTTTTTTCACCCCCGGATCTGCGCCTTAGTTAGACAATTGCTAAACGTTTCAAATTTCTAAATTTTTAAATTTGTTCTGCCAAAAAAAATGTATATTTTTAAAGCGACTTAAAGCGCAGTTTTAGTCCTTCTTAAAGGTAATTTTATTTCGGAATTTCGGTTTTTTTAGTATATTCAATAAGTTAAACTGTTTTTGAATTATGCGAATATATGTTGTACAACCTCCTCCATTTTCGAAATAACGGTATAAACTCAAAAACAAGAGCTGTACCAAAAAAACGGTTAGAACCACTGGATTCAGCGTACTCGAATTAGTTTAACTTGCGGGGTGACCCTCTTGACAGAAAAAAGTGTTAAATTCGTGCACAGTGTAACAAAACATTTGAAAAAAATTAAAAAAAATAATTTTGTTTCCCTTGAAAATGCATCATCAGTCATCATCATCCAATGCATATCATCCTAATATTATACAGAAAGTGTTTCTGCAATCCATAGAACATTTCTAGGGGGAGGCGGTCTGTATTTGGAGCACCTTCGTGTACAAATTATTGAATTTTGTCCGATTATTTTTTAAATTTAGTTTTTTTTTTTTTTTGCTAATTGAGATTCTAATTTTCCCTAGAATTCCTGGGAATGAAAAATTGTTTTATTACTTTCGGGAAACGGAAATAGTCATGTATTGAACATTTGAATCCAGATATTTAATAGAATAATGTGTGAGTTTTTAGAAACTTATTTATTTGGGAGCAAAATACAAACGGATTTTCGGGCAATTAATATTGTTGCAATTCTGGGGCAATTCTAGTATGTATACAATATAATACCAAAAATATCTTTGGACCGAAATTAGTTCACCAATTCACACAGACACTCAAACTTGAACTCTAATAAAGACAAGAGAGTTGGAAACATGCTGAGAGAATTACAGCGAAATTAAAAATCATACTCTCCACTAATCTACATATGTTAACAAACAGCAAGATCAATAAAACTCATAAAAAAGTGTGCGTAAAGTTTTTTTCGTGAAGCTTTTAACAAAATGCACCCAAAACAGCATGAACTACGTACATAAATAAGTAGCAGATAGATAAATAAAAGCACGTAAATACAACAAATTAAAAACGTTGTTGGTTACCAAGAATGACGTCGTCAATGACAACAATAATAAAAAAGTAAATGTGTTTGGTACTTTGGTACTATTATTGTGAGAATAAGTACCAACCACATAGCACAAATACATAAACAATCGCGAATTTCAATATCAATTTCAATTAGATTTCAGTTGCTGTGGATGTTGCTGCTGCCTGCCATTGGTATTGCTCTTTCTGTTGCTGCTGCTAGTGCTGTTGTTGTTGTTGTCGTTGTTTCTATTTATGATGTGTGTATTATTTGCTGGCTCTTGTTGCTGCTGTTTGTTACTGGTTCGTTACAAGCGATGGCAGCAAATAAGGTATAAAAGGTTTCGTACTCCCGTCTAACGGCTCAATCATACATTGACTCTATCTGTGTAAAAACGTCTTAAATAAAAAGTGGGATAGTTGTAAACAAATCTCCAAAACTAAAAGCAACAAAATTAAAATCCCAAAATATTTAAATTAAAGTGCAAAAACTTATTCAAACAATTCAATAAATTGTAAATACAAGTGTTGAAAGAAATAAAATTATTAAAACGTGTAATTTGAATATTTGTATATGAAGTTGAGTTTACCAAGAAACAAACAAACAGACACCTTGGGTGAGACACGAGTGACATCCTGTGAATTACAAAATTTAACGAAAGCAATTGCAACTGCGATCAGCACTAAGTACGATTTGATTTATTCAAACGTTCCTTAGTACGTTAAACGTGATCGAATGTCAGTAATTCTAGCCGTAGGCCTTTAGACGACAGACATCAACGAAATCATGAATATGAAGGTGAATAATAAATAACATACATATCTATATTATAGTATAAAATAAAGAACAACAATTTACAAAATAAATAAAATACAAAAAACAAAAAAACTAAAACATGTGTAGTGACAGACATAAATGATCAAGTGAATGAATAAAGAATGATGGAATAAGAAAAAATGCATGACTGCAGTAAGTGAACTTGCCAGCCTGATGGTCAAGTCAACTGTTGCATTGCATTTTAAAAGAAACAACTTAAATATGTATGTACACATGCACATATAAACAAACATATATTTGTTGGTTTTTATATTGATGGATAATGATTTTAGTATCCATTCATCCATCCATCCATCAGCCAGTCATTCAGTCAGTCAGACTGTAATAGGACTTCAATAGAATATTAATCGTATCGTTGTTGATTACATTCACTTGTACAGATACGTTCAAATACCTAAATACATAAAACTTCGTTAGATACAAATATATTGTACATCATACATAACTGTATCAACTTCCAAGAATAAAGAGTGAATGGAATAATTGTGAAGTAAAATACAAAAAAATAAAAATAAAATAAAAATAAATTTCCATATTGAACTTTTACATTTTTTTTATCACATTAGAATAAATTTGTAACGGTTAAATTATTGCAGCAAACAATGTTAAACATTCTTTAAATTCATTTACAGATTAATGAGTGATACCAACAAAATGTTATTGCAATTATGTAGATTGAAATGTTTGAAACATTTAAATTATTGCAAAATTTCGGGATCATTATACAATAGATGGGGAAGTGCCATATTGGAAATCAACTTTCCAATAACTCCTGCTATATTACGCATCCGATTCAATATTATAAGATATGACAATTTTGGTAATGCAAAGCAGCAAAATTGATTCATAAAGTTACGTCTACCTCAATTTTTGGATATATCTCGAATATCAATTTACAGTATAATGCCAAAAATGCCCCCATATTCATAAATATGTATACAAATACTTCGGCTATAATTTCTTAAAGTAAATATTACATTGAAGTTTCTTATCCACCACTACACATTGAATATTGTGATTGTAGACACCTAGCCCCCATACAAATATCCCCCAGAATATTGTTTGAGCAGTCATAAATATGTTGATTAAGCAATCCTGATTAAATTTTGCACAAATTAGTTATAAGTACTCTAAAATTATACCGTAAAGTATCGCGAAAATCGGGCAACATTTCTCTGTAGTACCCATACATGGCCCCCATCAGAAAATTAATTGAATTTTTATAACATTCATATAATAATTAATATAGTGATGAAATTGGACATAAACAAGTTTTATATGAACCTAAATCTTTCTACCAAATTTTGTGACGATCGGTGCCCATATAACCCCTAGATCGGTACAGACTCTCATACTTATCTTATTTATTTGTTTATTTTTAATTTGTTTGATCAATTCAAAAACTGTTTATGAATTAGGCCTACAATATTTAAGAAAACTGTTTTTTTTTAGCCGTTTAGAAATAAAAACTGAAATAAAAAATTGTATCTTTACTTCGTTGACGGACCTTTTTTGGAATGACATTCTTTGTTTTTGGACTGTAAAACATTCCGACAGAGAATTTCTCGAACTTTTTATTCCCGGGAAATATTTAAAAATAAAATCAGTTTACTCCCGAGATGTTTTTAGTACCAAATTAGTACGAAATGATGTAAGAAAACCGACGAAGGTAAATGTGAAAAATATTTGTAATTCGTTTCTAAATTGAAATTTAAACCAATATTATTGTAATTATTTTCACTAAATATGAATTTTCTTACAAGTTTTAGTGTTAAAT
The DNA here is from genome assembly GCF_958450345.1 of Calliphora vicina. Taxonomy (NCBI): domain Eukaryota; kingdom Metazoa; phylum Arthropoda; class Insecta; order Diptera; family Calliphoridae; genus Calliphora; species Calliphora vicina. Next base: position 168,775,038 of record NC_088780.1, read on the forward strand.
ATCTCAATAATTCCTGTAAGAACTTTAAATTTCAATTGTATTAAGTCGACCTTTTCTGTTTTTGTCATATAGAGAAAATAAGCCCCAATAAGCACAAAAAGCTCTGAAAATTCAAGCACTTGAACATTTTGTTGGTATTTGATTTGTAATTGTCATAAACTTGAAAAATATGTATTTAGAAAATTCAATATTTTTCAAACAAAAACCATATGGCTTGAATTTAATTATGTTTCCTTTTTACTGGAGAATGCTATTGAAATAAAGTGTAATTCAATTGCTTGACTATAATTCAAGGCTTGAAGTACACTTGCATTCAACTTGAATTCCAGTAAAAATGCTTATTGAGTTATGGTTGCGATAGCAGAATTTACTGATAATAAAATGATTCAGTCTAAATGTTGTGATTGGAAAATTTTAGTTGGGGCGACAAAAATTCGTAGTTCTTCTGTGTAAAAAGAAACCCTTGTTGTGGCTGAACAATTTTAATGGGGGTAATGTAAAATCTTAATTTTTCTGTATCAACTGATTATCTGTTGCAATGGATATAATCGAATCATGCAATTGACAACAAATCACCTTGAAGAAGAAATTCCCGATATTTCCAAAAAAAAAATTCGCGGAAATTTAAAAAAAAAGTTTTAAAAAAATTCGCTAAAAATTTTACCGACATATAGCATCTTTTGTGCAGCCTTAAAGTTCATCATCACAAATTCAGCCGCATACATATGAACCGGGAGCCATTAAAGCTCTACCAAGCCGATTGAATCGCTCAGCACGACGCAAGCTTTGGGTAGTCACAAAGCAGGTGAGCAGAGCTTTTATCTTATAAGTAGCTCGCAAAAGCTGACATGTTTTGTCTCAACATTACCTAAAGTAAATTTGTAGTATCTAATACCACAGTTTCCGGTAAATAATCCAGTAAGTAGTGAAATCACCCTTTCCAAGCAATAGTGGGATCATAGTTTAGAATGTCGGGCATATTAGGATGTCGTAAATATTGACCCATTGGAACACTTTGAAAATTAGACCAAAAAACAGCTGTTTGGAACCATCATTAAACAGCCACAACTGATGCCGCCAATTCTGATTTGACCCTTTCAGTTATTAGATCTCTAAAATTTCAATGCAACACTAAAGTCGGTAACATGTAGTCTGATATTACAATACTAGAGTCGTTCGTGATATACCCGGTTGCACTTCTATGGGCCTTCTCCATTAACAAAATATGTAAGTGTGTAAGAACCGGATAGCCCCCACAGAATAAGTAGGACAGGTCCTCACAGATGAGTCTTATAGTAACAAAATACGGAAATAGAAACTAATAGATAGAAATATTGCAAATATTTACAATTCTATGCTGAATAATTTTGTGAGTCGCAATGAAATAAAATTATGATTTCAATTACGAACTGTGTTTATGATGTAAGGTTATGTTAAATTTCTAAATTGTTTGGTTTTCTGTCATTTTCCATCATCATATTTCATGTATATTAATTCATTCCCCCAAAATATTTCATATTTAACGACCCTAAAAGACAACGATTATTTTCAGTGAAGGCAAAAAGGGAAGCTTTCATTATTTGGTATTATAACACTGTGTGTAATTTTTTAAGTCATGGAAATATAACCATATACGGACACCAGTTTTGCCCAAAGTCATGCACTCTTTTTTATGGGCCCCCAAGGTTTTGGGGCCTCGGTGTCATTTTTGCAAAAAAAAGTGATAATTTTCTCAGGCTCATATCTTACAAACAGTTTGGAATTTGGATTTAAGGATGTCTCATTAAATTAATTTACAATTTAATGAGACATCCTTAGAAATTAAAAAAAAGTTTACAATTTTTTAAAATCAATAAGAAAGTTTAATACATTCTAAAATACAGTCGGTTTGGAATCTACTGGATTCGTTCTATCAAATATTTGAATGTGTTATTTGTGATTTTACTGCAAATACTCTTAATTTATTCAACTTATTTAGGCTAAAGTTATTGATCCAAAATCAGTTACACTGTGTAATTTCGTGTGTTACAAACAGACCAATGAAATAAACTTATTCCCTTGCATACGACAAATTAAAGATAAAATGATACAAAACCAAATCAAAAAAAACACTTACATCTTTCAAAGATAATAACGATGGTAATGAAAGTGATTGGTCGGTCTTAAGTGTGTTAAGCTTCCAAACTAACTGACAACTAACAGTTACCGCTGCAGGCATACAACGAGTGTAAAACACTTTCATTTTCTCTCAAAGTGTAAATAAATATTTAAGAAAATATTGTAGACACTTGGGTTGTGACCTAAATATTACAAATTCAAGTTCGTTTTAAAATTGTCAAAATTTAAAATTTAACATTTTGTTACTTTAGGCCATACAAATTTATTAAACAAATAGAAAATGCAACTTGCATTCGACAATGTATATGAGAACTATACTCGTATTTTTTTTATTTAAATTTTCAATTAAAGCGTAAGTGTTTCCAACCGGAGTTTGTTAGTTGGGTGTTTTGTATATTTGGTATTCATGTTAGGGGACTTTTTAAGTTCCGCTTTAAATTATTTCAAATAGCAAACACAAACACATTTAATTTGGTTTTATTTGCGGTTAATAAATAAATACAAATTTCTAATTAATGAAAACAATTAAAAATAGTGCATGTGTTTTAATGGTTTGCTACACAAAAGGTTAGCTAGTTTTTATTCTTGCATTTTCATATACATACATATGTATGTATGTATGTATTAATTGTCAGTTCTTATTATACCCTTCACCATAAGTTTGTCATTCCGTTTGTAATTTCTACATTTAACATTTGCGAACCCTTAAATTCAGAATCTTTATAGATAGCGCTACCGGTATATCAATGTCCGTCTGTCTGTCCGAAGCCTCCAAATAACTTACATACATGATTGATATATCAATAAATCCACAATAGTCTTTCTTGCTTAGATTGCTATTTAAATTCGTGAAAATTTACCCTCGACTACCTCGATTTGTATTTATTATTGATCTACATACATATATCTTGATTAATATAGACAATATGGATATCTAATGATATACATTTCAGTGACCTTTCCAACTTTAAAATCGGGAGAATTTTTTTATAATCCGTTTTTATTTTTTCCCCTAAAAAAATTTTTTTTCTCAAATTTATTTTTAACAATTTTTTTTTTTCAACGCATAATTTGGTAAAGGGTATATAAGATTCGGCACAACTGAATTTAGCACACTTATTTGTTTTGTTTCAAATGAGTTTAACAGAGTATTTTATTACTAGATGCCAATACAGTATGGATCAAAACATGAATTGTATCAATGTCGCAAACACAAAAAGTCAACTTTGTAAAGAATTATATATTTTTATCAGAGACCGAAAATAACGGGTTCACTTTCATTTCAATGGTAAATTCTCATTCGCAGCCATTTAAAAATAATATTTTGTGATATATCACTGAGAGAGTGATTTATTCGAGAACATTTTAGGTATGGGGTTGAGAGAAACAGAAAAGAAACAAACACAAATAATCTGGATGAGTGATTTATAATTTATTTTTTTCGTAAAGGTCAGCTTTTGGCTTTTATTTGCGAACATGAAAAATAAATCGGAAAAATGCATTTGATGCAAATCAACGCTTAAATATATAAAAATTATCATCACTTCATATTTATCATAGTATTTCCATAATTTGTTAAAAATTACTAATAATATGTTATTGTATGTAAATAAAAGAGAAAGTAACAGTTATTAAGAACAAGAACAAATTAATGGAGGAGTTATTTTCGATCTCTGATTTTTATTAACAATTCACAATTTATTTTCCCAAAAAGCAATAATTTTAATAAATTTATATAAAGACCAAAAGATTATATATGTATACATACATATATCCCTAATTTAATAGTAACCCATATCGCGAATCAATCACCCCTATCGCGAATCAATATTTCACATGAAATATTCTCCCTTTTCCTTTTTTCGTTCATCAACTTTGTTCACGTGAAAAAATTCCCCAACATGGGAAATTTTTAGATGGAATTTTGTAAACAATAATCTTTTCTGAATGAAAAGTTCATGGGAATATCTCGATAGTAATTTTACCTTATTTTTCAAATTTTTGGCTTTTATTTTGAAGCATTTGTACAATATAAATTAATTCAAATTATTGGCCATGGCCTTTTCCCATATTTCTGGCAACATATGGATTCCAAGAACGAATCCAGCCAATATCGGATACTCTGATCTAAAGTGAAGGGTATCCCAGAGAGAACGTTCTGCATCGATCGAAACAAAAAGTAGTCGGACGGGGCACGGTCTGGATTATAAAGCGCCTGAGGCAAAACTTCACAGCCACTTCATTCTATATACTTTTTAATAGGTGCTGCAACATGTGGATATTTGGCATTGGTATCGATGCGGATGGTTGGCCGGACTTCACATGCGATCTATTAAATTTTGGGTTATCGTAGTGGATTCATTTTTCATCGCAAGTAATAATTTGGTGCAAAAATTATTTTCTTTTATAGACATTTATGACATGCAAAATCGTCTTTCAAGGTATCTCTGCTTCAATTTGTATTGTACCCAATTTTCCTGCTTTTGGATGTATCCAAATGCAAAGGTTTTGAAGTTGCTGCTTGAGAAGCTCCAAATGATTTTGCAAGCTCTTGTTGAGTTTTAAAACAATCATCATGGAGTAATTCCTTCAATTCTTGGTCTTCAAACTTTTTTGACTGGCCTGGGCGATCTGACAAGTAATTATTTATTTCGTAGTGCAGGGTGTATCGAAATTGCTCACTACATTTTAGTAATTTTAGAATGTGTGCAACATATTTTAATCTACACTGTAGCTTTAAACTTTTTAAACTGAAATGATCATGAAAACATAGAACATTTCATGTAGACAATGTATAATAGAACAGCACCCAAAGAGCTGGGAGTTACCACTGATACCAATTCATACTATAAATATAACAAGATTAACTGGTTTCAAATTAAAGGAGATAGTATTCATATCGTTAACATATGTACGGATTTATGTGTATAAATGTATACAAACATACAGTACATACATACATTCATTTTATACAATTTTTATTAAATATTTATTGTTGATTTTACACAAAGAATCACACTCAAACACACTATTACTTATCAATGTGGTTCATATGAATTTTGATCGATCGATAGATCAAAATAATAGACAATTAATTTTGTTTTATTTTGCTTTGCTTTATTCGGTTTGTCACCCTTAAGTTGTCAAAACTTTTGTCAAATTTCAAGCTTTACATGTCAATCAATGTTTGTTCTGCTAATAAACTGGGTGGAAACATTATTAACAGAGTTTAAAAGAATTTTTAATATGATTAGTCGGCAATTAAAGAGCTTAAATTGAAATTGATACTTCCGTCTTGTTTGTAAAGAAAAAAAAAATAAATAATGTAGGTACTCGTATGTACAATGTACATACAGTGACTCTCATTAATATTCGGTTTTTTTATTCGAGTTATTAAAAGTCAACAAAATTAATAGAAAATAATAAAAAACCGGCGATACATATTATTTTCTTTTATTCATAAAACATATTAAGAGATTAAAAAAAAAACTTATTTCAGAATTCTGAATATTGAATAAACAAAATAAATAACAACAAAAACAAAAAAACTTAAATAATTCACACTGCATTAATATTCGGTTTTTTTAGCACATATAACATTATTGTTTAAATAGAAATTTAAAAAAATAATTTAATATCTGGTTGGATAGCCCTTATTTTTTATAACCTCAGAAGGACAATTGGCATTTTTAAAAAAAAAATGTTTGCAATTAATCAACACTGATTCTCATTCTTTCTGCTGCCTTTTTTGAGTCCGTTTTTCGATGAAACGGGATTTCCGCGGATTTTTTTTATTGGACCAGCACTCAGGGGATGACCCCTACTCATGCAAAGCATTGTGTTGGAACTAGGAAAATAGGTTATGGGAGGGAGGATAGAGGGAGTAGTGTTTGAGGACATTTGATTTTAATTTTCCTATATTGAAAGTGACAGGAAATACTTCAGGAGGAAGCTTATTCCACATACGGACAGTACGGCTAAAGAACGAATTTTCCCTGTAATGTGTTGTGCGATCTACTGTCCAGTCGACCACGAATTGATGTGCCCCTGCCGAAGTGCCCCTGTCATTAAAGCAACCACTCACGCAAAACGTGGTCTTTATGCTTAGGGTCGTTTTGTTGATACAATTCAAAAGTTCTTGCAATTCCCATTTTTTCTGCCAATTGTTTCGAATTATCTCTCAAAATGTTCAAATAAACATCCTTGATCATTGTATACCAGTTTCCCAGTTTCGATTAATACCAGTTTCCCTAGCACTTTCGCTGAAATGCAGCTCCAAACCATTACATTTCTTCCTCCATGCTTAACTAATGGAGTATTATTTTTTCCTTTCGGAAAAAAAAACTATGGTTCGGCTTCTGCCACACCATAGTTTTTCCATCACTTCCAAATTAGTTATATAAGCTTTCATCGTGAAAATTACGGCTTCCGACCAATTTACATCTTTTTTTATATGCTCCTTAGTAAATTTTAACCGATTATTCAACGGCCGTATTGCCCTTAAAAAAACTTTAAATTCACGAAAGGTTTTTTGGGCAATACGGCCGTTGAACCCTTAATGGCGTGACTTATTGTTACTTCTGAAACTGTCTTTCCAAATTCCGCCTTAACTTCAGTAACAATTTTGGGAGCACATAAGCGTGGGTTAGCCTTGAACGGAGCTCTTCCATCTCGATCCTGGTTTTTATATCGTCGGATAATTTCACCGAAAAGTATATAAGGCTAAAGTGGCTCAAAATCTGGAAAAATATTTTTTACCCCGAATTTTTTTTTGTTATACAATTTTATTTCAAAATTTTAAAAATTAAAAAATATTAAAAAAAAATTTTAGCAATTACATTTTTTTCTCTAACAAATTAAAAAAAAATAAATTATTTAAATTTTGTTTACCTAAAAATATTTAAAATTTGTATTTTAAAGTATAATTTGTTGAATATAGCTCTCATCACTTGTTTTTGAGAAAAACTTGGTTTTGGGTAAATACCATTCGTTTTGAGTGGCAAGAGTTATTATGAACACCATAGAAGACATTATAACTTATTTAAATTTAGAATTATGAAAAATACCCCAAACTGAGTATATGAGAAAATAAATTTCTTCATAAAACTGTTTGAATTGTTCGTTATTCGAAAATGGTAATTTTTAAATTCTTCGTAAGAAATTGTTCAATTAATCGAACGATCATTATTCGAATAGATACCCTAATAATAGCCCATGCAGACTGTCGCCCAATTACTTGATTTCATATTTCTTTAGAATCTCAACTCCAAGATTCAATTTGATTCAAAAACCGAAAAATGCCATCGTCTTTGCGTAAACTGACAGCTGAACATAGAAAGTGATTTTTTTAATGTATACTGTGATTCTAATTGAATTTGATTGCAGTTTCAAAATGTGTTTAGGAGACTAACAAAGTTTTGCAGTTGAATTAAGTTCAATTTATTATATAGAAGTATGTACGCAACACACACCCTCCTTAAAGAAGCAGTGAAGTGGTCGAGCTTTAATTGTATAGTAAAAATATTATTCAAATTAAGCTTCTGCATTCCTACCATTGATAATGTACTTAAAAGCGTGAAGGTCTCTATCTCAATATGTAGCTAAATGTTGTCATGTCACAATGTGTATATACATGGTTATACTTATATATGGGTACAACTATTGTTGATAATTCTAAATAAAAAAAAAACACACCCAATATTCAATAATTCTCTTTGTGTCTTTCTTACAGCTTATAACAATTATGGTCACTGTAATGGTGACAATTGCGTATTGTGAGGGAAAAGCTGCTTTGCGTCGTAAACCCAAAGTATATAATGCTTTGATAACCACAGACGAAGACTTGGTGCAGAGTCGAGCATATCCAGTTATACAACCAACAATACATGAAACCGGTATTGCTCACTATGGACCTTATGGTCCATACAATCCATATGGAATTTACAATCAACATGTGGTAAGGCTTGCTCAACCCATTGCACCGGCATTAATGCCTAAGGAACAGGTTAGTTTTACAAATTATAATATTATCGGCAATGGAAACTATAAAACATTTAATGTATTTATTTCAGCTGCCTTATTCTCTACCGCCACCACAATTTCCGCCACAAATTATGCAACAACCGTTAGTGCCACAACCTTTAGCTGGTTATCCTTTACCGCAGAATCCACCAACAGCTCCAGCTGCGGAAAATCCACAAGCGTCACCATTACCACCTACAGGCATGGAAGAACAGCAACAACCTACAGTACAACCTCCAACAGCACCAGCTGAATTACCAAAAGATCCCAATCAGCCCATTAAAATGCCATCAGAACAATTGCCAATACCTCTGAATCAATATGGCTTACCACCTTCACTGATACCTCTTAGACAACCACAGCCATATCATCCTCGTGCCTATCCTTATCCATCACCAAATGGACCTGGACAACCTTTCCATTTGCCACCGTACAGATTCAATCAAATTCCTCCCTTGTATTACAATACTTTTCCAGGTTTAAGACAACAGTTTTTGCCGCCTTACAACTACCTGCCCACAGGTCCACAATTTCCCTTGAGCAACACAATACCCACAGACAAAACTTATCCTCAACCTCCCAGCCAACCGTTGCCAGTAGCAACAGCCGCTCCTACACTCCCTACACTCCCTCCACTCACTACAGCTGAGGAACCAACTGAAAGTTCAGTGCCATCTACCGACTCCCTAGAACCTGAACCGCCATTTGAAACTATCAAAAATGGCTCAAAGAGCAAAGACAGCAGTGTACCAGATGTACCACCACCACCAATACCATCGGGTGCTAAATCCAAACAATCTTAAGTTGTCACACTTTTCGTTATTTTAAATAATTTTAGACGAATTTTTTTAAGTTATTATTTATTACAAATCAAATCTAAAATTTTGAATCTTTAAGATTCCATCGATCAATAAACGAAACTAAATATTTTTATTTTATTTTATATTAGTTCAATAAGAATTCACTATTAGTTTTAATAAGAACACACAAAATGCACATTAACAAAAATAAATTTTAAAATTGTAGTTATGATTTTCTTTTTGATCTTATAATAAAATATTGCAAATAATTTTGATATCGTACATAAATTTTTACTATGCAACTTAATATGTTGACATGTGGACAGAAAAATAGGTGCGTTCATTACATTTTTTAAAAGTAATAGAAATTTTCTTATACTTACCATCAAAAAATATGGGGGTATATTGATTCTGTCATTCTGTTTGTAACACATCAACATATTGTACGATTCTAAGACGGGCTTTGTCCGTCCGTCTGTCTGTACTATCGGTTGATAAGGTTTGTTTGGAAATTAAAATGGGCAATATCGGTCCATGATTTTACTAGCCCTCATACAAATTTCTCCTTTGAATAATATTTGAGCAGTCATAAATATTGTTACGAAATTGTACTTGAATTCAAATATAACGATTTTAAGGGCTGATTTAAAAGTAGCATAATGCTTTCAAATAACAGTGCTGTAATAGCAAACTGTAACATATCTGTGGGCATTATTAAATAAAAGCTTTCAGTTGATTTGATCGTAAGTTGGCAACGTTGTATTCGAATTCGAATATTCAGTTAAAGAACATTGTAGAAAGTACACCACAGATGGCGTATGTATTAGTAAGATCTAGAATATTCGAATTTTGACAGTTAAAGAACAATCTAGAGTGCAGATGGCAGTGTTATAAATAGTGGCAGAGGTTGCAGTCGTGAGTCAGTTTATCAGAGACGCTTTTCGAATAAACATCAACTGAGTGCCTTAAAGTGTGTTGTGTTTTTCAAGTAAATTCGTGTATTTTATAAATTGTGTCTGTATTTCTGCGAATTTACAAACGTGTATAAACAACATTGAGTGACTATTTAATTCTGTTGTTGTACATTTGAATAAATAAAGAGTTGTTACCATTTTCAAACTACTAAACGGCTTTTATTTGCAATCAAAAGTATCCGGTTTATTTAAAGGAAATAAACCAGCGTTTTGAAAAGGTTAAAACGTAACAATATGTAAATTATGCAACAATCATGATAAAATGTTGCATAAATTAGTTCTAAGTACTAAGTAAAGTATGGCGAAAATCGGGAAACATTTGTCCCTAGTACCCATACAATGTTCCTCTCAGAAAATGACTTGAACATTCATAATCTATATAAATAAAAATCAAATGTCGTTCGTTGGTAATTGCATCAGTTGAGAACGACCGGACCGATTTAGACAATTTTTTTTAAAAAAAATGTTGGTCATAGTCCACCTTTACCACTTTTTTCGATTTATCCAAAATCGAATAACGGCTGCACCGATTTGGCTAATTTTTTGTTTAAATGTTCATTGAATCCAAAAAAGAAAAATTTACCACGCCAATTTTTGTTCGATATATCCAAAAACACAGGACGCATGGACCGATTTGGCAAATAGCAATAGTCCGCAAAAGTTTTTGCAGAAATAAAATTTGTCCACGTCCACTTATTAAATACATCTATCTGTGATCACTCATATTTCTGACAAAAAATCTATTTTTTATATAAAAACTCAAAATATCTAAATTCGCTAAAAACTTGGCCAATAAGCGTTTAATCAAGAAATGAGATCGATCTGTAATCACTTATATTTCCGAATATAAATCAATTTTTTATATACAAACTCAAAATATCTAAATTCGCTATTAACTTGGCCAATTAGAGTGTAATCATGAGTGTAATTTGAATCATATTTGGCCCTTAGGGTTTGATTGTTAATAAATGAAATAAATAAAAAAAAATAAAAAGGAGTTCGATCTGTGATCACTCATATTTCTGAACAAAAAACGATTTTTTATATAACAACTTAAAATATCTAAATTCGTTAATAACTTGGCCAATAAGCGTTTAATCAAGAAAAGGAGCTCGATATGTGATCACTTATATTTCTGACCAAAAATTTATTTTTTATATAAAAACTCAAAATATCTAAATTCGCTAATAACTTGGCCAATAAGCGTTTAATCATGAAAAGGAGTTCGATCTGTGATCACTCATATGTCTGAACTAAAATTTATTTTTTATATAAAAACTCAAAATATCTAAATTCGTCAATAACTTGGCCAATAAGCGTTTAATCAAAAAAAGGAGCTCGATCTGTGATCACTCATATTTCTGAAAAAAATTGATTTTTTATAAAAAACTCAAAATATCTAAAATCGTTCGTAACTTGGCCAATAAGCGTTTAATCAAGAAAAGTAGCTCGATCTGTGATCACTCATATTACTGAACAAAAATCGATTTTTTATATAAAAACTCAAAACATCTAAATTTGCTAATAATTTGGCCAATAAGCGTTTAATCATATTTTTATCCAAAAATAGATTTTTTATATAAAAACTCAAAATATATAAATTCGTTAATAACTTTGACAATAAGCGTTTAATCAAGAAAAGGAGCTCGATCTGTGATCACTCATATTTCTCGATCTGTGATCACTCATATTACTGACCAAAAATCGATTTTTTTATATAAAAACTCACAAATCGAACACAAGCATTTTTTTAATTTGACAGGACAACGTCTGTCGGATCAGCTAGTTGTATAATAATAATTAATATCATGATAAAATTTTACATAAACATGTTTTATATCTTTCTACCAACTTTAGTTAAGATTGGTCCATAATTGACTCTACCCCCCATATTGCCCATATATGTATGTATATAGTCAAATATTTATAACATTCCACTAGTAGAAACGCATTCTGTAAAATATTTTAGATTTTTTTTCTATAATATGCCTCAGTATTGGACAGTGATTTATATATTGGGTGTATGACTTAAAAATGCGGAATTTATAATAGATGGCGTATCTTTTGAATGCGGTTTTTGTTTTTAATAACCTATCAGGCCTGTCACAGTATTTTATTCCGATCGAAAGTGGAATTAATTTTGTTCAGGTAAAAATCATTTGATTACTGTTAGTTCTATTTAAAAAGCAAACTATAAAAAAGGGCATTTTGAAGTGATTCAAAAAAATAAGGAATAGAATTTATGAAATTGTCTACGCCATTTTTCATTGAAATTGAGAACATTATACCTACATGATATTGAGAAAATTCCAAATGAAATGGAGAATTTCCATTTTAAATTGAGAAAATTCCAAATGAAATTGAGAAATTGCATTTGAAATTGAGAAAATTCCAAATGAAATTCAGAAATTTTTTTTTTTCACCATAGGATGTCCTCCATAGCATTAAGATCTGTTGAACACTTGGGGATTGTTTAATTCGAACATTTAATTTACGGACTTTTTGTTAGCATATATTTGTTGCAATAATTATAATCAATTGTCTATTTTATGCGAGTCGGTTAATAGAACAATTCAAGCTACTATTGGTTTGGACCCATATTGATTGGATGTAGGGTGCTCAATTAATTTCTAAGTCATTGAACTGTTAAACATTTATTATGGGTTATTTTTTGTTTGACTACCTGATACAATAACACAAGTTTACAAAAAATATATTTTTCGTTTATTGAACGGTAGTTTATTAAGTATTTTTTGTGTCAATTATTATACGTCACAATTTTAAGAAAAATCGGTTTTCATATTTCATCTACCCTAAGCATACAAATGTATTTCTTTTATGGATTTGAAATCTCACAAAAAAATTTGTTTTTAGGTATCGTAATAATAAAAAAAAATAAACTTGTGTATAATTTTTATGCGGTTAAATAAAATGCTATTAAATTGTTGACTATCTTTAAAAATTTTCTCCACTGTCCACGTTTTTGAGCGGACGGTTAACAGATAAATGGCAGATCTATCCCAATAAATCAAGGTAAAAACAGAAATTTTTATATTGATACTTAAATATCAGAGCTGTAAATGAATTATTCATTTTTGAATTAATTCGCGAATTATTTTCACACAAAAAAATTAATTGAATGAAATTAGAGTCAATTCAAATGAATTTGGTAAAAATTAATTGCAATTAATTTCCAACTGTAATGAATGAATTTCTAGAATGAATTGCAATTCGTTTCTAATTCCCATGATATACTGGAATTGTCAGGTAGCGGCAGAATATGAATTGAATTATTAGGTATCGGCGAAAATCCTATCAAAATTTTGATTATTTGCTAAAAGATCTGCTCATGAATTTTATTGATTGCAACTCATTTTTGATTTCATTCATTTGAATGAATTCAATATCAATTCAATTCAAAAGAATTGGAAATTAATTGCAATTCACTTTAACAAATTCATTTGAATTGGGAATGAATTGCAATTCATTTTACAGATTCATTTGAATTGAAAACGAGTTGCAACTCTTTTTTACAAATTCATTTGAATTGGAAATGAACTGAAATTCATTCCTGTCTAATTCGTTTGAATTGATTCAAATTTCAATTCAATTCTTTCTTGTTAAAATTAAGTAACATTAAAATTAATGTGCTGTTTTTCTATAGCGAGTGATCGCTTTGAGTGGACGTTTTACATGTATTTTGTTTTTGTTACAATAACAAAACACATGTTAAATTTCCACTCAAAGTACTCGTTCGCTATAGAAAAACAGCACATAAGTATTTTCTTTCTTAATAAATAAGTATCTCAAAAGTTGGATGTCCTGGATTTTTTCAATATTTTTCACGAATGTATATTTCACATCATGAACAAATACCTTGTAAACTAGTGTAATTTTACTCAGAATAATAGAATTGTATAGGTAGATATGTACATAGAATAATAATTGTTTGTACATTGCAGATGTTGCCTATAAATGCATTTCATATTTTCACATAAATATGAATTTACTAACTTGCAAACAGGCACGTTGTACATGTGTACAGTGTACACACTAAATGAAATGTCAAAGAATCTTTAATGTTTTCCCCTTAATCTCCAGAGGATACATGTGTTATATTTGTGTTTAAAATACAAATAGCAACAACCACTAAGAACAATATGCAAAATTTGCAATAATTCGGAGAAGAATTATAATGATCGTTCGTCATAAAATACATAATACATGCATGCATACTTTCGCTTTCATCCATAAACTCATCTCAACATTTACACCAATTCAAGTGCAACAATAAGTCCAGGCACAGTCACTGACTGACTGTCATCCCCCTGGGATTATACACATGGTGATTAATCAACCAAACGACATTAACTCTGGATGCCACAAAAATATATAAAAGGAGGAGACTTTCAAAAACCATTTACAGTTTAAAATTGTACTTTCAAGTGAAATGAAACTAAAATTCAAATTTATTTCCATACTCATCATATTGCTTGGATTTGTTTGTGGTATGTATTGTATAAACAAATAAAAAATATAAAAAAAAAGTATGAATTATTCGATTTAAAGAACTCTTTTCACTATTTAGCATCCCAAGCTGGCACTTTTAAACCGTTTGTGCGCAGTCGTTACAGTTTACGTTGGCGTAAAACTACAGAGACGCCCAAAGCTTGGGACTCATCAACTGCATCCGGCAGTAAGGAGGACGTAGAAAAAATCTCTTCAAAAACCATCGACATATCAGAGATCCCTACAGACAATTCCATACAATTAACAACCGTCACGTCGTTACTGAAAACATCCACACATTCAACAGACTATGATTATTATAATAATGAGGTCGAAGAAGGAGAACACAAAAATTAACTCTACTATAAATTGTAAATTAATCTATAATACATATAACAATCTTTTTATACATTTTATATTGTAATAAAATTAAGAAAGCAATGGTGAGAAAAACATTTAATGGGATAAATTGTGGTGAATCAAATTGGATATTCAAAATATTTTTTTGGTGAAAAAAGAAAACACCGTTGTTAGCACGATTAGAAATTGATCTAACAAATCTGTTCGTTTATCTGTTATATAACGGATGAGCAAATATTTGCATTAGCAACATTATATTACGAATAAAGAACGTATTTTACATCCAATACAAGGAAATCGTCTTTCCTTCCGTTATACTATTTTAATTGAAGCGTTTTAAAGTATAAATCATAGATTAATACACATAGATCGGAAACTCTCCTGTCAAAAACCTAAATCACCTAAATCAGTGAAAAACCTAAACGGAACCTCAGAGAATGTACAAAAAACAACACTATTGAATAATTTTTTTGTTTGAGTTTTTTTCTAGTTTGGCCTCTATGTTTATACCAACATGAGATTGTGAGGATTTTGAAAATTTATTTTACAAACATGGAGTAACAAATTTATTGACAAATAAATATATTCTTAAACAAGTAAGAGTGCTATATTCGGCTGTGCCGAATCTTATATACCCTTCACCAAATTATAATTCAAAATTTTAAATATTTTTAGGTAAACAAAATTTAATTTTTTTCCAGTTGTTTTTTTAATTTTTTGTAAAAAAATTTTTTTCGATTGTTATTTTAAATTTTTTAATTTAAAATTTTTTTTTTTAAATTTTAAAAATTTTTTTTTTTTTGTGAAAAAAAAATTCGTGTTAAAATTTTTTTTTCCGATTTTGACCCATTGTAGGTCCAACTTACTATGGTCTTATATACGTCGTTGCAAATGTCTTTGAAATATCTATAATTAGATATCCATATTGTCTATATTAATGTCTTAGTAATCCAGATATATGTAGGTAAAAAATCGAGGTTGTCTTAGTTTTTTCCTCATATCTCAGCCATTTGTGGACCGATTTTGCTGATTTTAAATAGCAAAATTCTCGAAAGCATGTCTGACAGAATCGTTGAAGATTATTGATTATAATATTTTTTTTTCTCATATGTTTCTTTTTAATTAATTTATTTTTTTTAATTTCTATGCCTACTATGAATATATTTTTAAATTTTCTTTAATTTTATGTAATTTTTTTTTCCTGAGTGGAATTTGAATCATATTTGGCCCTTAGAGCTTGATTCTTAATAAATTAAATAAATAAAAATAAAATAAACAAGTAATAGTGCTATATTCGGCTGTGCCGAATCTTAAATACCCTTCACCAAATTATACTTCAAAATTTTAAATATTTTTAGGTAAACAAAATTTAATTTTTTTTACAGTTGTTTTTTAAATTTTTTGGAAAAAAAAAATTTTTTTTTGTTTGTTATTTAAATTTTTTTTTTTAAAATTTCAAAATATTTTTCCCGATTTTGACCCATTGTAGGTCCAACTTTCTATGGTCTTATATACGTCGTTGCAAATGTCTTTGAAATATCTATCATTAGATATCCATATTGTCTATATTAATGTCTTAGTAATCCAGATATAGGTAAAAAAATAGGTCAAAAATCGAGGTTGTCTTGGTTTTTTCCTCATATCTCAGCCATTTGTGGACCGATTTTGCTGATTTTAAATAGCAAAATTCTCGAAAGCATGTCTTACAGAATTATTGAAGATTTGGATCCCGAAGATATCTGGGGTCTTCAGAAAACTGATTTCAACAGACAGACAGACAGACAGACAGACGGACAGACAGACAGACAGACAGACAGACAGACAGACAGACAGACAGACAGACAGACAGACAGACAGACAGACAGACAGACAGACAGACAGACAGACAGACAGACAGACAGACAGACAGACAGACAGACAGACAGACAGACAGACAGACAGACAGACAGACAGACAGACAGACAGACAGACAGACAGACAGACAGACAGACAGACAGACAGACAGACAGACAGACAGACAGACAGACAGACAGACAGACAGACAGACAGACAGACAGACAGACAGACAGACAGACAGACAGACAGACAGACAGACAGACAGACAGACAGACAGACAGACAGACAGACAGACAGACAGACAGACAGACAGACAGACAGACAGACAGACAGACAGACAGACAGACAGACAGACAGACAGACAGACAGACAGACAGACAGACAGACAGACAGACAGACAGACAGACAGACAGACAGACAGACAGACAGACAGACAGACAGACAGACAGACAGACAGACAGACAGACAGACAGACAGACAGACAGACAGACAGACAGACAGACAGACAGACAGACAGACAGACAGACAGACAGACAGACAGACAGACAGACAGACAGACAGACAGACAGACAGACAGACAGACAGACAGACAGACAGACAGACAGACAGACAGACAGACAGACAGACAGACAGACAGACAGACAGACAGACAGACAGACAGACAGACAGACAGACAGACAGACAGACAGACAGACAGACAGACAGACAGACATGGCTTAATCGACTCCGCTATCTATAAGGATCCAGAATATATATACTTTATAGGGTCGGAAATGAAAAATGTAGAAATTACAAACGGAATGACAAACTTATATATACCCTTCTCACGAAGCTGAAGGGTATAAAAACCTGTATCGGTTTTTGGTGGGAAATATGAGTGACGAATTATGAGTGATATTAGATTTTTCTTATAAAGATCGATATTTGATAGGAAATAAGAGTGATCACAGATTATTGTCCTTTTTCGTCTAGGACTTCTTATTAACGAATTATGAGTGATTTTAAATTGTTAAAAAAAAATCTATATTTGGTTGGAAATATGAGTGATCGCAGATTTTTGTCCCTATGAGTGATTTTAGATGTTTCATATAAAAACAATATGAGTGATCGCAGATTATTGTCCTTTTTCGCCAAGGACCTCTTATTTACGAATTGTGAGTGATTTTAGATTTTTCATATAAAAATCTATATTTGATGGAAATAAGTGTGATCACAGATTATTGTACTTTTTGCTATTAACGATCTATAAGTAATTTTAGATTTTTCATATAAAAATCGATATTTTGTGCGAACACAGATTGTTGTCCTGTTTCGTCTATATAAAAATCGATATTTGATAGGAAATAAGAATGATCATAGATTATTGTCCTTTTTCGTCTAGGACTTCTTATTAACGAATTATGAGTGATTTTAAATTGTTCATATACAGGCCTGTCACACATTTTGTTCGGAATGGTTTCAATTCCGTAGTTTTTATTCCGATCGATTTCGTTTTAGGTTCTTCAGATTCCGTGTAATTTATTAATTCCAAAAATATATCATATTTCTGTATTTCAGATTTTAATTTGACAGCGTTTTTCACATTAAAACAAATGTTAAGGTTTTGGTACAGAAATTGATTAAAAATTTTAGAAAATCAAATAATTACAATCAAATATCAATTCCACTTTGAAAACTGAAAGTGGTTTCATTCCGAAAGAAATTTTCGTTTTACTTTTTCTGAAGAAGCAAAATATGGAATTAATTCCACTTCCCATCGGAATGGAATTCTGTGACAGGCCTGATAAAAATCGATATTTGGTTGGAAATATGAGTGATCGCAGATTGTTGCCCCTATGAGTGATTTTAGATGTTTCATATACAAACGATATTTGGTTGGAAATATGAGTGATCGCAGATTATTGTGCTTTTTCGTCTAGGACCTCTTATTAGCGATCTATGAGTGATTTTAGATTTTTCATATAAAAATCGATATTTGGTAAAGTGATTACAGATTATTTTCATATATCCCACAGGTATATTAAAATTTTCCAAAGTACTATCATTAATATTCAAATTTTTTTTGGTTCAAAATGTACCATATTATATATCAAATTAAAGGTATTTCGATACACCTCTCAATGATGGCCATATTGCTCATATACATAATTAATTAATTATACTTTACTTTAAAGGTAGAATAAAAATATTTTTTTTTTCTCACAGTGTGTATTTAAAATAATAGAAAATAATAATCACCCTGTATTTGCTAGTTATAAATATAATATGGCAACATCTACTTAAAATCAGCTGAACTCAAGGTCAATTTATACAAGGTAGAGCCAATCAAACAGCTGATTACATTTTTCGCTTTTTTGGTTCTATTTTCTGTCAAAGCTTGTTTTTATATTTCAATATTTACATATTCAATGCTTATAAAGAAAATATTGATTTTTTACATAAATAAGATAAGCCCCCACTATTCAATTATCCACACAATATTAAGTTTTAATACATTTTTTTTTAATTTTTCATTCCTGTTTTTTTGACATTTGGTAAGACCAATTGTTGTTTATGTAGAAATGCCACCACCTTGGCTGAACTCGTTTTAACAAATACACCTAGCGATTGCAAAATTTGTAAATTTTAATAAAAGATTTTAGAATTAAATTAATATAAATAAGAATAATGCAAAGGGGAATTTCATCACTATGGTTGCACAGCATTGGAAGATGCCAAAATCAAAGATTATTCTTTAGCATATTTAATCAAAAAATAACATCTTTTGGTCATCCCTCTACAACAGTCTGCTCAATCGAGTAAGAGAGATACACAATTTAAAAAAAGCTTTCAATACAAGATTTTAAAAACATGTCTGTGTGTTATTTAAAGTTACAGTAAGAGACTGAAGTTGATTGAAAACACAAGATTTGTTGGACTAACAGTTGCCAATAGACAGTATACTACAGCAGGCGTTAAAACACAAACCAGTGCCAAGAAAAAAATGGTATGTATTTGGATTGTATACACATTTTTAAGGGATAATTGAGTAAAAAATCCTAAACACTTGTTGAGTCATATTGTTAAATTTCTATACGATTTTTAATTATAAATTACCTATATGAATTATTTAGAATAATCGAAGATCAACATTTATACTTATACATTTTGTATTTGTGTAACAATTTTTTTAACAAAAAGTTGACCTTAAGTTCATTCCAAAATGTTGATAAGACTTAAAATAATATTTTATATAAAAAGTGAAAGTATGTACCTATTTAAATCAAATTTGTTTTTAAGTTTGTATAACTCAAGTACAAATACAAAGTTATTAACAAACAATTAATAATAAATACATAAAACCGGTTTAAATAATGTTAACAAAAGTTTTGTAATTTTGTTGAGAACAAGAAGTTCATTGCATTCAATTTGTTGCTGTATATGAAGAACTAATCAAGCGTTTTAATTATTTTTAGACTAAACTTACCGAACAAGAACGTGCCGAAGTTTTGCAACCTCTCTTGAATGTTGGCTGGACCTTGGTAAACGGACGTGATGCCATCTATAAGGAATATTTGTTCAAGGATTTCAATCAAGCTTTCAGTTTTATGTCCGGTGTCGCCTTATTGGCCGAAAAAATGAATCATCACCCTGAATGGTTTAATGTTTACAATAAAGTTCAAGTAACTATGTCTACACACGATGTTGCTGGTCTTAGTTCTAAAGACATACGCATGGCCAAGTATATGGAAGAACACTCTAAACGCTTTCTTTAAGTTTTAGTTGAAATAGTTGTAATTTAGCTTTTGTTAAAAATAAAGATGTGTTGTTAGTTAAACTTAGTTTTATCATTGCTTATATTAGGTTAGGTTAATGGAT
The DNA here is from genome assembly GCF_958450345.1 of Calliphora vicina. Classification (NCBI taxonomy): domain Eukaryota; kingdom Metazoa; phylum Arthropoda; class Insecta; order Diptera; family Calliphoridae; genus Calliphora; species Calliphora vicina. The sequence goes on from NC_088780.1 coordinate 168,795,514, forward strand.
TTGCTAAGGATTTCATAGTCGGCTTTTTCTAATATATCTGGCGTGGAATCGTCGAATGAGTAGCCAATTGCTTTGAAAAAGGCTTGTGCATTTTCATTGTTTTTGAGTACGGTCAATACTATTTTCTCCATTTTCCAGTGCTTTGCACAACGCTCTAGGGCCAGCATCATGTGTTTACCCAAACCCTGTCTTTGGGCAGTGGGCTCAATTTGCATCTCGTAACTGTGGAGTGGATAAAACAAAGTACACATAAATACATCGCGTGATAAATAAAAAACACCAAAACATACCAGTATAACACGCTGTGACCGTAGTCCAAATCAAATCGAAACATTGAATATGCCACAGGTGTTTTATTTGCATCCACTGCTACCAAATATCTTGCCCAGGCTTTGTTTAAATCACTTTGCTTAACTTTTGGCTGCCAACCCATGCTTAACTCTTTATAAAAGGGTGAAACATTACGTTCCGCTAATTTAAATGCCCATTTTAAAGTTTTTCCATCCATATCATTTTTAGTCCGACCATAAAGTGAGAATTCCGCAGTACTGGATTTGTAACTTAAAACATCTGTTATGGATTCGAACGGATTTTTTGCTCTTGCTGCATTTTCTATATTACGATGCTGATTAGCTGCACTATTTACACTTGTATTTGTCATTTTAACTTTTAAATTTCTTAAAATATACACTTTTAACACGTTTAAATAATGTTTAATTTGTATACTTTGTGATTTTGTCAACCTCTCACAAACACACGATACGAGAATTTTAATAAAAAAAAAACAATAAAGAAGGCGGCAAAAAATTGTTTACACAGTGTGGCATTTTTCGCGTATACGAACATTTGGCATCACCGATTTATTAATATGTACTTTCGCTAATGATTTTTATTATTTATTATAAATTATTTACTATTTATACAAATATATTTGAAAAAATCATTTTTGATTTAAATTTCTAGGATTTATAGATTTTAAATATACAAAATTTAATAAATGAAAATTACAACTCTGGCAACATCATTAATTAAGTACTTTCTGTTCAAATGTTGATAAATGCGATAAATAAAAACGCATACATACTATTTATAAAAGAATCTTCATGTTGCTCAAAATTTACTACTTTTTAGATAGAACTGAAGCTTTTAACATTCAAAATAGTAATATAAATAACTACATAAATTAACAAATTACAAATATTTCAAGAGGTACACCTACTAACACATTAAGCCATTTTAGTGCAACCTCAGAAATATAAAATTGACATCACTCTTCACAGCTGTTTATTGTTTACTTGTTTTCCTTCCAAGTTTATTTTTTTAAAGATGTTCAAGAAACCTAAAAATAATAAAAATATTACTCCGCCCTCGGCTCCTTCTTTGGATGAGGTTTTGTCGGACATTGAGACATTTCAAGTCGATATAGAGCAGCATACCACAAATAACAAAACGGCTGAGATGACTGCAAACACAACGGATGAGTGGTGGGCAGTGTTCGAGCAGTTTATAGATGATTTAAAGTGTTTGGAAATGGTACACAGTGAAATGGAAGGCTTTAAAATTAAACTCGAATCTTTAAAATTAGAGATTGATACTGAATCAAAGCTACTGAAAAGTGAAATTGACCAACAGCAAAAACAGATAGACGTGGCACTCGAATAATTCAATTGCATACATTTATTAAGGATAGAATAATTTTTTTTTAACTTTAATGTTGTGTCCACTTCGCAATTCTAAGCGTTTTTGCAATTAACGAAAGTAACGAAACTTGTATACCTTTTATCTTAGTATATATTTAATAAAACAAAAGATACCTAAATAATTTTTCTTTAAGTAGTGTTTTATTGTTGAATATTTTGGAAAAAATTTTCGGACGAGGCCTATTGTTGGATTTCTTTCAATATTCAAACAAAGCTACATCAGTTAAGAATACCATAGCTCAAAAACCCGAGGACTCATAAGTTATCGTAAAATGTCAATAATCAACCAGAAATATTGTTGCTTCTAAACAAAATATTCGAACATAGGTTACGAAATGTTTTTTAAAGAAATAAATTTGTGAACAAAAACTTAATTTCCTTGAAGTCTGCTAATTTCAAGTTGGTTCCCTCTTTAGCTACAACCATAGGGTAACATAGAGACGAGACGTAATTGTCAAAAACCTAACTCTGCAAACACATTGGATGAGTGGTTTAATTTAGTTTGACAAATCGGATTGTCTCTTCTCTATGTGTAATCCTCCGTTAAAATTTAAATTTTAACTTTAAAAGGTTACTTTGTAAAAGGTAACGAAAATTTTTTGCGATAAAAATTTTAGGCCCCTATTACCGTTTACAACAGTTGTATTTTAGTGTTGTATTTTTTAAAATGCGATCATGATTTACATTTGCATTTTAAAAAATACAACTGTTGTAAACGGTAATCGGGGCTTTAATTTCTCAATTTTCATATTTTTTAAAGCGTATTTTTCTTTTCTGAATATAAAATTGTACTTTATAAAACAGAACAAAACAAAGAAATTTTTTTCCAAATAAATGTAAAAAAACAATCAAACGAAACGAAAACTCGTGTTAAGGCATATTTAATACATCTTGATTAGTACTGTATTATTTATTAGTCAAATACAATTTTTGAAATTTTATTTAAAAAATGTTGAAAATTAAAATTTTGGGTTTAGAGTATTTAAACCGATCTGCATTTTATTTATATTTGGGAATACTTTTTTTATCTGTAAAAATGTATCACGATTGCCCTCTTACAATGGTATATTTTAGCGCAATGATTTTCAAATTAATAATGCACGTCCAAAATCAATATTATCGAACAAAATTTGAATGTTCTCACATTCATGATTAAATACTGAAGTACCAATTTGTATTTAAACGTCAGTTGATGTCTTCAAACTGTTCTTAATTACAAAAACCGTTTAACCGAAACCAGTCGGTTTTTTTAAAATAACCCGGTTTTAATCCAGGTTATCATAGGTCAATTATTTATGAAACAATTTTGTAGACTTCATAACTTAATATACATTTGAATATATTTTCGAAAGTATCTTATATACATACATACTAAAAACCCACATATTCCTAATCAATATTTCCATACAAAATCAGTTTTATAAATCGTTGATAAATTTAAAAATTCATTATGAATAAGGCCTTAAAAATATACATTAGATCCAAGAAATAAGACAGTAAATAAACAAACAACAGCCAATTTTATATTTGCAATGAAATTTTAAGAACAATTTATTTATTTATTTAAAGCAAAAATGCGGGAGTATAATGTAACTTCTTTTTAATATTTTTAATTTTTTTCGTGTTCTTTAGTTAAGCAATGCTTTTATGTAACTCATTCTTTAATAAATTATCATTATTGAGTTCATAAACGATTATATGTCCTTTTAATCTGACTTGACTGGGACGTATGACAACACGATTGTTGACAATGGAGTAACTTCCAAGTCAGAAACTAGAATCTGACCACTAAAAAGAAAAAATATACGAAATTGTATAAATTGCAAAAATATTTATAAAATAATTACAACAAAATTACGTACGTTTTAGTTCCATTGAAATTGTTGCTGACAAATTTCACATTCATTGTTCCTGGGAAACTTCCATTGCCCAAGTTAAGAGATTGATTAAGTTCCGTGGGATTAAAAACCACTAAATAACCAGGATTACCGGACTTTATTCTATGTGGTGCAAGAATATTAATTTTAAATTATTATCAAAGTTTTAAATTAAAGACTGACATAAATTAGAAGAATATTAAGCGTGATAGATAAATGTTAAGGAATTCCCTCTTACCTTTGTCTAATTGTGCATCCATTAACCAGTTTGTTAAGTTATGTGTGTATTTGGAAATTATGTTAGCAATTTGTTAAAAGATAAATGGAATTTGTTAATGAAATGAATGTACAATGTGACCAATTACCATGATTTAAAATATGTAAGATGAGAGGTTAAAAGAAACATATTTACCTGGTGTAAGCAACTAAAGGATCAACAGGTAACATATCAAAGTCGCCGTGCATGTATGAAGGCGATAAACGCAATTGTTCAAATTGCTCGTAAACTTTGTTCGTAATGTTACCATATACTTCGGTGCCACCGGGAAGCACAGGTGTACCGGGCAATAACGACAAGAACAAAAATATGGTAAATGGAGTGACAGACGTATCATCACCCAAATTGGCAACATTCCATTGTACCCAATTGGTATTTACATCTTGCATAATACCCGTCAGTTCACTGCGTAATTTCTTGTCTTTGGGAGAAGCTAAATTCTTCACAAACTGTCCATACATGGGAATATCGACACCGAACTCTCCTGTGCTGGTCTTATAGATTTGAGGACGTATGATATCATCAGCAACCGAAAGGAAAGCTTCAGCAGAACTATTTTTAACCACAACACGATATTCATAGAGAATATCTCCCAAACCTTCTTGGAATGTCGTTTGACTGTGAGTCCAAAAACCATATTGTGTTAAATCGTAGACAGTAGTTTCAGCTGGCATTTCATCCTTAAAGTTTTTAGATAATATGAAGAACTTTGTGTTCTTCAAACGTATGCCTTGAACTCCCAACGCAATGGCATGTTGGAGCACGTCACTTAATTCCTGTTTCACGATACTGTCATTCATATGCAAGTCGTATAGACCATCTCCGAATTGCGAGAGCACATAATTGCCGGACATTACCTCAGCCCAAGCAGAACCATTCACCAAAGACAACCAATTGTTTGGTACTTCAACCTTTTCAGTCCAAACGAATGCCGAACGTTTAGTTTCATCGTCCAATGCCTGTTTAAATAGTTTAGATGATTTGGGTACGTAATTGGCTGTAATATCCAGAATAACATGGGTATTGGAATCTTTATAATGATTGACGATATTCTTGATTTTTTCCTCCACTTCTGGTTCGCGTATATTGTAAGTGAGTTCTGCTGGTAATTCATAAATTACGCCGCTAGCTTTCATTTGAGTAGCTGTAGCAACGTTCTCATCGCTCACCTCGAAACTGGGGAATTTGGCTAAAATTCCACTTTTGTACCAAGGCAATGGTTCAGGAGCTGCGCATTTTGGTGCATCAACTATAATAAGAACTGCACCAACCAGCATTCCCAACCAAACCAACCAGAAGGATATAAAGAATATCCAACGCAAACGTACCCAGAAGGGATCATTGGCGTATTTCATTAGCTCCTCCTTAGACATACCGGTAAAAGCCTGCGAACATTTTAAATAAAATAAATATTATTATTTTAGAAAGAAAAACAATTCAACGATTTTATATTTGAATTGATAAGTAAACAATAAGAATGTAGCGTAAGACAGCAAAAATGCAGTCAGAAAATATTTTTCACATTTTTTAAAAATTATAAATGAATATTTGGGTTGATGCATTTATTTTTTGTTTAAATGATTGTTACCAACCTCTTGTTTGTCCTATGCATACATTAATAATTAATAAAATATTAAGAATTATTTCTCAATTCTACAATTAATACCTAAACAGATCTTTTTTATTTTAGTGTTCTAAATTTACTCACTTTTCCATTGACAGCGCCAATATCAATCTTAGCATCTCCATTTTGTTGATCACCCTTAATGAACTTCACTTCCTCACGCTTGTCAGCCAACTTTTCGTCTTCGGCACCCAACATTTGCTCATCGGCACCATCATTAACATTGTTTTCTTCCTGCACCATTTTGTTATCTACTGCAGGGGTTTCCTCTTTTATAGCGACTATATTATCAATAGGCGATGTTGAACGCTCTTCGTCTGTAAATAGAATTTTTATGAATGAATGCCTTCGTTGTTTGTTTAAAGATAACGTATAATTTTATACACATGGCTTATCTTTATTTGAAAAGTGATTTATTTCAATAATCACAGCGGTTAAATACAAAGTTATATTATTATTGTTGAATGCTTGACTTGTTTTATTATTTAATTTGTATTTATTTAATAAACAACTTACGCTTCCTAAAATTCAAACGGTTGAAATAATTTCACATCATATTTACGTACTCCTGCTTTTTTATACATGATGTTTTGTATTGAATTTTACCCAAAGTTGTTGAACTTTTTGCAAAAAGGTTGCGAACAACTAACTCACAAAGTAAAGTAATTTATAAAATTCCTCGTATTTGAACTAAAAAATACCTACAAGAATTAATTGCTTATGAGAGCAATTGTTTATAGGGATTACTTACAACTACTGATCAACTAATTTGGGGGCTCAATTTTGATAAAAATTTGTACAAAATAATGACCTTGAAATGGGTAATATATCCAGTTTTATTTTATGTATTACACCCTGCAACAATTTTAATATTTTTCCATACACATGGAAAAATCGATATACATACACATCGTTAGCTAAAATGCAAAAAGGCGTAACTAACAAAAAAAATCAAAATCGAGTTTTTGATTGATTATTATAAATGCCATTAAACTACATGTCTTGGCAAAATTTTACACTTCTTCGATCAAAAATTTGTCAGTGTGCTTAAAGTGAAATTCGAAAAAACTTCTTTAAATATGTTTATAGTTTTCATTTTACAAAGTTTTTTGCTTCTCCTGTAAAGTTATATTTTTGTTACTTACGCCTTTTTGCATTTTAGCTTACGATATATATACAGTGGTGGCCATGAATTTAAGACAAAAATTGTTTGCTAAATTCCATGTAATTGTCAATTATTTATTCAAATATTTCCACAAATATGTATGCATGAGGACTATTTAAACACACAAGTGTGTTTTATTCGACTGTGTCAATTCATACATATTCACCATGAACACATAAAATTTTTCTACAACTTGACCAAAAATTTTTTTTTTAAATAAACATATTTTCTCACATTTATATCATTATAATTTTATTATTATAAAATATTCGGACCAAATTTCGTATTTTTAGTTCCATTAGTTTCGGTCATATCATGTTATTAACAGCGGATGTTCGCTGAGGTTGGTCAACGTATTTCCACATATCTTTGTCCATATATTTTTCCAAACATTTTTCAGAAACTAGAAACATTAATAATAAATTTCATACCCTTAGAGGTCCTTTTATTTTGGCTCTATCGCACTCAAAATTCAGTTGATGAAAAAAATTCAAGTATTTGTCTTAAATTGGTGGCCACCACTGTATATATATATATATGTATACGGGAAAGTGCCCATGTGTAAAAATAACTGCTGCACGGTGTTATATGTTAAAAATCTACGAATAATTTGGGATCAATGAACTTGAATTTACCTATATCACATTTTTGCATTCTCTGACATTATCAACATTCCAATCAAGGATAACGATATGTATTCGCAAAAACCCAACAACTTGAATTTAGTTTACCATACACATTTTTAAATGATTTTTTGAAATTCCATGCATAATGAAATTAAACAAGCCTATTAAAGTCATTAATATAAATTGAATTAAATTGCTTTTTATGATTTACTACACAATACATACTTTCATTTATTAATGTGCACTAATTGTATAAAATGGAAAAAGTTTTGCTGACGCAATAGATACTTGATATTTTAGTATACATACTAAGAATTCCTGAGGTTTTGTCTTCACACAATACAACTATTATTCATTATCAAAAGCATTTCCTTTGCCACGTGTGGCAATGAAGGTAGCTTACAAGTCAAGCTCATAGCTATTTAAAGTTAAAAATGAATATTATGTGTATCTACAATAAAATTCAGAACAATATGTTTAATTTTGGACACACCCTTGACTACACTTAATATAGATAAATATTGTAGTACATATTTACCTATTTAATAATTATTTTATCTTAAAACTATTCTTTAATAATTTCTTACCTTTATTGCTACTTGATAATTTATTGTTCTGATCTTTCAATTTACCCGTATCTTCTGAAATGGGTTTATAAATCTCAACTTCTTTTTCCGTCTGCTTTTCGGAACAATCTAACGTTCCACAGTTGCTCACATTCACTTTTCGACTGTTTCTTTTTAGTAGATTCTTCATTTTTCCTTTTGCTTTTATATTCGTTAGATTGAGGGATGAAATTCTTGAGTTACCAGATGGTTATTTTGTTTAGAATTTGGCTGCACTGAAATGTGAAAAATTGTCTGTTAAATTGAATTTATAAATAATAATTTTCCATTAAGAATCTCAAAATAGATACAGTTGCGAACAAGATAATACAGTACCACTAAATTTTTAAATATTTTAACTGTTTTTACAATGTACTGTGTTTGCAAACAGAAGAGAGTGGACGTCGAATACATTGCCTATAGCCTGAACTTGCAAAAATAAGTTTAGATCCATCCGTTAGTTCACAAAATATCTTGTTGTTTGCTTTTAAGTAATACATTAGAATAAAAAAACTTTCAAGGATTAAATAAGATTAAATTCATAAATATTGGACAAATATACACAAAAACGCATTTTTGAGATATCCTTTGACTAAGCACAATTTTTTATGATATATCATCCTATTTTTGAAAATTATAAAATCTGGCTAACAGTTCTAAAGTTTTGCTTTATGTATTTTGCAATCATCTGTTAAAAAATTTTAACTTTTTCGTATTGTCCCAATATAGTGTAATTTTCTCTTCAAAAATTACACTATATTTTTTTTAAATTTAAATTTTTTTCATCAGTCATTTTTTAATCGTGTTGCTTTGTTTTACAATATTAGTTCCATAGTGATTTTTTGTATGAATTTTGTATAAAAAATTTGCATTTTTTCAGTTTTACGTTTCAATTTACAAAATCAGTGCTTAAATGTTTTTAAACAATTTATTTGTTGTTTGTTGAAATACACCACAAATTTGAGTTATGACGGTTTAGAAGGAAACGAGCCATAAAAACATGTCCCATATCCTTTTTATAATTTTAATTTAATAAAATTTCACTTTTTCTTTTAATTTTTACCACTTTTTAAACATTTATAAAAATTAAATACAATTTAACTATTTAATTAATAATATTTGTACTCTATTAAAATCGTAACTTTATTTTGTGTGTTTATAATAAATACATTCCAATAAAATTATATTAAATTTGTATTTGAAAACCAAAATATAAAAATTAAATAATTATTTAATTTCTGATGTAATTTTGCGCACCACTTTCTATAGAAATTTGCTTTAAATTAACGTTTTTAGCACGTATGTATGTAGGTACGTACGTTCAGACCGATGCACTTAACCAAACTTAACTAAAGTCATTGGAATATATGAATCTAACTATAAATGCTTGATTTGAGCTCAATCTTAAATTAAAATTGCAATCTGCAGACTCAAATAGCAGGTTTGAAGAAATGTACAAAGAAATCATAATATGTGCGGGTATTTTACTTGCACATACATACGTACATACTACATACATACATTATATATGTATATTATAAACATAAGCATTCATGTACATACATACATATTATTAATTTGCAACAAGACCGACATAACTCAAAATTTACGTTTTTAAACTGAGATGTACAAATCATTTGCCTGAAAAAACTTTTTAATGGTTGTAGTTTGCAGAACGAGAGATATGTATATATTTGTCCCTCTTTCCAAACCACAACCATTTTGACATTTTCTACTGGAACTAACTGATTCGTATCTGTGTATACTAGTGATATAACTATTGACATTTTTTGCAAATATGCAAATTGGCATAGCATAGTCGAATAGAGCGTTACAAAATATGAAAATCCACGGTATTATTTTTTCGCGGATATTAAAAACGTTCACGCACCAAACGCAATAAATTTGTTCATTAAATATTTTCAATTATTTTGAAATACAATACATTTTATTTTAATAATAACTCCGGACATACTTCAAAAGATAATTTTTAAATAAGGGAAGTATCACACTTGCAAAAAAAATATGAAGTTATTTATATAATTTTTCAGAGAAAAAAAAAATTTCGTTTATTTTAGAAATTGGTGTTGGTGCGTGATGTTTTTGATTCCAAATGACCTAAAAAAATGATTTTCATTACAAGTGGTATGCCAAAAATTTCGCCAAAATTAGTTATATCCCTAGTGTATACATATGTTTATTTATTTAATCGGTTCACCTCAAAATTAGTTTCAAAAGTTATGTGAAATGTTATTTCTAAAAAATAAAAATAACGCCTTGAATTATTCATAGTAGAAACTGTATATTTTGAGTAATGACAGTATGCTTGCAAATAAGCGACATACAATATAAAATTAGGGCGGCCTCACGTTTTATATAAAGACTTTTTACGGAAAGACACGTATAGTAATGTTTCACATTTATCCGGATACTTATTAATACACTTATTTTTATTCTAAATACATATGTATGTATGTTATAATTTTTGAATCATGATTTGTTTCAATACATCCGTGACCTATTTACGGATGTATTGAAAAAAATGATGATTCAAAAATTATAACATACATACATATGTATTTTCCAGTATTCTTCATATTTTCAAAATTCTTTCGATTTTAAAATGAGGCTCCAAAAAAAAACTATTGTATTACCGTTACGTTTTGACAGCCTTGTCTCATATTGCTAATACATGATCTAATTTTATACTTTTAATTTAATTATATTGCCTTATAAATGTATTCTTAAATAAATAAATTAGCATAAAACCAATATCTTTTATTGATTTTGCAGGAAAAAGCTGTTACATTTTATATTACACAAATAACCACATGTCATAAGTCCACCTTAATGTAAATACCTATATATGTATGTATATGCATTTCACTGAAAGAACTTGAGTTATAAACAAAAATTTAACTTGTTTGTGACCAAAGGCCAGGTATTCGTCTTTGATAAAACTTAAACTGTTTTTTTTGTATTGTATTGTAAAATTTGCTGAATTCTTGATTCTTTATTTAATACAATACCCTACATAATATATAAATACATGTTTGTAAACTTGACACAATTCGGTAAAGATAATTTGAAATTATAGTTTAGTGATTAGCCCATGACAATTAGTTCAGCATATCCTTTTAAAGTAATTTTAATATAAACCAGACCACCATGTATGGATTTGATGATAACTAACTGATAGATTCGGTTTTATAGAAAATTGAATTTAAAAAGGTTAACTTTTCAAGAAATGCGCAAAATTTTGTATGAAAACAAACCAAACACGAATTATTCCAGTGCTGAAGAATGGATATTATTGTGACTGCGAAATATAATATGAATTTCACTACTTTCTTTAGTTTTAATTTGGGTTTTCGTAATTTTTAAAATTTTTTCCGAAAATTGTCAAATATTTTAATTTTATTTATTGCATCAACATCAACGTATGAGTAATTTTAATTACACCTAAGATTACTCATAACTCTCCAGGTTTAGATAGAATGTTTCACAAATGTCTATTTCGCTGATTACAATCTATATAATGTTAGTAGTATGTCACGTACTAGGGAACACAATTACATGCTTTTTTATATTAATATATCGTTTTGTAATCCGAAATGTAGTTGTTGTAATTTATGTAGGATCAGAACCATAGATTTTATGGTTAAAAGAATTCAACGTACATACTTTTTTATTTACCAATACCTCGCTTTTTACATTTTTTAACTAACATACATCAAGTTTATAATCAAATTTTGTAGGGTATTAAGAGGTCATGTTGCTTGACTACGTTTCTTGTTAGTTTTAGATTTACGTCCAAGTTAAATGGAATGTTTATACCATAGATAAATACATATAGATCGGAAACTCTCCTGTCAAAGACCTGACTCAGTTCTCAAAAACCTAAGAAATTACAATGTATTAGTTAAAAAAAAAATATGTGAAAACAAAAAACAACACTCGTATGTGTAATTTTTTCAGTAATTTTTTGTTTGCGGTTTTTATAGTTTCCGCTCTATGTTTATGACTCTATGGTTTATACATACATATATGTATACACATGTATGTATACAATATGTCTATACGCACATACATATGTATATGAATATAAGTTCATGCACCTATACAAAATGTATCTTAAAATTATTATAATATCCTTAATTAAAGATGTGATATACATACATACATACATTAGGGTGTGTCGCAGAAAAATGTTGCAAATATACCCGCCTTAAAATTAAGATTGGTATGTTCTGGTTTTTCTCTTTTATTTTAGGAAAAGATCGCCTCTGATCTTTTTCCTGTAAATCTAATTGTATATCTCATACAGTTAATTATCCCTAATTAATAATTATTCAATAATTAAATAATTATTATTAAATTATAATAAAGTTAGTAATAAAAGCACTAACATTTATTCACATGAAATAAAGCTTATATGGGCCCGAGTGGGTGGGAATCCACAAATGGCTGCTTTTTGGTACTTTTTCTATATTCTAATGGTACTTTTTGAATTTTCTATAATAATGGACCTAGATATATGAAATTAAGCATATATGGTCCTAAGTGATTGAAAATTCAAGCGGATACTTCATGGTACTTTTTCTTTATTCTGATGGTACTTTTTTTTATTTTCTATAACAATGGACTTAGAAACATGTCCTAAGTCAGAAGTGAGAATTCTAGGGGGAGACTTTTTGGTAATTTTCTTTATTCGAATGGTACTTTTTGTAATTTCTTCACCAATGAACCTAAAAACATGAAATTAAGCTTATATGGAGCCGAGTGATAGGGAAACCACAAGTGGGGGCTTTTTGGTACTTTTATATATTCTAATGGTACTTTTTGAATTTTCTGTAATACTGGACATAGAAATATTAAATATAGTCCCAAGTGAGTTAAAATTCAAGGGCATACTTGATGGTACTTTTTCTTTATTATCATGGGTACTTTTTTGAATTTTCTATAATAATGGACCTAGAGTTTCCAAAAAAACGGAAGAATTTCAAAACCGCGGTTTCAGTTTTAAGAAATTGAAAACAGATTGGTTTTGGTTTTGTGATAATTTATTAAATATTAAGTGTTATAGAAACATAATTAGTTGATAATATAGGAAATTATATACAAATTTAAAATTCGAACTTGACGGCTTATGGTTTAGTGAATGCGAATTCAAATAAATGGTACTATTTCTTTATTGCAATGGTACTTTTTGAACTTGATTCTGAATGAATTTGAATTCACTAAAGGTGATTTTAGTGGTATGTTTCTTTTGCATTTTCTGTAATAATGGACCCAGAAATATGAAATTAGGCATTTACAATTAGATTCACAAAGGGAGACTTAATAGTACTATTTCTTTCTTCTAATTGGGGTAGCGAAGCGCACCAGGTCAGCTAGTAGAGACGAGAGACGAGTAATTGTCAAAAACCTAAGTCTGTTGTCAAAAACCTAACTCTTGCAACAACAAAATACATCATAGTCAATAAGTGTGTTCGCATACTTTCCAGTAAAAATTATCCAGTAACTTTATTTTAGAGAGTAAAAATAAATTACTCTCAATCTGAAAAATTGTCAAAAAAAAGTACGCGAACAACAATTTGTAAAAATAAGTTGTATTATATTGTAAATCAATTTAAAACGTTTGTTTTTTGTTATTTTACTTCTTTTCTTTGCAAAACTTGTAAATTGTATTAATTTTCAACATTTTAGTTCTGTTTACATTTGCAACCACATGTTTTAAACACATTTTTTATGTTGATATTTTTTACTGGACAAAAAATGTCCAGTAAAAAATATCATGTTCTCTATCTACGAACTGTCACTTTTAACACTCTCTTGCTCTCTCGTTACAAGTTTTTAAAAGAAAACGAACGGAATCCCGTAACTTCCAGTGATAATTTGTACAAATTATCAAGTACGCGAACACAACTAATGTATTTTGTTGTTGTATCAAACATATGATTTGTTGTATTTTTCTTTGACAAATTGGAGTGTCTCGTCTCTATGTACATATCGCACTTGGTCAACAAGAGGGTATTAACTAGGGTATTCAATTAATCGGGTTTCTGGTTTAATTGGTTAATCGAGCAAATAATTAATCGGGGTATAGATTTAATCGGTTAATAATCGGTTAATTTTAAATTATTCGATTAACCGAATAATTTCTATTTAGATTTAAAACTGATAATAAAACTATGGATTTTGTGTTCTTACAAGTAAAAGAGCTATACTCGGCTGTGCCGAATCTTATTAATTTAAAAAAAATTAAAAAAACGTGAACAAAAACTGATTGGGTTTTGTTTATTATGATGATGGTAAAAAATGAGTTGTTTGATGACCAAAGGGCTATGGGAAAATTAGCTTTAATTATAATTACTTGTGCAAGTAATTATAATGGGTATTTATGCCAAAATAAAAGAAATAAACAAAGGGAGAATTAGTTTGAGTTCTAATATTTGTTTATTTGGGTTGAGTATGTTGCTCACCTTTTAATAAGATTCTTCAATTTCAGGTTACAAATTATGTGTTTGATTTTATTGTACTTCACAAAATGGTAATAAAGTATAGGTTGACTTCATAGAAGTATGTATAAAAAATGGGTGTTCACAAGTAAGTGCACACAAGTGAGTGCTCACAAGAAAGTGTTTTAAAAGTTAAAAATATAATTACATGAAACCTCGGTGTGTTCAAGAACCTGAGGCTGAATTTAACCGACAATTCACGAATCTATAGCGAGTACTAAATTCACTAGATTAATCTTTTACAATACAAAAATATTATTGTTATACAAATGCACTTAGCAAAATTCAGTTACAATTCAATAGTTAATTATAAGTGCATTTAAAAAATATATATAAAATCAATAAAATACAATACAAATTTATAATAAAGTGTTCAAATGTAGTTTGGACATGGCGCCGTCCTTGCAGTATTGCAACAAATAATTAAGCTGAGAGGACCTGAGCCAAAGACTTTATAGCTTTTACGATAATTTTGGCATCTGGCGTTGCTAAAAGCTGTGATGATTGTTGTCTGGTTGTTGATGTTATTGGTGGTTGATGACGCTGATTGTTGTGGCTGGTGGAATTGCGTCGCTGGTTTTGTGGTGTAGGGTGAAGCAAGGTGTGGTGGAGTTTCTTACATTTTCGGCACGTATCCTTTGACGTGCATGACCGTAAAATATGGCTTCTTGCCAGACAATTGTGGCAGTAGTGGTGTCTTTTGACCACATTTAGGCGCTGTTGTAATGACATCTTCAAAAATTTCACACAAAATCTTAATGCATGGTACTTCTTGCATAATACGCATTTGTAGATCTGTGATTCTCTTAGTATCACACGTCTTCGGTAGGTTTCCCTGGTGCTTTGTTGCTGGCTTGGGCGAGTGGTTTCTAATCTTCGATTTGGCCTAAGAAAATAGAACAAATAGTTAGTAACTGGAAATGAGAGTTGGGCAAATAAATAATGAGGAATGTGTGATGTGAGAAATGTGTTATGAGATGTGATAAATATGAGTGTGTGATTATATATACAAATTCAAATTTACTAAATAAAAATTTAATGATTGTGGAATATATTCATAAGAGACATTTTATTGAGCATTTTCATTATCTAGGAAAGGAAGATAACATAATTTCGCTATTGGCCGGGTTATTACACCTGATGCTATACGTACGTCGGCAACACGTACATTCTCATCTGAACCGGGATGTGTTTTTTCTACTCTTCCTAAGCGCCACTCATAAGGCGGTTGCAGATCATCCATTACAACTACAAGATCTCCAGCTTTAAGGTTTGGGAAAGAGTTCTTCCACTTGTAGCGTTTGTGTAGCGATTTTAGGTAATCCTCTTTCCATCGAAGAGAAAATTGATGGTGAATTGCCTTTAATTTCTCCCATCTATTTATGAGAGACATTTCTTTAGCATCTTGATCTGGGAAAGCCATAAGCGGAGCACCTCTTATGAAGTGTCCTGGAGTAAGGGCTGTTAAATCTGAAGGGTCCTCTGAGATAGCAGAGATTGGTCGTGAGTTGAGAACTCCTTCGATTTGAGCTAAAACGGTAGAAAATTCTTCAAAATTAAACTTTTGAGAGCCAGCTATTCGTTTTAAGTGATATTTGAAGCTTTTGACGGCGGCTTCCCATAAGCCGCCCATGTGAGGTGCATGTGGAGGTATAAATTTCCACTCAAAACCATGCGTAATATACTTTTGGGCTATATCTTGAGCTGAGTTTTCTATGAATTTTGCGAATTCGCGTTCGAGTATTCGACTAGCACCCAAGAAGTTTCTTCCATTGTCAGATACTACCCTTTGGGGCAGCCCCCGTCTCCCAACGAATCGAGAGAATGCAGCTTGAAATGCCGCTGAGGATAAGTCTGAGCAGAGCTCCAAATGAATAGCCTTGGTACTAAAACAAACGAATACACTAACGTAAGCTTTTATGTAAGTAGATTTTCGTAAGGGTGAGATTTTTAGTTCAAAAGGGCCCGCGAAATCAATACCAGTTATCTGAAATGGAAGAGATAAATTGCATCTTTCTGAGGGTAAAGGGGCCATAATCTGGGAAAGTGGTTGCTGTTTGTAGATAATACACGTTTTGCAGTGATGAATTATCTTTTTAATCCGAGGTTTGAGCCTAAAAACAAAAAATTCTGTTTGTACCATTCGACAAAGCTGGCTGCATTCCGCATGATAGAGAAATTTATGTAAATGTATAAGATATAATTGACAAATTCTTGAATTACCAGGTAATATCACTGGATAACGCTCATTGTATGGAAGCGAGGATTGAGATAGTCTACCATTTACTCGTAGAAGAAAGTTCGAATCGAGAAATGGATTCAGATTTTTAAGAGAACTTTTATTGGGTAAGGGTTGTGAGTTTAACAGACATTGGTAATCTTCTGGGTGGAATGATTTTTGAGCTAAAAGTAAAAGTCTTGTTTTAACAAATTTCATTTCGAGTTGGGTAAGAGAGTCTTGGGTAGCAAAGTTGACAATTTGATTATTTTTTCTGCATTTGTTAAAAAATCTAAAAGCATAACATATAACTCGCAAAGCTTTGTTATAAGATGAGAAATGGTTTAAAATGTCATTTGCTAGAGTTTCTGTATGTAGGGATACAATTTTCTTTGGAGTTTCAATCAGTTTCAAAGGATTTCTTTTGGGCCATTCAGATGCAGGTTTGTTTAACCAAGATGGTCCATGCCACCATAAAGAATTATTTGCGAGATCTTGAGGTCTACAACCCCGTGTTCCAAGATCCGCCGGATTGTCGTGGGTCGGGACATGTCGCCATGTTGCATTCGGTGTTAGAGTATGAATTTGAGAAATTCGATTAGCAACATATGTCTCCCAAGAAGAAGGTGGTTTTGAGAGCCATCCTAGTACTATGGACGAATCAGTCCATAAATATATTTCCTTGACATTAAAGTTCAGAGCTGACAAGACATAATTTACAAGATTAGAGAGTAGTACTGCGCCATTTAGTTCTAAGCGGGGAAGACAAACAGTTTGTATTGGGGCAACTTTACATTTTGCAACTAATAAATTCGAAAAAGTATTATAGGTTTGGGATTGACATCGAATAAATACCGTCGCACAGTAAGCTGCTTTAGAAGCGTCTGAGAACCCATGAATCTGAATGGTGTCTGAAGGAGTGTACTGTAACCATCTGGGAATTGATATTGTTTCCAATTGGGTAAGATCATGAACGAGACTATTCCATTTTTGTAGGGATTCTGTAGAAACATCCTCATCCCAATCTAACCCTTCTAACCATAATGTTTGCATAAGTATTTTCGCTCTGACGACTATAGGGACTAGCCATCCAGCTGGGTCGAAGAGTTTAGCTACTGACGAAAGAATTTGTCTTTTAGTTATTTTAGTGGATTGATCAATTGGGGAAAAACTGTATGTAAATGCATCTGTAAGTGCATTCCATTTAATGCCGAGTGTTTTGGTTGAGCTAGCTTCATGAAAGCGAAGAAAGTCTAGATCGTAAAGATCTTCTTTGGGTAAGTGAGAGAGCAATCTTGGGTCATTTGCTGTGAATTTCTTTAAAGGAAATCCAGCAGAATTCAATACTTTAATAAGTTGGGTCTGAGCGGATAATGTTTCTTCTATCGAGAATCCTCCAGATAGAATATCATCAACATATGTTTCCGATCGTAATATTGATGCTGCTTTGGGATATTCTACTTCGGTATCAGACGCGAGCTGAAGAAGCGTACGAATAGCGAGGTACGGAGCACAATTTAAACCAAAGGTTACAGTATTTAACTGATAATCTGTAATGGGACCATCGGGTTGATTTTGGAAGAGAATTTTTTGAAAGGGTCTATCTTTTGGATGTACAAGAATTTGTCGATACATCTTTTGTACATCTCCGCTGTAAACATACTGATATTTTCTCCAATTTAGTATTACAGTTATCAAATCGTTTTGTAAAGTAGGGCCTGTATAGAGAACATCGTTAAGAGCAAATTGAGATTTTGTTTTTCGTGAAGCGTTGAAAACAACTCTAACCTTCGTGGTTTTATGTTCTGGCCGAACGACGGCATGATGTGGTAAATAGAAGGAATTACATTTATTTTGGGACATATGTTCTTGCGATGAAGTTTCTTCCATGTGACCGAGAGCTAAATATTCGTTCAGAACTGCCATGTAATGGGAATGAAGTTCGGGATTTTTAGATAGAGTTTTCTCCATTCTAGCATATTGTGCTAGAGCAATGAATCTTGACGAACCAAGGAAGATTTTTTCGGGATACTCTTTTTTAAATGGCAATCTTACTACGTATCTGCCATTTTCATTACGTTTAGTCGTTTGGGTATAAAAACGTTCACAAATTTCATCTTCAACAGAATTTGAAGGGGCTGAGGGTATTTCTTCTTGTTCCCAGAATCTCTTTAAGAGAGTATTGAGATCTGTCGTATCAGCAGGGATAACAGTAGTTGTAAAAGATTGAACGATTTGGGCTTTTATGGGTCCACTAAGTACCCATCCGAAAATTGTATTGTAGGCTGATGTTTGGCCACAAATATTTTTCTTTATACCAGCAATGTTAATTGAATGTTCATAATCATTGCCTAGAATCAGATCTATTTGGGAAGTCTTGTTAAATGTAGGGTCTGCTAAATCTATTTCTTCAAGTTGCATTGAATAAGGGATTTCGAAACTGAACGCTGGAAGTTGTTTTGTAACTTTGGGCAATACTATTGCTTTAACTGGGATTCGTATATTATATCTTTTGGCGTACAATACGAACTCGCACTCTTTGTTCGCAGATTGCTTTTGCCCACCAATGCCTACAACTTCGAAGTGAGATTTTTGGTAAGGAAGTTGAAGTCGGTTTCTTACTTTTTCAGTTATGAAGGTTCGTTGGCTACCTGGATCAATTAGAGCTCGTATCGTAAATAGTTCTCCTCTATACTCTATTTGCATTAAAGAAGTTCGTAATAGAATGTTTTCGTTACTTGTGGAACAATTAGCGTGAATTTGTTTTGATCCAGAAGGGCCTTCAACTTGATTTTTCGTTTGATGTATTTGAGTAACATGTAGGGAAGGTTTTTCGGAAACATTGCTAGGAATATCTTTCTTTTCAGATTTTTCAATATTCTGAGATGGGTATTGAGATGTTCTTGTCATATGCAAAAGTGTGTGATGAAGTTTTTTGCAAAAGAGACAAGTTTTCTTACTTTTACAATTTGCTTTTAAATGTGATGAGCCTAAGCAATTATTGCAAATTTTATTTTTATATACAAAGTCGATTCTTTGCTGTATTGAAAATTTTCGAAACTTAGGACAAGTTCTAAGATTATGATCTTCATTGCATAACATGCAAGATACGTTCAAATTTTCATGTGAAGTATACGCTTGTATATTTGGTGATTTTGATTTGTTCAGGCTAAAGTTATCTTTTGAGGTTCTAATACTATCGAGGCGTTCTACAGCTTCGTATCGATCTACCAGAAACTGAGACATTTGCGACCACTTAGGAAGATCGCGAGGAGATGTAAGTGATTGTTCCCACAGAGAAAGGGTTAAATCTGGTAATTTAGTAGATATTAGATGAATGAGAATTGGGTCCCAACTTTCCACTTGTACTCCAAGAGTTGTAAGAGTAGCTATTGAATCATTAACAGAAGATTGTATTCTTCTAATAGACTCACTGTTTTCGTTAGTTGCTGCTGGGATATCAAAGAGGATTTTAATCTGGTTATCTACAAGTACCCGTTTATTCTCATACCGAGTTTTCAAAGCATTCCATGCCAAATCAAAGTTATCATGAGAAAGTGGATATCTTTTTACAATTGCACCTGCTTCACCTTTCGTTTTGTTACGAAGGTGATATAACTTTGTGACGGGAGAAAGTTTTGAATGATTTATGTACACTGCAGTGAACATGTCCCGGAAAGATGGCCATTGTTCATAACTGCCTTTGAAAACTTCAGTGTCACAGGGAGGAAGTTTAATGCAATTATTAGAATTATCGGGTGCCATATTTTGGGTAATAGCTTGTGGTGGGAGAGAATAACGTGCAGACGTATCAAAACCTTGGACATTGGAATTGTCCATTCGGAAAGCTTTCATTAAATCAAGAATTTGGGATATACAATGGTAATAAGCGTCTACACACACATCAAAATTCGTCTTTGCCTCTTCTTTGAATTCTGGCTTAACTAACTCATCTTGAGCTAATATAACTTTTTCATATGAAGCTTCTACTTTGTTCCATCTAGTGTCTAAGTCTTTCAACTTGACTTCTAAGACCGATTCGGTTTGGTCTTCTATAGGTGCTCTGTTAAATCTTTCACAGAACTGGAGCATATGGCCACAATCAAATACAAACTGCTCCTTAGGAGATGGGTTAGAATTTTTCTGAGATGTAGAAGTCATTTTTAAATGGTTTACGTATGCGAATTTTGAATATAAATTGAGTATTTGTTTTACTTTTTAGAAAAGTGTTAGATATCTTCTTTGGAAATAGTGCAATAAAAGTGGGAAAATAGAGTTTTTTTACTCTTTATGGATTGAAAAACTCCACTATTTAAAGTTGTGTTTGGATAAGTTGAATTGGGAATTTTGAAATATTCTTTTCTCAAATTAGTGTTAAGGAGTTAGTAAGTACTAGCACTAGATACCCGTTATCTAGTTCAAATGAATAACAATGAGAATTTATCATTTATTGTTTTAGATTGTAGAGTTGAATTGGTAGTAGAGTTAAGGGGCTAGAAAGCTCTCGCACTAAATATCTGTTAAGTGTTTTTTATTCTCGTTATAGAGTTAAGGGGCTAGTAAGTTCTAGCACTAGATACCCGTTATCTAGTAAAATTAATAAAATGAGAATAAAAAAAAACTTGAACAGATTATTTATGTCGGTTCTTGCAAAATTCAATATTCGTTTTTGATTAAAGGGGCTATAACTAGCACTAGATACCCGTTATCTAGTTTAAAAGAATCAAAACTGAAAATGAATATAGTTTGAGCTGATTAGAATTATATTTGATTTTGGAGTTTTACGGAATTCTATCTTCGTTTTTGAGTTCAGGGCTATTGCAGAATAGCACTAGATACTCTTTATCTAGTTAAAATATGGTTCAAAAACGAGAATTAAGATGGTTCAAACTAGTTTGCTTTACGTAATTCGTTTTTGAATTCGGGGCTATTGAAGAATAGCACTAGATACTCTTTATCTAGTAAAAAAAATGGTTCAAAAACGAGAATTAATATAGTTCAAACTAGTTTGCATTCAAATTATTAGTGAAAAATTGTTAAATTCATAACATGAGCGGTTTTAAGGCAAACGATGAGCACAATTTAACATGAACTTCGTTTCTTAGAAGGTTAAGTACAGATAATTGCAGATCAGTGTTACCGCTGATCAGTTTTATGTTCAACGAACTTTTTTTTTTTGAAATGGTTTAACGAGTATAGCTTTTTAATATAAATTGATCCAAATGTATAATATTCACTTGTATCTTAAATTGGTTTTTCAAAATTAATAATTATGTGCTAAGATGTGATAATGTGTAAACATAACAATATTAAATATCTTTCCTTCACTTGTATTTTAAATTTCCTTTTTAATTATTACTTTTTTCTACTTGTGTTTGAAATTTTATTTAAATCGGCACTATTTATTTAGTTTTTTGATTTGTACAAAAATTAAAAATAAAATGGTAACTCTGTATGAGAAATGCCTGATAAATATGTTAGTGTTGTCAACACACCAATGTTTAGCTCTTTTTATTATTCTGAGAATAATCAAATTTATCGTATAGATGTAAAAATTTATTTTTGTGTTTTAATATTTAATTACTCGAAATTTTAATTAGTTATTTTAATTTGTTATTTATTGCGAAATGATTGTTTCACAATAGCTTATTTTTTGTGTGAACAAAATGATATTATAGCTGCTGGTTTTCTTTTTGTAGCGGACTGTATTTTGTTTTTAGATTTGTATTATTAAACACAGCATTTATAATAAAAATATTGAAAACACAATCTGATGTTAAGTAAACTGAGAAAGTAGACTGCTTTAATTTTCATAAAACATGGTTAAAACCCGCTGCTTTGACAATATTGAATTTTTCACCACACTTTTTTTCCTTTTATTATTGGAGAGAATGAAGAACAAGGAAGAGCGTGAAGTTATTTTGCTTTTGATTTTATAAATACTTTTCTCTTACGGAATAAGCAGTAAACAATAACTATGTATATTGCTTTTGGTTTTTTATAAAGAATATATTAGTAAACCAATTGCAATTGTCTTCTTTTAAATTTTCCTTGAAAATAAACTTACCCCAATAATTCTGTATAGGATGATTTTTTTTTTCTTATTTCCACTGATGATCGCAAAAAATTCCAAGAGCGATTGTAAAATTTGGTGGTTGAAATGCAATTGCTTTTAACTTGACTAGCACAATAAATTTATTTTCAAAGAGCTAGTAAATTTTTTGGTGGTTGAAGCACAAATTACTTTTATTAATCTGAAGAGCACAGTAAATTGGTTTTTAAAGAGCGAGTAAAATTTTTTTTTTTTGTTTTATACTGAAGAGCACAGTTAATTGTAAGAGCGATTATAAACTCTGGTGGTTGAGCTTTTGATTTAACCGCAGAGCGTATTAACTTTAAAGAGCGATTATATTTTTGTTTTATAAATTTTGCAAACACAGTAAATACAAGTTACTCTTAAAATTTTGGTTTTTATATGAGGCTATGAGATAAAGATGAGATGAAATGAAGGACAAGATGAAAGACAAAATGTTTCAACTTTGTTTTTCTGTTAAAAAAGTCATACCACAATAACTATTTATTTCTGCTTGCTTACTTTTTCCTTTTTTTTTTTTTGTATGTATTATTGAAAAAATAACGGCTTTATTTAAAGGGCGGAACAATTTTTTGGTTTTTTTTTTATTATTTTGGTTTCTTTTTGTTGATGTTTTAATTTTGTATGTACATATAGGTATGTGCAAATGTAGCTTTAGATTTGATCAACAAATTGTAACGGAATTTATGAATTTTTTTTTTTTACTTATAGGCACTATATATGTATGTATGTATTTACTTTTCTTTTTATGTGCAAAATTATATTACATATTTCTTCTTTTTGGTTCTAACGGGATGACAATTAGGCTATTTTTTATATATAGAATTTAATGCTTATGGCCACTGACCTTTATTCGTATATATGGCGTTTACTAAGACCTTTTTTATGTAAATTTTTTTTTTTAATATGGCGTTAATCAAGGTACATAAAGCCATTATGTACATAAAGCCATTTTTTTTTTGACGAACACTTTTGTATTTTTTGCCTTTTGAAATATGGCGACAAATGAGACTTTTTTTTTCACTTTCGTTTTTTAATTTTTAATAATTTGTTGCACACTTCTTTTTACAAAAATTTTGCACATACATATATATAATTTTATAACCTTTTTTTTTGTTTCGTTTTTTGGTTTTAAACACTTTTTTTCTGCAACACGTTTGTTGTTTTTATGATGTTAGTTTTGTCGCGTTGTGGTATGTCTTTTTTGTTTTTGTTACGTATGTATGTGAGTATGAGATTTTAATAATAATTTTATGTTTTCGACTTACTGCTTGATGTTTGATTTGTAACTGATGAGCCCTTAAATCTTCGTTTTGTACATTACCTCATTGTTTTTCTATTGTGGTGAATTTTGTTTTCTTCAAGAGACAATTGTTTTTATTTTCTCCAAGAGACAATTGTTTAATTTTTTCCAAGAGACAATTGTTTAATTTTTTCCAAGAGTCACTTAAACAATTTGACGGTTCGACTGGACCATGAACAAAAACTGATTGGGTTTTGTTTATTATGATGATGGTAAAAAATGAGTTGTTTGATGACCAAAGGGCTATGGGAAAATTAGCTTTAATTATAATTACTTGTGCAAGTAATTATAATGGGTATTTATGCCAAAATAAAAGAAATAAACAAAGGGAGAATTAGTTTGAGTTCTAATATTTGTTTATTTGGGTTGAGTATGTTGCTCACCTTTTAATAAGATTCTTCAATTTCAGGTTACAAATTATGTGTTTGATTTTATTGTACTTCACAAAATGGTAATAAAGTATAGGTTGACTTCATAGAAGTATGTATAAAAAATGGGTGTTCACAAGTAAGTGCACACAAGTGAGTGCTCACAAGAAAGTGTTTTAAAAGTTAAAAATATAATTACATGAAACCTCGGTGTGTTCAAGAACCTGAGGCTGAATTTAACCGACAATTCACGAATCTATAGCGAGTACTAAATTCACTAGATTAATCTTTTACAATACAAAAATATTATTGTTATACAAATGCACTTAGCAAAATTCAGTTACAATTCAATAGTTAATTATAAGTGCATTTAAAAAATATATATAAAATCAATAAAATACAATACAAATTTATAATAAAGTGTTCAAATGTAGTTTGGACAAAACGACTTTGGAAAAAAAAATTTTGTTTACCTAAAAATATTTAAAATTTGTATTTTGAAGTA
The DNA here is from genome assembly GCF_958450345.1 of Calliphora vicina. NCBI lineage: Eukaryota > Metazoa > Arthropoda > Insecta > Diptera > Calliphoridae > Calliphora > Calliphora vicina. The sequence goes on from NC_088780.1 coordinate 168,820,397, forward strand.
AAATTTGGTGTAGTGTATATAAGTCGTTTTTTTAATTTTTTCTAAACTTTTAGAAAAACAAATTTTGTTTTTAAATTTTTTGGTGAAAAAAAAATTCGGGTTAAAAAATATTTTTTACCGATTTTGACCCATTGTAGGTCCAACTTACTATGGTCTTATATTCGTAGTTGCAAAGGTCTTTGGGATATCTATCATAGATATCCATATTGTCTATATTAATGACTTAGTAATCCAGATATATGTCAAAAATCGAGGTTGTCCTAATTTTTTCCTCATATCTCAGTCATTTGTGGACCGATTTTGCTGATTTTAAATAGGAAACTTCTTGAAAGCATGTCTGACAGAATTATTGAAGATTTGGATCCCGAAGATATCTGGGGTCTTCAGCAAATTGATTTCACCATTGGAGTCCTTTTTGAATTTTTTTAGATTTTTAATACTTTTACTAATTTCGATAAGTTCTGGTAAAAGACTCGTTTCAGTAGTGTTTCCAGTTTCGTCTATTATCATGTTCTCATCCGTCAAATACATGCAAATTAAATATGTCAGTTGTTATACTCACTAAACATGTTTCTTGGATGTTCGAAAAAATATGAAATTTTACTTTGACATTTGCATTTATATTAAAACGGAAAAATAAATCAAAAAAAAATATGTTAATCTGCAAAAATAAGAAATTTCGGTTAACCGACACAAATTAATCGGTTTATTTGTTATTTGAAAATCGGCATTTTTGAATTATTCGAACAGTTAACCGACAAAAATTAATCGGTTAACCGATTAACGGTTAATCGTTTGAATACCCTAGTATTAACTCAAAATTTTGAAAATTTCACTTTTTTCTAGGAACATCAATATCTATCTACTGTAAAAATTTCAACGTATTCCGATTACTCTTTCATCCCGAAAACAACATTTGAGACCATTTTCGTGATAACTTTTATACAACAAAAAGGTATTATTTCAAGTTAATGCAAAAGTTGAAATAGAAATACATCGTAGGTATATTTTCATAAAAAAAGGTATTATTTTGAGTTGAGCCTTTATTCAAGTTAAAAATAATCATAGAGAAACATAGAGCAGAAACTAGAAAAAAAACTCAAATAAAAAAATTACTCAAAATAATCACACATACGAGTGTTGTTTTTGTTTTCACATGTTTTTTTTTACTAATACATTCTCACCACTTAGGTTTTTGACAACTGAGTTAGGTCTTTGACAGGAGAGTTTCCGCTCTATGTCTATTCTCTATGAAAATAATCAAATTGGTTTATTTTGAGTTGATACTGTTTTGTTGATAAAATTGGTTGTACTTTATGATTTTAATTCGAAATGTGACTCTTTTTATAAAAAAATTGTTCACATTTTTTCAGAAAAATGGTATTAACTCAAAAAATAGATTTTTTTTGCAATAATTGGAAAAATTTTAAATAAAAACAATGTAATTATATTTTTATATGGAATTTACAAAATTGTGATGTATTCCGACTTTCAAATTCTCTTAAAATGTAACCACAAACAGTTTTTAACCTCTACCTCTGTTGATCAAGTGCGATATATTTTTCTATCAGCCCAATTATGAATAAAAAGTTCCATACGTTTACAGAACTATGAATTTATGAAATAATAAAAAAAAACTCCAAAAATATTTTTTGAAAACTAATTTTTTGGCAAAATAAAATATTTAATATAATTAAAAAAAATTTTGGGGGAAAAAATTATGTGATTGAATTTTTTATAAACAAATACATATAAACCTTTCTATAAACATGACAGATATATTAGAAGATGCTGAAGCAGCAGTTCAGCTAATCAAGGTTCAACTGTAGTTATTGTATGTTTTTTTGACAATCACGCTCTCTGTTATCATTTTACCACCTAGAATTGCCCCTCTCCCCTTTAGCACATAAAAATATACGATAGCAATTGAAATGATTAAAAGTAATCAAGAAATAAACTAGTCAACTACAACACACGGAAAAATTCCAAAATCAAGTGTGGCAGACAACTACTCAAAGCACAAATTCGAACGCGGACATCTACAAGCATAAGAATTATTGGTGAGTTTAGCTTAAAACTGAATGAATACCTAAATTGATAAGGTTGATTAAAATTAAATTCTGGAATACAGGCAAATCAGCTATTGGATAATCGATAATGTTACGAAGAAGTGTTTTGTGTGCAGTTAAACATAAGCAATTTTGTCATAGATATCGTGCCATGTCCTCGCTTTTGTGTTCGAAAGCATTAATTAATGGTAATTGGGTGTCTGCCATTAGCGGGGATACCTTTGAGGTGAAAAATCCGGCCAATGGCAAAGTCATTGGTAGCGTGCCCAACATGAATGAGAAAGATGCACAATTAGCAATTACAGCTGCAAAAACTGCATTCAATTCTCAGGAGTGGACTTCATTGACAGCAAAGCAGAGGTCCCAATTATTAAAGGTAAGCAAGCAGTGGTTGTGATTGTGCCAATAAAGTGAATGACCTTTAAATGTTTATTGTCGCCAATAGAATTGGTATCATCTAATTGAAAAGCACACTCAAGAAATTGCTGAAATTATGACAGCTGAATCTGGCAAACCTATTGTTGAATCCAAAGGAGAAGTTTTGTATGGAAATGCGTTTATGGAATGGTTTGCCGAAGAGGCCAGGCGTATATATGGTGAAATTGTTCCAACTCCAGTTCCCAATCGGGAATTAATTGTGGTCAAACAACCTCTGGGTGTAGCAGCTCTAATAACTCCATGGAATTTTCCGTTGGCTATGATTACCCGTAAAGCTGGAGCTGCTTTGGCTGCAGGTTAGTGCTTCTGACTACATATGTATCGAAATTTTAAAAGTAAATCCGAACAATTTATTTATGTGTAAACAGGCTGTACAGTTGTTATAAAACCAGCTGAAGATACTCCCTTTACTGCTTTGGCCGTCGCAAAATTGGCTGAAGAAGCTGGTATACCAAAGGGTGTTGTTAACGTTATAACATCAAACAAAGCTGCTCCTATAGGAGAATTATTTTGCAAAAGTCCAGATGTACAGGGCATATCGTTTACAGGATCAACTGAAGTTGGTAAATTACTTTACCGCCAATCAGCCGAAGGCATCAAGCGAGTTTCCTTGGAATTGGGAGGAAATGCCCCATTCATAGTCTTTGACTCAGCTAATTTGGAAAAGGCTGTAGATGGTGCTATGGCTTCAAAATTCCGCAATTGTGGACAAACCTGCGTATCATCCAATCGTTTCTTTGTACAAGAGGGAATTTATGATAAATTTGTAGCTGCTCTTAAAGAACGAGTTGAAGCTTTGAAAATCGGTCCTGGTGATAAAGACACAACTCAAGTTGGTCCTTTGGTGAATGAAATGCAATTCAAAAAAGTTTCGGGATTTGTGGATGACGCACGTAGTAAAAATGCTCAAATTCTATGTGGCGGCAAACCTTTGCAAGAATTGGGTGATCTCTTTTATGCTCCGACAGTTGTCACTAATATACCAACCAATGCTAAAATTTACACTGAAGAGGTATTTGGTCCGGTTGTTTCCATCATCAAATTTAGCACAGAGGAAGAAGCTTTGAAAAAGGCTAATGCCACGCATCGTGGTTTAGCCGGCTATTTTTATAGTGACAATGTTCAACAAATATTCCGCGTAGCCAGACGTCTTGAAGTTGGCATGGTTGGTGTTAATGAAGGTCTCATTTCAGCTGCTGAAGCTCCATTTGGTGGCATTAAAGAGTCTGGCATTGGACGTGAAGGCTCTCATCACGGTATAGAAGAATACACTGAAGTAAAATACATTTGCATGGGCAATTTAAAATACAATTAAAAATAATAAACTCAAAATACTCAACACACTCTTTCCGTAGTACGTATCAGCTTTAAATTTACGTTAACAAAGTCTTCCAGTCATTAAATGTTAGTTCTTTATGTTTTATTTTATTTGCTTAATAGTGTGAAATAAAATGCTATAATAATTGTCATATATGTTGTAATTTTTGTTGTTTGTTTCGGGGATTATTTGGCCTCTACAAAATGCATAACGCCATCACAAATTACGACTTGTCGATTATTTATACTATTTTAATGTAAAAAATATCTATGAGATGAGAAAAAACAGTTTTTAAAATATTTACAACAAAATTTAAAAAAAAAATCGACTTTTTTCGACTACTCTACTTTTTTAGTTAAGGCCCAAACCACAGAGTATTCGATGAAATGAGGAATTAATAATTCCGAATAGTGGGTGAATAATTAATAATTCCGAATAAGGTTTTTTTGATGCGAACCCTTGTGTGTGTATACGGATTGGGAATCCACGACTCAGAGGCGGTAGCTGAGGTGGCACCGCACCCCAACTAATTAGTCGAAGTATCGTAACAAATAAATAAATTTGTATAAAATAAAATTCTTTCAAATATGTTTTTTATAAAAACATACGTGGTTAAACGTATGGTAAAAAGTTGAAAAATGTCGTTTTAAATAAAATAAAAGGTCGAAAGGTCGACTATTTCTTTCAACTATAGAACCCTACATAATACTACTCAACACATTTTTATGGGTACTCGATACTACTTAATGGCCCATAATCATAGTCAAACACTAAAGTCGGTTCTTTTTAGAAACAACTTTAAAATAAAAACCTGCTTTTAATTATTTTGCAACTATAGTCAAAATTAAATTATGTTTTAAATTGAACCGACTTTAACTGGGTGCCACCGCAAATGTAGAAAATGTTTTCATACAATATACAACAAAATACAGACAAGTGGCAACACTGAACAGCTGACATACAAAATTTAAAAAAACAAGTAAGAGAGCTATATTCGGCTGTGCCGAATCTTATATATTTATATTTTTTAGTTTTAATTTTTTTTTCTTGGAAAAAAAATGTATTACAAAAAAATTTTTTGATGAAAGAAAAATTCGGGTTAAAAAATATTTTTCCCGATTTTGACCCATTGTAGGTCCAACTTATTATAGCCTTATCTACATCGTTGCAATGGACTTTGAAATATCTATCATTAGATATCCATATTGTCTATATTAATGACTTAGTAATCCAGATATAGATCAAAAATAGGTCAAAAATCGAGGTTGTCCCGGTTTTTTGCTCATATCTCCGTTATTTATGGACCGATTTAGCTGATTTTAAATAGCAAACTTCTCGAAAGTATGTCTGACTTTATTAAAATAAAGTTACTGGATATTTTTTACTGGATAGTACGCGAACACACCTATATTCAAAGCTGTTTTAACATTTAAAAGTTCTTATTTGGGAAATACAGTAACTTTTTCACTGAAAAATATTCAAGTTTTTCCATTATTATACTGAAAAATACAACTCTGATAATAACGAGTAGTTACTTTTTGGTGTTATGTATCTAGAAAAATATGTAGTAATGAGTACCCAAACATCTAATACATTAACAACTCTACTTCTTAATTTTAAAAAGCGGCAACATCCAAACAACGACGCTAAAATTCCAGATTCTGGACTCGACTATTGTAATAAAATGAATGACACTTGTAAGTATACCTATTATTCTGCATTTTATGTTTTTATTTAGATTATTTCTGCTTTAGACCAAGGAGATTTCAATGCAACCCAAACCACTGAGGGGGCTTCGACTGAAAAGAAACCAGAGGGTATTGCTCCAGTACTAATAAAACAGGTCCTAAATTCTCCAGAAGGAAACTATCAGATGTTCGATATGACATTTATGATGGTCTATGCTAAGGTAATTGTGCGCAACATTGAAACATCGTCAACAAAGATGACGTACTTGTTAGAAGACAGTACCGGCCGCATTGATGCCCACTACTGGTTGGAGGAAGGTGACACTTTGAAAGCTCCCGATGTAATGGTAAACAAATATGCCACTGTATTTGGAAGTGTTAGGTCGCAGGGCGGTCAAAAGACATTAATGGTTTTCAAAATGCTGCCAGTTAATGATCCCAATGAAGTAGTCACCCATGTTTTAGAAGTTTTGAATGCTCGCTACAAAGCTGAGGAATATGCAACCAAAGGAACAAGTTATGGTAATTTTGGTGCAGTTAAATCTTCAACTTCTGGAATTGATTTAGGCTTGGAGGGAAAACATTTGGCCGTTTTTCAGGCCATCAAAAATCATAACTCTGCAGATGGCATTAGTCGTTCAGAATTGAAACGGAAATTCACTCATATGACAGATAATGAACTTGAGTAAGTAAAATTAATAAGCAACCATCAGAATATTTTACAAAATAATACATCTATTCCTCTTTTTATAGTCCTATACTAGATTTCATGACAGGCGAAGGTCATATATATTCGAGCATAGATGCTGATCATTTTCTTAGCACAGAATAGTGCTACTATATTTATAAATTATTTAATGTTAAGATACTTTATTTCATATTCAATAAATCGTTGAGTGCAATTCAAAGTGTTATTCTTTGGAAAAAGTAGTAAAGATATGATTGCGAATTAAATTGAACAAATTTTAAATGTTCAGTTTTTTTTAAAATCAGGGGTAAGTCGAAAACCCCAGAGTGCACTTAAAAACTATTATCAGTGTGAGAAATGGTATTAATGGTGAACAAATTAAAAAAAATTGTGCTGAGTTGGAGTTCAATTTAAGCCTATTTTTTCGCTGACATCCTTTCCGGATTCATAATGCTAATATTTGAATATTTCAAATTATTTGTGCTGCGAATCTTGATTTGTTCCAAAACCGCTTATAACGTCAACAGCATTAATTGTCTAATAAATAAAATGTCTTATTTTCAAAGACCCGAAGGAGTTTTACATTTATTTTAGAATCAGATTATATCGGAAAAAACTTAAATACACAAGAGACGTTATATGTAGCAGTCTCCTAGAATGCCATAATCTATGAACACTAGTTTAATGATGTTCGGCATGCTCTTTAGCTTGACTTTCAGCCCAGGCTTTCTTGTTTCCAGGGGAGTTGGCTAAAAGCAAAGATAGAAAAAATGAGGTTAGATTTTTTACAAATTATACCAATTTATTCAGTAAATAAATATGTATATAAAATCATTTCTTACCGAGTTTACTGATCTTGTAGAAAACTGGAATACACAAACCAAAGGCAACAAAGTAGTAGCGCCAGATCCACTGGTTCTTAATGTAATGTTTCAATGGAAATTGAGCGATTTTGGCCGAAAAAGTGTAGGGGAACTTCATGGGATTGCCAACGGGCTTTTCAACAACTTTGTCTGCCATATTTTAGGTTCTTTACACTTCTAAACAGGGCGAAAAAAGATGTTTTTGTTAAAATTTATTGCAATTTTGTTTCAAAAATTATGTAATCTATAATTTTTTCACTCAAAAATCCACCTCCAGTACCTTCAAGTCAAGAAATTCGCAAAATGTCAATATCTACTGTGAAGTTGGCTGTATTTCGAACTTTGAGTTGCCAGATTACTTAATATATGAAAATGTCAAATTATTTTACATAAATTAATAATAGATGGAGCCAGTAACACTAGTGAAAAAATCAGTGTTGGTACTTTTTCAGTCACAAATGTTAAGCCTAGTACACAATTCAATCTAATTTTGGAAATTTTGTGCAAAGAAGCATAACTCAATATAGTTAATTTATTTACTTAGACCACTTTTATAAAAAGAGCATCAGTGATGATTTTTGAAACCTAAAACGTTAAAATTTACATTTTGTATATATACTTTAAAGTTTACAATAGTTATCAAACATATATTTTACTTGCATTTTTAGTTTGGTGTTACATACAACGAACAGCCGATTTTATAAGTATTCTGTAAATTTTATATTTAAAATAATGTAATTTAATGGAAAATACTTGCATACTTGTTAAAATGTCAATTTACTAAATGTTTAAAATGTAGCCTTATAGCATTATTAAACATTTTATGAAATATACTGTAATAAACATGAAATCCATAATTTTAATAAACAACCAATTTTACACATGATTGGCAAATTTTATTGTGCTTTTGTACGCATTTTTGTACACATCATTTACGCGTTTTTCCCCTTTTTTATAATTTTAGTACGCGTGCTGCTTTGAACAGTTGGCATCACCGATAATCATTTGGGCATTTGTCGTTTTGTAATTTCATACAAAAAAAAAGCACGCCAAACATACATTAACATTTTCGCGCGTGAATTTTGCAAAAATTGTTAAATTTTACATAAAATTAATGAATAAAAATTAAATAAATTGTTCAGAACGAACTTGCTGGTTGTTCGAGAATGATAATAAAAGCAAAACATATCTGAATAAATAACGAAAGTTACATTTTTTGATTGTTTCTTGTGGCGTGAAAATTTTTTTGTGCTAGACTTATATTTTTTTTACACACTAACACACACATGCTTCTATAAACAACAAAAAGGAATTTTTAAAGAATTGAAAAAATAAAACACTTGAGGAACACGATTAAACATCTGCCTTGGGAAAATAGTTAAATAAAATTAATAGGAATTTTAATAAGTAAAATCTATAAAAAATGCCTATTTGTAAACGCGATGGCTTCGACAATGCTCCCTCTAAAAACAAACAAGATGAAACGTTTCAAGATAACGAAGAGGTGTTTTTCTGCGAGGTGACCAAAGAGATATTCAAACAATATGAGTAAGTATACTACGGCCTGCCATTTCGTATTGGTATTACATGCTTGCATTTAAGATTTTGAAACAATTGAACTAATCTGTAATAAATTTGAAATGTAGGGACTACTTTCGTCATGTGATGGCTATTAATTCGACCGTGTGGCAATGTGAAGCCACCGGCAAGGATAATCTGACATACGCCGAGGCTTTAAAAAGTGAAAAACGAGCTCGCAAAAAAATGGAAACGTTTAAGGATAGTCTGCGTCCACCAGTGATGCTGGTTATAGAACACGCCAAACAAAGTTCTTTAAACGTTTTGAATGCTTTAACATTTCGGTTCTTGCGCAAACGTTTCTTTCTCAACGAAGAAGTCCAGGTTGTTGAAAAAAATAAATATGCTCAATATACTGTAATTGACATACACACGGCCGATAAGATTGTACCAGCGAATGGTGTGTACGAGGATACAGATAATTTATTATACAAGTTGAAAGGCACCGGCAAGTCACAAACAGAGGCTACCGTTCCATTCGACAAGGTCAAGCGGCAAAGGTTTGAATTCACGTCGGAAAATTTACAAATGTTTATTAAGAACAATATCGTACGAGTTGATGGTATTTTGAGGCCAAAACCGGAATCCTACAAAAAATACGTCACAGATCGGAATATTACATTCAACAAAATATTTGTAGGAAACATGCCACATTTTACTCCAGCAAAAATAAAGAAACCGGAGGAGGTCAAAAAGCAATCAACCCTTAACAATTATTTTGGCAAAAAGCCAGAAAGTGAAAAGTCCTCAAGTAAGGCTGTCAGTGCGCAAGAAAAAGCTAAGCTAGATAAGGAGAAGGCAGTAAAGTCGGAGGCCAAGGCAAAGTCATTAAAAGAAGAAATGGAACGTGTAAGGCGACAGAAGGAAGCACAACTTGTGGAGCAAATGCGGCAAAGAGCCGAAAAACGAGCAAAACTTATGGAGAAAATTGAAGAAGAATGCAATGCGTTACTTACAAAAACGGATGACTTGGAGAGGACCGACCAGCATCTGATGCCAACGTTCACTCCTGTCAGTACCATTTTGCCATCAAAATTGGTTGGTGATGCATTTATGTTGCGCGAATTCATGCATACATTCGTCGGTCTTTTGTCGGGAATTGAAGTTTTCCGTGGAAACCTGAGTTTCTTTGAAATGACTCGTTCGTTCACCACACGAGAAGTGGCCGGACCACTTTCTGACATCATACTCATTTTGTTGGGCACCATTATGGACCTGCAACGAGAGGAAGAAGATGAGGCTTATGTTGAATACAAAAGAGCAGAAGAACCCATTCCCTTTTGGTGCCACAAATATGTAAAGCGGCATTTTTCATTCAAAATCAATGATCTACCAATGGATGCCCTCACAGTAAGCGAAGTTTTGCGCTTACACATATTATCTTCGGGGGCTGTGGTTAAAAATAAATCGGCCGAAAAATGGCGTATTATGTACAGGAACGGTTACACTTCGTCCGAAGACCCCGGTATATCGCTACGAATGCAATATCCTCACATACTCAGAGCTCTCAAACTATACACTGTCTATCAATTGCCATTCGTCGATATCATGCGTATTCTGAAGTGTCTAATGTCGCAGATGCTGACGTATTCAGCGACTATAAATCTCATTGAAGAGAGAATGGAACAAACCAGTAGTGCTAGACAGGAGCTGAAGAATCTTGTCACAACAGAAAATCAAAGAGTGACTAGGATGCAAACACAAAAGCGTGTGCTGACCAATGAATTCAATCAGCAGTGTATGGATGACGAAGTTAAAAAGGACGTGGAGAAACGTAAAATATTAGAAGACAAGCTGAACAAAAAAGTAGCTGAGCTCCTGGTGCAGTCTGAGCGGGAACACAAGAAATTTCAACAACAAGTATTCAAATTGAATGAAACTCTGTTCAACTTTCTTGTTTATTTGGGCATGGATCGAGCCTATCGTAAGTATTACGTGTTGGAATCAATGCCGGGCATTTTTGTGGAACAACCAACCGATTGCATGGACATTTGTTTGGAAAATCCACCAAAGAACAAATTGAGAAGTGGGGTAACTGCAAACACTGCAAATTTGCCTAAAACCCGCAAAGAACTGCGTGCATATTTGTTGAAAATGTACACTGAGGAAGAAAAGAAGACCAGTATGATCGCAGCCGCAAACAAGAAAGAAAAAGAGACAGTGGCCGCCCAGGAAGACAAGGAGAATCAAAATCAACAAAATGGTCTCATTAACGGCCTTACAAACGGTCATGTTAATGGTGAGAAGATTGATGTGGACGATGATGAGAACGCATCAACAGCAGCTCCAACACAATATGAACTTCTCATGTGTACCGGAGAAGCACGTAATTGCATTGTTCACGACGAGCGGAATGCGGACCGTCATCGTTGGTCTTACTTTTATAAAAAAGAAGATCTTGAGGCTTTAATAGAATCTCTTAATCCTCTAGGACTTCGAGAGTCGGAACTACGCGATCAATTGACCACATTAAAAGATCTAATTAAGGAACACATAAAAAATTGTCCAGTGGACATGTTAAGTGTCGATGCGAAGCAAACACAAAAGATTAAAAGCCAAATGATGAATGACACTTATCGTAAATATAACAATTCAAATTTCGGTTTCCCCATCGGTTCCTCCGATATAAATGAAGTGATGTATGGATCGTTGGTCAAACGTATTTTACAATTCGAAAGTGAGATTTATACGGGAGATCTGGGACGTCTTAAAGTGAAGGACATGGAAAAATGGAGAAAGGATCTGCACAAGAGCTGCTACGACCCTCAAGCCAAGTTGCAATGGGGCCCACCCAAACAATATGCTGCCGCGACTGAAGAGGAAAATAACGAAGAGGAAGAGGAAAATGAAGGTTCGGACAATGAAACCGATAACAACGACCGCGATGATCGAAATTATGCTGGTAAACCTTATCGCGATCCTGGCGCCTCTTTGGGCGATACGTTAGAAATCGATTCCGAGGACAGTGGCGATGAGGGTATTTCACTGCACGACTCCGATACTTTACGCTCATACGTAAAGCAATTAGCTTCAGCTTTGCTTCAAGTTGAACAAGCGGTGGAAAAGCGTTTCCTCAAAGAACCATTTGGCGTACAGGTGGTCAAGGACAAAGATTTATTGGAACGCAAACAACAGTTAGCCATCGATCGTTTGCGTCAGTGGGAGGTATCATTAATGGAGAGTACCAGCTACTCACAGGTATGCTCGAATTTAAAAATCCATTAATTTTATGTCAATATTAATGTTTGTTGTACTCTTAGGTGTTTCTGCATTTAAACGTCTTGTATGATTGTATTATGTGGGCCCGTTCTACAAACAAATCCAATTGTATGGTCTGTCGACGGGGGAGTGACCCAGATAAAATGTTGCTTTGCGATGAATGCAACGGCGGTACTCACATGTTCTGTATGAAACCAAAAATGAAGACTGTACCCGAGGGCAATTGGTACTGCAAACGTTGTGTGGCTCGTCTGGGTCTGGACAATGAGGGTGATAAGAAAAATAGAAAGACACAAAGTCGTAAACGTAAGTTTATCGTCGATGATGATAACAGTGATGCGTCATCTGTGACGTCAGATACAAAGGCATCGAAAGGTCGACACAGTGTCGGTGGTGGAGGTGGGCGAAGCAAAAAACGCTTACAATCCCATGAGATTGAAGATGTATTTAACGAAGATGACGACGACGATGTTGATCAAGACGATGAGCCGGATGATGATGATGATGACGAGGTGGTGGTAGAACACACGTTGGAAGACATCGACGAAGAAGATTTGCATCCAAACACCGAAGAAAATGATGCTGACGATGACAATGAGAAAGAACAAATGACAGGTTCAAACAATCAATCCGATGTTGATGAGTAAGTTTTGCAAAGCACTCAACATAGAAATTGCTAAAATGTGTTTACATATTATTTTAAATTTACATTTCATTTACATGTTTCTTTTTGTGTTTCTGTTCTCTATTTTAGAGATGAGAGTATTTGCAATGTTTGCTCATACGACGGCAGCGAATTGTCTTGCACACGTTGCAAAGACTCATTTCACTTAGAATGTATCAGTTTGAAACGTATGCCACGTTACAGTTTTGTTTGTACTAAATGCAAAACTAAAGATGGTAACAAAAAACGAAAGAGTCGAGCAAATGGTAAGTAAATACGCCGATATTGATTATACTATCAATATTTTGAAATCCATTTGTTTTTAATTTTTCAACAATAAATGTAATAAATATCTTAATATTACAGAATCATCTTCTGATAATGAGAGTAATGACGATGAAGACGATGAACCCCTTGTCAAACGAAGTCGAGCTGGGCGTCCTTCATCACAACGGAATTCGTTGGCCAACGCCAGTGTATCATCGTCCCAAGATAATGTTAAATCTAATGGTCGGCGATCAATACGTCGCACAGCAGACAATTTGCCATTGAATAGTCCAGCTCTTTATGAGCTTTTGGAGAAAATAATGAAAAACGAACAGGCTTGGCCCTTCCTCAGGCCAGTTTCCCAGTCTGAGGTGCCCGATTACTACGATATCATTAAGAGCCCCATGGATTTTGCAAAAGTAAAATCAAAACTAAATATGGGCTCATATCAGATCAACGAAGAAGTAATGCGCGATATCGAACTTGTGTTTTGTAATTGTGATGATTACAATGTTAAGGGGAATGAGATTTACCAGTAAGTTTTTGAAATTTATTATGTTTTACTAAATTCTTAATCTATAAAACCGTGTATGCCTATTTCTTTTGTATAGAGCTGGTTCTGCATTGGAAAAACTTGTCATCGACTGGTGCAAGGAACTTAATTTACCATTTAAGCCTAGTGACATGAATACAGAGGAATAGAAAATTATCTTCATTATATTGAAAAGGAAACAAATTCTAAGCGATTGTATTACATTTCTTTAGATTTTATTTGTCCATTTTACAAAAATTATTAACCTTTTTTTCGATTGCATCAAATCAACCTTTTTAATATTTATTTTTTATTTAGAAATATATGAATATTGTGTTTTCCTCCGTTGCTTTAATTTTTATATTTTGAGTAGTATATATTTACCTGTTAAATTATCGACGTTTTTTAAAATGATTATTCGTGTTATAAGCAAAACAAACAAACAAACCAACACACACCGACTCTATCATTATTTATATGAAAAATTCTGGTTAAAGTCAAATATGTTTAAAACCAATTGTATACATTTAATTTCATTATTAATTTTTATCTTAAGTATGTTAGTATAAGAGCTTAGAACAACACTTTTTTGTTTAGAAACTAAATTCTAGATTTAAGACTTAAGAAAAAAATATTTAATTAAGATTCTCACTCTATCAAGTAGAAGCCTATAAAAATATGCAGAAAACAAGCAACACACAAACAACACTTACTATAATATTTGGTTTAAAATAAATGAAATAAAATTTGCATTATTAAGATAAAAATAAATATATATAAAGCATTTCATTAAAGGAAACGTGTTAGGAGGACATTCGACATTTTTAAAAAGTTACCTGTGGTTTTGTGATCATCCAAGATTTGAATTTGCCACCATTTGTGCAGTAAGGAGTTGCAACCAACAAGAATAACAGACAGCAGACAGCCATTCCCACGACAGCCGGTTCTACGCACCGGAATGACCCAAGTTCGCTCGGCCAAGGGCTGTCAACTCAGCAATCACTGCTGCTACAACAACAACAGACAGCTGACAGTTTAGTATTGTTAAACAATAATTATGAAAACGTAGAGAGACAACAGATTCGAACAAAATCATCCCAAGCTATTAATTAAGCTTAGTTTGTTTTATTATGTTTCTCAAAATATTTGTATTCACATAACCGGTTATAAATTTCTACTTTTTTAAAACTTTTTTTTATTTTTTTCTTGTTTTTAAGTGTAAAAAAATCTGAGTGTAATTTTCCATTTTTTTAAATGAATACCCTCATTGTTTTAATAAAGAAAATTTCGCTGCTTTAGAAAATTTCTTAACACGATTTAAGAACGGGCACGCGTGGGTTAAAAAAGCTTCAATAATCCCAATGCAACAGCGAAGCAACGTGTGTGAAGAACGTGGTATTAAAATAGTGCAGGACATTTATCCATTATGAAAAACAACAACGAAGTGTATGTCTTTTAATAATTAAATAACATTTTTCTCATAGCTATTTTACTTTATTAATATAATATTTAATTTTAGCCCTAGTATATACACATCTGCTCAAAATAATAGATACACCAAAATTTATTTTTTAAAAACGAAAAAAAATAATGGTATATTGTAAAATTATAAAAAAAATTCAGTCGATTTTTATTTATAGTTAAAAGGAGAGTAAAAAACAAAAACAAAATATTTCATAATTAATAATAAATATTATAAAGTAAATTAAATTTCTTAAATTTCGAAAAATTTGGTGCTCATAATAATAGATACATTTTTAAAAATTCTTATTAAACAAAAGCTAATAAATTTTATCTTAAAAAAATTAGTTTATTATTAAAGTAAAGCTAGTATCCAGTATATCCACCTTTGTTTTGTAAAACTTTCTCCACTCTTCTGGGCATACTGGATATCAAGTTCTGACACTTCTCCAATGGAATCTCGTACCATATTTTTTGCGTTTTCTCCCATAAATCGTCTTTATTTTTGAAAACTTCCTTCGAAAGCCTTATCTTTAATTCACTCCACAAGTTTTCTATTGGGTTTAAATCAGGGGATTGGCTGGGCCAGCTTAAAACAGGTACGTTATTCTCCAAGAACCAGTTTTTAACTAATCTTGAACTATGTTTTGGGTCGTTGTCCTGCTGGAATGTCCATATTAATGGCATATTTTCCGATGCATATGGAAGCATTACGTTTTCCAATATGTCTCTATACCCACTAGCATTCATGGTATCTTCTATTCGGAATATCGGACCAACACCATTCCATGAAAAGCAACCCCAAACCATTATGTTTCCCCCGCCATGTTTTACCGTCTTTTTTGTACATTTTTTTGGCAGTCGTTTCCAAACAAATTTATTTTTGTTTCGTCGCTCCATAAAATATTTCTCCATTTTTTTTCGCCTTCACACCCGGACCATTGTAAGTGCTCTTTAGCAAATTCTAATCTTGTCTTGATATTTTTTTGGCGCATTAGTGGCACTTTTCTGGCAATTCTTCCCGGCAATTTAGCTTGTAAAAGACGACGACGAACTGTTTGTGGACTGATTTCGTTACATAGCTCCGCAGAAATAGCTTTCGATGATATGAAAGGGTCTTTTTTAACCATAAGGACGATCCGCCTATCTGTTTCTGCACTGGTTTTCTTTGGTCTACCGCGAGTTTCTCTTTTTTGTTTTTTAGATAAAGCTTTTTTGACAAAATGTAAAGATCTTCCTATGCTATTTCCCGTAATGATTTTCCTTGATTTCTCATCGTTTGAACAATTTTTTTCTCATCTTCGGTACAATGATGATTTCGTCCCATTTTCTTCAAAAGAGTCCTATTTTTTATAAAATTTTTGCTAAAATTTAAATTATACTTACTGTTTCACGTAAATAGGAACAAAAAATCGCACAAAAAAAAATTGTATATAAACAAATTACAAATTACTGATGTGTATCTATTTTTATGAGCAAATAATTTTTTGTAATTCAAATAAATTCGTTTTTAAAAATCAACATGAAAGCAAATAGTTGCCAGATTTTTGACTGACATGACATTGCCAGATAGAAATTTTAATAATATGATGTATTCTTAACGCTTGCGAGGAAATTTTCAATGTTACCGCCATTTAAATTTTTTCCAATTAGGTGTATCTATTATTTTGAGCAGATGTGTATATATATATATTTTTTGTTGTAGTTTTTTATATTGTTAGTAAGTAGCATTAATTAGCCATGTATATGTGCCAAGATGAAAAATAAGGGGATTCGATTTTTACGTTCATTTTAACATTAACACATTCATTTCACAAAATATAATTGAAATTTTTGTTAATAAATTTCGTTTTGAACCTTACGCAACCATAGTTTGTGCTGATGTGAGTAACGTCCAAAAATAATGTTCCAATACCCATTTTAAAGTAATATATCAGCTCAGGATCACTTCATCAGACCATTGTTTTGTTACTTTCGAAAATTAACTTAACGATTTTAAATCTCTGATAAAATATGGTTTAGAAATATAATTCGTTTCACACATGCTTTAACGTATGGTGAAAGAAATACGAACAAATATAAAATTAACGAAAACAGTTGAAAAAAAAAATTATTAAAATTCAAATTGTAATTAATATTTAAGCTTACATACTAAAGTATATTTTCCAAAAAAAATTAGATCCTTCGAGATTAGCTTTTCTTATTTTTTTGAGAAGATTACTCATTGAAGCCTGAATTCCTTCTGTATTTATACTTTTCAGCTCCTTTTCTCATTTTTCCTATTCAAATTCAATGGGAAAAAACTCCCGGGGAACAAACTCCCGCGGATTTTTTTATTCATAATTGGGCTGATAAACTTTTCGTTTCAAATTAGCCCAAAAAGTTTCAATAGGTCGCAATTGTGGAACATTTGGAGGATTCATTTCCTTTGGGACAAATTCTATTTTTTTATTTTTCATGTTTTCTATTGTGGATTTCGCATAGTGAGAGGACGCCAATCTGGCCAAAAAATAATTTTTTGTTTTCCATGATATTTTTCGATAAATTTTTTTTTTCACAGCTAATCCACCTTTAAAAAAAACTGGTTCACTGGTACCACTTTCATTAATGGCTAACCATAACAAAACTTTTCCTGGGTACTTTGTCAAACGAATAAATTTAACTTTTTCGGTGGCGGCGTGACTAGAAGACTCAAAATAATGTTTTGGTTGCCATTAATTTCCTTCAACGGTAAAATATGTCTCGTCGTCCATTACACATTTGTACTCTGATGAGCAAGAAAAGTAATTTCTGGAAAACTCCCGTAGTCTATGTTTAATTACCTTTTGTTGAGCTTCGGTGGTAAATGGTGCTGTTCTTTTCTTCCTTTTCTGTACTCCCATGGATTCTAAATATTTCTTAATTGTGTTCATGTCACAATTATATTTCCTACCCAATTGACGATACGATTTTGCACTGGCACCTAATACTTCATTTTTTTAATTTAGAGCGTAGTTTGGAGTCTTGTAAACTGCATTTTCGACCAGATCCACTTTTTCTTTCAATTGGCATATTGTTCTCATATAAGTTTATTGTCTTGTAGATAAAGGTTTTTTTGAATCCCATGTCCTTAAAGTGCCAAAAAATTTAATTTTTGGTTTTGTTTGGGTTTTCTTCACAAAATTTAACAATTAATTTTCGACGGTTCAGTTCGTTTAGTGCCATTTTCGAAACAAATATTAAATTGATCCGAACAATTTTATATTTGATAAATAAAAATACAGTACTCTTGAATTTACCGTATGTATTTTTTTTTGTTAGTCATGTGTCATTTTTAAATAGAGTGTTTTTCTTATTCGTATTTTATTCACCATACGTTATAATAATCACATTAACAAAGTACCGATCATTAGGTAAATTTTTGATCATAGTTCTAATAGATAGATAGAAGATAACTATCGAACATCGATTTAACGCATATATGTAAATACCACAATCGTTGATTTTTTCAAATGCAATTTTCATTTATTAAATTAAATATTTAAATGTTTACATTGCTGAATTATTAAGACAAATAATACATTAATTAATAATTATTATAATATATTGTATATTTTTGAAATATTCACAGAAAATAAATGATGTTTTTCAAAAGCTGATCTTTTCCTTTAATTGTTGTTATATGTTAAATTGTGAGAAGAGTGTGAGCAGCAGTCGCGTGTGAATCGGCTTAAATGGACAACCGGGTGGCTGACTACTGATTGGAAAGGAATTACTTACATACTATATACGCACTTATACTTTTGAATGTAGTAATTTATAATTTGTATTTTCTTTTTAGTGGCATTAGTGAGAGTGAGTGTAAGTCTTGTATTATTTCCGTATCTCCTATTTATATATGTATGTATGTATGTTTGTTTGTATAATATTATTATTTATATGAGTGGCATGGTGATTTGGAGTATATATGGAATTAAAAACAAATGTAATAATGCTAATATAAAATTATGACGATGTTGAAGCTAGATGGGGAGATTTTATAATAAAGTTTAATCACTTTCGGTATCATCAAAAAATTGTTTTCTATAATTACGACGCACACGAGCAACTTTTTGCTGAAATTGATTTAAATTCGTTTTACGCTTGTTGATAACGACAACGCCTTCGTCGTCATCACCTTCATGTTCGTCTACGTTTTTAACATCACAGTCGTTGTGTTCGTAACAGGGTGAAAGGTATGTGCCGATTCTCGTTGTAGTTGTGGAGGTGGAAGCCTGAATATCGTTGTGATCTATTGTACTAGGTGTAGTAGAGTTATTTAAGCTGACACCGCTGTCGGGCGTGAACATATAGGAATTGTTATTATTGTGTTGAGATGAAGATATAGCATATTCATAATTATCCTCATTATTGTGATCTCTGTTATTTAAATTGGGCCTTTGAGGCGTTAATTGTCCATTATTGTTGATATTGCCTTCTTCAAGGGCAAATATATCATTATTGTTTGTTTCATTATTGTTAAACTCAACTTCATCTTCATCCAGCTGTTCCTCAAGACTGCCGTTATTAAAGTCACTGCGAACTTTGATGTAATCACTTATGGACATTTTACGCCTTTTCAGGAGTGGATGAGTTGTTGACGATTTCAGTGAAACATCTCTTTGTGATTGAGATGCATTTGATGTGGAAGTGGTGGATGTTGTGTTCTCTTCAAATAAATCATTCCGATAACTGTTATTTGAGTTCCTTGAGCTTGTAGTTGGAAAATCGTCCAATACATCTATGTCGGCGCAACGTCTTTTCTTATGACTTTTACCAGAACCGCTACTTCCAAGACCAGCTGTGCCATCCGTATCTAGTAATGGAGACATCCTCTGGCTGCCATTAATTTTTCTACACCCACTACGGCTTTTATTTCGATTGTGATCAACATCATCGTAGTCTTCGTTATTATTAATGTTATTTAAAGGACTTTCATTATTTGTAGGATGATTTATTTGAGGTAGTATTGTTTCAATTGTATTAATCACGTTGATTGCTGCAGAGTTTCTGGGCCGTTGGTTGGATCTTAAGGATCTCGAAGAGTTTGTGCGAGATTCTTTCGAAGTGGAGCTGTTCGTTTTTGAACTTGTAGGTTGGTGTACGACACCATTGGGTTTTTTCTCCGGCACCCCCCCTTCATTACTGGTATTTAAATTATTATTTTGTTTGTTGGCGTCACCATCAAGATCATCATCATCTTCAGAATCTGACATGAATATTTGCCGGCTCAGGCGTAGAAAAGCATCTGTAAGAAGAAAAATTTTTATTTAAATACATGATTTGAAATTAATTACAATCTTCCTAAAGTTTATAGCATATGAGGTGAATAGAAAGTATGATTTTGAAGCGAATAATTTTCATATCGTTTGATAAAACAAGTAGGCCGCGGTTAATAAGGTGATACATTGTAGTACAACTAGGGTTTTTATCCCGGGAATTCCCGGTACAAATTTTCCGGGAATTTTGCCAATTTTTCACTACCCGATTCCTGGGATTTTTAGTCGGAATCTTGGGAATTAAAAACTGACGAAAATACATAGAAAACAAGTTAGTACTCTATTTTTTTCACCAAAAAACAGTAAGAAGTTTTTTACAGTTTTTTGCTTATATCTCGGCAATAATATACCGCTTATTATTATTATTATTTATTTTGGGTTTTACGTATGAAAATTTAAAAAGTGAATTCATTATTTATAGAATTTATTTCTTATTGAATCATTCTAATTTCATTAAATTTCTTCTTCAAATCCATAAAGAAATAGCTTCAACAATTTATTAAATGATTAAATTGTTCTTCAATTCAGATCTATTACAAAAAGGCTTAAGACAATTTTTTCGATTAATTTTGTAAATGATTTGATTTAACAAAAATTTAATCATTAAAAGTTTGAATAAATTCTGTTATTAATTAACTTTAAAATTAATTCAGTTTAAACAAATGCAAATGAATCTAAAAAAATAAATATTAGGAATGGATTTATGGAATGAAAGGCTGATATTCTTTAATTAAGATTTTATTAATTAATTTTTTTTTTTTTTTTGTTTATTTTAAATAATATTTATAGAATTTACATGTTTTACAAAGTAAAGAGTTTAGGAATTATTTTCCTTTTCAGCTTAATAATATGTTTTTGACTTTAATATACATATATTAGAATTCTAATTATGAATTTATTGTACAAATTACAGGGAAAATTTTAAAAAACCTTTATGAAGCTTGGTATCAGATAAAAAAATAAATTACTATAATAATTTATTATGAGATCAGTTCATTAAGATGACTATATTGTGATTTTTGACATTTAGCGTTAAAGCGTGATGTTAGTTTTTCAATTTTATCCTGAACGAGATCGAAACCGGAAATTGTATGCAGACGTCGAGTCGAATAGTGCCCGGGAATGTAGAAAAAAAATTCCCGATTCCCGGGAATCAAAAAGGTCGGGAAATTAAAAACCCTAACTACAACAGTTATTTTACATTCTCAATCGATGATAAACAATTTTGTTTACTGTTGCATATTAGGTGCATGAATATGACATTTTTTTAAAAAAATATTTCAAATAACTCCGCATTGCACTTTTAATGAAAAACAAGTAAGAGTACTATATTCGGCCGTGCCGAATCTTAAATACCCTCCACCTAAATATGATGTTATAACAACTGAAATAATAAAACAATTGTTAGAAAGTCTTGTTTACGCAGATATTTTATTTCAAATGTACAAAAAATTGTATCTAATTCTGCAATTTATAATTGAAATTCCTATTAGAACAATTTATATACTTAATAATTAGTTATTACCAGGGAAACCGGAAATATGCTCTAAAAAGGCGTTTTAAGCTCTTTAAATATGCAGTAAAAACTATAAAACAAACTTTTACATAATTTTTAAGCAAACAAATTTTCAAATAAAAATCGTTGTCTATTGGATCTGAAAACATTTTTATACATAGAAAATGTTCTTTCGACATCAACTGATGCTTCAGTGATGATGACATCATGATGTTACAGGAGCAAATTTAAAAGACAATATTTCTTTAACACTTGGAACGGTTAAGTTTGAATTAGAACTAAAATTTGATATTTAGATGACGCTGTTATTAAAATAGTGCTTATTATACCCTTCACCTTCGTGAGAAGGGTATATATAAGTTTGTCATTCCGTTTGTAATTTCTACATTTTTCATTTCCGACCCTATAAAGTATATATATTCTGGATCCTTATAGATAGCGGAGTCGATTAAGCCATGTCCGTCTGTCTGTCTGTCCGTCTGTCTGTCTGTTGAAATCAGTTTTCTGAAGACCCCAGATATCTTCGGGATCCAAATCTTCAATAATTCTGTCAGACATGCTTTCGAGAATTTTGCTATTTAAAATCAGCAAAATCGGTCCACAAATGGCTGAGATATGAGGAAAAAACCAAGACAACCTCGATTTTTGACCTATTTTTTTTACCTATATCTGGATTACTAAGACATTAATATAGACAATATGGATATCTAATGATAGATATTTCAAAGACATTTGCAACGACGTATATAAGACCATAGTAAGTTGGACCTACAATGGGTCAAAATCGGAAAACAAATTTGTAACCCGAATTTTTTTTAAAAAAAAAAAAAAATTTAAAAAGTTTAAAAAAAAAAAATTTTTTAATTAAAAAAAAAAAATTTTAAATAACAATCGAAAAATTTTTTTTTCCAAAAAACTAAAAAAAACAACTGGAAAAAAAATTAAATTTTGTTTAACTAAAAATATTTAAAATTTTGAAGTATAATTTGGTGAAGGGTATATAAGATTCGGCACAGCCGAATATAGCTCTCTTACTTGTTTTAATATAAAACAATATATATAGCACTCTTACTTGTTTTATATTAAAACAAGTAAGAGAGCTATATTCGGCTGTGCCGAATCTTATATACCCTTCACCAAATTATACTTCAAAATAAAAAATGTAAATATTTTTAGGTGAACAAAAATTTTTTTTCAGCTTTTTCATTTTTTGGAAAAAAAAAATTTTTCGAATTGTTTTTTTAAAATTCTTTTTTTTTGAATTTTAAATTTAAAAAAAAAAATTTTGTTTTTTGGTGAAAAGCCATCTATTTTCAATTTTGATTTTTAAACAAATGAAGTAAAAACATGTAACACAACAGCGAAAAATAAGTAAGACAAAATATGCTCTAAAAACGCATAAATATGCTCTTAGAACAAATATATGCAAAAATATGAATTTAAGGGTAAACTATGCAAAAATATGCACTCACAAATCGATGCCAAAATTCTTAAATAGTTCAGAAACTCACCAGAAAAAACATGCATTTGCATATTTTGGTTTCCCTGGTTATTACGTTTGGATCAACATTTTTCCTTTTTAACCTCCAGTGAAGAAACAGTGTATAAAAAAGGGTATACAAATATATTTAGACAAATTTCAAAATATTGGGTTGTGGGACTTATATGGGAGCTATGACCTATTATGATTCGATTATCATAAAATATTTTATATTTAATATTAAATTCAGTAGTATGATTTTTGAATACAAATTACTGATCTGTGTACTATTTTGGTTCAATATATTTTTGTAGAATTTTATATAAACAACGCTATTAACAAGAGTCGACCTTATATGGGAGCTATGCCGAATTATGAACCAATATTTAAAAAATCTTGTAGTACGATTCTTGTATACAAATTACTGATCGGTGTAAAATTTTGGTTCAGTACAGATTATTTTGTATATTTGTGCAGGCTAATGTGTTTTTCGGAGGTGGTTCTTATATGGTGGCTATGACCAATTATGGACCTATTATCGTAACATTTGGTACATCGATTTTTGTATATATTGAACAAATTTTTTTTCGAATTTCAACCTGATAACTGTATTTGTAAGAAATTTATGAGGATTTTAGTGATTTTCGGGAGTGGACCTTATATGGGAGCTTTGGTTAAATATGGACCGATATTCACAAAATCCAGTAGTATGATTGCTGGATACAAATTACTGATCTTCGCGTAATTTTTTTTTGATATCGATTTGTTGTAAATATTTATTAAGGTTAATATCTTTTTCGGAAATGGGACCAATTATCGGTCAATCTGCGTATTTGGTACAGTGATTTCTATGTATATGAGCATTATTTGTGTCGAATTTTAGCATGTTAAAGGTATTTATATGAGATTTATGAGTACTTAACTGATTTTCAGAAGTGGACCTTATATGGGAACTATGGTCAAATATGGAAAAATTTGGTGTTGTGATTTTTTTAAGCACAAAACTTGTTTTTCTTGAATTTTGTGTGGATACTGCAATTTTGTAGGCATTTACAGACCATAGAACCATATTTCGGGAAGATATTTGTATGGGGGCTAGGAGAAATCATGGACCGATTCTTATAATTTTTACCAGAGTTAGTTCTTATAACATAAAAATAAAGTGTGTAAAATTTTATGGTATTATCTGCAATATATTTGCACAAATAACAAAAACTATTTAAAAATTATCAAGTTTTCTGTTAGGTTGTCTCACATTTTGGTTCATAACTCTGGTTCCACTAAACCGATTTTGCTGATTTTCAATACCAAACTGCTTAGGAACAATAAATACTTTTCTTGCAAGTTTACCAATTTTGTGTCTATTTTGGACGTGAGCGTGTTTTACACAGACAGACAGACAGACATGGCTCAATCGACTTAGAATTTCATAAGGATTAATAATATACATATATACTTTGTTGGGTGTCACATGAGTATTTCTCAATGTTACACACGGAATGACAAACTTATATATACCCTCATTCACCACTTACGGTGGTGGAGGGTATAATAACGGTGAATTCATAAAAAATAACGGTTTTATTCAAATTAGCTTTGCGTTAATTGCAGTTTTGTGTTGATCAATTTAAAAGCTATAAGTTAAATCAAATTAGTAAGTAACAAGTGTTTTGGATTTGTTTGCAAGAATTAAATTAGTTTACAAATTATTTTAAGTGAAAATTTACAAAAATGCCAAAAAAAAACAGACATTGGTAAAAACACAACCAAATCACAGTAGATCAGGGAATGATGAGCAGCTGAAATAGCTGCGGAACATGAATCACGTCTATATTGTGTACAATTTTTAATTTACAAGGTAAATTTTGTGGAACTTTTTTCGAAAAGGTTTAATAACTTTTTCAAGTATAAACCGATTTTAACGACTAATATCTCGTTTTTGTCTACATAAAATTTTCTATAAAATACTGTGCAAAAAAATAGGGTTTCATAAACAAAAATTAAAATAACTATGTTGAAATTGAAAAATTAGAAAAAAATAAAAAAAAAAATCGAAACTATTTATAAAATCTTACACAATTTCTTGGAATATAGATGTTATGCATACATTTTATGAAAGCTTAATTCCTTACCTATCCATAATTATGTAAAATGTTTAAATCGGTCTAAAAATGTGTGAGTTGGAGGTAATAAAGTACTATGATTTACCCTAAAACTGTTTTTTCAAAATAACTCAAAATTTTTAGGGTGTTTCAAAATGTTTGAAACCGGTTGTAGTATGTCTCACCTAGGCCTACAATCTCCATTAAATGAAAATCAATATAAATGTATGGAAAATTGTGCTTCGATTTGCGTCGTTTCGATATGCGTCGCGTTTCTCCGGTCCCAATTAGCGACGCAAACCGGGGTATTAGTATATATGTATAAATAAAAAATTTACTAATATTAATTTCTGTGATCAGCCAACAACCAGCTAAATTCAAAAGTAATACATATATATATTTAAATAATGTAAAGCAAAGTTTTACAAGTGTTGTAGAAAACAATGTCTGCAAAATTGACAATTTCTTTTCCTCAATAAATTTAAACTATACTGAGTTTGTATTACCACTTAGAAAGATATAATCAAACAGATATCATGTCTAAATTGTTCTAAACACAATTAACATGAAAAAGTACTTTTACATATGCAAATATACAGTGGCGTCCAGCTATTTAGGGACAGATCTGAATTTAAAGTGCGATAGGGGCTAATCGAAGAGGCTTAGGGTATACAATTTAGCATAAATATGTATTCTTTCGAAAATGTTTGGTATTGTCAATATAAATAAAAAATGTATAGCTTTTAACCTATAATTGGTACTAAGTTTAATTTTGGGCAACTTTTAATTTTCAATATAATTGCAAAAAACCGACACATTCGCACGTGACAAATTCAAATGCCATTTTCAGCGAAACCTGGGCAATATTTCAATGTGAACTAATTTTAGAATGTTGTACATTGATGTCTCTTAAAAATGGTTTTGATTTTACGGAAAAATTAGTTATATGTACTTTTTTTAATTAATTTTAATGACTGTCACACGGTAAATATTTTTCCATCATGATATTTCTGTTGTTGTTGTGGTAGCAGCAGTGATTGCTGAGTTGACAGCCCTGTCGAGGGAACGATATTTATATAATGATATTTCTGTAGTTTCTGTTGCTTTTTTTTACGAAATAACAAAAATATTTTGTATGCACAACCCCCTGTCTATAATTAACCAATAAATGAAATGACGTTTGTTTTGAAGACAAAGTTGTCTGAGCAAAAACACTAACAATTTTGTCATAACAAAGCAATAATACTAATAAATGGGAACTGTAACTGATAATTTTTTATCTTGACAACCATTTTGACGTTTATCATGACAACAATTTAATTTATCATAGGGTAAAGTATTGTGTAGTAGAAATGCAATAAAAAATTAAATTAAATGAAAATAGTATCAGGAATATCAACCGCAGTTTTTTCCTATCTGCTTTTACTTTTTGACCATTGTACATATAAAGCTAGCCATCACTGTATGTAGTCGTATATACCAGGGATGCCATGTCAATCCCGGGATTTTTCGGTATTAACAAAACCTGAATCTTTTAAATAAATTCCGGGTATTCTAGGATTTTTCATATTTAAGTAGCTCTTATAAAGTCTAGAATGCTAATATTGCACTTTTGCACCAATTCTTATTTCAACATTTTATTCTGACATTGACAGACTTTTACACTAGTTTAATAATTATTTCGTGTTGTCTGTGAATGAAGTTTTTCGTCAGCTCCTTACATTGAATAATAAATAAATTAATAAATGTAATTATATTAATTTTTTTTATAAATAGTGAGTTCTAAACTGTAGCAAAGTTTGTCTGAAAGTAAATTTTTGACAAATATGAGATGAATAAAATTTCATTGCTAAAAAATTATGATAAAATATTTTCTAAATTTTGATAATTTTTTGAAATCTTTAATAAAATGGAATGGATACAGACTGGAAATCATATAATTTATTAGTATTTTGAATTTTCTAGACTATTGCCAAATTATATCAGAGTCTAAAAATATTTCATTTGGCACAGCAAAATTCTTAAATTGTAATTTACCATAGTATTTTGCTACCGTTTGGTTGGCACACGGTCAAACTAAAACAACAGTTTTATATATGGTTTTAATGTCCATATTCTGAACTATATGACTTAATATAATTTGTATAACAAAAAAGTGTTAATATAAAAAATAATATCAATCCATAGAAAATTCAGGGATATTAATATACTACTTTTGTTATCAAATTTATTATTATTAAATAAGAATTATCATTTGTTTCCAATTTATTTTAATTCAATCAATTAGTTTTTTTCATTATATTTTTATTTAAATGTATTTATGAAACAAATTGCTTTCATTGCAAAATTGTATGTTTTTAATGTAAAACAAAAAATCCCAGTATTCCGGGATTTTTGAAAAATACAGTATCGTTTGGCATCCCTAGTATATACTGATAAACCCTACAAACAATTGGAAGATATCATCGTTAGGTGATATTAATGCGATATCTTCCTTTTGAATATTTGAATCAAAATTATCATATATTTTTCATCCAATCGTTTTTCATATAATAAATGTATATATGTATATTATAGCAATATTTTCAGTCAAAATTTGGAATCAAGACAAAAATCATTACAGTGGATATTTTTGAAATTATTCGAACGAAATGTTGTTGGTGTTCATTCATAACCTTTTAATTTTCAGTCTAGTACTGCAATAAAGAATTTGTTTTTAAATTAAAGAATTCTTAACGAATTAATCAATTCATACATTTGAGAATTCATTCATTAGAGAAATATTGGGTTTATGACTTAAAAATTTGAGATTTTTTTAAATGTTTAGCATTTATTTGAAGCATTTCACATTAGGTCAAATGACACCTTTTTCTGTGCAAAAGTGTTAAAATCGAAGTGCTGTTTTACATTTGTTTTTGTTGTTTTTTAATTGGAAACACTTCAAATAAAAGACACAGCTATGCGTCAACGTCAATAGATGTATTTTTTTTTATAAATGTGCTTGCAATTTCAGTAGTGCTTGCTCAACTTTAAGTGCGTGTTTTTCGAATTGTGTTCGTAATAATTCATTTGTATAAAATGAAAAATAAAGAGACAAGTAAGTATAAATGTATTTAATTAAAGCTGATTTATATATATTTCGCTATACCTCAAAATAACTCATTTTCCTAATACGATAATTTTAGTATTATTTTGTTTGTACACACAAAACCAAAACTGCATTAAATTTTCAAATAATACAAATGATTTGTTTGATTGTTTTTGATTTCACATAGTTTTTTTTACTAATGCATTTTCACCACTTATGTTTTTGACAACTGAGTTGGGCCTTTGACAGTAGAGTTTCCGATATATGTGTATTTATCTATTTTATCGTGTATGTATTTATAAAAACAAATAAAATATGCAAAAATCTGAATAAAAATACAAAATAAAAACAAAGTTTGCAAAAAATACAAATCAACTAAAAATTAAAATATGTGTAGAAATTATCACACCCGTTGCCTTTTGAAAATTTTATTTTTGATTTCTCTCTGCAAACCACAACCATTGAAAAGTGGTTAAAAACATTAACATAACTTTACGGTTCGATATTATTTTTTTGACAACAGACATTTGTTGCATATCTGTAATAATCTGTGCTATGGTGTTAACAAAAAATGTAAATATTTTAATTTTGAAATGTAAGCTGAAAGAGCGACTCAAAAATCTTTCGCTTGATACGAAAATTTTATAAATTTTCTTTGCGAGAAATTAAAAAAAAAAAACACAAAACCCTTTTAAAAAGGTTTTGACAAATTGTCACCATAAACGAATCAACTTTCATTTCACTTTTCATCCATACAAACGGGTACATATTTATTTTTTTCTTGTAGATGCAATAGCATCAAAGAGCTAGTTATAAATAGCTTAACACGCTGTTAAACCTGAACCAAATCAAGGCGTTTGTGTTTTTCACTAATGAATTATGAACTGTCAATTTTATTTGACACCCAATATTTTATATAATATTTTTTGAATAAACAATTTATGCATTTTGACACATCTCGTTTATTTCCTTAGGGGAAACGTGAAGTCACTAGTTTATTGTGATAGAACAGCCGCGTTGTCCGAAATCAAACAATTTTTCTGATTAAAAAAAATTTCAAATTTAAAAATAAGGAAAAGTGGTTTTAAGTGCGCTATTATTTTGAACAGACTGTATCTTGTTTAATAATTATGTCAATGATTGATTTACAATTATTTTTTTTTCACTTCCAATATAAACACAATAAGAAACACAAATTATATTGTAGCCACTTACAGAACGTTACATTTAGTTGTTTATTGAAATAACAATTTAATTTGTTATTTCAATTGTATGTAGGGTTATTGTGATTTTCCCACACGATTTTTGACACAATATAAGTTGTTTAATTGAACCCTTAATATAGTGTCAAATGGACATGTGTAATATAAACTGTAATTACACATTGTAAATGTATGAATATAGCATGAATATAGAACTGAAATCAGAATTGTTAAAGTACACTTGCAGAAATATTATTAATATGACAATTTTTCCTGTCTCTATTTCAATATTCGCAAATTAAGCTGGAGCAATAAAAATACGTCCAATTAGCTGAACGTACATTTATCATTGAATCAATTGAATTGAATATTCCAATCCATATCAATTTAAAATTACTAGTACAAGTACTAGTATTACCGATTCTCAGTGTAATAAAACAAACAGTGATGTTAAAAAAGTAAAAAATAATAAAAACAAAGTTATGTGATTTAGCAAAAATGTTAATAGAAATGTTGAACATGTTGTCAACATAAGTAAACATCTTTAGTTAAATGTTCCTTCTCATGGGACGTCTAGAGAAATGTAAATAATATCAAACTAATGCAAAAATCTTATAAAAGGTAACAAATAGAGTTTGAAAACTTTAGTCGGTAATTGAATTTTAGATTTTCAATACGTAAACTATGTTTTTGAAATTAGTGCTACTTATATATTCAATTCAATATTGCAAAGCATTCAAATTTAATAAAAATTTATCGCCAACAACAACACGTAAGGAATTACAAACCGAAGAAATTGAAAATTGGTTGGCAAAACCGTTGTCAAATATTAAACATCTGCATTTGAAACTACGTTCTAATAATTTTCATCAAGATGTTGCGAATTCATATACGCAATGGTTTCTGAAACAGACACTTGTGCCCATTACAATCAGTAAATACGAGATGATAAAAAATAAAACTAATACAATGACAACCGATTACAGTCGAAATAATTACGTTATAGTTACTAGTATGACAAATTTGCGTACCACAGCATACCAATTTGGCAAAAGGGCTGGCATATTCTTTTTTATTGTCAATGGCGATCTTGATTTCAAGGAATTACTCAATATTTACTATCTAGGTTGGAAACGTTTGCATATATTCAAAAGTTTTCTTCTAACAGATAATGGTGTTTTAATGTATGACCCTTTCGCTTTGGATGAATTCGGAAACTATGGACAAATTATTAAATATACTGGTAAAGAATCGATTGAACGCACTATATTTTATAACATGCGTGGTTATCCGTTGAGAGTACAACTGTTTAGATCGGTTTATTCAAAACCTATAATAGATCCAATAACAAAGAAAGTCGAACGTGTTTATGGGGTTGATGGTCGAGTTGCAAGCTTGCTACAGGAACATATGAACTTCACTATGAATTTACTAAAGCCAGATAAAAATTATTTTGGGTAAGATACAAAATATTCAACTTATACGAAATAATAATGGGTCTTCCAATAGGGACTTCCGAACATTAACAGTTGAAGCTACATCTGTCGAATCACCGTTTAATTACTAAGTTTGTTTTGTCAAATCACAAATATAGCGATCAAAATTATAAAATTTGTTTCATCAAAATGGGTGCTCTGTTCAGGCAATGTTCCGCGGCACAGCCTCTTACTTTAGCAACAATATAGGCAACTAGCACTTTTTTAGAACATTTCCATTTTGTTTTGGCAGTTTTTATTCCATTCCCATGAGTGGTAATAGATCTCCAGGTTTATTCTTAATGACAATTTTTTTTTACAAGTTTTTATTTTTTATGTATGTATTATTAAATATACCGTTTTCTTATTATACCCCATGAGTGGCAAGGGTATATATAAGTTTGTCATTCCGTTTGTAATTTATACATTTTTCATACATTCTGGATCGTTATAGATAGCGGAGTCGATATAGCCATGTCCGTCTGTATGTTGAAATCAACTTTCCGAAGTCCCCAAATAAATTACTATATAGTTCCTGTTCAGAACCAGGACTACCTCGATTTTTGGCTTATTTTTAATGTATATCTGGATTACTAAATCATTAAAATAGACAATATGGATTTCTAATGATAGATATTTCAAAGCCATTAGCAACGTAATTTGAATCTACAATGGTCAAAATCGGGAAACATGTTTTTAAACTCCAATTTTTTGTTCACCAAAAATAATTTTTTGTTATAATTTGTTTTCATTAATAAATTAAAAAAGTCAATTTTGAAAAAAAAATTGGAAAAAAATAAAAAAAAATTTTTAAAAACAAAATAATTTTGTTACTTAAAAATATTTAAAATTTGTGTGTTTAAAGTATAATTAGGTGAAGGGTATATAAGATTCGGCACAGCCGAATATAGCTCTCTTTCTTGTTTTAATATCAAATATACATAGTAACCCAGCAAAAAATAATGGAAGTGCATCTTTACATATGACATTTTAATCACATCTAAAGTTGCAAATGAATCTTTTCTACCTCTGAAGATGTGATTTTAAATATGGGTATTTGACACTGAATTATAAATATTTCGTTGATGTAATTGTTTCCTACATTTTTTGAATTTTTTAAAATTTATTAAAACCTGTAAAAATTGGTATACAAACAATTTTTACATTTTTTAATCATTAAAATTAATCAGCCATTGTTTCATAAATTTTATAACTACATTAAAATCAATTCATAAATGCTCAATTACATCACTTTTTTTCTATTATTTATATTTCCATCCAAGATGCCAAAAAATATAGGTATCCACTACCTACATTAAAATAACACCTTAAAATCGAAATTTAATCGCATCGAAAGCACCGAATTTATTAAGTAACAAGTTGTCAAAAATGAACAACATCCCTCCAATGACAAGCTAATGTAAAATTCATAGCTTTTTCACCAAAATTGGAAGTACATCAAGCATGCTATTTGTTGTGAAAATTCTGCATCTTCTTCCTCACTTTTTTTGCTGGGAAAGAATGAAATTTAATATCAAATATACATAGTAAAGAATAAAATTTATAAGATATTGCTTACAGAGGCAAAATTTGGTAAACGAATCTTACAAAAACTATGTATGGATGATAAAAAAACTAATGTAGCGGACGATGAAAGCGTTTTATCTCTGATTCTATAATAGAGCCGAACAAACAATTAAAATTATTATAAAACTAATGTAGGGACGATAAAAGCGTTTTTATCTCTAATTCTATAATAGAACCGAATAAACATTAAAAAATTTCTACACTGCTTCTTGCAATTTCAAATTAAAATCACTAATGAAATAGCTAGTTCTTGACCGATTTCATACTGGCTATACGAATGCGTTCTAGCACTTCTTTTTAGATCATTTCAGCGTAAATTACCTTATTAAGAAATTGCTTTACATCAAACAAAATTAAATATTTTTAAAAATGGTTATTTTATATGATTTTTTTCTAGGGAACGTAGTCCTAACGGATCATACAACGGAGTTATCGGATCTATAGTAAATAACGAATTGGACTTATGTGTGACCGGATTTTTTGTGAAGGACTACATGGTACCAGAGATGGACTTTTCCGTTGCAGTTTATGATGATAAACTGTGTATTTATACACCAAAAGCCAAGAGAATACCTGAATCCATTTTGCCAATATTTGCTGTTCGATATGATCTATGGTTTGGTTTTATTTTTATGGCATTTATATGCTCCGTTTTATGGGCAATACTAAGAGCGTTGAATTTGCAGCTTAATGCGGTTCAAATACGGGGAAGTCGCCTAAAGAAAAGTTTTAGATGGCAATATGTACGAATTCTTATTGATACATGGGTTGTGTGGGTGAGAGTAAACATTACACACTACCCACCTTTTCACTCAGAGCGAGTGTTTATCGCTTCCCTGTGTTTAATAAGTGTAATATTTGGTGCTATATTTGAATCGAGCTTAGCAACTGTTTACATACACCCCATATACTATAAGGATATTCATACTCTTCAGGAATTGGATGATAGTGGTCTTCAAGTTGTGTACAAATACTCCTCGATGGCTGATGACTTGTTTTTCAGTGAAACTTCACCTTTGTTTGCAAGTTTAAATAAAAAACTCCGGTTTCTGAGAGATCTATATGCGGACATCATGGAGGATGTAGCATTTAATGGCGACAAAGCAGGTGTTTCGAGATATACAACCTTAATGATGCAGTCCTTACATTATATAGTATCGAAACAGTTATGGATTGTACCAGAATGTCCTAAATATTACACAATATCGTATGTTTGGCCTAAAGACGCGCCTTGGGATGAAACCATAAACCGATTATTATTACGAATACAAAATGCTGGTTTAATTAATAAATTCATTTCCGAAATGCAAACCGATGTCGATATACAAATTATGAAGGATAATATGTACGATACACATCAAGGATATAAAGTTCTAACCATAGAGGATTTACAACTTGCATTTTATGTAGTTTTAACTGGCTCTTCGATGGCATTAATATCACTGCTAGTGGAAAAAGTACTAGCTCCTCACAAACACCAATAAAAATATTAAATTAATCACCCATTCACACCCTTAAATATGTTTGTACATATGTATTTGTATATGTCCTTTATTCCCGAAGGCGTATTCGTGTAAATAATACACTCGTTATTTTCTTTAATACTAACATCCAAACGACTCTACGACTACTAACACCAGGATGCTAACTTTTTTGTGTGTAAATAAGGAATATTTAACAGCTCGCTAGTTAGCATAAATATTGCCATTATGAATGGGGCTGCTACAATATTTTATTGTCGAATACAAATAAAATTTATTTACTCCGCCTTTGGAAACCGATAAAATCTTAGGCATGAAAACTAAAGAGTATTTGGATAAATCAAAGAATATAACTATTGCATATCAATCAAAAATATTTATATTATTATCTTTCATTCATAGAGAATTTAAACAAGATATGTTATTATAAATGTAGTAAAAAGTTTACTGATTAAGTGATTAAGAGATTGTCAATCATCTTATTTTAAGGTTGCTAATACAATTGTATCATACATCGGTCTAATATTAATTTTAAACAAACAATTATAGAATTCACAAGGTATCCTATCATGTCATATTGTTACGACAGCACAATAAACATAGCTTAAAGGGTAGTATTATTGTAGGTTGAAATATAAACATTGTGAAGCATTAGAACATTATGACATGATAGGATACCTTGTGAATCCACTAAATAAGTTTTCACAACTTGTTTCACAATAAGTCTAGTACACAGGTGAAAACTTTGACCTTAAAAATCTAGAATTAGTTGCTAGAGGAGCAATAAAATAACATATCTTTTTGACACCCGTCCTTATACACATGTACACATGTATTAAATAAATCAACTGAATATTATTAATATATGGGGGCATAATATCAGTCAACCAACAAGTTAGGCGAAAATTCACCAGCCTTCGTATTTGTTTATCCACCTATAATGCAAATCATTATTAATAAATTTTGCTTTTGTTCAGTTATTCTTAAGAAAGTATTGTTTACTATTTGACAAACAAGTGTTAACAAAGATTTTATATGAACTAACTTGAGTGGCAGTTTGGCTGATAGTAAATACTCACATATATTTTCAATAAACATTCAAGAATAACAGATCTGACAGCTAGCGCTAATAAAATATAAAACGCTGAATAAAATTTCGTAGAATCCAATGTCTATCGAAAGTAACAACGACTTTATATAAAAGCGGAATGAATCTACCATTAAGAAAGATTGGAGCAATACTGGTTTATATCTTAGCCAATATCAATGTTACAGCTAGTGAATATTTTCACAACAACTCCAAATCTCTAAATGTAATTCGTGACCACACACTAAATTTGGAATGCATCCGTATATACATTAATAACATGGACAATTTCGTCTTTGATATAGTGTTTAATATAAAAATTCCTCTAATAATTACAACCGTATGCAGTATGTATCCGAAACATGTGCAGACATCTTTATGTCCACATTTAATCGTACAACTAAATTCCATTGAAGAATTGGAACCATTACTTGATAACTGTGCTACTCATACGGGTAATATGTTCATTCTATTTAGCCACAAAATAGATTGGCACAAAATATCCATATATGGTGAATACTATTGGAAGACGCAAAAAATATACAGTGCATTTTATATTACAACCGAACATTCAAAGTTTTATCATCCATTCATTAAATTTAATGATAGATACGGTGCTATGGTGGATACCAGCGAACATAATATCAAAAATATATATAGTAATCTACATGGCTATCCAATACGTGTTTATATATTCGATTCAGTGTTTTCGGAAGTACAGGCGAAACAAGATACATCCATAGTGACCAAAGTTGAAGGAGTAGATGCCAAAGTAGCGTATTTATTGGAAAAGCTTTACAATTTCAGCATGCAACTTCAGTGGCCAGATGATGATTTCTTTGGGTAATTTTAATTATGGTTAATGTACACAATTATTTATATTTAAACAATTTTACTTGCTTTTTTTAGAGCTCGCTTAGAAAACGGTTCATACAATGGCGCCTTAGGTCGCCTGATACGTAATGAAACCGATATTGCGATGTCTGGATTTTTCGTCAAAGACTACCTAACACGAGATGTACATTTTTCGGTACCAGTCTATATGGACAAACTATGCTGCTATGTAATAAAATCGAAACGTATACCGCAATCAATTTTACCCCTTTATGCTGTTGATGAAAGTATTTGGCTCGTTTATATGTCTGTGGGATTGTTATCGTCTTTTGTATGGATGCTACTTAGGCGTTTAAATCTTTGCATAGGCAGATGTGATAACAAACGAGTAACTTTTAAAACAACCCTTTCCTCATCCTCATCATTACGTTTCCAATATTTAAATATTTTCAAAGACACTTGGGTATTGTGGTTCCGAATGATAATAGTGCGCTTTCCACCCTATAACGCCGAACGAATATTTGCCATTTCTTTGTGCTTAGTGAGTGTTATTATAGGTGCCCTTTTGGAGTCAAGTTTGGCCACCGTTTACATCCGACCTCGTTATTACAAGGATATCAATACTTTGGAGGAATTAGAAAATGCCAATTTAAAAATATTTATTAAACATGCGGCCATGCGGGATGATTTATTTCGAGGTCAAAACACACGATTATACAACAGTTTGGATGAACGTGTAATGTTAGTGGGTGAGCCGGAAGAACGTTTAATTAGCATAATGTCAAAGCGTGGCGGATTTGTAGCTGTTACCCGAGAGTTTTCTCTACTTATTGCGGATATTTATTACTTTATTACGAAGAAAATTCACATAATACCCGAGTGTCCAAAGACGTATCACATTGCGTATTTATATACAAAAAATTCTCCTTATGAAGAAACCTTTAATGTGGCTTTATTGCAGTTTTTAGCCGCGGGCTTAATAGAACAGTGGATTGATGAAAGCCGACATGAAGCCCTATGTCAAATACATAACTTTGATGACTACATAGCTGAAAGCAGTTACCAATGGAAAGCTTTTCAAATAAATGACCTACAATTGGCCTTTTATGTTTTGATCTTCGGAAATATTTGTGCAGCTTTATTGTTTTTTGCTGAATATATTGTTTATAAGAAGTTTTTTAAAAAAATAAATATAATTCGTCGGTAAATAATCCATTGTATTTCTTTGGGAAATATAATATGTGGAAAACTAATACCATTTATATATATGGATACTGATATTTTATAGCATTTATATATCTTAGGGTCACATTAGGGCTGGAAGACATCCATGACATGCGGACGGACATAGCTAGATCGACTTAGAATTGCATGGATTCAGAATATACTTATGAGTCCATGCAAAATTTATATACCACCAATCTTTAATATAGACAATATGGATATCTAATGATAGATATTTCAACGACCTTTGCAACGGCGTTTATAAGGCCATAGTTAGTCGGACCTACAATGGGCCAAAATCGGGAAATAATTTTTTAACCCGATTTTTTTTCATAACATTTTGTTCACTAAATTAAAAAAAAAAATTTAAAACTTAAGAAAAATTTTGAAAAAAAAAATTAATTAAAATTTTTTATCACTACGACAGTATAACTATTAGTTAAGGCCAAAAAATAACATTAAGGCTATAAATTTAAATTTTTTAATTCATGAAATATCTTTGTTGGAACTCTTTGCACCGATATTTTTGATGATTTAACTTACCTTTTATAACTAGTGACATTTAGAGTTCGAATTTAAGTCCGTTAAGATGCATTAATTGCTGCAGATTTAGTTTAATAAATATTCCTAACATCATTAAGAAAATACAAGATTTTTACAAATATATTAATACTAGTTGCCTGTGTAAACAATTGTATTTGCTAGTCTACCAACTACTCATATGTGGTCCTAAGGAATCGATTGAGTTTTTTAAATAAATACATTTTGAATACTGGATCGTTTACTGCCAAACCTATAAATCTTGAAGTACAACTATACCAGCATTTTTTTTATTATTGATTTAGTAATTTTAATAGTTCATATGGGTATGGGGAAGTGTATCGTTTTATGCGAATTCATATCCCGATTGTTTATTCGACGAATTAATTGCATAAAACGAGGTATCCGTGTGTTTAGTTTTATGCAGGTCGATCGAAGTCATATCGCGATTGTTTATTCGACGAATTAATTGCATAAAACGAGGTATCCGTGTGTTTAGTTTTATGCAGGTCGATCTAAGTCATATAATGTGGGATTAAACAATACATTTTTCCACAAAAAAATGTTTCTTCGTAATTTTTTTATTTGGACGTGAATAAAAAAATATTTATGACAAGTTTCAAAAGATAAACGTTTTCACTTACCCCGGAAATTTGACGTTATGCCAGTGCTAGTGCTTGGTACATTTATGTTGTTGTTATTATTGGAAGAGGAGGAAGTGTTTGCAGCGTTAGAACGACTAGAATTGCTTATAGCAAAGTTACCGGAATCCTCTTCTGAAGATACATTCGAATCTGAAACAAAAAATAGCATTGCAATTTGCATATTATATGCATGATCAAATTATTAATGAAAATTAAATAAAGTTTAATTACCTGACTTTATTTTAGGTTTCTTCTTTTGAACCTTGTGGTGCGGTCGTGAAGTTTCAGCCAAAGCTGCTGCCGCAGCAGCCGATGTAGTAGGTTTTTCATTATTTAGACTGTTACTGACACGTGTTTTTAGTTCCTGACGACGTCGCACAGAGCGTTGACGATGATTTTGCTTCGAATTGGTACTACGTTTACGTCCGTTGACAACAATAGCTAGCTTGTTTGAACGTCTGTTATTAAGAGAGGCCCCTTTTATAGCTAGGCGTCTTAAAGTATTACGTTTCTTGGCAATTAAGTAAGCAATGCGATTGGTTGGCTTTTGCAATTGATTAATTTTGACTTTAGCTAGTTTACTCTTTTTATTATGTTGTTTCCGTTGAGTTTGTCTGCGCATCATTGCTTGTCGTTTGGAGCGTCTTCTGCCCCGTGTGGCATTATTCTCATTATCGCTATCGCTGTCGGAAGAGCTACTGCTGCTCGAACTACTACTGCTGCTACTGCTGTCACTACTACTGCTATTGCTACTACTGGTGCTGCCGCAACTGAAGAACGAACTAATACTACGATCTTCTTCCTGTGATACGTCTGTAGTACTATTGGTTTCCCACTCTTCTATTTCTTGTTGAATCAAAGAATCGAAGAAGGCCATCATACGAGGATCTTCATTAGTGTTTTCACTGCTATAATCATGGGACAGATGATGCCAATTTTCTGGCAGAGCCATGGTAAATAAATTATATGGTGAATACAATTCACGAGGATTATCCGAACAGGAGGCTTCCTCGGTTAAGGAACCATTCCAATTGTGTTGTGAAAAGGGACTCCATATCTACAAGTTTGAAAAACTCTAATGCAAATTACCACCACAATATATATTTCTTTGTCTTATTTACCTTGATTATTTTTTCTACGCCAGATGATGCCAACAAACACTTCTGACGATTATATCTTACTTGATTCACAATTGAACGATGACCATATAAAACCATTTGCGTTGATTCCACCCATTGCTCAGTGCCATACACTACAAATATATATACATATATATCGTTAAAAATACAAAAAATGAACGAATTAGAATTAAATTTAAATATTACAGTCAATATCGGATAAACGCCAAACATATAGATTAAAGTCATCAGAGCCAGAAATAACCATTTCATCATCTTCGCCGGCGAAAGTACAACTTTTCATGGTGCATGAATTGTAATAATTGCTGTGATAAAATGTGCAAATCGGATCAGGAGAATTGACATCATACAATATTGGCGGCAAACGTCTACGCAAGCCCAGTATCAATTTACCTGTACGATTGAATCGTACACTCATACAGCTACGAGGGTTTCCCAAATTACCATACAATATAACAGGCCTAAAAGTAATAAAAAAGATTGCATTTAAGCAAGTACGCATTAGAAAGAAGATATTGATGTAGTGCATAAACTTACTGTTTGGGTTTACGTATATCATACAGAGTAGCGCCACGTTTAGAATTGGCTGTAACTAAAAGATTTCCCATTGTTGGATGGAATTCGACTGCATGAAAAGATGATGGCACTGAAGCGACCACTGTAGGTACAGTCGATCGTTGATCAAACAACAATATTTCACCATTTTCAGAAGCTGTAGAAAAAACGTTATCATTTTGTGGATCTATCGATAGTCCATACACTGGTCCATCATGTTTGAAAACGTTATCTAACTTGCCACTGAAAATTAATAAAAAAAAAATCTAAATTATGTGAACTTTGTTTAACTCGTATTTATTTTAATTTACGTCTCAAAATCGTGAGAAATGGCTAAGGTATCATTACCACCAGAAATTAATTTACGATTTTTACTATCAAAGCCCAAACAGAATATATTACTGGCCTGTTCAGTGGCCAAAGCTCGAGGTGTTGATATTCCAGATAATGACTTTTCCACATCCCAAACCAAAACACGTTTGTCATCTCCTCCTTTAAAAAAATAATATATTCAAAGATACATATCCATTCAAATATTTCACACCCTTGTATATGTATATGTATTTATAACACACCTGATGCTAAGTATCTGCCACCATGGGAAAATTCTATAGCATTGACACAACCAAAATGGCCTCTCAAATCAGTTTTAAAAAGATTTTTTGCAATGCGAAAGCGTTCTCGAAATAGGTTACCAGCAAATGCTTTGGGATTTCTATTAGTGTTCGTTTCACGTTGCAGTATTTGATGACATACATTGGTGGTTTTCTCTGCAGTTCCAAACATTTTCTTTACTTTGAGTTTGTTTTTCTGGTTACAATTTCAGATTATTGCGTGTATTATATGTATATAAAACTCTTAGTTCAAACCAATTATTTTTTTTCGATTTCAATCAGAGTATTGCCACTCAAACAGATTTTCTTTGGAGTTTCGTTTTAAAATAATCATACTTATTGGTTTTTATGCAAATATGAGGCGCAAATAAAATCAAGTCTAAAAAAATATAATTTATTTAATTATTTTTAGTATATTTATAACCGATTTATATCCAACTCGAAATCTCGTTCGAATCGAACACTGAAAAAAATAATTTTCAATTATTTGTAAAATCTAAGAAAATTTAAATAAATAGATTGTTGGCAAAATTTCATTTGTCCGGGATTTTAATTAAAATCTAGTAAAATAAACTAGATTATGATTGAAATCTCATTTAAAATAGATTTCAGGCAGCGTTTCCAAAAAACAGAAAGAACAAGTTTTGGTTAGAAAAGAATTCGAAACTCTAATTATACTACATATCAATAATTTTCAAAATATAAATCAACATTTGAAAATTTGTTCTTAAAAAAGCACTATATTTATGAAATAAATTCTTGGAAAATAAAAAAATATATGGAATTGGAATCAAGTATAATCGAATCAAAATCACGTTTTGGCATAAAATGAACTCGGTTCTGTTTTTTATGTTTACTTATTTTATAATAAAAAGGATTGTTAATACTAAATATTCTAAAATGTGACTAAAAATATAATAAAGTTGGGGCTAATTACCACAGTCGAACACTATCAAATACTTATTCGAACGTACAAGTTTCTTTTTTAATTTTTGGGATTCTCTTATTCGATATCGAATAAAATGTATAGAAAATTATGATTGTGCGTTCGAAATTTATTTCGATTACAACGGCAAGAATTTGCCCCCAGGTACTTTTACACTGGGTAATGTCGACACACAAATGTTTACATTTCGTTACCCCGAAGAAAATTTGTACTTTTATAAAATAACATTTCTGGACTATAATCTAGTTAATAGTCGGCACATCGGATTGTTAGCAAATGTACATATTTTTATGGTGAAGATTGCAGTATATTACCCCAGTGTATATTTCCCGATATACGTACCTCCAATGTTCGATTATTGGATGTATTATTGTATGCCATTGAATAGCATTTACAATACCTTTTGGGGTCAAAATTTAAAATTTTGTGTTTGTTTATATGAAATATTTCAGATTAATATGTATTAATAATTTGGGATGCTTTAAATCATTTTTTAATGGTACCTATTTTGAAAAGCTTTCAAACCATATCAAAAATGTTGAGATTCCTTGGCGCCCATAAACTAGATTTGTACTAATTCCTATTATAACCTTTGTTTCTCTCCAATTTGAAAATAAAATAGAGTTTTTGGATAAATAGTCATGATTTTTAATATATGGTAGCTAAATAATGAATTAATTCAATATTTAAATAAATACGCTTTATGGGAGGGTATTCATTCAAATTCCATGATTATACTTTTTGTGACCAATATTTCAATGCCATGCCAAGCTCTAAGTATAGTTTATTTACACAAAATAAACGTAAAATTAAGCTCGGTGCTTAAATTAATTATTTGGGAATAAGTAGGTATGTAGGGTACTATTTTATTCATATATGTACATATGAATGTGCTATGTACGTATATAGATATGTATGTACATAAATATATAGTATATATTTATGTATACACTGAACATATGTACATATAATTGTATAATTATAAAATGTCTTAAGATGAAAAATCTATTTTAGAAGTGTTTTATTTATGTTATGTGATACAACAAATATTTTTAACAAAACAATTTACAAATAAACATAATGTAGACAAAATGACACAGACTCTATTTGTATGTGCGTATGTTTGGGAATTGTTACATACCTTTGAACACTAAAAAAGGAGATGGAAATAATTTATTAACTTTGAAATTTTCCTAAATTTAATTAATTTTTATAATAAAATTTTGTTATTCGTAATTAAAAAAAGTTCTCCTTTTACTAATGAAGACAAAAATGTAAAATAAAAAATGTCGTCATAAGAAGCAGCAGGTAATTTTGTAAGTGTAAAAATCACCACTCCACTGCTAGACCATGAAAATTATCCTCTTTACAAACTCGATTTTTGGTTTAACTTGAATTTGTACGAATAGCAGATATTTGTTAATCGATTGGCAATTGTATCAGGAACTTCTTCAAGTCAAATTAGTTGTAATTTTTCCACAAAATAACACCGAAGATTGCAAGTAAAACAGTCGATATTATAAAAAATACAATTAGAAATGTACAAGTTGTATTAAGGGTTACCAAGTCTTTTAAAATCTTTCACACAAAGGGAACTTTTGTTCTTTTTTGCAACTGGGGGAGATTTAAGAATAATAATTGGCTTAATGTTGTTTACTTTTGAAATTTTTTATATACCCATCTGTCAAATTCTACTACTTACACTGCAGCCACACGATCAAGTTTTTCTTGACAGTCTTTTACATATACTATTTGTCAAAATTTATAAAAATTGAAAGCTGTGACGTCGGCTGCACACAACTTGAAAACAATTTTAGTAAAAATTGTGCAAAAAAAATGTAATCACCTGTTTTCTTGATTGAAAATTGAAACACCAACTTAAAAGAGAAATTGAAAGCAAGTTCGTTTCAATTCTTAAAAGTATAACTGTATTAGTAAAAATGTGTGAGTGTATTAAAACTTGAAAGGCAAAAGTTGATCGTGAAACCCCCAAGTTATGTATATACAAATTTTACATGAAGACCGCAAGAGTTTGATAATTTATTTCGCAATTAATGTTAACATGGTGTCTCCACGAGCAATAAACTTGGAAATAATTATGTACTCAACTGTCAAATTCTATTGCCAAATGCTATTCACGTGTGGACAACAGATACATATATTTATTTGCACATACAGCTGCGGTCAAAATAATAGCACCACGACATTTATATTGTTAAATTGCTTTTTGTATAAATTTATACTTAATTCACTAAACTTTCAAACAATCAACAAAATTTTAAAAATTTTATAGAAAAGCTATATAATATATAAATACATAAGAAATTCATCAGTCAAAAAATAGCACCAAGATAGAAATCGAAAAAAATTAACCAGGACAAAATTGAATTTATTATTAAAAGTAAGATATTGCTGTCTTTTGTTTTTGTATTTTTTGGCAAAAAAAAATAGACCGTGCACCACCTACCCACAAAGCTTCTAAAATTTTCCAATTCTTGTATTGAATTCTTGTATTCCAAATATATTTTATCATTCCCCAAAATACGTTCTTAAATGTTTTTGGTTTCCTTTTACGCTTATTGTGACTCTTGGCCATCTATTTTTAATAAAATTCAGTTTTGGGATATCGCATCTTGTACCACGACATTGAGCTTTTACTTTAAATCCCAAAATGTATATCAAAATTCATCATCATTCTTTTATATAATAATTGTATTAAAAAATAAGTTATTTGAATACATAATAAACAGTTTTTCAACAACAAAAGATCTGGCAGGTCTCTTTTTATATGTATTTACATAAAAAATGATGTCAATATAAAGGTTCAAAAAAGCACTATTTTTTCGTTGCAAATTACTTCAATAAAAATTGTCGTAGTAGGTTTTATAAGTCGATTGTTCGTGCAAAGTTATAGCCGTATCTAAAATTTACAAAGTATAAATTTCCAAATTGAATCCGTGCTGCTTTAAAAAGAAGAATACTCAAGAAATACTTAAAATGGGTCTCATGCCTACTACACATCCAGGAACTGTCCGTTATTGTAGGATCCCAGGCAAAAATGGCTAGGGGAAAGATTCCATGATGTACTGGGGGATGTAGCTAGATAGATCGTTTAGGCTTTATCAGGGGCATATGCTGTCTATTTTACGTAACAGGAATCTGAGAAACACAGTCTATACTTACATATTTCTTAATTTTTTTCACTTAATTTCTCTTTATAGGTATCACCTGACTTCTTTCTTTTCCTTCCAATTTTATTTCTTCTCTGCACATCTAGTACACACCTAGTAATATTTCTAAATGGTATCACAATGGATCCTATATCCAAGTGGAAGTGTACTTCTTTTATTACACACCCTTTCAAATATGTCTATCTACTTTGTTATTAGGTGTCAG
This sequence comes from Calliphora vicina, assembly GCF_958450345.1. NCBI lineage: Eukaryota > Metazoa > Arthropoda > Insecta > Diptera > Calliphoridae > Calliphora > Calliphora vicina. Next base: position 168,865,389 of record NC_088780.1, read on the forward strand.
ATAAAACTACAATATTTCGAACACACAAAATTTTAATGTATTCAATAAAAAACGTTTAAAATAATTAAAAAAATACACAAATTTACATATTAATTAAATCATGGATGGAGCCGAGAATATATACCGTAAGATATATTTTATCGTTTGGAAATTAATGTAAATATAGATTTTCTATAGTTCCTGAAGAAGCCATTCAAACTCAACGTATCGAATCCTACTTGCAAGATCTTAATGGTCGTCTCATGGAACTTAGCCAAAGACAAGAAGATATTGCAAACATTTCGATGGATATAATTCAAGAAATCAATCAATTGTTTTCAATGACAATATCGGATACAAAAATTAATGACGGCTTTGAAAATCATTCAACAAATATAAAAAAACTTATACGAAATTTTGAATCCCCAAGTAAAGCAAATGAAATGTTAGTCATTTTCAATCAGCAGCAGCTGGACATGCGTAACATTCTCCACAAACTTGAAAAACTTTACAAAAGTGATGTTTTTGAGCAAAGTCTTATTTTGTTTTCAAAAGTTAAAGAATTGTTTGGTAAAATTGACATTTTCTATGGGAAACTAAAAAATATGAAGCATCAAAATTCGGATATGAAAAACTTGTATATCAGTAATGATATACAAGAAAAAATAGATCATTTAAATCGAAAACAAAATGAATCATATCAACCAACATCTAGAGTATCAGACACGTTGCGTAATTTCAATGTTGCTGTTCAGACTGAAACCGTTTCATCAGAAAGAATTTTTGAAAATGATTCCTGTTCATACTATGCATCCTGTTATAGCAGCGAAATAAGCCTTCATAAATAAAAGACATTTGACGACAGCAAAAGCTACATTTCTACTGTGGGGTATGAAGATGACAATAAGGGCAGTGTATTCGACTTACATTATTCAAATAGTCACACACAATCGATGTTAAATTGTAGATATGCTAATTTCAAAATTGAAATAATACAATAGAGTTATTTAAAAACGTAATAAGAATTTTATTTAAACATATTTTTCGACCATTTGTTCATTTGCTACATATCTTGTTTTTTGTATAAAAGAAAACGTAAATAAAATAAAAAAAAATAATTTAAGTTATCGGCAAATATCACATACATATATAAAGTTACGTTTGAAACATCTTTGTTTTATATAAGTGGGATTTTATTTTTATTCAAATCCTAATTTGCATTGAAAAATAAAGATTAAGATGTGCTTTAACATTCTTCATAAGCCGCCGTAAAACTATTTGTATAATTTATTAAAACAAAAATAAGTATTGAGCCAATTGTAGAACCTAATTGTGTTAATCCGCCAGTCCACACCAGTGATTTACCTCCCTGAGATCGCATCACGGTGGTTATGCTCAGTTTAATGTAGCTAACTAAACCAATGAGTAGAGTCCATGTTATAATCTTTAATGATATAGTTGGAGAAAATAAAAAAAAAATATATATTAGAAATAGTTTTTTAGTGATTTAAAATACATATGCACAATCATCAAACTTACCACTAACACTGCTCCTACTGTTGTACCATATAGCGGTGGGAAAGGACTCATGGCGGCTGTAATAAATACATAAACTGTCAGTAGGCCCGCTAATCCAGTTAATGTTAATATACTGCGCATTGAGGTGTGAGGTAAGAAAATGGCCATAAAACACGCCAGTGGATTGGCAATCACACTTAATGTAGCCGATAAATGGTAGGCTTGTCCGCCGTATGGGAGGCAAGAGTATGATTGTATACTATTAAAAATGCCATTGGCAAAGAAGCTTATTGTGCCAATTAGTAATAACAGGAATGTGTATTTACTAGATGAAATTTCTGGTGCCAAATCACTGTCGACTTTATCCGGTTCAGCAACAGAATTGTTATTGACTTGGCCATTGGATTCTATGCCATTTGTATTTGGCATAGTCTTTGTTTCCCTTTCGTATACATAATTATTTCCATGACCAACTTGAACAGCTGCATATTGTTTTTTCGATAATTTCAGGCGATCTAATAATAAAAAGCCAACAAAACTTAATACCATCATAACAAACACGAAAAAGAAAAACTCCCTTGTACCAAAAAGAGGCGGTGGTACATATTTTTCATAGATTTCTTGTCCCGTTTCTGTAACATTAGTCAGGCGGCATTCGGCTGTACCACCAATACCTTGAATTAAAGCCACTACGCTGGGTAACAAACCACTCAGGCCTTCTCCAATAAAATATGTTACCAAGTAGATTTCTTTAAATCGCCCCATATATGGCATGAATAGAACTGAGCTCGTACATGCCGTTAGTGCTGTGAAAAATGTTAACGCAAACAAGGCCACACTATGTTCTGACCCAAATATAATTGCTGTTCGACTGTAAAAGAAGGCTGTTAGTATAGCTGATACAGCGCCCGTTATCAATAAGCCATATATCATGTAAGCGTCATTGTGTTTGGAAAATTTTTGTAGCAGCGTATAAGCTAGTGGTCCCAAATTGCCAATTTGAACCATAACACTAAGATAAGAAGGTAGACTCCAGCCTTCTGGTGCTACATCTACCAGCAGAGGTAGTTGTATGAAGGTACCATTAATTCCTATCCATGTGCCAATCCCAAAGAATATCGCTAGTAAGTCTACAATGACACTACGTTGTTTGAAAATACCACCAAATTGAATTCTCATTTTGCTATGATTTCCGCCACCTAACAGTGTGCTAGCTTCTGAGGGTTCAGATGGTTCTGAAGATCTGTAAATGTAACAATAGATTTAGATTTGTAATACATAGTAGTAACATTCAAAATTAATATAAGTCGTTTTTCATACCTTAAACCTAAAAGTTGATACAAAATTCTCCACATTGATATAAAATCTAACTACATAGTTTCGTAAGTGTACTTTGATGACGGTATTCAAATGAGGACTGACTGAATTTCTAACTATTTTATTACTATTAGGCTTCTTTGTATTGTATGTAGTAGTAGATAAGATTATTCTACTACATATATGTTACAGAATGATGAACATACATAAGAAAATATGAAATATGATCTCTTTTGTTTTAATCTTGTAGTATACCACATCTACTAGAAAATGAAAAGCATCGAACAATGATTTACCAGGTTTCACGTACGTAGGTAAATTTAAAAAAATCTATAAATACGAATGCATGTAGATTAGACTTGCTCTTAAGAATTTGATTTGATTGGGTCTTATTTTCTTTGCGGCTAATCGGATAACAAGAACCCGTGCCGGAAATCGGTTGGAAATTGTAAATTTGGTTTAATAATAGCAATTTTTTGATTTCCTGCATTTGAAATAATATCTGTAATAGAAATTTAGTACTTACTTACATTGTAATGATGAAGCACGTGTATGGATTTTTAATATTTTATCGATTACAAATTAAAAATAAGAAGTGATTTTAATTCAACCCAGCAGTTAATATTTGTTGAATTCAGAAAATTGTCATGACATACTAAACATTTTTCGATAATATAAGAAATTACAAACTTGTCTGAAAAGGTCAAGTTTTAACACATTCACTATTAACCGTAAAATTACCCTCTGCACTTGCAGTCGGATAAAAGAAATCAGTTTTATGTTTCTAGAGCACTAGTTCTATACAAATGTATCTGTTAAAAATACGTTTATTAACTGAATTTGATAGTTCCAACAAGACATGATAATGACTGTTGCTTTTGTTTTTAATTGATTGACGAAACACAATCAATTAAACAATAAATTAGTTTTATTTCGAAATGTTTCTTGTTACGTAAAATATAAACTTGTTTTGTATGCATGGGAGAAAGAGATGTAATAATTGTTATTCACTTTAAATTTAATTTTACATTACAATAAATTAGATTATTTGAAACTTATTAACCAAAAGGGTGTTTACCACTTTGAATATTCTATTTATACATTCCAAAACATAAAAAAATACGCAAAAAGGAAATTAATTACCTGATTGGATTGTTATTTGCGTTGAAAGTTGGAGGGGATGTTGATACAGAATAACTGATCGGAGGCGATGAGGGTATAGAGAAGACTGTTGAGTTACTTTCATGACAATTTATGTTTATACTGTGTGTATTGTTGTGACATTCTTTTTGCTGTTGGCGTCTATGATCGGAGTCGTTACTAATTGTATTACCGTTGTTGTTGTAGTAGTTACTTTGACTGCCAGTAGGAGGATTCATGAGTATAAATTGCTCTTGAGAGTGTTAATTTTGTTTGTTTAAATTCAGTATCAGTATCTTAAAAATCAAATAAGATATTTATTAGCGGTTGGAAGTGATAAGATTATCAACTATATATACAATGTCTATACAACAACAGTGTTCCGTTGGTGCCGACGTGAGATTGAAAAATATCAACTTAAGTAAATTGACATCAGTCTTCTTTGGGTTACTCTGCAGAGAAAGTCTACCACTTGTGGAAGCAAGCAAACCTTTTTTAAAATTAATTACAAATTTCCAATTTGTCCGCTATTGAACTTGTAGAACTATTGAAATTTTAGAATCCACCGAATGATTGATTTCATAACACAGTCATTTGATTTCTGTTTTTCCTTTTCTTTTATTTTCAATTAACCATGTGTTTGTTGTATATTTTAAAACGAAAATACTTTTGCAGTTTCAAATTTCGCTGCAATTGCAATTGTTTTTTTTTTGTTTAGTCATTAATTTCTTTTAAATTATTTAATTTAAAAGCTTTAAATTCCAGTAGAGTTATAGTACAATAAACAGTTATTGGAACAATGTGTATTCTTATTTAAGCGAAACTAGCATTTTCTATTTTTGATTTATGATGTTTATCTGTTTTTTAAAGATACATTTATAACTTTCTAAAGCTTGTTGGCAAAATGTTTCTTTTTGGACCAACGATAATTGCTGCTGGCAAATTTATTATTTTATTTTTGTTTATTTTGCATAACTTTTTTAATTCTATTTAATTTATCTCCAACGCGTAGTGATAATCAAAACAAAAACCAAAAAATAACAGAGTTACCAGCTTTCAAAATTAGTAAAATAGAGAGATTAAGACCTGCAAGGGATAGTATTAAAATTGTAAACATTCAAACAATTTTAGATACATTATTTGAAAGTAGGTCGGATTGGGTTGTTTAACAACCCGGGCGTAATTGTCATTATTTCTTAAGGTCAATAAAGCTCATTTTTCTTTTTTTGTGACAATTTAGCGACTCGTGCTAGCACATGAAAAGCTTTGTATAACGGTTTCTGTTCTAACTGGATTGCACCAACCGCGTATCATTTAATTAGGATAAACCGTGGTGGTGACCATACAAACTCGTCGATATTGGTGGAGTACCATTAATAACTCAAATCGTAAATACGTGGAGTACCATGTATTACTCGATATATATTAAAAAAACGAAGTCTAGAAACATTTTATGTATACTCCTTAATTAAAATTTATTTATTGGTGAAAAAACGACAGAATTCATATTCTTAAAATTAAAAGAGAAGATGTAGAGTGTGTATTACACAGGTTTAGGTTAGTTCAAAAAATAATGAGAAAAATGTCTGTCTTTCAATTTCTGCACTGTAAAAGGGGACTTATCAAGAATAATTAAATTATTATAATGCAGGCAAATGTGAACAATTTTGTGGGTTCAGTTTAAAAGTTACGAGATTTTAAATTTTTATTGATATGTGAAAGAATTGATTCATTTAAAGGCTGTCTTTGTAAACTAAACTAATTAATCTGGCAACTAAGGTATTCATTCATAAATAAAAAAATCTGGCAGTCGCCAAGACTTTTTACCGCTTTAACAATTTTAATTTATTTTTGAGTATTTATTTTTTAAAAGTGATAGTGAAATAGTGGTTTTAATGCCCAAAATATTAAATTTATTTAATAAAACGTATAAAGCAAAATAAAATTATTTAACGTGAACAAATTTCCTGGTACCATTTCTTGCTATCGCGACATCTTGGATTGACGCACATTGGACAGCGCATTAAAAATTTCGGGTTTACGTTTTGGTCTTGTGCCAAGTGGTCGGCCACAATGTTACTAAGGGCGTTAATAAACAGAGGATGGTCATTTGGTGCGGCAGCTCGTCGCATTTCCTCTACACCCACCTGCAAAGCAATGGTATGTTATATCTTTTAATTTAAAATTTAAATGAATACAACTCACCTCTTTTGCTAATTCGTCGCAATATTCAATATCAAGTTCATGTAAAGTTTCAATATGTTCGTTTACAAATGCTATAGGTACCAAAATGAAATTCTTTAAGCCTTGTTTGACATAGCCCTAAAACAGAATTGAAGGTTATACAAGGAACAATATATTTTCTCTAATATTAGCAAACCTTAATAGCATCATCAGTGGCTGGGGCCAACCACGGCAGTGGTCCCACTTTTGATTGCCAAGCCAAACTGTAGGGATTACAGTTGCCTAATTCCTTCATAACCATATGTACACTGGCCCCTATTTCCGAGGGATAAGGGTCGCCACGATTCACTGCTTTCAAAGGTAAAGAATGAGCGGTAAATAAAATAACCACATCTTTGCGTTTGGTTTCACAAAATTTATCCAGTTCTTCACGAATGCGATCGGCAAATGTTTTAATCAACAACGGATGAGAACCCCATCGATCAATGACACTCCATTTAATGTTTGATGGCACAGACCTAAAAATCAATTAATGTTTTACATTGTTATTACATTATTTGTTCAATTTACCTTTCACGATAATGTTGGTAAATTGAATTAAAGCTAGACCCAGAAGTTGCGCAACTATATTGAGGATATTGAGAAAATAAAACTATTCTTTCGGGACCATCCCTGAAACAATATTAACATTATAAGACAATTACATTATACAAAAGTATTTACAAGTAGTTAATTACTTTTCAATTTGCTCTAAAGTGTCTTCTGTTAATGGATTCACATAACGAAAACCAACATAATGTTTATGTGGTGCTGTTTCCGGCGATAATCGATCCAATTCCTTACACATCAAATTACCTTGTAGCTCAGTCCATTTTAAAATCGGAGAACCTCCTCCAATTTCTTGATATTTCTTTTGAACTTCCGGTGTACGTCGTTCAGCAATCCAAGGACCCAATTTACTTTGCACCGGCAACTGTATCATATCCCTATCAGTCATTATCCGTAACAGGTAATCATGTACCTGATCTGTTGTTTGCGGTCCGCCCATGTTCAACATGAGCACAGCAGTTTTTGGATTAACCTCTCTTTTAATAGTTGTGCTAAAGTTGACCCCATTTTTAAGTGTTTTGGAAATACCTTAAATATTAAAAAAATTTGTAATGTTAAATAGTGCATCGATATGAAGAATATTCATCTCATCGCTATTCTTACCCGAAAACTGTTTAAATTTTAATGTTAACATCTTAAAAATGCATTCATTTAAGGAATACTGTTAATAGTTAGATAAGATTCCAATATTATTTTTTTGTACTCAATGATAAAATGTCAACCAGTCCAAGTAGCAGCAGGTAAATGCAAAAATTACTCGTGTAATTGTTGAAATATGCGAACCACAATGTACGTGAATAGAAATTCAAGTAATGGCGAATAACCCGATCAAAACAAAAACAGATGAAATTAAAAAGGTTACCATACTACTTTACACATCCGCTATTATAAGTCAGGGGTTGGGTTTTTTCAGCGAATACTTTTTATACCATTCAGCATGAGTGGCAAGGGTATATATATTTATTCTCGATCGTTATAGATAGCGAAGTCGATATGGCCATGATCATCTGTCCATTCTCCCGGATCGGTTGCTATTTAAAATCGGATATCTAATGATAGATTCAAAGCCCATTGCAACGATGTACATAATAGGCTATAGTAAGTAGGGCCTACAATGGATCAAAATCGGGAAAACTATTTTTCAACCCGATTATTTTTTCACTAACAAATATTAAAAAAATTAAAAAAACACGATTTTTTTCACCAAAAAAAATGTTTGTCATAAATTTTTTTTTCACTAATAAATTGAAAAAAAAATGTAATACAAATTTGTAACTTTGTAACAATTCATATAATGGGCATTCATAATGTATGTTTGATCTGACATTTAACAGACACTTAGAAGAATCGAAAGTTCGAAAAGTCTACTTTTTAAAAAATTAGAAAAATCTAATGATCGAATAGTCGAATTTTTGTTTAAACTATAGACCCCTAATAAAAATGTTTCTTCGGTTTTTCATAAAATGTGCCTGAGTCATAAAATATGATTTTCAAAGGCCTTCAAATGCTAATATATTAGAGTGCACAAAATAATATTTACATCACTATTTTGAGAAATGTTACCCCCTGTCTATACTTGACAAATATTCATCATAACAATAAATGACATTTGTTGTCAAGACAAAGTTGTCTAATAGGGGGGCCAGACGGCATGTATTGCTTGTGTATTGGGACATGTATTCGATACATATGGAATTCCATGTGTATGTCAAAATTCACGTTATACATACGATTCATAATTTCCACGATCAAACGTACATATGTAATTGCATGTGACATAACCTCTATTAGTTTATATGTTTGTTGTTTTTAACAATATATTTATTTAAAACATTTTTAAATCACAATACATATATTTAATGCAATGAAATTTATTTTGTTATGATTTTTCTTTACTATTTTTTGTTTTGTTTTTTTATTTTGCACTCACACAGTGTTGTATTTCAAAATACAACACTGTTGTACACACGAAAATAGAACATGATCTAATTGCAAAAAATGTCACGAGTAATACACATGTATTTTACATACACAAAGTTTCATATGGATCACACGGTATGTACATGTTTACATATGGAAAAATGTCCCAATACATGGCACAAAACACAAGCAATACATGCCGTCTGACCCCCCTTTAAGCAAAAGCACTAACAATTTTATCACAACGAAGCAATAATACTAATAAATGGAGACTATACCTGATAATGTTGTATCTAGAGTCTATACATACGATATCTATACTATACGATACACAACCTGCTTGTTTGAATTCTTAAGCTAGACTGATTAAAAGTTGTTTATTTCTCTACAATGCGTGTGCACACGTACGTAATAGAAGAGTAAATGAAAAACGCGGCGCCCATGTTTTGCCTTTCCCTGATCTAGACAACCATTTTGAAGTTTATCATGATAAAAATTTATCAGGTATAACCAGGGGGTTATATAAAAATACTCGCATAAAAATGTTTCTTCAGCTTTTTAGGGAAGTGTGTGCATTAAAAAATGTTCTATAATTTCCAAAAAAAAGATGAATTTCAAAACCGCGGTTTCGGTTTTAAAGAATTGAAAACCGATTGGTTTCGATTAATTTTCGGTTTTGGGATAATTTGTTTAATAGTTAGATTTTATAGAAACAAAATTATTTCAGAATATAGAGAAATCATATAAAATAAACGTTCATACATACTACTACTATTTATTAGTGCTGTTAAATTCTACGAATATTCGATAATAATTTTCATTTGGGTACTCAATATACACCATACATTTATCGGATATTCGAAAATAACGGAAACTTTTATATATGGGGGGTTTCACGTCAAGTGAACCAACTTTTAAAACCGATGTCTTCCGATCGGGATGAAATTTGCACCAAGGTTAGACCTATTGGATAGTAATTCAGATCTCTCGGAGTCGGGTGTCAAAATTTTACATTTTGGCCAAACATGTGATTTTTCTCATCCATGTAACTTATTACCTATTGTCCTTAGCAAAATTTGTCCCAAACAGTTTAGATAGCTATTTCTTCAATCTTTCGAAAAAAAAAAATATTTAAATAAAAAAGTTAGATTTTGCAAAAAAAAGTCAAAAATAGCTTATTTTGAGTTACAAAACATTTATTTTTATAGATATCCCACTCGCATCCCACTAAGCGACTAAATAGGTCTTCAAGGAAAATATATGAGCTTTCTGTTGAGCAAAAAAAATTAAAAAGAGGGTCCATTTCGAAAAAAAGTCAAAGTTTTTGATTTTGCCAAAAAAGTCAAAAATTGCATGTTTTGAGTTACAAAATATTTTTTTGGTAGATATCGAACTCGCATCCCACTAAGCGACCAAATAGGTTCTCAAGGAAAATATCTAAGCTTTACTTTAAGAAAAAAGGGCCTATTTTGAAAAAAAGGCAAAAAAGTTTTTGATTTCAGAAAAAATATATTAAAAAATTTTTATTTTTTTTTAAATTTTTTTTTTCGAAAGATTGGAGAAATAGATATCTAAACTACACAGAAATAAGTTTCAACATAAATATTATGATTTGATTTCAATTCATAACATTTATAAATAATTTCCTAAATATTAAGATTTTTTCATAATTACAACATAACAACATAAAAATTTAAATGAAAATTGGTATTATTTTCATTTAAATTTTTATGTTGTTGAAAAATGTTTGAAATTTTCTTGGAAAAGTTTTTATTTATTTTTATGATTATGATATTTTTTAAGTTTCAGATATTGTTGATTCATCTTAAAATATTGGCCAATATATGTACATATGGCTATTATGCAAATAGTTATGAATTAATTCATTAGATAATGCAATTATAATGCAATTAATTATAAAATATTATTAAATTTATGTAAAAAAAGCTAAAATTTCCGTCATGAACAATTTTATAATATTTATGAACATATTCTTATTCTGAATGAAAAAGTTTGGGAAAAAAGTCAAAAATTATATTTGGGACACATTTTGCTAAGAACAATAGGTAATAAGTTACATGGATGAGAAAAATCACATGTTTGGCCAAAATTTCAAATTTTGACTCCCTCTAACTCCGAGAGTTCTTGACCGACCTTTGTGTCTAAATTGTGTCTGAATTACTATCCAATAGGTCTAACCTTGGTGCAAATTCAGTAAATCATTATTATGTTCCAAAGTCCTATTAGAAATTAATCTTCCAATCTTTCCACATTAAAAAAATAAAAACTGTACATTTGAAGCGTTTTCGACATTAATAACTTAAAAAATTAATTTTGAAAATTGTTTCTATTTGAATTCTTGTATGTATGTATATGATTTTAATTTTATTGAGATGCTTTTTAACACTAATTGATTCTAATTGAGGAAATAAATGATTTTGAGTTTCACAAAGTAATAAAGTCAATGTACATACATACAAACATATATGCAACCATAAGAAACCAGCCTAATCATTGTCGTCGTTGTGGACAATGTTATAAATTTATTTCAATAAATCCCAATTTGAATATACAGTTCAATAAAAACAATCAACACAATTTATAATTCTGCATGAAATGAGAAATGATGGTTTTGTAGTTATAACAGAAAAGAATTCAAATTATTTTCATTACTCACATTTACTTACATATGTATATGTAAGGATGCATTACTTAAATATACAAATGTAAATATGAATACATAATTAAAAAAAACGATAATGAAAAAAAAAAACATTAGATAGAACCAAAAACCGTGAACAAAGTCTTGGGAAATTGAAATAACAGGATAAGATACTGCGAAGCCAGAAACGGAAGTCACATGAATGAAATTGTGTTTCATAAATTATGGGAATATTTATTATTTCTAATAAAGCCTATTATACAAATAGAAATTTAATTTAGTTAATTTCATTTAATTTTTAAAAAAGTTCGATTCATACATTTTATTAAAATAATCATCCTACGTTAGATCGTTATTCTTTAGTAAGAAATTTTTTCTCTTTGTAGTTTTACAAATAATAAACAAATCAAAAATATGTAAAAAATTATATCAATTACAATAAATTTTGTACAGTTTAGTTGTACTGTTTTCTAATTAATTTTAGTCAACGCAACTGTTTAATATTTCTAAAGTGATCCGATAATCGATTGACAATTATTCATTATATTATGAACAGTACTGTATCTTAGATACTTTCTTAATTAGCTACAATACAATTAATTTAAAGAGTGTTTTACGAATAGGTATGTAAAATATGTGTGCAGCACTTTTAACTTTCTCATGAGAATATATTAAGGAGAGTGGGAGAGATTACATTCTCTTAAAACATTAAATTTCTCAAGAGATAGATACATACATACACACATATGTAGATAAATTTAAGCAATACTTATTTTCTGTAGGTCGATCACTCGCAGATAGATATATACTTTTCAAAAATATTGAATTGTTGGTTAATTGTATTGTCCAAATTATTATCGTTTAAATGTGAGAGTAAAATAAAACATAAAAAAAAAAAATTGTTACAATACATTGGCCCTATGTTTTATTTATTTGTTGTTAACTAATATGGTTGTTTCTGAGATACTATGTACATTAGGGTGGCAACAAAAAAAGTTTTCGATTTTCCCAACTAAAATAAAAATTTAATACAGCTGTGGAGCTGGATTCAAATATAAAATGATAGTAGTTTGTAATTTTGCAATTTTTGGCAAATATTGTAAGTTTTTTTAATTCTGACATATAAAAATTCACCGAAACGGATTTTGTATACCAATGGAAACTTATGAAATTACGCTTATTTTGATATCCATATTGTGATTGTCTTGAACATCAGATCGGCGATAATACATGTTTCGGAAAACTAAATTCAATTTTGAAAAATCCGTTTCGTTGAATTTATATATGTCAAAATTTAAAAAAAAAACTTAAAATATGCCAATAATTGCAAAATTACAAACATTTTTTCAAAGACCTTTAACATGATACCAATATTTTATATGTTTACTATGTGAGAAATATGAAAAAACAAAAATAATAACCTTAAAAAGAACCTGTTTATCCTATGATCCAGCTCACCAAACACCCTATTTTGCTTCCATACAAACGGGGCCACCCTAATGTACATACAGATGTGTATGTATTTATGAACAAACATAAAATTTCTGCTTATTTTCAATAAATAAAACTGTAGTATTTCCTACGAAAACGAAAATTATTTTTCAAATTCTAAATACGAGCAGCAGTTGTTAATTGCGAGTCTTTTAAGCAAGTAGTGTCTCTGGTGTGACGGATGTGTTAACTTGTTCTGTTTAAAAAATGTTCGTTTTTAAAAGTAAAAAATAAGAAAATTAGAAACGTGTGATAGAAACAATAAATAAAGAGTGACTCTCAAAGCACGTGCCTTAAATTCTTTTTAATTTGTTTTATTACTCTTCAAGAACTTTGACCGGAGAGATAGATATTGCCGCAACCATAAATATAAAAACCGGCGTAATTACTCGTACACTCTCAGCATTTTCTCATTCATTTAATTATGGCGGTGTTCTCTGCAAATGTTGTCGATTATTTTTCATTTAAAAATGGGCCACGAACACGTCATGTTTAAATAGTATACATTTATAAACATTTCTTAGTCCAAAAACAATAATTAAACAATAAATAGAGAACAAAGTATTGCAAAATTTGTATTACTTTAATGTAATAAAAACAAAAAGAGACAGACGTGTAGTGTAGATTAACCAAAAGTTTACTAAACAAAGCAATATTATACTATATTTGAACATTAACTGGCATTAACTGATCACATTAACTGTCATAATGGGATACGACGATGTTCTGGCATATTTGGGTGATTTTGGAAAATATCAAAAAATTATATATTTTCTTATCTGCCTAACATCTATATCTTGTGCATTTCATAAACTTGCCGGTGTCTTCCTGTTAGCTAAACCGGATTTCCGTTGCGTGCTCCCATTCGAGAATTCAACAGACCAAACGAAAGTAGAGTATGATCTACCAGAAAGTGTTTGGAAATTGGCGTATCCAAAAGATTTGCTGGGTGTAAACTATCAACCATGTTCATATTTCAATGTAGAGTACACATCGGAATATTTAAATCGAAGTGAACCGATCCCTGCAGCTGAAACCGTGGAGTGTACACAATTTGTCTATGATACGACAAAGTACTTGAATAGTGCTGTCACCGAATGGGATATGGTATGCGGCCGAAGTTTCTTAACAGCCACTAGTGATGCCGTCTTCATGTTGGGAGTTTTGGTGGGCAGTATTGTCTTTGGTCAGATGTCTGATAAATATGGTAGAAAACCTATATTTTTCGCGTCGCTGGTAATTCAGGTGATATTTGGAGTATTGGCTGGTGTAGCTCCAGAATATATAACATATACAGCGTCACGCTTTGTAGTGGGTGCCACCACATCTGGTGTGTTCTTGGTAGCTTATGTTATTGCCATGGAGATGGTGGGTCCCAGTAAGCGACTGTTTGCTGGTATCTTTGTTATGATGTTTTTCTCGGTGGGTTTCATGTTGACCGCTTTATTTGCATACTTTGTTCATGATTGGCGTTGGCTGCAGATTGCTTTAACATTGCCCGGTTTATTATTCATGAGCTATTATTGGATTATACCAGAATCGGCACGTTGGCTTTTGTCGAAAAACCGAAAAGAAGCTGCAATAGCAAATATACAAAAAGCGGCTCGTTTTAATAAGGTGACGATTCCCCTGGATGTACTAAATCAGTTACTGGATGATAATACTGAAGAAAAGAAACCCGAACCCGAAGAGACCGAAGTAAAGCAGCCAAGTGTACTGGATCTCTTACGTTATCCCAATTTAAGAAAGAAGACTTTATTGATATTTTTCGATTGGTTTGTTAATAGTGGCACGTACTATGGTCTTTCGTGGAACACGAACAATCTCGGCGATAATGTGCTGCTTAATTTTGTGATCTCAGGAGCTGTAGAGATTCCAGCTTACCTATTCCTATTATTCACACTTAATAAATGGGGACGTCGTTCGATATTGTGTGGCTGTATGCTTGCTGCTGGCACAAGTTTACTGCTCACAATAATCGTTCCCAGTGATATGAATTGGATGGTTATTGCGTTTGCTATGATAGGCAAATTGGCAATAACAGCATCATATGGCACCATTTACATATTTTCTGCCGAACAGTTTCCAACAGTGGTACGCAATGTTGGTTTGGGAGCTTCTTCAATGGTTGCCCGTATCGGAGGCATTTTAGCGCCATTCTTTAATATGTTGGCCGATATTTGGAGACCGCTGCCACTAATTATATTTGGTGCAATGGCATTTGTGGGCGGTTTACTTTCGCTTCTTCTGCCGGAGACCCACGATAAACCAACACTGGAGACCATAGCCGATGGTGAAGAGTTTGGCAAGGCGAGCAAGTCTGCAGACTATGTGTTAGAAAATGGCAAAGAACTTAAAAGTTTAGACAAATCGGAAACCCTTCCTCTAAAATCCACAACTAACGATCAAAATAGTAAAAGCTAATTACACGTTAAATTTATTTACATACATATATATTTTTATTATTAAAAGTTGTAGTGCAAATTTCGCCTTCAGCTTGAAGATGTATACCAAATAAATAAAATGTGTGTATGCACGTATAAAATAAGAAACTAAAGAAAAATTTATTAAATTAAACGGCAAAATATGTTTTATTTACCTTTAAAAGTTGAACCCCAAATAAGTAAGTACCTATCTATGAGTTTAAAATTAGACCTTGTTAATAATGCATAAATACATGTATTACATTACAATTTTTATCTTCAAATTTCTTTTAACTATTACATTTCATGAAATGTTTATTAACATTGAACTTGAAATTGTGTGTATGTTTGCACAAACGTGTATATTCATTCGTCAGCACGCTCTGACTAGAGTTTTTAAAAAATCAACTTTTTTAGAAAACAGGGTTTCGTATTATTCGAAAAAATTATTTCAGTTTTTTATTTTTACTAGAAAAAATAAGATTGCAAATAATGTGTATACATTTGAGATATACATACATATTTTAACAAATATACAATTTAAAGTAGAACAAGTAAGAGAGCTATATTCGGCTGTGCCAAATTTTATATACCCTTCACCAAAATATACTTTAAAATAAAAATTTTAAATATTTTTAGGTAAACAAAATTTAATTTTTTTCCAGTTGTTTTTCGAAATTGTTTTTTTTAAATTTAAAATTTTTTTTTTAAATTTAATATTTTTTTTTTAATTTAAAATTTTTAATATTTAGTGAAAAAAAAAATTCGGGTTAAAAAATATGTTTTCCGATTTTGACCCATTGTAGGTCCAACTTACTATGGTCTTATATACGTCGTTGCACAGGTCTTTGAAATATCTATCATTAGATATCCATATTGTCTATATTAATGATTTAGTAATCCAGATATGGGTCAAAAATCGACGTTGTCCTGGTTTTTTCTCAGCCATTTGTGGACCGATTTTCTCGATTTTAAATAGCAACCGAGCCGGAAGAATTTCGGAGATATTGATGTATCATTCGTGTATGTAAGTTATTTGGGGGCTTCAGAAAGTTGATTTCAACACACAGACGGACAGACGGACATGGCTATATCGACTCCGCTATCTATAACGATACAGAATATATATACTTTGTGGGGTCGCAAATGAAAAATGTAGAAATTACAAACGGAATGACACACTTATGTATATATACCCTTGCCACTCATGGTGAAGGGTATAAAAAACGAAAAATACGTTAACAAAATTATATTAATCAAACCTATTTTTTGACAAGCAGCGTTAGTTAGATATTCTCCGGAATATGTGTCAAAAGTATCTTAAAATAAAATAATATTTTTGAAATATGCCCACACATTGCGATCAGAAAATAAAACAATAAGATTCGATTTAAATATTTCTTAAAAATGTGTAGTGTAAAGCAAAGGACGGAAAATACAAAATTATGAGAACAATGCTAAAATGCTAGGAAATCCTCTACGTAGAACATATCGCACTTGATCAACAAGAGGGTATTAACTCAAAATTTTAAATTTGAAAATCGGAATACATTAATGTATAATTATAGTAAGCAAGTTCTATTTAAAAATTTTATTACATTGTTTTTCTTTAAAATTTTTCCAATTATTGTAAAAAAAATCTATTTTTTTATTTAATACCATTTTTCTGAAAAAATGTGAACAATTTAATTATAGAAAGTGTCACATTTCGAATTAAAATCACAAAGTAAAACAAATTTTATCAACAAAACAGCATCAACTCAAAATACAACCAAATTTAAATAAAAACAAGTAAGAAAGTATGGTCGGCCAAGCCCGACCATATAATACCCTACACTAAGTAAAAGAGCAAAAACATTTTTCTTTTAAAATTTCAATAATTTATATTCGTGAGTGATTTTCGAAAGTGGGCCTTATATGGGGGCTATGACTAATTATGGACCGATCACCATGAAATTAGGTCGTGTGATTTATGTCTATATGAAAGTTTACTATGTTGAATTTTGTGAGTATACCAACATTTTTAAGCGATTTATGCACGTTAAAGTGTTTTTCGGAAGCGGGTCTATATGGGGGCTATGACTAATTATGGACCGATCGTAACAAAATTTGGTGACATGAATTTTGTATATATAATACTTATTTGTAGCGCAATTTGTGGAGATACACTTATAAATTAAACATTTATGACCGATAAAGTCCAATTTCGGAAGGACATTTGTATGGGGGCTAGGTGAAATAATGGACCGATTTCAGGCAGTTTCAATAGGCTTGGTCCTTGGGACGAAAAAATAATATGTACCAAATTTGATCGAAACATCTTCAAAATTGCGACCTGTACTCTGCGCACAAGGTTTACATGGACAGCCAGCCAATCAGACGGACGGACGGACATCGTGTTAGACTAATATTTTTGGGCGTTACAAACATCTGCACAAACGCATAATACCCTCCCCACTATGGTGGTGTAGGGTATAAAAATTGATTATTTTTAACTTGAATAAAGGCTCAAATCAAAATAATAAATTTTTTATGAAAATATACGATGTATTTCTATTTCAACTTTTGTATTAACTCAAAATAATACCTTTTTGCTGATATAAAAGCTGTCTACATTATCACGAAAATGGTCTCAAATGTGGTTTTCGAGATAAAAGATTATTCTTTTACGGCGAAATTTTTACAGTAGATAGATATGGATGTTGTTAGTTGATTTCTTGCAAAAAGTGAAATTTTATAAATTTTAAGTTAATACCCTATTGTTGATCAAGTGCGATATGTATATTTATGTATTTTCGATGAATTAACCAATATGAAGTGTATAATCCTCAAGTGGAATATTTCAGCTTACGGACGATATCTACGATTAATGCAAAAGTAAACTAATTTAATTCAACTCTTAATTTTCGTGCAGAAGAACAATTAAAAGAAGCATATCTACGCTAAACATAATTAAAAAAAACAAGTAATAGTGCTATATTCGGCTGTGCCGAATCTTAAATACCCTTCACCAAATTATACTTCAAAATTTTAAATATTTTTAGGTAAACAAAATTTAATTTTTTTTACAGTTGTTTTTTGAATTTTTTGGAAAAATTTTTTTTTTTTTTTTAAATTTAAAAAATTTTTTTTTTTAAATTTAAAATTTTTTTTTTTTTAAATTTAAATTTTTTTTTTTTTTAAATTTAAAATTTTTTTTTTTTTTAAATTTTAAAATTTTTTTTTTTTAAATTTTTAAAAAATTTTTTTTTTGTTCTTTAATTTTTTAAAAAAAAAAAAAATCTGGTTCAAAATTTTTTTCCCGATTTTGACCCATTATAGGTCCAACTTACTATGGTCTTATATACGTCGTTGCAAATGTCTTTGAAATATCTATCATTAGACATCCATATTGTCTATATTAATGTCTTAGTAATCCAGATATAGGTAAAAAAATAGGTCAAAAATCGAGGTTGTCTTGGTTTTTTCCTCATATCTCAGCCATTTGTGGACCGATTTTGCTGATTTTAAATAGCAAAATTCTCGAAAGCATGTCTGACAGAATTATTGAAGATTTGGATCCCGAAGATATCTGGGGTCTTCAGAAAACTGATTTCAACAGACAGACAGACAGACAGACAGACAGACAGACAGACAGACAGACAGACAGACAGACAGACAGACAGACAGACAGACAGACAGACAGACAGACAGACAGACAGACAGACAGACAGACAGACAGACAGACAGACAGACAGACAGACAGACAGACAGACAGACAGACAGACAGACAGACAGACAGACAGACAGACAGACAGACAGACAGACAGACAGACAGACAGACAGACAGACAGACAGACAGACAGACAGACAGACAGACAGACAGACAGACAGACAGACAGACAGACAGACAGACAGACAGACAGACAGACGGACATGGCTTAATCGACTCCGCTATCTATAAGGATCCAGAATATATATACTTTATAGGGTCGGAAATGAAAAATGTAGAAATTACAAACGGAATGACAAACTTATATATACCCTTCTCACGAAGGTGAAGGGTATAATAAATAATTTTTGGTGTTTACTCACTTTTGAGGCTCTCTGTAGATACTCGTATGTCTGTAAGTTATTGAGGAGTTTGGGAAAGTTGTACATCATTTAATTAACTTCTTTACCTAAAATGATGTACCAAATAGAGTCGTTAATAAATATGAACATTATTTAAAATATCACCACAAGTGTTAAATATTTAATTTATACAAGTAAACGAAATAAAACTTATTTTTATTTTTTAATTAGAACACATGCTGATAATACGATCTATGCATTGGCATCCATTATATACTGTTAAACTTTAATAGATCATTTTGTGATTATTATGTTCTATGGTTGATACAAATTCCTGAGATTGCTTCATGAATTTAAATTTCTTTATAAATTTTTAAATTCATTGTATTTATATACAGTGACACTTATTAGTGTATAATGAAATGAGCTTGAAATGATATTTCAAAAAATCTAAATTTGCCAAATTTTATTTGAAAGTCTATACAAAATTAAAATTTTAGCATTTCATGTATGAGTTTGCACTTTTTCCCAAATGAAGATCTGGTAGCACTGGATGCATCAGTTTTATATCTATCCTCATTTATATTTTGAACATTTCCTTTGTTTTACTTAACTAACTGAATTTTATTGATAAGATATATTTGGAATGGAAATTCAGTGAAAATATTTTGTATACCACAACAAAACGTTTAAAGATGATTTCAAAAATTTACACAAATAATTAAACTAATCTAAATGTAAAAGTCCAATTATTGCATTGAGGCCTAAAAACGTTTTTTTAAATCAATTTTAGCTGCAAGACAGCAAAGTTTATACGAATATAAAATATAAAAACTTTGAATAAATACTGATAAGAAAATATGGTGTGTTATTTTTATACCCTACACTGCCATAAGTGTAGAGGGTATTATGCGTTAGTGCTGATGTTCGCAACAAAATTGGATATTATAGCATATTTTAAAATATAATAATTACAATCGAGCATTTATTGTCTGATGTAATATTTGTGGAAAGATTAATCTACTTGTGTCTTTCACATTATTTTTTATTTATATTAAAAAATTGGTGGGATAAAAGTAGGAAATTTTATGAAATTTGCATCTCTGTCAATACTATTTGATAGATAAAATAAAAACAATTCACGCAATAAACCAATCCATTATGTGGATGTGCCTTGTGAAAATCCGAGTTAGGTCGGTTTCATAGATTAAAATGTGTTTTTGACCAAATATTAAATACGAACTACCAACATGATGCCAAAAACATTTAACTGTTTTGAAGTGGATAAATATCTTAACCATCGCTCCATAGGAAGTACTGGAAAAACATGCAATCGCCTATTTGCGGTTTCCATGTTAATAAAATTATTTTGGTGGGAATTGGACCAACATTGTTTTTTTAATAAAGGGGTATTTAATTTCATAAGTAAAATTTGACTGAATTGTTTAACAAACCTCAACATAAAGCTGTAACAATTGGTGGTTTGTTTTGAATTAAACTGTCATATACATAAGTATGTATATTGAAATCTGCGGTTGTTTAAACTTTAAAATATAATACTCAGTATATACGAGTATGTATTTCCAAAGAGTTTAAACCAGTAATGTTCACGCCATACAACAATTGTTTGAAAAATTTACACACATTTGTTACGCTCTTTTAAAAACTTTTGTTCATTCATCGTTTAGCTCTCGATGAAAACACATGCGACGGACTATCGTCATTTTTTTCAGACATTTACTAAGCATTGTTGTTGGTTGTTTTTGGACGAAGCATAGCAAACACAAGCGTTTCAATTGCAATTGAACACAAAATAACAAAGTCAAAAATAAATACAAAATTAAATAGAATTTAGGCCGTATAATGCATATTTTTTTCTTTTCCTTAAAATTTAAATTACATTCATTAAATAAATTGGTTATATGTGACAAAAATTCTAAATCTAAACTTTCATTATTTTGTTCTTATTTTAAATGTTTGACATTATGTTTGCTGGGTAGCTCTCTCACCAATACATCTTCATTTTTATTTTTGAACATCACTGGTTTAAACGGTGCTCTCGATGAAGAGACATTCACATTTTTCAAATACACCATAATAAATAAATATTCTCAATTGTAAACAAGGGGAATTTTAAAAAAGTTCTATACTCTGATAGATGTGAGTAAATAAATAAATGAATAAATAAATATATAGAAAACAGTTTATGAGTTGCATGTTGTATATTAAGAGATCTAGATTTGAGTATTTGTACACATTGTGAGGAAAATAATGAATGTTTGTTTGGCTGATTGGTTAGTTGCTAAACAGAGGCAAATATTTGAAATCAGTAGATCGTAGTCTTTTTCAACGAGCGGTGGTAAATTTCAAGTCGCCGGATTATATATCTGCTGGATCGTACGATACAATATAACCAACAACAAGAAAAACAAAAATACTAAGCTAATTAGTGGATACTGATAAAGCAACTAGTAGCAAATTATTATTGTTCCATCTACAAACTACCCGGACTATTATTCATTGTTTTTGTGGCCATTGACTCGAGTTTTCACTTTATTGGTCACCAGCTGCAAGGAAATTGACCAACTAATTATTCATATTGTGGAGAGATCACTGTTGCGTATCGATCTTATGTGATTCATAATTTGTTGGTAATAGGTCAAGCGCACAAATCTTCTATGAGCGGATTTTGACACCACTGCCAACCGTACGTACATACATGTATACACATGTCAGCTGTCCGTATTATTATTAAACTAAAAAACATCTTCGACCACAATAAATACTTTGTAATTAAACAGCAAATAGCGAGGAATATTTTGTAGCAGAGCTTTTTCTTACATGAGTGTATGTATGCTTTAGTTGCGGCGGATACATTTGAGTGTTTGTTACCAACAACGTAATCGTCATCACACATAGACATTTTAAGCACACACACTTTTTCCGTTCAGCTTTTGAGAGGAGTTGAGGGGCTCACAGCAAAACAAAGAGATATTTAAAGTGTGCGCATGATTTTTAGTTTTTCTTTTTCTGTTGGCGGTCTGTGTTCTGTGCTGTGTGGTTCGGTTCGGTTGGATTCTTTTGCAACAAGTTAAAACATTCAACAATTTATTACAACCTGCCTCTTTAGTAGCCCACAACAACAATAGCAGCAATAAAGGAAACTATAAAAAAAATCAAGGTAAAAAAGAACGAAACAACAACTTTAAGAAAATTTCTCTTTTATGTTTGTCTTCATTTTGAACTTGAAATAGTTTGCGTTCCACTTCACCATTATACCGACCGACCGACAGACTGACCGACCAGTTGGTTGTGAGCTGTTTATGTGGTGTGTATTGGCAAAAAGGATAAAGGCCACGTCACTATGGGTTACGATGATGTCATTAAACATTTAGGCGACTTTGGACGCTATCAAAAGCAAATTTATTTCCTTCTTTGTTTGCCAGCAATTTCGTGTGCTTTGCACAAGTTAGCGGGAGTTTTCTTGTTGGCACGTCCAGATTTTCGATGTGTTCTGCCTTTTGAGAATGATACAACATCGACAACATATCAGAGTTTTCCACCAGACCGTTTTAACCTAGCATATCCCTTCGATGACGTTAGAAACAAATGGCAAACATGTGAATATTACGATGTTCCGTACACCGAAGAGTATTTGAATGGCTCCGTGGTCGCGGTAACCAATGCCACAAAACAATGTGAGCACTTTATCTATGATCAATCCCTGTACATAAATAGTGCCGTCACCGAATGGAATTTGGTTTGCAGTCGAAGCTTATTAAGTGCTACTAGTGATTCAATATTTATGCTTGGCGTTTTACTGGGAAGTATAATATTTGGTCAATTGTCTGATAAGTATGGTCGAAAACCGACTTTCTTTGCTTCCCTGGTGATTCAGGTGGTTTTCGGTGTTTTGGCTGGAGTTGCACCGGAATATTTTACATACACGATATCGAGAATGATAGTGGGAGCAACTACTTCGGGCGTATTCTTGGTAGCATATGTTATTGCTATGGAAATGGTAGGACCATCGTACCGTCTATTTGCTGGTGTTGCCTGCCAGCTGTTCTTCTCTACAG
Source organism: Calliphora vicina (assembly GCF_958450345.1). Classification (NCBI taxonomy): domain Eukaryota; kingdom Metazoa; phylum Arthropoda; class Insecta; order Diptera; family Calliphoridae; genus Calliphora; species Calliphora vicina. The sequence continues at coordinate 168,888,764 of NC_088780.1, forward strand.
GTTTTATGCTGACTGCCGGTTTTGCTTATTTTATTCGAGAGTGGAGATGGCTGCAAATAGCACTTACTCTCCCCGGCTTATTGTTCATGTGCTATCATTGGATTATACCAGAATCGGCCCGGTGGCTGCTGTTAAAAGGACGCAAAGATGAAGCAATTATTGTTATTGAAAAGGCAGCCAAAGTGAATAATGTGAATATTCCGCAAGATGTGTATGACAATCTAATAGATGAAGCTACGGAAAAGAAGAAGGAAGAAGATGTCAATAAAAATCCCAATGAAAAGGCTCCCTCCATGTTTGATTTGTTGCGTTATCCCAACTTAAGGCGCAAAACATTGATAATATTCTTCGATTGGTTTGTTAACAGTGGCGTTTATTATGGTCTCTCCTGGAATACGAACAATTTGGGTGGAAATGTTTTCCTCAATTTCTTGGTATCCGGCGCTGTCGAAGTTCCTGCCTACACATTCCTACTGCTCACCCTCAATAGATGGGGTCGCCGTACAATTTTGTGCGGTTGTATGATTGCTGCCGGTGTTTCCCTCTTGCTAACCATAGTCGTTTCGGAGGACATGAATTGGTTAATAATAACATTTGCCATGATTGGTAAATTTGCCATTACTGCCGCATATGGTACCATTTATATATTCTCAGCTGAACAGTTCCCCACTGTAGTACGTAACGTTGGCATTGGAGCATCGTCAATGGTAGCACGTATTGGCGGTATTTTAGCCCCATACCTCAATTTATTGGGTCAAATTTGGAAACCTTTGCCACTAATAATCTGTGGTGCTTTAGCATTCGTGGGTGGCCTTTTGTCTCTTATGCTTCCGGAAACACGTAACAAACCAATGCCAGAAACTATCGCAGATGGCGAGAATTTTGGTAAAAAACAAAAGCACAATGACCTAAATGAAGCAGGCGAGGAGCTAGCATCTATGATTGGTACACAAAACGGTAAAAAATAGCATGTATATCAATTGTCTTTACTGTGTTCTGTGTCCAAAGTGTCTTGTACTTATAAATTTCCAACTAATTTAAAATATGAACATATCGAATACGGCTGTGGATAATAAAATGTATTCTTATTCTTCAAATCAACAAACAAGTGGAGCAGTAAACGAATTGAAAATTGTACTTAAATGTAAGACTTTATTACTAAACTCTAAGGGCCTGATACAGAAACACGACTGGAAAAGAATTTTAAAATTTTTGAATGAAAAACACTCAAAAACTATTTGAAAACTGAGAGATTAAAAATTGTTTCTGAATAAGGACCTATGACTTTAGATCTTTTTTTTTGCTGCATTTAAAAAAAATCCATAGAAACTTTGTAATGGGTCAACCAATATTTTATTATTCCTAGCTGTTTATGGTCGTATATATAGTATATTCGTTTTATTTTATAATATAAAAATTAATAATTTTATATTAGAATTATTATATAATTTTAACTGATTGCAAATGTAAATTATTGACGAATTTATATATGTATGTATGTGTGTATGTATGTATAAGTAGTAAAATTATTTTAAATGATCATTAATTCGCACAATGTATGCGTAGTAATATTTATAAAAAATAACATAGAATATTAATTTGTTTGAAATTTTCCATTTAAGAGATAAGTTTTTTTTTACTTGTTGATATTGTTTTTTATATAATGAACTTTTTGTGAATATAAATACATACATAGTAATTCATACTCAATAAACATTTAAATAAATAAAACATGAAAAATTTGAAATTTTGTTGGAATTAGAAGAATTTAAATAAAATGATGTGTTTTTAATTTTTTGAAATATAATAGATTGGTTTGTAAATTTAACATAATACATACTTTACAAGCTAATAAAACGTTGTTAGGAATTAAATCTGAATCAAGGCCAGGAGCCGAATTACCGCATTCCCGATCGAATGAGCTATCATATCGAAAAATTATTTCGATATCGAATACCATAATCTCGAATAAGAAAATTACGATAAGATTCACTTCGGCCCCTAGTTCAAAATCCAACAGTAATGTAAACAAATAGAAGATTTTTCAAAATTTTATATAAAATTTTTCAACACTACACCATTTCCAATTGAAATTTCTGATTGTATTTCAGAAGTTTCTAATTGTATTTCAGAAAATTCCAATTGAATTTCAGAAATTTCCAATTATATTTCAGAAATTTCCAATTATATTTCAGAAATTTCTAATTATATTTCAGAATATTCCAATTATATTTCATAAGTTTCCATTTATATTTCAGAACTTTCTAATTGAATTTCAGAATTTTCTAATTGTATTTCAGAATTTTCCAATTGTATTTCAGAAATTTCCATTTCTATTTCAGAATTTTTAATTTATACTTAAACATTTTCTAATTGTATTTTAGAATTTTCCAATTGTATTTCAGAATTTTCTATTTGTATTTCAGAAATTTTCATTGGTATTGCTATTAGAATTTTCTGAAATACAAATGGATATTTCTGAAATACAATTAGAAACTTTTTAAGTGTAAATTAAAAATTCTGAAATGCAAATGGAAATTTCTGAAATACAATTGGAAAATTCTGAAATACAATTGGAAATTTCTGAAATACAGTTAGAAATTTCTGAAATATAAATGGAAAATTCTGAAATATAATTGGAATATTCTGAAATTCAATTAGAAAATTCTGAAATATAATTGGAAATTTCTGAAACATAATTGGAAAATTCTGAAATATAAATGGAAAATTCTGAAATATAATTGGAAATTTCTGGAATTCAATTGGAAATGGTGTAGTTCTGTGAAAACAAAATTAATGAAATGCTCAGCAACTGTAAGCTTATATTAGCTAGATTTACCAAAAAGCGTTTTATATACAAAAATCTGTAAATTTTGAAAAGTTTGTAAATACTATGCACAATTGATTACAATTAAATAATGTACACATTTAATGCATGTATTTTATTTTCACTTAATATTTAATGCATTAAATCACTAGGTACTTAAGTATTAATAATTGTGATTGATTAAACGGTCAGTTTCTAAAATGAAAAGATGGAATCGCGAAACCGTTGACGACATTGAGAGAGTGATTTAATCGCTTTACGATAACCCTATAGCTTTCAAAACTGAAATATTGTAGAGTGACAATTTTTGCCAGATAATAAACAAATATAGCAACTAGTCTTGCCAGATCTTAATTCATATTTTTAACGATTTTTTAAAAAAATCAAAAGCACAATGAATTTTAATAACAAAAATAATTTTAAATAAAAGTAAAATATTTGAATTTCCAGATTATTTTGATAAAATTTAACTGCAATAATTAAAATAAAAAAATATAATTTTGTCATTGTCATAAACTCGGTAGCTGGTGAACAATTACAGATAGATAACTTAATGAAATTCCACATAGTGAGTGCTGAGAAGTTTTTGAATTGATTTGTATTCGTATAGAATTAGAATGGGCGGGCCCCCAAAATTTCTTACATTGGACCTACAAAATTTAAAAAAAAATCACCAAAAAAATTTAGTTCTTATCAGAATTTCTAATCGTTACGAGCTACCGAATTTTCAAAATAAATAGTTTAAAAATATTAAATTCAGCATGATTAAGTAAAAAAAAATTTAATTCTATTTATAGAAAATGTATTAGCAAAAAAACCATAAATTGTTTTTATAATTTGTTATCAAATATGTGTTTTTTTGTAAATTTTGTTCATACCCATTAGGGAGGTTTATGACTATTAAATTTTAAATAGAGATGTTCAGAATATTCTAGCACTGGGTGTAGTAAAACTATGTCTGGAAAATGTTATGCTAATTTGGATAATGCGGCCATACAGACGAACATAATTTGCTAAAGTAAGTCGTGTGCACAGTTACACGACTTACTTTAGCAAATTATGTTCGTCTGTATGGCCGCTTTATCATCAAAATAATCGTCTTCATTCTAAACGTGTGTATTTTATTTATGACAGATTGTAGTCGAAAGACTGCTGTCTTCAATGTGTTTAATGCATTAATTCTGTTTTTATAAATATTTTCATTAATTTAACTCCCTCACGACACTCCACCTATTATAAGTGTAAGAAATTTAAAGATAAATTTTTTAAAATTTTAAAAAAAATTAAAAATTAAAAAAATAAAAACAATTTGAATTTTTTTTCCAGAAAATGAAATAATCAACTTTGGAAAAAAATAAATTTTGTATACCTAAAAATATTTAAAATTTTTATTTTGAAGTATAATTTGGTAAGGGTATATAAGATTCGACACAGCCGAATATGGCTCTCTTACTTGTTTTGAATATAAATGTCATTTAACCGATACACGTTCGCTCAGAAGTAGAAACATTTCTTATAGCATTTTATTTATTGAACTGCATTAAAAACTTCTCAAAGAAAAAAAATTTTAAATTTAAAAAATTAAAAAAAAAATTTAAAAAAATAATTCGAAATTTTTTTTCCAAAAAATAAAAAAACAACTTTGGAAAAAAAAAAATTTGTTTACCTAAAAATATTTAAAATTTTAATTTGGTGAAGGGTATATAAGATTCGGCACATCCGAATCCAGAAAATGAAATAATCAACTTTGGAAAAAAATAAATTTTGTATACCTAAAAATATTTAAAATTTTTATTTTGAAGTATAATTTGGTAAGGGTATATAAGATTCGACACAGCCGAATATGGCTCTCTTACTTGTTTTGAATATAAATGTCATTTAACCGATACACGTTCGCTCAGAAGTAGAAACATTTCTTATAGCATTTTATTTATTGAAATGCATTAAAAACTTCTCAAAGAAAAAAATTTTAAATTTAAAAAATTAAAAAAAAAATTTAAAAAAATAATTCGAAATTTTTTTTCCAAAAAATAAAAAAACAACTTTGGAAAAAAAAAATTTGTTTACCTAAAAATATTTAAAATTTTAATTTGGTGAAGGGTATATAAGATTCGGCACATCCGAATAAAGCTCTTGTTTTGAATATATGTATGTACATATGTATCTGTCATTTAACCGATCACTTTCGCTCAAAAGTAGAAAAAAAATTGTATAGCATTTTATTTATTGAACTGCATTAAAAACTTCTCAAAGAAGAAAACAAAATAAATACAATAACGGGTTCACTTTTATTTTAATGGTAAATTCTCATTCGCAGCCATTTAAAAATAATTTTTTGTGATATATCACTGAGAGAGTGATTTATTAGAGAAGATTTTAGGTTAGGGTTTAAAAGTAACAGAAAAGAAACAGAAAGTCCAGCTTGTGACTTTTATTTGCGAACATGAAAAATGATGTACAACGCTTAAATCTATTAAATTTTCAAAAGATTTATAACAAATTAAAAAAAAATCTCATTTCTGTTACTCAGACAACATTACTTTCCATAATTTGTTAAAAATAACTGACAATATGTCCTTGTATGTAAATAAAGGAGAAAGTAACAGTTATTAAGAACAAGAACAAATCTCACAAAAATCTCACATCAAACCATTAAAACACAACAAAAACAAATAAAGGTCATACCAAACTATTTAAATGAAAATCATTTGTAACTGTTATTTTCAGTGATTTATTTTTATCACAAAAATATAAATCACAAAATCATAAAATTATCATATAAAAATATGATAAATTTATCACCCAAAAATAATTAAACAAAAAGTTCCTATAAAAACCGTTTGAATTTCTACTATGTAGCGAAGACACCTACAGTTTCATTTTAAAAAATCAGCCTGACAGTATGCTATACAAACTGAAAACACATTCCTCAAACTTGGCATCACTTATTATAAATGTAAATCAGTCATAAACTATTTGAAATATAAATAAAAAAAATAACGATATTCATAATAATGGACGAAACAATTACTGCACATACAACACAATATCAACATAAGAAAATTGATGTTCTAATAGTTGGAGCTGGTTTATCGGGCTTAACATCAGCCCTTAAAATAATACAAAAAGAACCAAGCCTTCGAGTGAGGATATTGGAATCATCGAACAGAGTGGGTGGTCAACTAACTAAAGTCAGTTTAGGAGAAATTGGAGCCAAATGGATAACTGAAGATCAATGTCATATTTATCGTTTACTTAATAGTTTGAAAGTTCCAATGCAAAAACGAAACATTCTCTCTTCTCAGTTGAAAACGTACAGGGAACTGGATGAAGGATTCTTTTCTGCATTAGCTAACTACGAACTAATGCGTTACATAAACGAACTTGAACTTAAAATGGATTTATTCAAACCAGGTTTCACTAAGTAAGAAAGATTTTTAGCAAATTTTAAATTTGAATTAATTTTATTTATAATTATTAGAACTAAAGGAAATTCAATGTATCATCATATTCATAAACGGCTGTTTTTCAATTCTTCTCGAAAATATATGCTCAATTTAGTATTATTAATTTGTGGAGCTGATGCCAATGATGTAGGTTTCAGAGATTTTATGTCAATATGTTATACCTCTGGAGGCATTAAGAGATTAATTGACTTGTAAGTTAATACACAATTGTTAATTGCTACTTCTTAATAACTTAACTGTATGCAGGATTATTGAAGCTCCAAACTATTCCTTATTAGAGTTTTCTAGCAAGGATCTGTTGTATAAACTCTTACACCAACTGCAGAATATTGAAATTCTTTGTGGTCGCAAAGTAAATGCGATTAATCAGTATCGAGATTATGTTGAAGTGAAGGATTCCTTAAATGAATATCACATAGCTGAAACAATTATACTAGCCGTACCATGGAATTGCTCTCAGGATATTTACTTTTGGCCTCCCCTACCCATTGAATTGCAAACTCCTCCTTTGCCTGCGGATAAAGATAAATATATTATCACAAGTTTTCTGGCCAGTTACACGGAAGGTTATTGGCGCCTAAAGGGCTTTTCTGGCCGTTACATTAAACATGTACCATTTCTGGTGGCACATGAATATCGTCCTACTGTTTATTCTGGTTTTATGATACATGAGGAAGGAATCGAACCACTAGTGAGATCAATTGTACTTCACGAATTTGCCAAGATATTCGGAGAAGAAATGCTATTGCCTCGAGAATTTCAACAACACAGCTATGAACTAAATAATCTGGCTCATTTGCCATTGACAACACCCTGGAATCGAATAATTTGGTCATCGTCTGCCGCTGCTGGTACTTGCTATCGTGGTTATTTAGGCGGAGCAGTACAAACTGGTCTTAGAGCGGCTATGAATGCATTGCTTATGTGCCGACCTCAAATTGTTTATTGGCAAGATATTGTCGAAGTACAATGCCACAACTACTTGCGACATCCAGAAACCACGTGGACTTCAATATTTGTTAGCACTTGCAATTTATATAATGTTTCCCTTTATACAGTTTTCGTATGTGGCCTAGTTTTAATTTTAACTAAAGCCTACAAGAAACACTAGCCTAGCGCTTTAATTTCCTATAAAAATCATCAATTGAAAGCTTTGTGATAATTGAAAAAGAGCGAGGTGAGACGAGAAATTGTGGTTATTATCATCTTAAGTAATTGTAAAGTTCGCTCGTGTGTGCGTCTTTAATTCATGGTATCATCATTCGCAATTATCACAAGTGAATTTAAGTATATAATCGACGAACTACTACTACTTATATTGTCAAAGGCAGCAACAACAGTTTTGTTTTATACAATTTTATATGTCGAGATGGGCTTTGAGTGATGAAGTGCCAGTAAGCCTATGATCATATTTGTGTACTTAGTATATGCATGCGTGTGTATGTGCGTTTAATCTGTATGTTTGTAATTTAAAACCTACACATACTATTTTGTCATATGTATGATTTTATTTCATTTTACTTTTTTTATTTTTAACTATTTATTTATTTATCATTTTGATTTTTATTAAATTTAATGAAACTCGTGTAGGTAATTTTTTATATGTATGTGTTGCGATGATGTGATGATCATGTATGTTAATCCAATTAAAAGGATTTTTGAAGGTTAAATTTAATAAAAATCACAGACTTTATTAATATTCAACATACAGTGCCTTTTTTAGTTGTTTATGACAATTCTATCTGTGAAAATGTGATTGACCCGAATTCGTTTAGAATATTTCGCAAAACTTTGGACTTGGAGGTACTAGGGTTATACCTAGTACCTCCTAGTACAAAATTGGCGTTATAACTTTTTGCCTATTCCAAAGAAAGTCAAAAAACAGTATTTCAGTATTTCTGATGATATTAAAAAATTAACAAAAAGAAAAGAATCATAAGAAAAAACATGTTGGATTACAGGTATAAAACACATACAAATATTTTGTTGCATAACCACAATTCTTCAATTTATCCAGTTTTCAAAATAAAATTAACATAAAATACATAAAATTTAAAAAAAAAATACAATTTTATAGAAAAAATGTTTTGAACAAAAATATGTTTGCCATCAACTGACAGACAAACCTACGGATATAGCTAAATGGTCTTTAGCTATATGGATCCGCAGTATATACAGTTGCGAACATGATAATAGCAGTACCATTAAGTTTTTAAATAGGTGGCATGTCACAGTGTCCATTGACATAATGTCCATGGACATAATGACACTTTTGGAGTGACATAATGTCTATGATATTTAAAAAATAATTTAAGTATTTATGTTTTAATTTAACTTCTATCGAATTTACCGTTGTAAATTTAAAGTAGTAATAAGACGATAGCTGCGATTTTTAGTTATCTGTTATCTGAATTTTGTGGAGTTCAGACGTCACAAATATAAAGTTTAAAAAAGTAAATATGTTAAAATGGGTAATGTAAAATATAAATATGAATTTAGGAATAAATTTGACAAAAAAAGAGAACTTTCACTTCAAAAAAATACTTTTTAATAATTTATTTACAAGAAAGGCTTTATTTAGCGAAGCCGCCTGTCGCGTTCTATGGAGAAGAAAGTCCCTGAGAAAGTCCCACGCGGAAAAACTTTATTTACAAAGACAAGTTTTTTGCACTCAGTAGCATGGCGAGCAACTATTCGGTATCGCAGAAAAAGGTATTTCTTATTGGCGGCCTGCGGCCGCTTTTAGGGGCTTTCTACTCCATGGAACGCGGCAGGCGCCTTCGCTACATGAAGTTTTCTAATATATGAAAATATAAACTGTTACTAGGATCAAAAATTTTATAAAAATTAGTTTTTCTGAACAAAATATGGACATTATGACACTTTCAAAAGTGTCATAATATCCATAAGCAAAGTGACATAGTGTCCATGGACATTATGACACTACCGAAATGACATAATGTCACTTTATGGGGTGTCATAATGTCCATGGACATTATGTCAATGGACACCGTTAAATGCCACCTTTTAAATAGTTTAACTGTTTTCCCAGTGTACTGTGTTTGACAAGCTGAAGAGAATTTGAATATTGAAATAAATTTGTGCTAAAAAAGTGAATTACGCTATTTTTTAGCTATGGTCTGGTCTGCCACAAATATTTGATGTGAGATAAAAAACTCAAAAGCAATATTTCATTAAAATAAATTATAGGCGAAATGCATATTTATACAAAATTCATTAAAAAATATTTTTTTTACTAAAAACATCTGAAATATGCAAAAAATTACTTTTCAAGCAAAAGCTTGCAATACATGCACTGTAAGAGATGGTGGTAATAACATTTTTATTTTTAACTCGTTATATGTAAGTGTTGTAAATACTTAATTCTAATGAGATCATCGTATTAAAATAATGAATTAAATGAAGAGTAATTAGCATTTTTACTCAATACTTAGTAATGAAAGTTTTTGCTGGGTAACGAAGTTTTGTTTTGTGCATAACTGTATATCGTATCATTTAAACAATTTAATTACAAATTAAGTTTGTTGAGTAGTTGTGGGCTATCACTGATTATTTATTTACATATATATGTATGTATGAACATATTGTGCAGTGTCCTTTCAGAATTGTAATAAAAACACTTTAAATTCTTCTTTGAAGAATTTGTAAATGAACCTTCATGATAAGATATAGCTAGCCGCCAGTAACATTCTAGATATGATCGACATTATTGTATGAAGATATGCAGATGCAGTTAAAATAATGGCACCACGATATTAATATTGTTATATATTAATATTACATAAAAACTGGGGGGTTATTGTGTAATTCGATTCGAATCAAATCATTTAGGAATTTCCATGTATAAAGCATACAAATTCGAATGATTTTCTTTTCGAATCAACGTCTTCGCTCGGTAGCTATTTACTAATGTTAGTTCTTCAAGTTTCTCCAAAAAATGTCTCTTATTAAGAAAAATGAGAAGTGAAAAGGAGGATGAATTTGAATTTTTTTTTACAAATCTTCTGAAAATTTCGAATTTTTGTTTAATTATTTGACCAACAATTGTGTTTGTATTTGAATGTTGAAGAATGGTAATGCGACTTTGGAAATTTTACCTTTCACAACATACAATTTATATTATTATTGGGAGGCAATGATAAAATATAATTTTTAAATTATTGAAAAATCATATTCTTTTAAACTAGAGAAATAGTTAATTTTTTCTTTACACCACTGTATTGTTACAAAAATATATTTTTTAATTTTGCTCAATTTGATATAAACATGTAAATTCAAATTGTAATCTGATGGCGATTTTTTAAAATATAAACATTCAAAATTTGTTCCACAATTTTTTACGGAGCTGTTATTATTTTGACTGCAAAAAATCTGTGTATTTTTAAGGTTTTGTGGTTCTATTATTTTGACCGGCACTGTTTGTATGTGTTTGACATTTTACTGTTGTGTGTATGGATATGCATTTGAAACCCTCATTGCTGATAATTGACTCACTTTAACAAGACTTTCAACAATAATCCTCACTTTAAGTTGTTGTCATAATGTACTCTCTAATCTCAGAATATTTTATATACATTGTCGTTTGATTCTTCTTAATTTTAAAGTTAATAATAATTATTATTAATATACACACATGTATGTATATCCATACATATGTACTTACAGGTAAATTATTCGAATTTATTAAAAACAAATTTTGAGCACAGTGATTTGTTGAGAATATTCAAACGGCAGCACCAATGCGTATTCATTATAAGGTGGTGTCGATGGCACAGCTGATTATTTTTTTCTTCAATTGTATAGAGGCCCGAAGTGTTAAATTTATTAGTTTTTGTTGATGCGAATACACATCAAGCGTAAAAGCAGCAGGAACAACAGGCAGACATTGACAGTTCCAGCCAACATAAACAAAAAAAAATAGCGTGTGGTTATTGTAAATTTTGTACTTGTTGTAGAATCGACACCACCTTATAATAAATACGCATTGGGCAGCACTAGTACTTGTCACTTGTGTATTACTGATGAATGAATGGGCGGACGGACGGACTAACATACAGACTAGCATATGATCACTCTCATTTTATGTGTGTACTAACTAACTAAACTAATGATACATACTTGTACACACAATACAGCACTTGTTTCTTGATGTTGCTGATTTTTTTTTCTTACAATAAATATAATATAATAAAGTGATCCGTGTGTTTTGGATTTAGTCAGTAAAACGCATTCATCACGATCACTTGTAAATCTATTTAAATAAAAAAAATATTTATATTGATAATACAGGAGCAAAGAAAATAAAACAATTATGGAGAAAGTAAATTGAGAAAATAAAAAAAATATATATTACAATAAAAAAAAAAAAATATTTTTAGAACAAAGAACATAGAATTTATGCATAAAAATATATTGCACAAACAATGTACGCATATAAAATCCTATAAAAGTGCAAATGAGTAGAAGAAATATAAAATATTTTTGATAAACCACTTACAAATGTACATGTACTCGATTGCTGTCAGTGTTTGACAACGCAGCCCAGCGTTGCCGCCACTACTAAAACAAAAGTGAAAGTACTAAAACAGAGACCAAGAAGAGAAAAACTAAAAAGAGGATAATCTTCTCTATTTGTTAAATATTAATACAAAATACATATAGTACGAGTAATAAAATATCGGTAAAAGTCAATGTCACTGCCAGCCTAACATCAGTCGTCCTGTTACACATTCAACAGAGTAACGACCATACCGGAATACAAAAAAAATATTAAGAATATAAAAATTTACACTTAAAATATTTAAATATAAAATGTGTGTGCAAATTTAAAGTGATTTTAAATATATTGTGTTGTGTATTAATATAATAAATAAATAAACTATTATTTTGTTGCTGTTATTAAACTAAAAACTATATTAAAATGTCTCAAGATCAAGGGGAAAAATCAAAATCAACCATAAGTGAAGAAGCTTATAAAGAAATTGTAACAAATGAATTGGAACGCATTGGAATTGGTGGAAAATTTGTATGGTAATTGATATTCCATTAAACTAAATTTATTAATGGTTTATAAATCTTACAACTAATTTATTTTCTATGTATAATTTTTTAAAATAAAACAAAAAATTTAATGAAACAAATATTTAAGACCTTATTCATAAACAATTTTTAAATTTAAACAACGTTTTAAAATCAAATTGTGTATGGAAATTTTGCATTAAAAATGCGTTAAAATTTTCTATGAACGGAATTTATCCTTATTAACAAAAACTTTTTATAATTTTCAAGTAATACAAAGAATAAGTTTGAAATAAAAAACGAATATGCCGTTATAAAACAATATGTACTTATAATGCACATATTTACATAAATATTAAGGCTATTCTTCCAGATTCATATAATTCCAATATATCTTTTGACTTAGTTTTCTACTTACTAGTTTTTTGCACCTAAATTTTAGTCCATTTTTGTAATCGATTGCTGGGATAGAGGCCTCAGCTAAAAACCTACTGTTTTTTTCGCCTTAATTTACTGCATTTTTTCACCATTTTGTGTGCTAAATGTTGCGAGAAATTGTAAGAAAACAAAATAAATGCAAAGGCTTTCAAATAACTCGATCCCAAAAAATAGAAAATCTTTATCAATATGCTCGATAGCGTAATCCAATCTCTTTTTCATGTTCACTTTTCGAACAAGGGGCTTCTTACGGCTTACTCGACCATTGTATCCATTTAGTTTAAGAGCGTTTCTTATAGTTTGGGGGTTTACCGTTAATTCATCACTAGTTTTCAAGTTTCCCGCAATTAAACATGCGTTAATTTTTGGATTACCTTCTACAAATCGTACAATTCTTCTCTCTATTTGGTGGTCTATTTTTCTTGGATGGTCAGTTCATTGTTTATTTGCCATTGTTCCGGTTTTTTTGAACTGTTGAATAACGTACTGAATGGAAGAGCGTGGTCTTTTTACAATATCCTTGATTTCGGTTAGATTTTTTCCTTCATTTTGCAAGTTAATAATAATTTTCTTTCTATCCATTAAAATTTGCTTATTTTTGGATTCCCTGACAACAACAAAGCTGGTCCATTCCATGCACAGCCATTAAAATGAGGCAATTGCTTAGAAAGGAGGACCTACCACATATTAAATGCAATTAAGTTTAATATTGGGATACCTAGCCTTAAAACCGTTAACTGTACGGAGACTTTTGGTGATACTTTTCGTACAATTATTGAATTTATGTAAATTTTTATGTTTTTAAGGAAAACGTTTGTATTTTTTATATGTTGATTTCTAGTTTATAAGATTTTTTATAAAATGAATTAAAAAAAGTTTTAAATATGTATTGAAAAGTGACCATAAATTGCTAGTTTATATTATGAGTATGTCTGTACGGAGACTTAATTGATTCAGTGTAGGTAGATTGTAATTATAATAAAATAAAAGTTTTCAGATATTCGTATCGAAAGTTGAAACTCCTGACTTGTTTCAAAATGTCCGTTCCCTTAAATTTATTTTATGTTGCATTTTAGAACATATTTTTGTGATTTAGAATTAAGGATATTCATATTTAAGTAAAAAAAAGTAAGTAAAAGTAACAAATTTGTTCTAATAGTACTATCTACATAAGAATCTAAATGTCCTTCAAATTTAACCCTTTCAGCCACGCTTTTTTGTGTATAAGTTTAAAATCAAAACAATTGCATTTTTACTTGAATCAAGGTTAGTTTATTATAAAAAGTAAGACAAAATTAATCAAAACATGATTACAAGGTTTTTTGTGGAGTGAAGTGGTTAGTTTACTAACCACCATGGCTGTTGGCATTAATAATAACTATGATGAACATTTTTGATTCGTATAATTTTTTTTTGAAATCGAATATTTTTGACTAAATTTTCTGATCAAACAACCGAAATATCAAAGTAACACTAAATTCGTTCGGTTTTCATCAGAGTAGAGAAGTTGAACAAATCTTCGCTCATATTTCTGTGAGCTTCCACGGAATCTGAAAAGGACCTATGCTGTAAATATATTTATATAACCTGTTGATTTGAAGCGAATGTTAATAATCTATCTCATATTTATACTAGTTTTTTTCCCCCCGTAGATATTTGTTTGCTGAAAAGCTTGTTATTAGTCTAGTAATAAATTGAAAAGTTGTTTAATTGCAGCACGTGAATATAACACGTTTTTTATTTTCTAAAGCATTTACATATTTATAAATGTTACAATAATCAGATAGCGTGCCGTCGAATTCATAAGAATAATAATTAGAAGTGCTTCAGTCGGCTATATAAATGTTAATATATCCCTTACCCCGTATTCTGAACTGTATGACAATGAGAAAATTATAACATAAATGTTTTTAATAACAATTTCCATAAAAAAAGTTGTCAAATGTTATTTTTTTTATAATTTTGTCAATGTCATAAAATTCAGAATACTGGGGTTAGTTATAAATAGTATAGTTTTTCGCGGGATTGTTCCTCATTAAAATTCTAGATTTGTGTGCTATATTATAGAAGAACAGTAGATTTGTATCTTAAATTAGTTTTGGAAACTTGTACTATGCTGGGTAAACACGATACTAATTTTCGTACTATATCATTAAAAAAATTAAAAAATATCACAAAATAACTGACATATAGTATATGTATATGAATAAACTGTTGACGAAATAAATAAATATCGTATTACGACAGCATCAGACACGATACAAAATATCAAAGCTCAGCCCTCAAAAAATCAAACATTTTTGATTTTCATACTTCGTTGGTACCATGATACAACAATAACCAGGTAGAATCAGTAGGGAGAGTTTAAAATTGTATGCCTTGTTATGTCAAATATGAGAAAAAAATATGAATAAAAATAAAGAAAATTCAAAAATAGTTTACATTTGAAAAACATAATTCATTTGCATACTCCAAAAAAGATTTACTCCTTTTATTGGCTCACGAGAAGGTAGTACATAATAAACTTTTTTTAATTTTTATTTTTTATTTTATATACATATTTTATATACATATGTATGTAAGTCTGACAATTCAAGGCATGACAAATTGAGAACTTACTTTTCTACTGATTCTACCTTGTAATAGTTATATTATGGTTAGTACTAATTTCATACTTATGTATCGTACGACTTATCGTAACGTTTTACCTAGCATTAGATTATTTCCGCAAATGCGAACCGTAACATTATTCGCCGGTACAAATATAATTATTATTAATTTATGAATTTCAAAGCTCTCTTCAAATGCTATTTAAACTTTAAAAGCATTCGTTTGTTTGATAATAAGTGGAAAGAAAAGTTTTGGAAGCACAATTTTTGCTTAACATTTCCAATTTGAAGGGCATATAATATTTGATAACACTCTAACGAGTTTTTTTTTGTCAAGAAATCTCTTCATTCCTTATAATTACTTTTAAAGTTAATTTAATACAGTTTCTAGAAATTTGTTATATCGACCCCTTTGCGCGAAATTATCGTATGTCACAAATACAAAATTTTACAGGAGAGCTTTATTATTACATTTTTTTGCTTTGGCTGGTATCATTAATACCAAATTAAAAATGCTATACAAAAACCGATTTAGTAAATTAAATTTCACATACGTTAAAATTAACCTAAGTATAATATTTCCATAAATATAGCGAAAATAGGTATAATATTTTACTACATATGTAAAAATGTAACATACGATAATTTCGCGCAAAGGGGTCGATATCTTTGACAAATAGTGTTAACTTTTGTCAAACTAATTTATCAATTAATTTGATGACAACATGATCTTTTCTAATTCTCAAGATTATATGTACAATGTACATTGTACATATGCAGTTTACTGTTTTACTAACCTTACAAAACTTAATTGATAATGATGATATACATACATATGTATATGATATACACCAGCTGATATAAAAGATTGTAATAGGTACATTTAAAATTGTTTAATATTTTTTCTCACATTGTTTAGCTTTTATGAAAGTAATTGTTCTATGAAAATTCCACATTAATTATACATACATCGCTCACTTAATGCAAAACCATCATAACGCAATAAATACAGTTTCAGGTAAAACAACTTAAATTAAAATTCAACAATATTCTACAATTCCAAAAATAATTGAATTATATAAAACAGTTTAGTTAACGATTTTTTTTCCAACGGTCAGTTAAGCGATATTAAATTGTCACAGCATCGTACGTATTGATAATGTATTATGTAGTTTTGTTTAAATAATTTATACTGACAGATAACACTTAAGTTTCTATACGTTATTGTTACATGTAATTGTATATGTTTATATTTTACTAAAAATATGAACTTTGAATTAGTATATACACACAGAAATAGATGTTCGTTTTTTATTGATCTTCTTATATATATTTAAATAACATATAATGGCATATTCATAGTTCCATAAAAATAACTGATAACACAAATCATTTTCACTTTTAGGCCTTTAACATTTTTTGTAAAAATGATCTTTGTAAAAATATTAACTTTAGTAATTACTGAAATTCTTAAAATTTCTGTATTTTCGATATGAGTTTTCTTAGCATCGTTATAAATCTGTCATTCAATAGATATCTGAAAAATGTTTGTTTAAATAACAATATTCACCCCTATTATGTAAGTCGTTGTCAACACAAACTCACGTCGACAGCGACAAAATGGTATTTGCGTAGTCGTTATCGATAATGTTTGGTTACTATTGACAGCAATTTGCAATTATCTAAGGCGTTAAAGTCGACATTGACTTAAAACGAGTCTTTTCTGTCGTCACGATATTTGACAACGACTCATACAAAAATTCAAAATAGTTGCGATTAGAGAAATTAAAAAAATTAAATAAAATCAACAATGGGAAGCAATTTGAAACCGTAATGGCAAAGCTTAGAGCTGCAATTTATTTTTATTTATTCTTTTAATTATTTTTTTATTTCAATTAATTTTAAACATGGTAGGGATGAACTCCGACTTAAGCCAATTCGGCTTAAGCCAATTCAAATCACTTAAAAATTATGCTATTAGCGGTGTTATCTGTGTAGAAAATTATTTTGCCCGGTCGAGTGCCGGCAGCACATGAAATATTTACTAGCGAAGCCGGTGTTCGAAATATTCTAATAATTTCTTCTTTTCATTACATTGAAGCCTAAGAATTTGTTTCACTGGAATCTAATAGAAAAAGGCATTTTTTATACGAATAATAAATAATATTCAACAGCTGTCACGAAATGCATAGGGATGATACTTATTTATTTTAAATTATCGATAAAAAATCGACATCAACACAACATTGTTAATAAATGCCGATTTAGAGTCGAGGTGATGTATCAATCATGTATGTAATTTTTTTGGGTGCTTCGGAAAGTTGATTTCAACATACAGACGGTCATACGGACAAGGCTATATCGACTCCGCTCTCTATAACTATCCAGAATATATCGGTTGCTATTTAAAATCGAGAAAATCGGACCACAAATGGCTGAGATATAAGGAAAAACCAGGACATCTTCATTGCATCAAAATCGGGAAAAATATTTTTTAACTAGAATTTTTTTTCACTAAAAACATTTCATGTCAATTTTTTTTCCTAATAAATTTAAAAAACAAAGGTTATAAATCATATTAAATAAGTAACAAACCTGCATTATTTAGTAGGTTTTCAAAAATATTTAAAAGGTTTTCAAAAATATTATTATTTTTTGTCTCTCCTGTAAAATTTGTAAAAAGGAAGTTAGTCTGTTTGCATATTAAGCTAACGATATGTACTGCGAATACAAAAATAGCAGTACCACAATCTCTCAAGTCTGTTTATTTTTTATAACAATAATGATAACTTCGGAAGTAAAGGCACTTATGTATATGAGGAGCCGCAGAACAAATGGTACTTTTTCGCATTTTTGGAAAAAAATTTTTTTTGGTATTTTTATAATATCGATTTTTTTTTAAATATTGTTCCTTAACAAAACGTACAACACTAGTATAAAACGACAAAAATAATACATATATTTATTTTCAATATGTAATTTGTTTATATTTTAAATCAGGATTAAAAACATTCATTCAAAATATTATCTTTTTAAAAAAACGCATAGAGAATAAAATCACTATAGAGAATAAAATTCAAATCACTATAGAGAATAAAAAATGTTAAGAATTTTTATTTAAATAATTCAAATATTGTGTGGACATGTATCAGAGTACATGATAAAATATTTATATTCAAAAAAAAGTACCTGTTTGGAATAATATAATAATTAATCAGAATTTGTTTGTTGCATTTTGTTATATAATTACCGTATCGAATATTTAATATTAAAAGTTAATTGAACTTTTTAAATCATAATGTACATTAAGCCTGCCCTTCGTAACATGGCTATTTCTTAACACCCCAAAATATGAACACTTTTTACTTCCATAGGGTACTCTAAAATATGAACTTAGTGAACTAAGCTGTTCATATTTTAAATCTATTTAAAATATGAACAGCTTATTTTTGTTTTTTAACGTATTTTATCTATCTACACAGAGTTGAAATCTAAATCAACAGGGTAGTGGCTAAATTCTAATTCAACTGCTTAATAAATTTTGAACTTCCCACTCTAATGTACCCATTTAACTATCTTGGAAGCAGTTTGCTACTGCATAAAATATACATACATATTTCTATTATTGTTTGTAATTTTTTGTTTATAATAAATATTACTATGTCGGTAGTTACCTTCCTAAGGAGTATGAAAATGGCATAAACAAGGTTAATGTCGGCAAAACAATATAAACAAAATGCTATATACACATGTATTTACGATCAAATTCAGGAAATTGAGTTTTTATTCATTAACGAAGCTCGACTCACGTATTCTCATTTTTTCTCACTCTGTACTATATGTGAGCGAATATGTATTGTACACAATATCCCAGCAAAAAATTACATATCGAAGAAGTAGTTCAAGCAGGAGTTCAACTGAAGATGAAATGGTTCGATCTAAGTGAAACTTGTATTATATTAAAGTTACAGTGTAACCCCCTGTCTATAGCTGATAAATTTTTATCATGATAAACGTGAAACTGGTTGTTAGAATAAAAAATTATCACGTATAGTCTCCATTTATTAGTGATTTTGCGCAGACAACTTTGGGTTGATAACAAATGTCATTAATTGTTATGATAAATATTTGTCAAGTATATATACTTTTTCATTGATGAAAGACATTAATTTTTATATCCATTGTGAAATATATTTTAAATAATGGTATTAATCAAGGTACACTTAGAAAGTTGACTGCATCACTACAACAATACAAAAACGACAGGTACTTTGTTTTTCTTAAAAAGTAGGTGAACTGTCAAAGTTGCCTGTTGTTTTTGCTTTTGGGTTTGTTGTATTTTTCGCTACAACAACCAGAAGTGAATTGACAATTCAAACTGAATAAAAAAATAATCAGCTGTTTCATCGCAGTCACCTTTCTAAGGTTCAGTTGTTATTGTCAAATTTTTATTTATTATTGTCAAATTTATTTGAATTTGGGAAGGTATTCAAAATGAATAGAAATGTGATAAAGCATAAAAAATAAAAGTGGCATTCTCTTTAATTTTTTTTGCTGGGATGTATTTTAGGCTAGTATCGCCAGCACAACCAAAAAAAACATTGAACTTGAAATGTTTATAAACACATGTTTTGTTTCGTTGAATGAATTCAAGTAGTAAGTTTCGTTTTAGATTATTTATTACTAAAAAAAATAATAAACTAATAAATCGTCATGTACTTACTAAATATTTAGTTTTTTTGCAAATGGCTTTGAATTCAACTCGGTTCGGAATAATTTAAACACCTCCGCATTTAAAATAATAATATACATTTGTTTTTATGTATATCATGAATTCCATAAGATATCAAAAACAAATTGACGTTTCATCTTCCGATTCTGATCATATTTTGTAAAAACATACTCTTTAGAGTCATTTGGAGATTTCCATTTTTATTTTTATACAGATCACCTTCGTGAGAATGGTATATATAAGTTTGTCATTCCGTTTGTAATTTCCACAATATAATTTTCCGATCCTATAAATTATAAAGCCATGTCCTTTCCGAAGCCCCCAAATAACTTACTAATACATCAATATCTCCAGAATTCTTCCGGCTCGGTTGCTATTTAAAATCGAGAAAATCACTCCACAAATGGCTGAGATATAAGGAAAAAAACAGGACAACCTCGATTTTTTACCTATTTTAAAATGGATTACTAAGTCATTAATATAGACAATTTAGATATCTAATGATAGATATTTCAAAGACCTTTGCAACGACGTACATATATAATACCATGGTTGGACCTACAATGGGTCAAAATCGGAAAAATTAAAAATCAACTTTGGAAAAAAAAATTAATTTTGTTTACCTAAAATATTTAAAATTTTTAGTTTGAAGTATAATTTGGTGAAGGGTATATAAGATTCGGCACAGCCTTTCTAGCATTCTTACTAGCTTTTTTTTAAATTCGAAAAACTCGATTTTAATTTTATAATGTCGGATTTTGTTAATTTAGGTTGAATTAACATAATTAAAAACAAGTAAGAGTGTTATAAGTAATCGGCAATTATGGGGGTAGGGTACTAACAAAAGTTAGTACAAAGATTTAGGTTCATATAAAACTTGTTTATGTCCAATTTTAGCACGATATTAATTATTATAACACACATTTTCTGAGGAGGACCTTGTATGGGGACTAGGTGCAACAGTATTTCGAAATATTTTGTGCAAAATCTGATCAGGATTGCCGCATAATCTACATATTTAAGACTGCTCGAACAGTATTCCGGGGCGACATTTGTATGGGGGCTAGTAAAATAATAGACCGATATTGCTCATTTTTAATACCAAACAGACCTCCTTCGTTTGGGCACTATCGTGTTTTCAACAGACATACGGATGGGCATAGCTGGATAGTCATAGACTCTTATGAGGACCCAGAATATATATACATACTAATATGCATATTTTTAGAACAAATATTTTTTTTAATTATGTAGTCTTATGGACACAGTCTATTGGACACAATTCATGATATACATTTTTAAAAGTGAACCAACTTTTAAAATTAATTTCTTAAATTTTTTTTAAAAAAAAAATTATAAAAAAAAAGTTTGATTTTTTTTTTCCAAAATTAAAAACTTTTTTATCTAAACTATTTGGGACACATTTTGCTAAAAATTTCATCCCAATCGGAAGACATCGATTTCAAAAGGTGGTTCACTTGACATACATATTGCACACCCAGTTCAAAAGTGACACAACTCAAAATTAATTTGCCGGGTTATATAAACCCAAAAAATTAATTTTACTCTTAAACTATGCAGAGTTGGGGGTAGTGCACTAAATGTTGAGTGCAATCAACATTTCACTAGCACTAAATATTATTTTAAAAAATATAGTTTTAACTAATTTTCATCAGCTTTAGTGGTAGTGAAGCTTATATTTTTATCACTAATATTTTTTAGTGATAGTGATATTTTTTTAACTATAAATCAATTGAGTGGTAGTGTAGAAATAAGCACTAAACTCAAATAGTTAAAAAATTTAACAATAACTAAAAAAAAGCTTCAATAATTTTCTTTGCACTAATATATTCAAAATTAGTGATCGTGAAGTTATTCCAGTTTAAACTAGAATATTAAATATACAGATGTTTGTTGAGCAAGCTTCAAAGTGTTTTTCAGCATCCGAAGAAATAATAACACAAAAAAACACTGATAATGTAGGATTCTTAGATTTTGGGGAAATTGACAGTAAGTGAAAAAGTTATTGAAGAAATTACTTAGTTTATTAACATCTTCAATATTAGGACCTTCAACCTTTGTTCAGAAAGATGGCATAGTGAAATACGTGCATTCCTTTTAAGCTCGGACACTGATATTTGCAGTCTCAAAAAATATCCAATAATAAGGCAAATGTTTTTTAAATTTAACACGCCTTTGGCTTCTTCTGCTCCAGTAGAGCGTTTATTTTCTTTTAGTGGAATGGTGGATTCTCCTCCGAGAAATAAATTAAGTGATTCGAATTTCGAAAAGCTTGTTTTACTTAAAGCCAATAGTCGCTAATTATTTTATGTGTAATTGCTTATTTCTCTTTTTATTGTAATTTGTATATTTATATACCGCTTTTACGTTTTTTCCTTAAATATATTAACTTAAACTATGAATAGAGTAAAACATTTCTTTGTTGAAAAAAATAGTGCAGGAATATTTTTTTAACTAAAAATGTTAGTGTAGAAAAAATTATTTCATTAGGCTGCAAAAAAAATATTTTAACTATTTTCAAAATATTATTAGTTAAAAAATTTTAACTACACTATCACTATTATTGAGTGAGGCTTATATTTTTCAACTCATCACTAAACATTAAAAAAATTAGTGAAATATTTTACACTACCACTAACTATTAGTGATAGTTAAAAATTAGTGCACTACCCCCAACTATGAAACTATGCACAATATACTTGTTTATCTATACAAAATATATCAGTGTATTCTGTTGTTGTTAACTGTGGCTAAAAAAAACACTAATGTCTATCATGTTTCTATTATGTTTCAATTGGTATATATTTATTTTCGATTTCTGAAAAATTTAAATTTTCAGTTGTGTCACTTTTGAACTGGGTGTGCGATATGTTTTGAGATATTAATGATTTTCTTTACATCGTAATTTGGAAATTATTTCTTTATATTACTATTGTTTAATTTAATTTTGAATCGTATATTAGGCATTATTGTACCATATTCAAGTATATATATTCTGGATCGTTATAGATAGCGAAGTCAATATAGACATGTCTGTCGGTTGCTATTTAAAATCGGAAAAATCGGCCCACATACACATCTGCTCAAAATAATAGATACGCCAAAATTTATTTTTTAAAAACGAAAAAAAATAATGGTATATTGTAAAATTATAAAAAAAATTCAGTCGATTTTTATTTATAGTTAAAAGGAGAGTAAAAAACAAAAACAAAATATTTCATAATTAATAATAAATATTATAAAGTAAATTAAATTTCTTAAATTTCGAAAAATTTGGTGCTCATAATAATAGATACATTTTTAAAAATTCTTATTAAACAAAAGCTAATAAATTTTATCTTAAAAAAATTAGTTTATTATTAAAGTAAAGCTAGTATCCAGTATATCCACCTTTGTTTTGTAAAACTTTCTCCACTCTTCTGGGCATACTGGATATCAAGTTCTGACACTTCTCCAATGGAATCTCGTACCATATTTTTTGCGTTTTCTCCCATAAATCGTCTTTATTTTTGAAAACTTCCTTCGAAAGCCTTATCTTTAATTCACTCCACAAGTTTTCTATTGGGTTTAAATCAGGGGATTGGCTGGGCCAGCTTAAAACAGGTACGTTATTCTCCAAGAACCAGTTTTTAACTAATCTTGAACTATGTTTTGGGTCGTTGTCCTGCTGGAATGTCCATATTAATGGCATATTTTCCGATGCATATGGAAGCATTACGTTTTCCAATATGTCTCTATACCCACTAGCATTCATGGTATCTTCTATTCGGAATATCGGACCAACACCATTCCATGAAAAGCAACCCCAAACCATTATGTTTCCCCCGCCATGTTTTACCGTCTTTTTTGTAAATTTAACGTGGAATTCTTTTCCTTTTGGTCGGCGTACATTTCTTTGGCAGTCAAATTTATTTTTGTTTCGTCGCTCCATAAAATATTTCTCCATTTTTTTTCGCCTTCACACCCGGACCATTGTAAGTGCTCTTTAGCAAATTCTAATCTTGTCTTGATATTTTTTTGGCGCATTAGTGGCACTTTTCTGGCAATTCTTCCCGGCAATTTAGCTTGTAAAAGACGACGACGAACTGTTTGTGGACTGATTTCGTTACATAGCTCCGCAGAAATAGCTTTCGATGATATGAAAGGGTCTTTTTTAACCATAAGGACGATCCGCCTATCTGTTTCTGGACTGGTTTTCTTTGGTCTACCGCGAGTTTCTCTTTTTTGTTTTTTAGATAAAGCATTTTCGACAAAATGTAAAGATCTTCCTATGCTCTTTGCTATTTCCCGTGATGATTTTCCTTGATTTCTCATCGTTTGAACAATTTTTTTCTCATCTTCGGTACAATGATGATTTCGTCCCATTTTCTTCAAAAAGAGTCCTATTTTTTATAAAATTGTTGCTAAAATTTAAATTATACTTACTGTTTCACGTAAATAGGAACAAAAAATTGCACAAAAAAAATTGTATATAAACAAATTACAAATTACTGATGTGTATCTATTTTTATGAGCAAATAATTTTTTGTAATTCAAATAAATTCGTTTTTAAAAATCAACATGAAAGCAAATAGTTGCCAGATTTTTGACTGACATGACATTGCCAGATAGAAATTTTAATAATATGATGTATTCTTAACCTTCGCTTTACCAATACCCACCTGGGTGACCACATCGTTTTTATTGGATTAATATTTTTTTTAATTTTGTTTCGATTTAAATGAAATTTGTACTCACTGAACAAATTTTAGAGTTCTATAGAATTTAATAGAAACATTTTAAACTTTTTATAAGGTTTTTTCAATTTTTTAAAATTTCGTTCGTCGCATATATTTATAGAAGTGTAGTGTCACCCGGGTGGGTATTGGTAAACCATGAACATAAAAAACCTTTGGTAAAGCGAAGGTTAACGCTTGCGAGGAAATTTTCAATGTTACCGCCATTTAAATTTTTTCCAATTAGGTGTATCTATTATTTTGAGCAGATGTGTATGTCTGAGATATAAGGATTACTAGTCATTAATATAGACAATGACGTAAATGAGTCAAATATTTTTTAACCTGATTTTTTTTTACCAAAAAGATTTTTTATTGTCATATATAATGTATAACTTTAAAATCAATTAATTTTTTTTTTTCAATTTTAAAAAATTTAAAAATAAATTTTGAAAAAAAAATAGTTTGGCATACAAATATGTTCACTAATAAATTAAAAAGAATAGTTTAACAATAATTTTTAAAATAATATAGCTCTCTTCCCCTTTAACTTCAAAAGCCTTACATATACAGTGGACGTCCAGTAGTACGAATTATATATTGTCAGGCCCTTTCGTAGTACCGAACTTAAACAGGCATGAAAGAACATACTAATGTATGTACATACATATACATACATATAACAAAAAAACTATTTACATACTTATTTAAAAAATCCGTCATTACACATTTACGTTTATTATTTTTTAAACTGATTTCTACAGCCTCTTTATGAAGACTTCTCAATAATAGTATTTTCGAGGTTTCAATGTTGTTCTCAACATTTAATATTCTATTAACTATCGTATTCCATAAAGCTTTTTAAATTTTGTTAGCCAACCATCACTGGCACAAAACTGACCATTGCAGCATTTTTTGGGCAGCTCCACAGCTTTGCATTTTAATTGTTCTCCACCGACTGTGATATGGAATTTTCTTTGTGCTAAAAACCACTCGTAAAGTTCATCCTCCATTTTTTTAAATACCAATTATACCGATTTTTTTTTTTAACGAAATCATGGAATTATCCAGCAGTTGCATTTTTTGTTTAATGATTGTACATATAGTGGATTTGGATAATCCATATTTATTTGAAATTTCAAACAACGATGTTTCATTTTCGTGGTCTGCTATAATTTTTAATTTATCTTGCAAAGAATATGTCTTTTTTACATCGTTTTACTTGCAACATTTTGACAGTTAAAAACTCAAAACACTTTTAAAAATAAAAAACTTCACAATAACTAAACGTACATAACCGCGAAAGAATGAAGTAAAAACATAATAAAAACATTCATTCAAAAATTCTTATAAGAAACCACCATTCGTACTATCGAATAGAAAAAATTCCCATCTATTCGTACTATATATAGAGTAGTCAATGCAAAAATTTTGCCATTCGTATTATTGGAAATTCGTAATAAAGAGCGTTCGTACTACTGGACGTCCACTGTACTATGAAATGATTATTATAATTAATGTAACTAAACCTGTAATTTTAATGAATTTGTTTCATATACAGGTCCATATTTTTCCTCTGCGTATTGCCAAATATTTTAAATGGATTTCATGTCAACTCTTATACTATGATTGGGCATTTGCCAGACGATCAATGGTGTAGTATAGAAGATCTTAAGACAACAAATTGGACAGTTGATCAAATACGCAGTATTTCACAAAAGGATTTGAATACGAAAGGTTGCACAGTATGGGATTGGGATTATGGACATTTGAGTAAGATGACTTATGACGAAGCCTATAATTATACATCTGGAATGTCGGAAATTAGTTTACCCGCCGAGGTTTCTTGCAAAGCAAAAGGTGGCTATAATTATACATCTCCCGAAAGTACATTTGTAGCTGATTGGGATCTTGTGTGCGAACGTGCTGTAGAGCGTACTTCGGCCCAAGTTGTTATAGCTCTTGGCAAGTTCTTTGGATCCTTTTCGTTTGGTATATTTTCGGATAAGTAAGTACATACATAAATTCATACATTTTTAATAAAGATTGTTATATTAAAAAATTCCTAACTGTTTTTTTTTATTCGAACAGATTTGGTCGTAAATCATCGTTTACTTTAGGTGCCACATTTTTCGTTGTTTCCAGTTTCTTTTGTACATTTTCTCCTTGGTATTTCCTATTTTTAATTGGTCGTTTTGGTTTGGGTTCAGCTTCATCTGGTCTATTCTATCCAGCATTTGCTATGAGTGAGTTTGGTGAATAATGGTTTAATTCAATTTATAAAAATTATTTTATTTACTTTCAGTTGTCGAAAACATCTGTATAAAACACCGTTCTTGGATGTCTATAGCCTTCTCAGCTTCATATCCTATTGGTATGATTATTTTGGCTGTTGCTGCTTACCTAGTCGAACCCTGGAGATATTTACAACTCACCTTAACCATACCAGCTCTGTTGTTAATTTTAAATTGCTAGTATGTTGATTTAAAATTTAAAAATATGTGATATTTTTGTATTCTTCAACATTATAATTTCAATATTTTGTTATTTTTAGTTTAATGGATGAATCACCACGCTGGCTTATAGCAAACAAACGTTATGATCGTGCCTATAGAATATTGTTTAAGCAAAAAAGTCATTATGAGATTGTTAAGACTGCCATTGAATCCCCCATAACTTCTGATAAGAAAATCGTAAGATTAATATAAATCTATATATTCTATTATTAGGGTTTTAATTGATTAGTTTTCATTCTAATTCAATTGTATTGTAGTTTTTTAAATGAGGTTTGTGTTGATTTGCAAATCAATTATATTTTAATCACTTGAGACATAATGTTAATATGTCACCATGATTAGACTTGCAATTTCTTCTTACTTATGCCTCAAAAAAATAACTTTTTCAATTCAATACTTTTTAAATATATTTTAAAACGATCTGGCATGGGTAAAAAGTTCTTGTTGAGGTCATTATATAACAGTTTTAAAAACTTCTAAAACACCCTCAAAATTGTCAGTTAAAGAAACCATTATGCTAGTTTTTAGAAGATTTTTATTGAACTACTTTGGATATAAGCTTTCTTACGTTATTAACGACTTGTTATGTACTTAAGGAGTTCTTAGTAATATTATTAACAATAACTGATTTCTTTTCCTTTCCGCTAATAAGCTCACGTTATTAGAAACGGTCAATGAATTTTGTTCGAAATTGTCATTCCCTGTTATCAGTGATCCATTGTAATGTATCACGCAAAATTAGGTTATTCTGCGATTTGGATCGCGATCCATCAATACTGCATGCTACACGTTCAATAAATATCGCGATACTGGATCGCGGTCAATATATATTAAACGTGTAGCAGTGCCCTTACATGATAAGGCTAAATAATTCGAATCCCAAATATTATTATAATTTGAATGTAGAAATTGACGAACATTTAAAATAACACGAAGTCAGGTTATTTGTTAACTAATAGTTGACAGTTGGCTGTTGCAAAAATAATTTTGGCCGACAGTATAACTAGTAGTTAACACATAACCAGACTTCGTGTTCATAGGAGTTAGTATTATAATAGCATAAAAATAGTTTACAATAAGCATTGCGGCATCTAACTTTATATATATTTAAATTTTTAAGGAGGAACCTGTGATGTCGATTCCTTTGTGGCAAAAAATAAAGGATGGACCCTTAAAGCAAATTATTTCACTATTTGCCACGTCCAAAGTACGCAAATTAATTTTAACTTCTTATTTTATGTTTTGTGTTACATCCTTGTGTTATTATGTGACCGGTATGTATGAACAAATTGAATTAGTATGCAAGTGATCGTTGTATAATTTTATTTTTTATTTGTTACAGCTTTAAATGCTTCAAATTTAGCAGTAAGTCGTTTCCTATATGTGGGTATAACTGGCCTAGTTGATTTGCCGTCTTATTTAGTACCTGTAGTTATGTTACGTTTAACAGGACGTAGAATAACAACAATGTCATTATTCTTTTTAACTGGTATCGCTTTACTATTGGTCCTAGTAGTGCCAGAAGGTAATTAAATAAAATGCACATGTACATATATAGTATGAGAAATGTGATTTTTAATTTTTTAAATATAGATAAACCCATCTGGATTGTATCATTTGCTATGCTGGGTCGTTTTGGCATAAGTGCTACATATTCCGTTGTAACTTTGTATACCGCTGAATTGTATCCGACTGAAATACGTAGTTCAGCTTTGGGTACTTGTTCAACGTGGGCTCATGTTGGTTCAATTACAGCTCCTTATGCTGTGGATTTATTGGTGAGTTAAATTATTTGCTTCCAAATGTAATGTGTACTTAACTTACCTTTTTTCTGTTTCATTTAGGGTCCTCTTGGTTGGTATATACCTACAACAATATGTGGATGCTGCGTTTTAGTAGCTGGTATACTCACTCTTACATTACCTGAAACTGGTACGGGTAAACTAGTCGATCGGGTGACTGAGGTTTCTTCCGAATCCAAAGAACAGCAGAATAAGGAAAATGTGACATCACTACCTGAAGAAGAGCAAATTAAAAAATAATCTTATTATATTGTTTTGTTTCTTGTTGTTGTTGTTACTAACACCAATAGTAACAATTATTTGATGTCTATACTCTACATTTCCTTTCATTTAAAATTATATTATTAGAAAATTACACATTAGCTAAAATGGCCTAAAAATATTATTTAATAATGAATACCTATTACTTAGATATTAAAACTATGTTCCGATCAAAGAATCAAAAATTGTAATTTATTTTGTTAATAAATATCCCTGTTACAATTTATTATGTACGTATGTAATTTAAAATTCATTTGTGTTTTAATTATGAATAATTTATTCATTCGTTAATTATTAAATGAATCCATTCAATATAAGGACCAGTAATTGTATAAATGCTTGGCATTCCTTTAATACCGCAAGTTAAGCCGTAGGATACTATACCATATATATAATCTTTTTCATTATATTTGCATATTAAAGGACCGCCAGAATCTCCCTAAAAGAATGCTTTGATAAAGTCGTTAAATACTTATTAAATGTGAGGAAATTCTCTAACCTGACAGGTATCCTGATAGGTTCCCAAAGCACAAACTGTGTTATCTCCTTTTTGTGGTGCCCAAACATATCCCAATAGCAAACGACAATGTTTATTAGTAATAACATAAACCTCCGCTTCATGTAATTGCTCCTGTATTAGTCCAGCATGTTTCTGAGCTCCAAAGCCAATAATTTTACAGGGATCTTAAAGTTGTATAGCAGTATTTTTATTAGGATTAAATAGTTTGTATCAAAGGCCCATTCAAAATTATAACTTAACTTAAAGTAAGCACTAACTAGGCTTTAATATAGAAAATTTTGACTGCAGTATATCACAATATGTTTGTTACCATTAAGTTGTAGTTAATTTAAGCCAGAAAATTTAATTTGGTTAAATTTTTAATTCATAATTTTATTATGACCTATAGTAAGTGCTAACTTTAAGATAAGTTGTTATTGTTAAAGTTATTGATCCAACACTTCAAACAATTTCCAGTTGTATTTCAGAAGTTTCTAATTGTATTTCAGAAATTTGTAATTATTTGTAAATTTCCAAATGTTGTGAAATCAATCCACACTTCACAAACCTAAAGAAAAGTAACAAATTCCGATACAAAATAAACCGTCCAAATTTACAACCAAGAACATCCCTAACATAGCCAGAAATAAGCAACTCATCCTCAGAATGGTCCTAAAATAAAAAGACCCACAATAATTGCCATAATCAACATCATTAGCACGATCCGAGATTTCATCATAGTAATTGACCTCATCAACATTGAAGTAACTGCATATTATAAAATTGTGAATTATACAGGCCTGTCACAGAATTCCATTCCGATCGAAAGTGGAATTAATTCCGTTTATTTCTTCTTTAGAAAAAGTAAAACGAAAATTTCTTTCGGAATGAAACCACTTTCAGTTTTTAAAGTTTAATTGACATTTCTTTGTAATTATATGTTTTTTTTTTAAATTTAACCAGTTTCTGTACCAAAACCTTCACTTTTGCTTTAATATAAAAAAACGCTGTCAAATTAAAATCAGAAATACAGAATTCCGAACAAAATGTGTGACATTAAAAATTTCTGAAATACAATTTGAATCTTGTGAAATTTAATAGGAATGGTGTTGTACGAAAATAAATTTATTTTATTTAATTTCCAATATTAGAAAAATTCACAATTTTATATTTTTCAAATAAACTGTTTTAAACAATAAATATCAACTTACTTTTTCTATAGGCCTTCATTCCATAATTGGGCAATTTTCCATAAAAACCGTTGTTGTTAAAATTAAAGTGGATGGATATATAGGCCTCTTGTAAACGTAAAAGGGCGATATCATTTTGTAAATTTGTGCTTTAAAACAAACAAAATAATTGCCTGTTAATATTGCTATTATGTAAAACATCGGATAATGTATTTCTGATAGATAAAAACATTTTCAAAACGTAAAATTTTGTATTGCATTTCTTATTCAAGTGGTCAACCGATTTTTATTTCGTTTATCTATATATATAAAAATGAAATGGTCCATGTATATAATGCCATCACGTGAGAACGACTGGAGCGATTTGGCAGATTTTTTTTTTATTTGATTCGAAATTTTCAGGAGATTAATAAATAAGAAGGTGAAACTTGAAGAACTAACATCAGTAAATGCTACCGGGCGAAGCCGGTCGGGTCAACTAGTCATGTTATAAATATCCCAATTTTCACATTTAAACTACATGAGTATGACCAGAGCCATTAATTTGAAAACTAATTTTAGAATATCAAATTTTTAGTTTAAATATAGTAACATACATACATACTTAATTTACGATTAAATTTATAATTTTGAATTGCGTTATAATGAAATTAAAGAGCAAACTAATTTTCAAACATTGTATGTTCTAATAAAATTTTATGTTAAAACCATGATATAAAAAAATTACAAGGTAGTTTCATTTATAATTTTTTGACAAGAAAGGGGATTTTTGAAGTCTATTTTAATTGTAAATATTCAGGGAAGCGTTTTCACATTTAGAGAAAGGTTACAATACTCCGAGAAATTTTCAATGAAATATGTGTAGTATGTAACAATTCTGAATACTGTGTAATTTATCTTTAAAATAAATAAAAAACTGATTAATCTAAGAAGTTTGGCTTTATATCACATAGGCCATTAAAATGAAGAGCTGCCCGAAGATAATGAAAGCTTTTTCCATCAGACTTTAAAAAAACGGATGGTTTTAAATTTATCCAATTGTTGCATGAGAAGGATTACGTGGTCGACTTACTTTTATAAAACTAGCCTGTGCTACAAACTTGTCACTGCAGTCTTTGCTGAAACTACGTTATGTGTTGGCTAGAGATTTACGAGAAGATTTTTTTATCTATAATGTGTCCCGGACAGATTAATATGTTTGCTCAATACCCACGATGATACTTAGGAGAGAACTGCGTTTACAGATCTAAAGAATATTGAAAGCAAAAAAAGATAGAACTCTCCTTTAAATTTCAAAAAATGGGACTTGTCACGTTTGAGTACTAAGCTAACGATATGTATATCTAACACACCTTATTAAGGACTGTGTATGTATAGTGTTCATAAACTCAGTAGATTTTGTTTTAGCAATGTCGCAAGTTCATTATTGCATCACAATGCTTTTTATTTATGATTCTTTACAATTATCTTAGAGGCAAAAATTTATATTTTGGTAGAAATGGCGGATTCATACATAGTTGTATGTATTTTTGCATATATAATTTTACGTAAATGTTTAAATTAAAAACATTGATGCATTCATAAATGTACTAAAATGTCATTGCTTATTTTGACAAAGCAATAATAAACTAAAGTAATTAATTATATCTATTTTTCCAAAATAAAATTCAAAATAATGTTCCATGAAGTTCTTTTGGAACTAGTTTGTGTTCTATAGAACTTGTCTAGAACCAATTTGTAACTAGTTCCTATTCTACATATAGAATTTCTTAAAAATACATAAAATAGTGTATTCAAAAAAACAGGTGAGTAACAGACCAAAATAATTTAATTTTTTGTCCTTATTAAGGACTGTTCTAGCACTAGTTCTTCGTCATTATTTTTTATTCGAAATTATGTCTGACTTCATAAGAGCTGGTTGTATAGTGTTCATAAACTCAGTAGATTTTGTTTTCACAATGTCGCAAGTTCATTATTGCATCACAATGCTTTTTATTTATGATTCTTTACAATTATCTTAGAGGCAAAAATTTATATTTTAGTAGAAATGGCGGATTTATACATAGTTGTATGTATTTTTGCATATATAATTTTACTTAAATGTTTAAATTAAAAACATTGATGCATTCATAAATGTACTAAAATGTCATTGCATATTTTGACAAAGCAATAATAAACTAAAGTAATTAATTATATCTATTTTTCCAAAATAAAATTCAAAATAATGTTCCATGAAATTCTTTTGGAACTAGTTTGTGTTCTATAGAACTTGTCTAGAACCAATTTGTAACTAGTTCCTATTCTACATATAGAATTTCTTAAAAATACATAAAATAGTGTATTCAAAAAAACAGGTGAGTAACAGACCAAAATAATTTAATTTTTTGTTTGTTTTTTACATTTTGACATTGCCAGTCATTTGTCAATTAGCAAATATTGACTTTGCTCTATTTGTTGTCGAGACGCTCTCATCTGATTAATACGCCTTGATATTGTAGCTTTTCATATATTTTATATAATTATAAGAATTATAGCATGATTATTTGGAAAAGTGAGTGACACTTATGAGAATTTTTCTATAAATTATTATAATTTTTAATTCCGTACAATGACTGAAACAAAATTCGGTTTCAGTGTATCATTTATTTAAAACGATTTAATGCAAAGAGAGGTTTATGAAAACTATATAATAATAATAATAATAATATGAAGTACTTACGGCTGAAAGTAAATAAATTCTACACGTTCAATAGCAAGACGATGTTCTTGACTAATATTTGTAATATTTTCATGACCTATAACAGCAAAAACGTTTGCAATATTTCTGTAAAATAATAATATATGTAGTTAAAATTGCTTAAATTTCACAATTTTATTGGAATTGTTCGTGCAAATAGAAAACAGATTTAAAAGTTATTAATTTATGTATTTTCTTTTCTTCGGATCGTTACTATATTTTCAAACATTTTTATATACATAGTATGTATATATGTAGTTATTTACTTACTTGTTCCATAAACAATGCCCTGCAGATAAAATCCACATCGAGTTTAATAAACTTCCTCCACAAAAATGCTTATAGTAAAATTCGTAATTTTCAAGAGATTTATTAAATTTTTGCTGCAACGACACCATGTAGGGATATTTTATATGACCTTAAAATTTATTTATTTTCGATTAGCAATTGAAATCCTCACAAGCAATTATAATATGTACCCTCATTTTGAATAATATCACCACCTACAATAGGTGTGAGGGCGGAAGGAGCTATAGTTCGACTAAATAATAAAAATATAAAATATAACATTTCACTCAACACTCCACTAATGGAGAGTAGTAAAAGACTAAATTTGTATACTGGAGCTAAACTTACTAATAGGTTCAAAATAAATAAAAATTTAAAAAAGCAGCTGTTCAAATAAAAGTTCACGTTGGTAGTACAATAGAAGAAGTAAAAAATAAAACAACAGATATTGTAGGAAATAAATAACAAGTATGTGGTATGTAACAGTTTTCTCATAAATATTAATATATATGCTATAAGTATGGTTTGTTTTGTATAAACTTGGCATTACCTAATAGTAATCAGATTACTAAATTTAAGCAACCCTGACAAAATCCTCACAGTTGAACATTTTGTATCAAATATAAACAAACCTTTCAGTCGTGCTAACTATTTGAAATAAAAAACTCTAAATAGTCATAAATGTGATTAGAACTTTAAAAATATTTTATTTTTGATTGCATGCTAAAATTAAGGTACCTGCATTTATTCTTACATTTTCGAATTAATTATCATCGCACAACAGTGGTAAATTGGATGGAATAACAAGAGAAAATAACAGAAAAAGTAAGGGCGATTTTTCTTTATTAAAACAGATTATAAAAGTACAAAACGCGCTAAATTGGCAACTAGTTTAGCATACGATTCTTCGACGCTTTTTCAAAGTATTTCTTTGTTGGAAATAATAACTTTTAACAAAGTTTTTATTATAAATTTTATATCATTAGATTAAATAAGTAAGGAACAAGTATGACCAATAACTCTGTATTGAAGAAACACGACTTGGGTGCTGCAGCTGTAGGATCTGATGAGTTTGCTGTAATTGACACCGGCTTTTGCACTTTATGCGGAGAGAAATCTGCCAGCAAATGTGACCGGTGTGGAGACTTCTATTGTTCAGCATTCTGTCAACGTAGAGATTGGCAAAATCATCGTTATATATGCTTTCCCATGCCGTAAGAAATTAGTTTTAACAATTTAAATGTATTTATATTCACAGCATTATTTACCATTAGAAAATTAGTTAAAGCTGTACAAGAGACAGTTGTTGTGAGAGATGAACCTGAACCTCAAACTGCTGCAAAATCTTCACGAAATTCGAGTATGCCACCAAGTGGCAGCTGTGTTTTATTAACTGGATTTAAGTCAACTAATCGCTGTTACATACGTTCTACAAATCCTTCCACTGTGGCAGAATACGATAGAGTGTTGAACGAAATTAATGACTTTGGAAAAAATTCGACTGCTGTACTATCCGATAATCCTAAATTGAATTCATATGCTCTAGCTTTAAGAGGAGAGAAATGGTGTAGAGTACAAATTATGGGAAACCGTAAAGATAATTGTTTCCGCATATTTTTCGTCGACTTTGGAGATGTAAGTAAACGGTTTTTAAAAGATTTGCGACAAATTCCACCATCTTTAGCAAACCTGCCAAATTTTATACATATGGTTCAACTAAAGGGCATTAAAAAATTCTCCATTGAAACAAAACTGCTGCAATCGTTGGCAAAGTACACCAATAAAGAATACAAAGTTGAATTTGTTCAACCAGATGAAGCAGGGGGTCACGTTGAACTATATCAATGGGAAAATAATACTTTATTAAATTCCTTGATTCTAGCTTCAATGAGTAAACAAATCGATAATGGCAAAGAGATGGAGCATGTCTCAGTTACATCGTCATTGTCAAACGACAATGACGTGCAAAAGAATGGATTTGGAAAGTCGGTTACCAATGAAGACACTAATAAAAAAGAAGTTCAAACTAAAGCTTCTATCGCCCAAAATAAAGCCGAAAGTTATGTTAGCGAAAGTTTGAGTTCAGTAAATCATTCTGCCAAAAAAAGAGGTCCACCACGTCAAATTCAGATGCAAAAGCCTTGTTTACAACCAGTAAGTATACCTATACAGGTACATATGTGATGGATTTGAAAACGATTTGTATTTATTACATGCATTTGGGCATTGATTAATTGAATTGATTTAAATCCAATTATTGCCTAAATTAATTTAAATTATTTGCTATTTGCCACCAATGCTTAATTTACCAAGAAAATAAGACATTATTATAAAACAATTCTTGAAATCTATAGAAATAGAAAGCGTCTATCGATCGATTTTCATCACATATTTGATAGGTGTATATAACATGCCCTTAAGTGATTCAAAAACGAAAATATTAATTTGAACCTCTCATTCCAGCCATTCGAAATAATTCCCTTAAATGAAAAAGCTGACAATATTAAAATTTTGATAGTGGACGACACATACGCAGGAAGTGGTTATATTGGATGTTTATTAGAGCAATATTGTGAAAATTTAACTGCGGTGTCTAAGTTTTTACAAGACTATAAAATCATTGATCAAGGTTACAAACCAAAGTAAGATGCAAACTGCGTATTCCAATTAAACTTAGTATTTCAAACATTTATCAATATATTATAGATTTAACGAATATTGCTTAGCAATGTTTGAAAACGATTGGTATCGAGCAAAAGTGGTCGAAATACTTTCAGATGACAAATTTCTGGTGGTTTATATTGATTTTACAAATGAAATGGAATTGACAAGTAGATCAATTAGACGTTATCCCATGTCTTTAACTTTGCCCTGTTATACTACCCTGTGTGCTCTTGATGGTGTGTTTCTTCATTGAAATTGACGAATTATTTAAAATTGTACTAAATATATAATTTTATTTTAGGTTTACCCGAAGATATATCAGACGAATTGAAAAATTTCCTGGAGTTAAATTGCAAATCTTTTTCACATTTAAACATAGACACTGTTCGAGTTGTAGACGATATTCGATATGTGAAATCTAAAGAATTGTTAAACAAAATGCGCAATTCCAAGCTTTTATAATTAAATATTTAATGTCCAGATTAGTATTTATATATATATTAAAGACCTTTCTGGCAATTTACTTTAATATCTTAGCCATTTACCAATACCAAAATTCTCATATATGTATATATATCGTCACTTAAAATGCAAAACAACGTATCATCAAAAAATTCGAAATTGATTATTTGGATTTGCTTTATTAGTTTTATTTTTATTCCATAAGAAGTGCACAAAATAGAAACATGTACTCATTTGAGCTCCCCACTGTATATAATATTTTAAACTTTTACTATCAAAAATAACCAAGTTATAACCAAAATTTAAACTAAAGTATTATCAAGTACACGATTTTCTTAAACAAAATAACGTATACGCTTTGAGTAATTAATTAATAAATCGTTTTTACCTTAATTTGTTGCAATTGAAATTTTTTTTTAATATAAAAAACATAAAATGTATTAAAAATAACAAAAAATATTATTTTTAGTTTTTTATAAAAATTTATATTGACTATACGTTTTTTTGCTTCAGAAAACAACAATTAAAAAAAACGTAAGCCAAATATCTTAAAATGTGCTTTGAAAAAAAAATGTTTTTTTTTATAAAATGCTTCAATATCTCATCTCAAGTAGTTTTCATTTTATATCGTTTTTTATATACTCAGTAGAAAATAAATTCTACCTTCTACAATTATTGTATCATGGTTTTTTGCATCTTCTATAAACTTATGAAAAGTGATGTTACGTTATTTTGCATTTTAGGTGACGATATACTCTAAGTATAAACTAAAAGAATTCATATATGTACTGATGAACTACTCTTCACCACAATGTTAAATTTTCAAAATATGTAATGTATTTTAATGACAAGTGTTTTCCAAGACAGTTAAATTTCATTTCGGTAATTTTTTTTTATCATATGCATATTACGTAGACACTAATCTGCTTTATTATGATTCTAATATGGTTTCTTCATAATTTTGTAATATGTATATCTATTTTATTTTAACTTTGATGTTTATGAACAAAATTACACTATATTTTTTCAACTAATCGCCTTTAATTTTAGCTTTATTCTTAACACGCACGTAAAATACTAAAATAAATAACTCCATCAAAAATTTTAGTTATTAATTTAATCATTGGAAAACTCGAAAACCATTTTTTTATACACAGCTTTGATTTATATTCCTCTTTAAATTGTTTACTACATATTTCTAAAACTACAACGCTAAGGTATAAATTATTAGCTATTGATGGCCCATTGTGCCATATACGATTAATACAATATTTTTACAATTAAATAATGAATAAAAGTAATAATAGCAAAACTAAAACTTAAAAAATAAGCCTTTATTGGAAAACAAAAGGAAATAAATTCAGCAACTATTATTATAAAAAGAAGATAGTTATTTGAGCAAATACTTAGCGGGTACTCAAAAACCATTATTGGATAATATGCTAGTTTAGCTCTCAAAAAAATCTAGTAGATTCCGTTTAAATGCACTCTTTCATTTTTTCATAATTGCACGCTTTCAATATATTCTCGAATTTTTTTTTACGCGATACATAGATCAAATCTTGACCGAATACTGGTATAATGTCCATTTTTAAACTAATATTCGGTTGAACTCCAAAATTATTAAAGATATTGTTAAAGCCAAACACAAGTCGACAAGTTGTGTTTCGATTCCGATAGAGGCCAGATAAAGATCCTTTATATTTTTTTTAGTAACATCTGCTTTATAATTTAATTTTAAAATACTCTGATTAACAGCTCTTAGTTTTTCCCAAAACTTAGTTAAACGAATGTTTAATTAACTACAAAAACAGATTTATTAAAAAAACAGAGGCTTATAAAAAAAATTCACATTTTATTATTTTCTAATTATAGTCACGTTTTGTAAAGCAAAAAATACAAAATTGAATAAAAACATAAAAACGAATTCATTTCAAGTCAATTTGAAAAACATCAATAATGAAAGACCACCAGTGTCGTTCAAACAAATAAGAAAAGTTAGGTATATTAATTAGAAATTAATATGGAAGTTAAGTACATAACATTGCCATATAAGCATCAACACCATGTATCCTATCAACTTTGGCATAAACAATGGGATTTATTTGAATACTTTTTATAAATGCCATCCCTTGTTCCTTGGTAGTAATACCTAAAATAAAAATATATACACAATTAGTCCAAAATTAGAATGTTAATTTATTCACATGACCTACCTTCCACGTACACCGTATTGGCATTTGAAGGAAACATTAGATCTGATATCATGGGCATAATGTCCTTCTTGTTTACTTTCGACATGTTGCCGTAATCCAAAAACATGACAACATAGGTATCATTTGGCTTGTGATCTACACACATCGCACGATACCACTCACCATCATCCGCAAAAACGCATAAACATATTTCCATTTTTCTGTTAAGAAATATTAGAAATAATGAATAAGAATGGTAAACTATATTGGAAACTTACTTTGGGGCATAACCGTTTTTAGGTGCTTTATCACTTTTACAATACTCAGCAACCTTTTGTAAGTATTGTTCCATTTTTGCCAAAAATTCTTTATTGTTGTAGTCTGATGCCGTAATATATGGACTTTCTAAGTTAAGTATGGTGGTTGGATCCAAAACATATAATGGAACTTTCTCACCACATACAATAGGTATCACATCTAAATGATCCATTGTAAAAACTTCGTTTTGCTTAATGGTCGCAGCACAAGCCAATGCTTCTGGAACTTGTGTAGCTTGAATTTGCATTGTGGCCGTGTTAGGAGGTTTGCATGCAAGTGGAGTATTAGGTGGTGACAATGGGAATGATGTGTTTTCTGGCACTGCTGAGATTGCAGCGATTGGAGTTTGTGTTGTAGCTGGTTCAAACACCATTGGCAGTAACTTTTTACATAGCGATTGCTTTTCTTTGGTACGAAAGAGTAAATCCACAGTATTTTTATCGCTATATGTAATATCAAATTCGACAGCATTTTGCATGCATGTTTCTAGAGCCTCTAAGGCTTTGTTATTAGCAACAGGAGTTGGTATGCTTTCCAAAAACATTAATATTACCCGATAACAGCGTACAGGCAAAGAACACACAAGTTGTGTGGGCTTACGTAGATAACGGTGAGCAATAATTTGTTCACAACCACTATCAATATTCATTACCCTTAATTCGTTACCTTCAGATCCAATAATCTAATAAAATGTAAATCACAAAATAAAATACATAAATAATATATAAACATAATTTAATTACCTGTCCACGACAATATAGCGACGATTTGTCTTCCTCATTTTGACACCAGATGACAATGTCGTTTTTTTCAATAGTATCGTTGGTAGCAAACGGTACACAATTCGAATACTCTGACATCAGTATTTTGGAATATTCGCAGTTCTGTTGCGAAGCTACATATACCTCTTTGTAAGTGAGAACGTGCGAGATAATAACGGTACCACCTTCGGGAATGCGTTCGTTCCACAATTTGAGGCCCAATTCGCTTAGGGAACCAGTGAAAACGGATGCTATTACGACGTCCATTATCTTTCGTTTCTCATCGAACAAACCACAGGGTAATTGTGTTTTAGAATCAGTATTAACAGTTGAACTTGTTGTAGGCAGTAACTCTAGTGTCAGGCCTTTTGCTGTGGTTAACATGGCCTCGGAAAGCATGCAGTCGGTTGAATTTGTTGATATAGCAAAAACCCGAATAGGTTGAGAGACAAACGCATCTGGTACTCTCTTAATTTGGGTTGAAAGAGTTATAACACCTTCATCAATTGTATAAACCAGATACTGGTGCAGCTTTTCACAAAAACCCAAGAGACGTGCTCGCTTCCATCCGAACTGAGTGCGGACGGCTACAAATGCACCAACTTTAGGCAATGTATCGAATTCAAAACTTATACTTTGCGGCGAATTGAGAAGACTATCGAATTCCTGATCGTCAACTCCTCCAACATTACACAATCGTAATAGAGCATTGCGACCATCCGAAAAACATTTGACAACTTTCAAAGCCGGCTCCTTGTTTAACAATTCGATAGGTAAATGCAAAGGGATGGATTTCAATTTGCACTCAACATTATAGTAATTTTCAGGATTTTTATCACCCACAACTTTGATTGTAACAATACTTTCAATTTCCAGAGGCCCGTAATCATTAGGCAAACAGACACGTAAGGCATAAGCATTTAAGTTGCACATAATGGGTATGGGTGCAAACAATTGGGAATAAGGAACACGAAGTTCATTGCCGTAATCTATCAAACGAACAGTTGCCTTTTGGACTTCGGGACTGGTTTCCAAAATCTCAGCTCGATAAAACATTTTGTCCAAAGGTGCAGCTACCAAAGCTCCCTCATATATATCCTCGGGATTACAGGGACATTTGTGATTTATCGAACGATTGATTTCAGCCAAAAGCTTACGTAGAGAACTATCATATTTTATATCTGTAACCCACACAATACGTTTATCAATTTCCACTTCTTCTTTAAATTGAATCATAGCCTCAAAAAAACCCTCTGGGGGAGGAAATGGTACACGCCAAGTACATGGTTTTGCCGAAAGTGGTTTTACAACCGACACAGTGGAAGCTGCAGTAGGTGCTGCTTTGGGAACCATGGTGAAGTCTTCATCATTAAGCAAATTTTTTGGTTTCGGCTTATTGCAATTAACGGGATTACTAGAACGGCGAGTTTCATTCAGATTGTGTGCAGATCCGTAAGGTCGTCGTTGACTGCCTCCAGTTCTATCCAAGTGCATATTGCTTGATACAGACTTTAACATATTTATAGGTACTAAATTTCTGCAATAAATACAATATTTTACATGGAAGGAAATCTGAAATATTGAAAAAAAAACTTACGGAAACTTGTAGCATTTTGATTTGTGATCCTGCCAGTCGTTTACTTGACACTGGGAACTGCAATAAGGCTCCAAACAGCGTTCACATTTAAATTGGGCAGCTTGTCCACATTTCGAACAAACTACTTCATCCATTTCGATTGTAAATCTATCCTATTTTTTAAACGATTTAAAAAAAACTCGGACAAAAACGTGCTTAAGTGCTTCAGAACTCAAACAATTGAAAGCGTCAGTATTATAACGGCAGTTAAAGTATAAAAAAATGTTCCGTTAATCAGTGTTGCAAAATTGCGAATGTTTATAATCAGAGTTGTATTTAATTGTAATACGTTTGTAATAGAACATCTAAAAAAAATAATAGAACAGTTTATAAACAATTACGCTGCGTTTACACATGCAAGTAGATTCATGAAAGTTCAGAATACGTATTATTATCGAAAATGTCTAAAATACATCGAAATGTCTGCAAGTTGTTTAAGCGTTTACACATGCAATTAAAAGTTCATTTTGTAAATGTTAGCGAAGGAGAATGATGTCTTCAAAATGCCACAAATATAAGAAAATTACAGCTAATTTGATAAATAAACCTTTTATATACCTTGAAACCAAATTTTATTATTTTTATTAATAACAATAAAGTGTTACCATGATAAATTTTTCAAAAACTATTTATTGGCAACTCTATTTGTCTTCACTTGTATGAAAGTGTCGAAAATCACTGTCCCCTTAAATTCAGTAGGCAGCAAGGCGAATTTATACAAGGTGGAGTCAGTCAAACAGCTGATAACTTTTTTTTCGCTTTTTGGTTCTATCAACTGTCAAAGCTTGTTTTTATATTTAAATATCTACTTATTCTAAGCTTATTAACAAAATATTTATTGTTTACATAAATAAGTAAAGCACTCACTGTTCAATTATCTACACTATATTAAGTTTAAATACTTATTTGTTTAATTTTTCATTTTGGTTTTTTGACATTTGTTAACCCCCCGTTGCCACATGCAAGTAATTACTTGTAAGTAATGAATACGTATTATCATCGAAAATAATTAGTGACTACCTTGTATCAACAAAAAGGTATTATTTTGAGTTAATACAAAAATTTAAATAGAAATAGGTATATCGTATATTTTCATAAAAAATGTATTATTTTGAATTGAGCCTCAAGTTAAATATAATCAAATTGTTTTATTTAAATTTGGTTGTACTTTGAGTTGATACTGTTTTGTTGATAAAATAATACAAAAAAAATATCGATGTTCCAGAAAAATGGTAGTAACTCAAAAAATTGATTTATTTTTCAATAATTGCTAAAAATTTAAAGAAAAACAACGTAAATATATTTTCAAATGGAATTTGCTTACTATGATGTATTCGGATTTTCAAATTCTCTTAAAATGTAATCACAAACAGTTTTAAAATTTTGACAATTAAACTCAAAATTTTAAAATTTTGAGTTTAATTGTTGAATAAGTGCGATATGTTGAAACTTTTGTCTGTGAAGGGAAATTATATTTTAAAATTTACTATGAAATTTATAAAATGATTTTAAAACAAAATTTCATAAATCAAAATTTCATTGTGAATTAGAGTATTTGTTTCTATTTGAAAGCAATTGTTTGGGGAAATTTAAAAAAATATCTGTTAACTATTTGTTTCTATTTGAAAGCAATTGTTTGGGGAAATTTAAAAAAATATCTGTTAACTATTTGCTTTATCCAATTAAACCAATTGTGTAATTAAAATTGAACAATTGATTAATTGATTTGATTAAGGAACTGTTTCTGTAAAATACAATTATTATGTATTTTTAACGTAATTTCGTTTATATAATTTAAAAGTAAATTTTTAATTTGACTCAAGTTCATTTATTATATGTAATTAGTCTGTATAAATTCAACGAATTTTAGACAATTGGCAAATTGTTTAATTATTTTTTTTATAATTAAAAGAATAGAAAAAATACAGTTGGTTTTAATTTCATAACATATTGTTTTATTTTTAAAATTTTTAATGTTTTTTTTTGGATTTTTTGTTTTTTTTTTCATTTGACTTTTTTAAAATTTTTTATATTGCATTTTTTGATACAAAAAAGCTTTGCTTTAAATAAAAAAGTTAAAATTAAATAAAAAATAAAAGTTAACATAAAAAATAAGCGTAATTGTGCGTAAAAAGTTTTCAACTTTACGAAAATTTTTTGTTTAAATTATAAATTGTTAAGCTTGCTTCTTTGTTTTGTTTTATAATTAGAAACAGGGATAAGAGACCACGATTGGATAGAGGTCGATTGCACGGACGGACGGACTGCCATACATACGTATTTATAGTATAATGCACACAATTTAAAAATGATTGTTTTTATAAATTACAATTTTAAAATTTTAAACTATACACAAATTCAACTAAAAAAATAATAGATAAAAATAAAAAGTTCTAAAATATAAGAGAGGGGTTCTACGAATGTATAAATTAACTAAATTAAATTATAAAAAATAAATAATAAGTAATAATTCTTAGAATCTACTAAAGGGTATTCAATGACAATTTGTTTGTTTAAATAAGCTTCCTTTGTTGCTTTTGTTAAATATTAGTGCGTGTGTGAATAATTTTTTGGATTCTTAAAAATGTCTGGATTTTAAATTGATAACATTAACATTCAATAACTTAAAAAAAGCAAAAAAATAATTGTTATAAAATAAAAATACAAATGTTGTCTGTGCGTGGGAGGGCGAGG
Source organism: Calliphora vicina (assembly GCF_958450345.1). NCBI lineage: Eukaryota > Metazoa > Arthropoda > Insecta > Diptera > Calliphoridae > Calliphora > Calliphora vicina. Next base: position 168,933,635 of record NC_088780.1, read on the forward strand.
GGTCAAAACATAAAAATCAACAAAAAGAATAATAATAATTAAATAATAACTAAAAATGACAATAACAATGACAATACTTTTTACAAAAATTTGTTTTTTTTTTTTGAAGGGCAGGCAGTTGATTTGATGCTATTCTGTTTGATTTTTAAACCATAAGTCTTGAGCGAGATTTCTTGATACGCTGTGTAGCACCACCCAAACCATCACCGTTCCATGACTTTGACTTGGCACGGAAATGACGATATTCCTCATTGTACGATGGCTCCAACATGGGGCGGTAAGCATTAGGGGTGCAGTGTTCAACGTGAGTTTCGAAGAATTCTTTGTAACCATTGTGCAACAAATAGATTTCGGGATAATCCAAGGCGGGGTAAGCCATAGTGTTGCGCTCACGGTCTAAGTTGCGCAAGAAACGGGACAATTTGGGACCGCGTTCCGATGAGAATTCACAGTGGAATATGATGATATTGCGTTTGATGCCCGATGCCTCATTGCTGCTTTGTTGTGGTTCAGTCTTTTTTTGGGTCAAGAATTCTTCGATGATTTGCTCTTGTGTGTATAAGTTCTTGGCACCTTCGATGTGACCACCCTCGTACTCATAGGGATAACGACAGTCAATGATTTTATAGTTGGATACTTTGTCATTGAAGTCACCGTTTAATAGGCGAGCTACGGTATGGCTGGTAATTGACTTGAGATCACGATGGCGTCCTTCGATGAGAGGTAAAGCGTATGGCCTACTAAAATCACCGATTAGATCGGGTTCGTCTGTGCTTTCGGAACGATTTAGGGCGGACATGATTTCAGCATCATTCATAGACATGCATTTGCGTAAGGTGGGGCGGGTTGTTGTGGTTGCGCTGGTCAAAGAAGAGCACGATGATGAAGTGGCGGGTGAGGTTTTGCTGTTGACTGTAAACGAGCCATCGATATTCTCCTTTTCGGCACCGCGGTAGCGTTTCGTTTGTATGGGCGAGCAGGTGGTGGATGGTGGCTCTGGACGCTTGAAGCAGCAATTGCCATTGAGGCGGGAATTGAAGGGGGTGGTGGAGGTGGTACTGGCATTAACATTTTCGGGTGTCTTTGGCTGGAATTGGTTGTTTTCAGTCATGCTCAGGCAACGTCTTACTGAAGGTCTGCGCATTTCTGGTGTTTTAACAGGAGAGTTTTTAATGATTTGGCCCGAAATTAAAGAACTCAAATCGCTGGGAAAATTTAAGCCGTTTGATTGAGAGGGTTGATCCAAATTTTCCATATCAAAGAATTCCATATACTCATCATCCATGGATGATTCAATGGACCCGGTAGATGACATACTGTGCAAAAGACGGAATCCTTTGGAGGGTGTGTTTGTACTAAGTGCGGTGCTACGGTTGACATTTTTTGTAGTCAACTTGCGAGACTGCAAGAATTTTGATTTCTCAACAACTTGGAAACGTTGGGGAGAGCCCTCTGGTGATAGAAGACCCATAAACTGGGGACTGGCAGTGAAATGACGATTTTGACCGACATGATCATCATCGTAGAACGACAATTCTTCCATTGCCATATCGGACATGGAAGCATCTAAGTTCAAACGACGAGAAGATGGATTACGTCCTGAACGTTGGATTTGAAAGCTAAAATGAAAAGAATAAATAAAACAAATTAATAAATTGTTTAAATAGAAATGTTCATATAAAATTTATTGACAATTTACAGTAAAATTCTAAGAGGATTCTCTTCCAAAATAAAAACCGAAAACTGTACAATCATGTTGAGGGTAGAAATACTACTGAACGAACACAATATCATAGCGCAGGAGTAACTCAATTCAGCAATTACACTGCTCTGACTAGAAGTGTGTGAGTGTGTGTGTGAGTGTGAAGGTTCATTAAACTCATCTAGAAATTTTATTATTTTATTCTGTGGAGGGTTGTTGGCTGTTGGCTGGTGTTTGGTTGGCGTATTACAAAATATACAAAAACAATTTTGTACTTTAGTTTACTTATGTATATAGCACATGGTGTTTTGAAGAGTAATTTTGGAATTGGAATTTTTTTCTAAATTAGAAAAAATAAAATTACTAGGGGTTTTCAATAACACACAAACTATATATGTAGAACGTGTTATGGGAACTAAACAATATAATGCAGATGTTTGCCTGCGACTGAACTTGTACAGAATGTAAACAAAACATTTTTTTAGTTTTATTTCGAAGGAAAGTCTTCCTTCAAAGGAAGTATTTTTGTGTGACTAAGAAACAAAAAATTGCTGAAGCAAGAAGTTAAAAAAGAGGAACATTTTGTAAGGCAGCTGCCTGTTAACATGAAAATGTTACGCTTTGTTGGCTGACTGAATGTTGGCCAAGAAGACACAAGAAAAACAACAACAAGAACCAACATGATTATTGGGTCAGGTCGAAACTGTGATAAAACAACGGTGCGCTAAAATGTTACACCGGTTCGTTTTTTTTTAATTTTTGTTTTTCTTTTGTTGTTTAATGTTTATGAATGAATTCCCCAAAACAAAACAGATAAAAATGAGTAAAGCTCCCCTTTAGTATAGAGCACAGCGAATGGGCGAAAGCTTTTATTTTCAATAAACTTTTGCTTTCATTTGAAGGTTGTGGTAGAAAAAGAATTCAAGAAATTTAATTTTAAAAAATCACAGTTCAAGTTCACTTCTTGCAAACATTCTTTCAATGTGTTTTTATTTTGCAGGTAATCCACAGTTTTGCAAAAATAAAATTTTTTTTTTTGTTATAACACCAAAAGCATAAAGTTGTTAAATTACCTTTGGCAATCCATGGCAATATCTCCAGATTCTTCAATGATTGATTCCCACATCATTTTGAAAGAATGTTGTGTGTGTTAAGAGTTGAAATATTGTTTTTGTTAAAAAAATTGCTAAAACACAATTTTTACACTTGGGTTTTTGTTAATGCACTAATTTTGAATTTGTTTGCGAAAAATTTTTGTTTAAATGGTAGATATTTTGTTTTTTGGTTAAAATGTCTTTTTTTTAATAATTAATGTTCATATTGCAAAATTTGTTTCTTTTGACTTTTAGTTGTTAAGTACAAATTAAATAATTTTTTAGTTTATAATATTCCAATTATTTGTTTTAATTTTATTTGTAAGCAGTAGTAATTTAAAGCAATTGCTGCTTTACTGCTGTTACTATGCGATGACGAGGAGAAGAGTAGAACTCGAATGACTGACTATCTTGAAGAACACCGAGTTTATATACACGACGTCAACGTTCAAAATATCTGCAGCGCAAACGTTATATTCCTGCTCAAAACCCACCACCAGAAGCAGAAATCGAACAGCAACAACAAAATCTCTCTGCTAACACAAAGCAGAGGTGGCTAGCACAACAAAAACAACATTATCGAAATCAGCTGGGTAGTAAATGAAAAAAGAGAACGCACGACATACAAATGAGAAAGCAATACTGTAAAGGATCTTGAGATACAAAAACACAACAACAATACAAGCATACAAGAAAATTAAACAATCTTATAGAAACAATACAACAGCAACTACATACTAAAATATTTAAAAAAATAAGCAGTAAAAGAAGAAAACTGAAAAAAAACTAAAAGAGATCTTAAAATGAATTAAACAAAAATACCAATAACAAGAACATATGATTTTTGTTATTGTACAATTTTTGATGAGATTTACTTTTCGAGCAAGAGAAGAATCCTTTCAATGTTTTTCCATTCCTTGTCAAAGAGAACAAGTGTATAACAGAGAAACTTTAAAAAATAGGAGAAATTAAATATAAAACAAACCGGAATAAATACAACAAGAATTTTCGAGGTGTTGTTTTTGTTGTTTTCAAGCTACACCGGGGGTCTTATTAAATTCTTTTCTTATTTTTTCAAATCTCTACCTTTTAGGCAAAGACAGCCTAAACAACATAGAAGAAATCTCAGCAAGTCATCAGCTGAGCCAAGGCAAAGGAGACCATTATTAAAACTAAGAAAAAATATTGTATATGATCATGACTTGTTTGCTAGGTAATTTTTTATTATGTGACCCATCACAAGATATTTATACATAGGAATATGTATTTTTTAGTCGTTAATTACTTTAAAAGAATTTAACTCGGTAGGGGAACCCTTTTCTAAATATGTAAACTTCATCGAAAATTTCCATGATTAGGTGGGGCCCAAAAACACGTACATACATATAGAAAATATTAGGAATAACTATTTATTATTTACTTTATTTTATATTTTAATGAAAATATTACGTATTTTTTTTTATTTAAACTCGAAAACTATAATTTAGTAATTGTTCTGCAATCCGTTTTCTATTCACTTTGGAGGCTGTATATCGAATGCCAAACTTAATTTTGGCGCGCAAGCTTTTATAGCTCCAAGCTCCCAAACAATGCAAAAACAAAAAATAATAAAAAGATAAACAAATTTAAGTGTACGAAAAATACTCTCAGAGAGCAAACATACATACATACATATGTATGTACATATTAATGTACATATATACAAAAATATCAAATGGAAAGGGGAGCAGGGTGTTCAATTGTATATATTTTGCGTGTGTTAAGGTTTTTATAGTATCTGGCGATTGGGTCATGTCAAAATATTAACAAAATTAACTCTCCTTATTCTCAATGAAATGTAGATGCGGTCACAGTTAAAGTGTTTTTTTTTAGCTAAATATTAATATTGTATTAATTGTCCAACTACATTAGTATTATGTTTTTCTTTTTATAAACATTTGGCCCTTTTTTTTATAAACCTGTAGTAGTATTTTTTGAAAAATTGACAACTCTGATGGGGAGTAGGAAAAAATTGCTAAAGTGGAGCTCAGGTAACCGGCAAAGGAATTATGTATATTGTCCTCATACTTTTTTTTTGTTGTTTTTTCAACTTTTTTGTTATTGTAGCTATCGTTTGTTCTTCTTCGTATGTGAACAAAGAAATTCTTCTTCAGCACACAATGGAGCTCTTGTTATGCTAGTGGCTCTTATATATGCGCATGTGTGCAAATATAAATACAGTCGCGGTCTAAATAATAGCACCACGACATTCAAATTGTTAAATTACGTAAAACTGTCTTTTGTTTTTGTATTTTTAAGGATAGCTTGTCCTACGCCTATCCACAAAAATTCCAAAATTCTGTTTCTGTACATTTAGTCATCTATTTTCAATAAAATTAAGTGTGGGGATATCGCATCCTGTGCCACGACCCGCATTTATATCAATGTATAGTTCCAAAGATCTTAATTTCTTTGATTTGTATCGGGAAAACCATGATCAAACCATAAATTTAGAATATCTATGTTTTATTCATCTTAGTGTACACAGATGGTGGCAATTGGATTTAGAGGACAATCTACAGAGCCTGCTCAAAGAATACAATATTTTTTAAATTATTTCTTTAATAACTGTTTTGCTAATTGTATGTAAAACATTTAACTTTTGATAGATCATGTTTTATTGTTATTGGTGAAATTGTTCTTAATTTAGTCGTCACTTGGAGATCATATTGACCAACGTAGATAACAAATGATTAAAGGCAATAATAAAATTTATATTTTTATTGGAAAGCATTTTTTCTTTTCTTTATACGATGTAAATATATTCATATTTGGGGTATTCACACGGTCTGCTATTAGTCATATTGTCATAATGTCCTAATATATTATAATAGTTGTTGTTGTGTTTTAAACAAATAAAAGTATTATTTTATGACAAAACAGTAAACATAGTTCAAATAGTCTTATTAGTTTATAACTTCTTTGTTTGAAACTCAACTAAAATTTGATTAAACTATCATAATATATTATGACAATATAACGAAATAGTAGACCGTGTGAATACCCCAATTATAACTCAAGTTTTAAAAACGGACACATAAATATTCTCTTTTTTTCACAATTTCTTACGTTGGTGCTATTATTTTTATTTTTGTATTTTCAGTTACGAAAATTGTGTATTCAATTATCCAAATTATCAAAATAAAAACTTAAAATTCAGTAGAAAATATCAGAACATTTTGTTTTTGAGCACATGAATATTTGATTCAATTAATTGAAACTACTTCAATATGTGAATAATATTTGAATTGAAATATAGTTTTGTCTGTGTATACATTCAGCCCAATTACGAATTTGAATAGGAAAAATGAGAAAAGGGGAAAAACTCCCGGGGAATTTTTATTCATAATTGGGCTGAATATATACACAGACAAAACTATATTTCAATTGTGAATATTTCTTAAAGAAATGTTTACACATAGATGAAATGGAATTCAATTAACAATTTTATGTTAATTTAAATTACTATATAAATAAAACATGTGAATTATTTAAGGTTCTGTGCTGCTATTATTTTAACCAATACTGTGTATTTATATATGAATGTACTCGTATGTGTGTGTATGGACACAATCTGAATCTCTGCTAAAAGTTTAATTTTTATGAAAAGAAAAAGGCGGCAAACTTTATAGAATAACAAAGGATTTTTGTATTTTTTTTTGTTCATTTGAACGACAATGGGAGGTTGGTTGGATGGTGAATATACTTAATAAAATACTTGAAATAAACAAGTTATGTGGTAGTGGAGCACTTTATTTAATATTTTATTATGTATATGCGTATAAATTTATTTGAGATGAAGATTTTATTTGCTAAAAATGTCTGTGTGTTAAAGTGATTAACAAAATCAAAATTGTCATAATTTAATACGATCGAATGTGGACATTTTATTTTCAATTCTAAATTCTAAGGTTTTTATGGTAATCATTAGTTTAATATTTAAAACAAAATGTATCCAAATATTAGGAGGGACCATACTATAATTTTAGTTGGGTACATCAGCAATCTTCTTTTAGGGGACATTCCAATAACTACATACTTAGATACTCAGTATTTGTTTTCACTTATTGAAACAAAGAATAAACTCAAAAATTCAGATATAGTACGACTGTAAAATGTGTGACGAAAAATCCAATAATTAGTAGGTTCCACTTAATGTTTGCTGATTTTTTCTAAATGCTACGACAAAAGGGGGTTTTAATTAAAAATTAAAATATTGGTCTGTGCTTGGATTGTGTGCAAAAAAAAACAAACAATTAAACTTTGTATTTATAATATCTTCGTGTTGGGGGGATTATTATAATAAGCAGAGGATCCACAAGAGAATAAAATTAATGTTGCAAATATGTAAAATACTAAATAATACAATAAATTTTGAGAAACAGCAGAGCTGTTAACACCACTGCAGACAGCAACGACGACAGCAAAGGCAACGATATGTCACACATTTATGTATTTTAATTGCAAATTTATTGATTAAGTTCGAAGCCCACATTAAAATAAGTATGTGAATAAAACATATAAAATATAAAAAAACAAAACAAAACAAGTTTCAACCCAACTTGTTGTGAATCAACTGTAATTTTCTGTTGTAGTTATTGTAAAATAACTAAATTGCAGCGAACAACTGACTTTCTGTCGACAGATTATGTTGCCTCAACAAAAATTGTTTAACATAAAATAGTTAAATATTCGAAAATGTTGTATAAATCGCCAAAAACAAGATATTCAACAATACTGTAATTATAATAATAATAATATGATTGCGGTAAACATAATAAGTTGTAGTAATTAAGTATATGTTTGTGGCAATCGTTTATATGATGAAGGATTATTGCATAAAATACTGCTCTCAGATTATGGTTATCATAACCAGAGAGCAACATATTATTATGTAATGATTTATTAAGGACATGATTGTCACAAACATATTCCTAATTACTAATAATAGCCATGATCCTAGCTCTCAATAACGTCAGTTGTGCTCTAGGATTCCATAACAAAAATTTCCCTGCTAAATTTGTAGTACGGGTTCTATTTCATTGTTCTCCTTTAAAAACCATATTTGAGTTGAAGCAAGAGCTGACTTTCTACAGGCACTTGCATGGAGATTAAAGCTGTAAGAATACGTGTGCAACAAGTTGGGGACTCACATTACACGATTTTAAGTATGTATATATTTTACTCAAGAAAAATACTAAATTAAAAATAAAAAACTAACTAATAAGAAAAGCAAGGAGAAATAAAATACATGAAATACATAAGAGAGAATACGTAGTAAGCAACTACGAAAACAAATTGAAGATACCTGGAAGAAGTAAAAAAAAATTCAAAAATCTCAGTGCTCAAAATATTACACAAACAAAAAACAACCAAAAAAAGGACAACCTTGAATCAGCTGATTGGAAAAAAGTAGGATCTTCGCACACACATACACAAATAACAATAACAACAAGAAATACCAACAAAAATCTCGTGTCATGATTTGTTCTAACTGTTTAAGAAGGAAAGAAAGAACAGGATAAAATCACCACAATACAATCAGAGAAAAAGACCAGACAACATACAAAGTGTGCCTGTGTAGATGACACGAGGATTCACAGGGAAAAAAGTACAAGAAGGAAAAAACAAGAAGCAAAAAAAGGACCTAATGAATAGCGCGCGCAAAATTTCGTAAAGCAATATGTTTAAAGGACTACAAGAAGACAAACCATCCGAAGAATCTAACAACACTAGGAGGGGTGTGAAGTCTCTATAGGGTTTTCACAAACACTCACACACAGCTACACACAACTGCATATACAAAGTGCAACAACACGAAGCAACAAGGACTAGCAAACAAATGTCATGTTAGAGGCGAACTATCAACCAAGTGCAAGAAGACTGAAGGAAATTGCGCCAAAAAAAAGAAGAAAAAAAATTTAAAGAAATGAAATCTGTGCAATGCATGAAGAAAACCAAGAGTAAATACATGAACTGAGATATTTTTTCCTTTTAATTAGTTAAATAACTAGTAGACCATTGGAAAATCTAATATCTGTGAGGGGATGTGTGTGTGTGAGTGGGCTTCAAGATTAGAAAAATCTTAAATTTTACACTTATCTTTCATTCTTTCACTAGCGGTTGAGCCAAGAACATGTCTAGTGATTTTTGCCCTTTCATATCGTAGTTTTGTATACCCTACAGTTTAGTACAAGAGCACTGAGTGAGGGCTTACATAATACGTTCATTTAAAAAAAAAGTATTCAACAAGTGTTTAATACCGATTTGAAAAATATTTAGAAATATTTTTTTATTTATTATACGATTATGGATAAAAACGTATATTACATCTTTTAGTATTGTAAAATCAGTGCAGTCATTACAAAATATTTCAAAACGTCATCTAAAATGCAAAATAACGTAACATAACTTTTCATAAGTTTATAGGAGAAGCAAAAAACGGTATAAAATGAAAACTACTTGAGATATTGAAACAAAAATATTCAAATCTGAATTACATTGAAACTAGAATTATAATTTATACAAAAAAAACTTTTTTCAAAGTACACGTTATGCTATGTGTCTTACGTTTTTTTGAATTGTTGTTTTCGGAAACAAAAAAACGTATCATCAATATAATAATAAATTTTGAAAAAGACTGCAACAAATTTATTAAAAAAGATTAGGATATTACCTAAAATAAGGTAAAAACGATTTATTAATTAATTACTCAAAGCGCATACGTTATTTTATTTAAGAAAATCATGTAATTGATGATACTTTAGTTTAAATTTTGGTTATAACTTGGTTATTTTTGATAGTAAAAGTTTAAAATTTTGCACAAATATGTAATATGATCTAGTAAATCGAAATCAATTTTGAATTTTTTGATGATACGTTGTTTTGCAATTTAGGTGACGAAGATTAGTTTCAAGAAATTTTGTCAAGTGTTTATTTCTGTCCAACAGTGGAATTGGTTTAGAATTTTTAAACTTTAGGGAACATCAGTTGAATAAAATCAGTGGATATTTCATTAACAAGACGTCGTATATAGTACATAAAATGACTTAACAAAAATATTAATTACCAAGTAATGAGTCAAAATGCTACTACTGACACAATAACATTTTAACACGGTGCTGTCATTGGGGACAACTACTTACAACAGCCGCTTATAAATAAGTCATTGCTTTAATAACACTTTTAATATCGAAACATTTGTTAGAATTGGCCCATTTTGTCCATAAAAAAATAAAAACTCCCATATTTAAAAAAAAACTTGCATTAAATTAAAAATATCCAATTTTTTTAAGAAGGGCACCAATTTTTGTTTTGGTGTACGAGTGAATACTTATGAGAACGGGCGAATTTTTGATATTCCGTTATTCGATATCGAATAAAAGGAATAGAAATTTATAATGATCATTCATTAAAAAAATACTGTAAAATTACTATGAAAGTTAGCACATATTTTATCAAACAAATTTACTTTGAGATAGCAAAATAACAAAAAAACAATGAATGATTTCAAATTTATATTGGATGTGGAGAATAAGTTAGTGATTTTTCCATTCTTAAGAAATAATAAATTTTCTAATACTAAATTAGTAAATTTGTTAACATAATCATTCAAAATTCAATAATGTTTTTACTTTTATTAAAATATTTAAGATGTCTGAATAAGTTAAATAGGGAAAACTTTTGAATTCGTTTCGAAAGAGAACATTTTCAATTCAGAATGTATATAAACAAATTCAAAGCAGTGTTATTTTAATTATTTTCCCTAAATGTTTTAATTTTAAATATCCCTTTGAGAACTTAAAATTTCAATTTGTTTTTTTAATAAATTTTAGTTATTTAAATCGTAATTTTTCTATATCTTCTATCGTAATTCTTTTAGTAATGAAAAAATCTAGGACACATTCGAATTGTGCAATTAATGTTATGGCATCGTAAATATTAAATATGTATCATCACCTGGTGACTTTTACATGCAGAATCACTTGTGATTCTGGAATATAACTGAATATAACTCCTTATTAACACATCGGAATCACTGCGAATACTTTACCAACATTTAATATGGTATATTGTAGGGTGTTTCCTGTTCGCTCAAGTTCATACTACACATCATGTTATGTATTTCAAATTTTGTTCATTAATTTCATTGAAATCGCATATAAATGTCAAAATAAACGATTCATTCGAAATAGTTCATACACGACAATCAATGAACAAAAGAAACGCCACAAAAAACAACATTCAGATAGCCAAGATACTGAGAGAAGGGGGAGAAAGAACATTTAAATGTTTAAATAACATTATCAAGTCAGTTTAAACGATACACAATTTTATCAATGAAATTTAGCTTCAGAGAAAACCAATCACTGAGAAAAAAAAAAGAAAAGATTTCATAAACGAAAAACAAAATCAATTGTATCAAGTCATAGGTCAGTCCGTCAGTCATTGGGTTTGTCAGTGCGCTAGTCCAGTGCAGTAGTGGCAGGGGTATCAGCAGCAGCAGATCTAAAGACTTCATCTAATTGAAAAATAAAATAATAATAATAATAAATACAATAGAATGAAGCTTTAACAATTTAAAATGAAGAGATTTTGTGTGTTACTGCTTCACAATTGAATTGTTATACACAAATTAAATTTATGAAAGAATTAAAGTCTGAATGGCATGGAATAATGGAAAAGAAAAGAACTCACTCAACTAACAGAAAAACCTCCAGACACAAATGTACCCGCTTTTGGCTGTTGCTGATGATGATGTTTCTTTTATATTGTACTCCCTCACTACTTCCGGAAAATAACAATAATAACAATATAATTATCACAGCTAGTATTTCAAACAACCGAAATATACATAATTAATAAATATTTTTTCTCATACATTTTAAGATTTTTGTGAAAATTAAATTCCTCCTCCCCCTATTTCTTAAAGCTAACAACAAAGCTTTAGCATCATAATATGTTTCCAGTTTAATTATGAAAATATTTTGTAAAATTTTAAAATTTTCTTATATTGTCTTATTTTAACTGCAAACATCAACAATTTTAATAAATTTTTTTTTATTATTTTTTAAAGAATATCTAAATTCTTTTCAGAACTCACGTCACGTATACCACTTCCTTAAAAAAACAAGAAATTTCTTAGTTTTGTTTGTTGAAAAAAAATTTAAATCTTGGCGCGCAATGCCTGCATTAGTAGATATTTGCTTTGTTATCAGTTTTAAAACTCGTACATACACACAGAGAGGAATGTGAGAATTTTGCACTGACTTATTTGGTTTTCATGTTGTAATCGTAGTACATATTTCAGTTAAATTAATATTTTAAAGCTTTAGTAGAACTAAAGAACTATTGCTATAACTATCATATATAAAAGTGATACATTCGATGTTAAAACCCACTAACCATATATAATACTTTTTATACCCTACACCAGCATAGAGGAGAGGGTATTATGCGTTTGTGCAGGTGTTTGTAACGCCCAAAAATATTAATCAAACATTAACCTTAAAGTAACCAATCGACTCAGAGTCACTTTCTGAGTTGATTTAGCGATGTCCGTTGGTCTGACTAGCATGTAAACCTTGTGAGCAAAGAACAGGTCACAATTTTCAAAATACATATTTCGAGGCCTAAGAACGAAACCTATTGAATATGGTTCATATCGGTCCATTATTACACAAATAAGTTTTATATTAAATTAAATCACTTCTAAATCTATTGTGCGGATCAATTCATAATTGACAATATCACTCAGCATCCTAATTTCATGGCGATCGGTCCATAACTTTAATGAGCGCAAATATCATAGACATGTTGGAATTAAAATAAAATTTAACAAAAATAAGTTTAATATAGAAAGAAATCTAATTTCAATGGAGATCAGTTCATAAATGGAAATAGCATATAAGTAAGGCACACTTCCATACTATAAGTGAGATGGTTTGTGCGGTTCATAAGTGACACAGAAGACAAAGATATCTCAGGCCAGCAAAAAAAGTTTGAAGACCAAGTATTACAGGCATTACTCCATGAAGATTGTTGTGTCAAACTCAATAAGAGCTAGCAAAAACAGTGGGAGCTACTCAATCAACAATTTCAAAAGGTTCGCAAGCATCAGGATTCATCCAAAGGCATAGAAATTGGGTACCATACGAATCTTGTCTGAAATGCAGCTTGAACGCTATAAAAGAAAATCATTTTTACACCAAATCATTACTTGCAATAAAAAATGTATCCATTACGATAAACCGAAGCGTAAGAGGTCGTATCGCCTGGCCAACCAGCCGAATCGATACCAAAATCAATTGCGCTAAGGATTTGCGCTCTGTATTTGATGGGACCAAAAGGGTCAATTACACGCACAGAAAAAATATAGTTGTGCGTGTTTACTGTAACCATTTCAATATTGTTACAATATTTTTAACAATATTATAGTCACAGCTACTATTTACATGATTGTGGTAACCATAATATGGTTAATTTATGATTCATATGATTGTATCAACCATATGTATGGTTACAGTAAACAAGTATATGTTTGTGACAACCATTTATATGATGAAGGACTTACCATATTATGTTGCTCTCGGCTTATAGATATCATAATCTGAGAACAACACATTATGATAAAATTATTCATCATAAATAAGGTTATCACAAACATATACTTGTTTACTGCAACCATATATATGGTTGATACAATCATGTGAATCGTAAATTAACCATATTATGGTTACCACAATCATGTAAATAGTTGCTGTGACTATAATATTGTTAAAAAACTTATTGAAAACAATATTGAAATGGTTACAGTAAACATGCCAAACTATATTTTTTTCTCTGCGTGTGTGAACTGCTGAAATCTAAGTATTCAGAACGAAGAGGTTGGGAAGTTTTGCCTCACCCACCTTATAGTCCTGACCTTGCCCCTACTACTACTGTTTCGATCGATGCATAACGCTGTCTCTGAGATATGCTTTACTTCAGAACAGAGTATCGAAAATTGGCTTGATTCGTTCTTGGCCTCAAATAGTGTAGGGTCCCAGTAAAAATGGTAATGCATTTACTGAACGACTTACATTTCAATGACAACTACATGCCATCTGCATTACTAAGAAGCAGTAGTAGTAATGGCTTAAATATAATCTGAAATATAAGTAATTGTTTATGAGATGACTTACGAAATTCTGAAAAAAATTATTAATCCATTGAATGATTACATTTTTATTGATTCAAATCTACTCGAAATTGATTTAAAATATTTTAATATCTATTTTAAAATCAAAGTTATAGGAATAATATAAAATGTCAAGAAAAACTATGCTATTTCCTCCTTAAAATAAATAAATTAATTATTATATATGTAGGTAGTTCTTACATTATGTAGTCATTTCGGGGACATCAAAGTAATAATTGTTTGAAGTCTATATTTGTAAGTGAACATGGTAATTGCTTATTTAACTAACTATTTGTAAGCGATTGTGGTAAGATCTTGGACTCAATGAAAGCACGGTTTTAAAGAAATTGGTCAAAATACCAATGTGTAATGCCAGTTTTTGCTGGTATACCTTTATAAAATTCATATGTTTTAAAGATTTTTAAAAACTTTCAAGTCGCTGTTTTTTCCAAAATTTTGATTTTGTTACTTATCCAGCCTTTTAATTAAAAGGAGTGTATTGATAAATTATACGAAACTTTGGAAAATTATTAATTTAATATTGAAAAACATTAAAATTAACATTTCATTCTACTGAATATTTTGTAATATAAATTTCAAATGCAAAAAAGAAAGCTGGCGATTTCTTTTTTACATCTTTAAAAAAATTATGTAAATGTTAAAAAAAATCTGTCGCTGCAAGTAATAAAAGCATCCAAATATTTATAAATTCATAAGATCTAATAAATTTAGTTAAATATGGAAAACATGTCGGCAGTCACATCCTTGCCAAGCCTTGAGAAAGGAATCAAAATAGAAAAAATGTAAATGAAAAATAAAGTGATGAGAAAATCTAAAATAACATAGCCAGGGGACAGTTTAGTCTCACATAGAGACGAGAGTATCTTGTATCTCGTTTGCTTTGTTTTCTATTGTTTGAAGAAAGCTGACAGTTTCTTAAATTGAATCAAAGTTATGACATGACTTTGTCTATCAACGAAAAAAAAGGCTCAAATGCAGTCGTCGCATGTTCATTTTACGTATGTATGTCCTGTCAACTAACCCACCATCCCATTCTAAAGGGGAGGGAGCTACAAG